>NC_087120.1:2970000-3624013 GCF_030705265.1 Helicoverpa armigera | reverse complement strand
GCCCGGTCATTATGAATAATGCCCAATATAAGAGTGTATTTTGATAATAATTATTCAAACAATCAAATTGACCGGGCACTATACATATTGCCCGTGACCTTTTGGGCAAAGTAATATAAACATATTTAATTTCATTTTTTTATTGTTATTGATATTTAACTTAAAATAAACTAAATATAACACATCCCATATCAATTTAGCGAGCTTATCGTCGCAGATGGTTTTCACGCTCACCACAGCAGCTTCGGCTTGCTGGCCGGCCCAGCCGGCCAGCCTCAGCCGCGGCGGCGAGCGCTTCAACTACCTGCGCCTCAGCTCGCAGGGGCCCGATTCTCCTAATTTTACTTAAGCGCCATACGATTCACGTTCGACTCGATTCGACTGATATCCAATCCCGACTCGATTACGATTGAAGAGTATGTGGCATTCCGCTATTTTTTCTTTGAAATAAACGTTTTTATCCTTTTCTGTCATTCAATAATAAATCGTTTTGTCTGCAAATGATTTACGATTGCAAAATGATTGTACAGCAAACTACCGTATAGACCAAAATCACCAAAATAGCAGACCAATCGCACACCAATCAAATGTCAATCGAATACGATTGGTCTTTTATTAGTAGCAGAATGCCCGATATGGTTAAAACTGCTATTGCGATCATATTGCGATTCGTTTTCTATTCGATTTTGACATTATTAACTTAGGAGAATCGGGCCCCTGGCCGCCTCGCCTTGCACTCTAGGGGTAGGGCAGACAAGACTACGTGGAGTCGGTTTTGCAGCGATTCGTTTTCGTCACTAAGTTCAGTTTTTAATACAATGTTTTGAATCCAAATTAAATTCTACCATAAAAAAAACGAGCCAAGAAAAATGAGATCAAGAAAAACGAGGCCGAGTTAGTAAATTAGATGACAATTGTCCAATTAATAATTTTGTGGCTAGACTTATAATTTCCCATAAAATAGAACATATAATTTAAAACAATAATCATAAAATATGTAGCAAGTAACAGGATTTATTTATTAGAACAACTGCCACCATCGCACCGCATAAAATATAGCTTTATTATCAAATTGCCCAACTATCATGTAGCAATATAATAATGCCCGTGCAATGTGATAAATAATGAAGTTAAGATAGTTATTAATCACTTGGCCCGATAAAGCTAGACATTATTCATAATGCTCGGGCATTATAAATAATGCCCGAATTAATCACATGGTCCATAACATATATACTACGAGACGGACTCACGAGACGCGTCCCCGTCGCGTAATCGCTTTTTACTTAGTTTCATCATCACAATACAAGGTTAAGTTTCTGTTGTCGGATTGACGCTAGACCACAAGCTAGACGCAGGTTACGCGCGTGTAACTTATCGCTAGTAATCTGTGACCGATTCGACGGCGCGTGCCTTGGTTAAGGTTCATTACAAAGCATGTTGATGATAGAAAGTAGGTAAGTAAGGCATTCAACTTGTTTTCACGAGTAGGTGGTAAATAAACTGCTTTTAACGTGGTTCCAGTGAAAAACATTAATTAAACGACTGCTGGATAATGAGTGACTTTAAATTAACAAAGGTTGATAAATAAATTTAGCCCAGTTTGCCACTGTTTGTTTGTGGAAGTGTCAACATTCAGGAACATTTCACGTTGAAACACGTCTGTGGCTTGAAAGGCATGTTAAATGTTGATTATCGCAGACAACCGTTTATCTATTAATAACGTGGTCAGACTTCGACTAGCCGTATCGATTGTTAGCGGTGTGGGGCAATCAGAAGATTACCAGTTTATCGTATTACTCAAGAACTGGATTAACGTCATGGGCAGTTCTATTTCAAATAGTGATTGCATCCAGGAATTTTCAGACCAGATATCTTTACCTACAAAGGTACGTATTAGAAAAACTCATATTAATTAGGGAATGGAGCAGACAGAAAATGTTAGCAATGTACAGCCAATATCAATTTACTCTCGCGCTAGACGTCTTTTACAGCGTAATTAAGCTATCATACATTCCGCTCAGTCAGAGATAACGCGAAACAATCAAGTCAGCACAGGCACAGAATGTTCATTATATTGTTTATGACTTGAAAAAAGCTTATCATTGTTTGCATTTGGAGATAGTGGCGCATGCTATAGTCTCGCGCTCCAAACCACCTGTTCACGTGGCTGATTGCTGGATCATTCGTCCTGGAGCCTGATTACCCATGTATGACACGTTGGCCTCTTGTACACGGCACGATTTTACCAGTACGGTAAATTAGCCGTATGTACGTGACGTGCCGTGGACAAGGTGTCACGACACGGCAAATGCGCCGTACATTCCAAAAACGTACCGTGTACGAGAGCTCGTAGCGTTTCAGATACTAGAGCGAAAGGGATGGTTCTATTCATCCTGAAAACTGGATCACTATGACAGATCAAGTACGACCCGCGTTTGATTTATTCTATTATACGGGTTTTATTTGATCTGTTATTCAGCAGTCGAACCTCACACTCGATGCTGTGGCACAGATTGACAGAACCGTGCATATTGATTTTTTTTTTGTCTCGCTGTTCAAGTGCTTTTAAAACCACGTTTATGCAAAAAACCTTCTAATTACAGGAAAAACATATTTCTCTCAGAGAACCTTGAAGATGAAAACAATTCAATTTTCAATAAATAACGATGTTTTTGTTTAATGAGTACCATCATCCTCCGAGCCTTTTCCCAATCATGTTGGGGTCGGCTTCCAGTCTAACCGGATTCAGCTGAGTACCAGTGCTTTACAAGAAGCGACTGCCTATCTGACCTCCTCAACCCAGTAACCCGGCAACCCGATACCCCTTGGTTAGACTGGTGTCAGACTTAATATAAAGTGCTTCTGACTACCCGTAACGACTGCCAAGGATGTTCAATGACAGCCGGGACCTACAGTTTAACGTGCCATCCGAAACACAGCCAATGGTGTCTAAGATATACTTAGAAAGTACATACAAACTTAGATGAGTACCAGCTGATAATAAATAGAAAAAACACTGAGAAAAAAGTTATTAGTTGACAAAGGTTCGCTTTGCCTCGACTGCAACAAATTGCCGAGTACAGTAAACAAGCTAATTAGATTGTTTCTCGCTAAATAATAGTATTTTCTTGGCGTTTACGTGTTGGAAAGAATAATAGTATGACCTACATGTCCATATATCAGGCGCCACTGGGCTTTTAATTACCTACTTCATCCATTATCAATTATGGACTAAAATACCGCCGTGACGCCTTCCTGCTCTCAGTGGGCGGAGTTCATTTGGATGACGATAAAATAGGTTTTAATCTAGGAACCGTATTATTTACATTAGCTATATTGGAAATGTCAAGGTTTTTATCTGCAAGTGGACTTTAGATTCTGAGACAAGACTGCCAATTGTACATAATAAATAAGCAAATTATGAATTTAATCTATTTCGTGTCTTACTTGTTTATATGTTAGCTGTAGTTTAAATGTAAACAATATAATTGTCTTAATTATAAATAATAACTATTACGCATAAAATTTTACTTGGAAAATAAACATACAATTTAGAGATAAGACACGGATATAAGAAACGGACGGATGTTTGAATTGATGCTAAACAGCCGTTCGTTTGATAGGATTATAACATCGTGTGTGGACTTGGACCTAGCATTCCTGTAGTGCATCTAAAAGGCATAACTCAGTGTGTCACAGACCACAGTCCAGGCGACACGTGACTACATCATTTAAGATAAATAATGAAAGACATGTGCCAGCCTCAAGGAAGGCTAACTTCTTTGCCTTTTTATACACCAGTTTTCACTGTATGGTAAACTTTGTTCCTACTTACCCATATCTATTTGAATAAATATCTATGACGAGTATCACCGCCTGATATACAATTTACTGAGTTTGTGTGTTACTCGTGTTGGGATAAGGATCTGCTTTATCAGTTGTAATTTACGGCATCGGTTGTGGTGTGCATGCATTCATCAGTATTGATAATGTTAACATCACACCGTGATCAACTCGAAACTGATTAGACTGATTGATTATGAGTTCTATAATTAGAATATAAATAAGTCTACACATATGATAAATACTAAATAAGTCGTTTAACCTGAGAACATAATGGCTGCTAAGCCAACCTATCGGCGGAGGAAGAATCAATTAAACCTTTCTCTATGTCTTTTATCGATAGCTTAAAAAGCTCACACTGGCACCGATTTTTGCAGCACAGTTGGCCTGTAACAAAGCTGTCATTCCCAACTATTGTTACTAGCTCAATAGTGTCAGTACATATCGGCCCGACTGGTGAACGCAAGCCGAACTGAATGCTAACAATATAGATCCCTACACTGAATGTCAGGTAATTGTAAGGCGGTGGACAGTTTTGTAGGATCCCACTGAACAATGAAATTGGCCCACAGTGAACATCTGCTTTAGGACTAGAAAATGACCTAATGTTTTGTTGGCAAAAGCAATCTTTGTGGAAGCGAACCACATCGTCACGACCAATGTATCATTTTAAAGAAAAGATGAAAATATTGTGCCAGTGTAAATAATGTAGTTCGATGCTTTTGTCCTGAAACCGCTTGCTTTTCATAGTTACTTGTTTTGCTATTGTAGCGTATGCCACGCTTTTTCCCGAATACAAAGCCTATGCCTCCGTTTTACAAACTATTACAATGCACAATATCATATCTATCCGTTGCTTCCTTGCTGCTCGAAGAAAAGGACCAAACCTAGGAACCTAGTCTCACAATAAGGTAGATATCGTTGCAGTTCCCTCGTGATCTCGAGTGCTTAAGGATATGAAAGCTATCTTAAAGTATAACGAGACACTCCTCCTTCAGTTGTTTGTTCAAAAACACTCAGACTGCGTATTCAGTAAGGGTTGTTTTATAGTCTTCATGGCTAATCAAAAATAATACTCGAACTTTTTCCTCGGTTAGATGGGCGTGAGTTGGGCGTTGATTTAATAATAGATCATTTATTAAGATAACCGTTCAGTTAATTTAGCAGAAGAACAGGTGAGACTAAAATGCATGAACCACAAAACCCCGCTCATGTGGCATTTAAACATGTATTTTACAGTCTAATGTAAAACGTGTGCGATAAAGTGCTCTTTTGTCACACAATTTAGGTTCACTTCGTTACGGTAGAAGCGAGATGTTTTAGTCAAGCGTTCTACGTTAATAAGCATACGTTATCATACGATAGTGCGAGTTCGTGTACCGTGAACCTGCTAAGTTTGTTGTTACGATGTTAAGTTACAAGTCTGTGGTCAGTGAGATGTTATTAGTGTTACTTCGAACATTTGCACTGTCATCAAGTTATTAGTTGCGCTATTTTGCGACTTATAATTCAAGAAGATATAGCTAATGAAGATACACTTGTCTGTTACCAACCTAAGTGTGGTCAATAGATTCTTGAGATGTACTGTTAATGGACGACTTTGTGCGAATTCAACCGTTATCATAGTTATTTTTATCTAAAACCTAATTTGTTTCATTTACTGAACAATAATTTCCACTGCGCTACCTAAAGCGAACATTTTTTGCATCTGGCGTAAAATATTTTTGCGAGGTCATTTGATGACAAAGGCTAGCCTATTCAGCTGGAAATATGACAATACTTTTGTCAATAAGTGCCTGACATCCATATTAAATGTTGGTCACGTTATTCTCGCGATGCGGGCCGCCGCGTGTGCCTGGATGTCAAAGTCACTGCACTGATATATTGAGAGCACGAGTCATTATGTCATTGTCAATGAATGGGAATTACCCTTGAAGAAATCAGCTGTTTTCGACTGATGAGTTCACGGCAGAGAAGCCAGTATTTCTAAACTTTTACGATGATTTCTATAGTGGCTAGTATTTTCTCACAATAGAGAATTGTTCACATTATTCTATTCTGTACTACTGTCATGTATTGTCCTGTATTCAATAGTTTATTTTATACTAGGACCTCTTACTAGTCTTTTAATATACGTCTTAATTCTATTGAAAATTATTTGAATAGATATCAAAACAGATACATCATAATCATGTCATTCAACTCGTGCAAAACTACACACTAAAATAAATCGGAAAGATCACATGCACTGAAACTAAACGGCCGATTTCAAGTAATTAAAAAAAAACAATATAAAATACAAAGTCATCTTTATTTTCCAAAATAAATTAAATCACAACTCAGAGTAAAATAAAGTAGTATCATGAAAATCTACGATAATTTTCTACGTGGTTGCACTGGTTACCTCTGTTGCATAAATGATGTCGTCCATTTTGGCAAACACTCGCATTTTCATACTTGTTGCTTGGTTTCAGCTTTTGATATATGAACGATGTTATAAGCCTAAACGGGCTATACTTATTAGATTACATTATTAAGAGAACTTTAAACTATCGAAACCAACAATAAAAACTTTTGGGCTGTCTTAATAAAAATTAAAAACACGTCTAAACACCTTCAAGTGACCTTATTTTTATTTAATTTAAAACAATAAAACTTAACAAAAAAACATAAATGCATTGAGTTTCCAACAATTTTTGAACACGAAAATTATTTAACTTTTCATTCGCAGATAGTTTTCAAAGCCTTTTTAGAACATATTCATTAAATGAAAGTAATGAACACATTACGAGTAAGTTGTAAATTACGCGAAATAGCAAAGTCCAACAATTTCGAAGTCCGCCGGAACGGTGCCGTGTACGGCACTGAAAGCCGTGGCGCACGGTCCAGGTCGCCGGTGTAACTAGGACGTACCCGTGAAACTTGCATGGGATGCCTCAAACTACATAGTGCATACAAGCTTTTGTTCCGACTGATACTCGCGTTAATACGCGCTTTGATTTGGCTCTCGACTTTGAATTTCAGAGATAGTAGCGTTTTGTGTAGGTGACTCAGTTTTTAGGGAGTCAAAAATATGAGCAGGGCTAGACTAATATAAAAGTATGATATCTATAAACGTTCTTTCTTTAATTCTTAAAGACCATACTTTTTACAGGATTATGCAGGTACAGCATTTTTTTAAGACGGGAAATGTTTTCAAGTAAAATGTTTTTTCAAGTCTGCGCAACAGATTTTCGTCAACGAAAAATACCGATGACACTGAAGAGATTTTTTAAATTTAATTATGCGTTTTGATTACGTTGGTCGCTGGCTTATTTCTAAAACCTACTAATTGGCCAGGTGTGAAGCAGGTGGTGGGAAAACACGAGTCAAATGCAGCGCGCACTGTGGCCAAAAAAATAACTTTCGACAGACCAGTGTATGTTTTTGGGATCGTTAAAAATCTATTTTTTTATTTCTTTCTGTCACTGTTGGTTTATTTTTGAAAACATAAAAAATACGGCTGCAACAAGTTTTTTCCTTACTGTTTTATATTAGCTCGACTGTAAAAGTCAAAAAAGTCAAAGTAAAACCATACAAGTGCGAAACTTTAAGAAAAACTTTCATAGTCCATAATTAAAACAACTGCAGAGTTTAAAGATGGAAAGGCAGAAATAACGTGCATTTCCTTAACTTAGCATTTCTTGTACTTTAAAGTTATTATTCACTCTAAGCGGAAATAGAAAATGAGGTACGCTATGGACAGAAAGCGCGACTGCTGCTCGGACAAATATTTCATTTCCGATTAATTAACGGTAGGAATTTAATTTCAGAATGCAGTCATTAGGATTTTGAAATGTAATATGGTAGGGTTTCATAATACCCGACATTTATTCTTTGTGCAACGTATAAAAATATAAAAAAGCACCAACTGATCAAGTGTTGAAATTAATTATTTTAATTGCGATACCGCACAATACGATACTAATAAAGGTAAATGGAATATTTTTTTAATGTGTATCGCGATTCGCGATCACGCCTCACTTGCTCGCCTGTCGTTTATTTATTCAGCGGCTGCATTCAGCGCCAGGAACTGCATTGATTTATTTATAAGATCTCACTCTAAGAATAACTTTTGTGGGAGTTTATTGTAAAAAGAACTAAATAGTGTCGAATATTGTTTACAGCGGCATAGCCAAAGACGTGACGACGAAACCTTATAGTATTTTAACTTACATTTATCATTATTATGTGTTTGACAGTCCTTTCAAACTCGCAAACAGTTCTATAAACTCCAGAAAGTTCCTCTACCACTAAGTAGCTAGTATGCGTTTGTTCCAAAGAGCTATTAGTCGTACGAGATCCGTGCCAATGAGTTAATGCCTCTAGCATATTAATTTGAACACGACAAGCAGATTATGCATTAATTTGGGTAATTATAACAGTCAACAAAGGAACCCAACCGGACTAATGTTTCTACAAATACACGTAATAACCACTATTTGGACAACAATCAGCAAATACGGCTTCGACGAATGTCAAGGACAGACGTAACGTGGTTAAGCGATAGTTATTCTTATTAGACACAGAAAAATGTTGAACTATCGTCACTGCGTCATCAATCTAGCAATAATATCGACACTAAATTTTATTTATAAATTGTAATTATAAGTTAAAAAGTTTCAACAAAGGGCTCAAGAAGTATCATGATAAGTTTCACCAAAAAAATTTCAAAAGAGAAGTTTTTTTATTGTCTTTTCATTATTATCTCCTGTTAAAATTAGTTTTCATTGGTTTTTTTAATCACAAAAAGCTAACATTTAAAAAGTTAAAAAAATCACAGTTCACGTCTAATAGCGTTGAGGAATTTAATTCAACGCTCTATTTTTATGAAGAGTTTTAAGAAAGGGGCTTAAATATTATGTTATGGTTTTATTGTATTAGCATTAAAATTATTCAGAGAATTAGGTCTTACAACCTCATGGACAATAGCATTTTTGTTAAAACCAAAATTACATGGCATCTTTTTTTCTAATTTTTCGAAAATGACGCACGGCCATTGATATTTGGATTCGAGTAGATACTACGTGAACGGTATGAATCGAGCATCGAAAATCTACCCCAGATCCTAGGGATTGGCGTCACCGATAAGGAGCCATATGACCCTGATCAGGGACAAGAGGATGGCATCATCATCATCACTTATATGCTTAGTGGGTCAAGGTTATTCTAAAATCACACTGCGAAATGAAATGACGAAATGATGCGAACGACCTTATAAATGTGGAACTATTAACGTAGCACTTTGTCTTTATTTACTTAGTTACTGCAATCAATAATGCGAGAAAATATCCGTTACAAGCAAGAGGAGCAATGTAGGTACTATTCCGCTCAATAATCTCACAGTACTTCTAGAAGCATCGAGCCATTACCTTCATACACAAAGGCACTGCGCAGAAAAACCACTTCGTCTCGAAGAAAAAAAACATCCATATGAGAAAACATCTTATAAAATCAAAATGTTGGTTCTTAGGACTTGTCTGAGTCACAGGTGTTAAGGTAATATAAAAATTCAACCTAATCTTATGAATATGTGTGTTTTTCGTCACGCATCAAGTAAACTGCTGAACCGGTTCGAACGATAGGTACCTACGGAGATATTTAAAACCTGGAAAAACACATTAAGGTACTTCTACCACGGAAAAGAGTTCTTTATAACTACATTTGCAAGCCACTTTCACTTCAATTAAAATGCTTTTATCCGTGCACATAAACTATTAACCTTTAGAAAAATGGTTTTTGCCCTATAGTCTAAAACTTTTACAGCGATAAAAGCGCTTTTGTGTCATTTGTTCCCGTACAATATTAAATACTTCGAGGACCTGGGTAGTTACTAATTGTTTTAATATTTCAATTAGCTTAAGAGTGGCTATTCAGAATCCTATAAGAGACATTGAAATTGAAAGTGCAAGATCCATTTCGAGATTGAAACCACTGAATATACGTCTCGGATACGGTCATAGGACAAAAGCAATATATCGCATCTAGTCGTGTCTTTGACAGATTTCAAGCAGGTCGAGGATTATGATTGCCTTTGACTCAACGTAGGCGGGAGCTTGTTTTATGCATCTTTTCCGATATAATCGTACCCTTTGATAGAGCCCACAGCGGAGTGTATTTAGTATGTGGCCTGTACGTCTGGTTACGTAAGCTAAGTCCTAGTATAAAAGCATGTCAAGTCCTTTAGCTTGGGTCAAAGCAAACGCTCACAAAGGTATTACAGTCGATATACCACAGGGAAAGGTATTTTCATCTCGGTATGTTGTTGCAATTGACATCTCGTTTGCACCCGCTCTTGCGAGCGCTCGCCTACATGTATCATTCTTTTTACCTGTGTTTTACTAGCACCTGTAGAAGATGATCATCTGAATAAAAAATGTAGCGTTTGCTTTCACAGCGTCCTAGGTATTTCAAAACCGCGAAACCGACTTACCGAGTTACACTTTCATTAGTTAGAATTTCTTATTGATCATTATTTTCCCAACTATGTTGGAGTCGGCTTTGAGTCTAATGTGATGCAGCTGATTACCAGTGCTTTACAAGAAGCGACTGGCTATCTGGCCTCCTCCACCCAGTTACCCGGGCCACCCGATAGCCCTTGGATAGACTGATATTAGACTTACTGGCTTCTGACGACTCGTAACGGCTGCCAATGATGTTCAATAATAGCCGTACAGTTCAAGTACCAAAGGATTTCTTATTAAGGATCACTAACAAAATTGTCTGCCACTACTGTATCTACAAATGTATTTTTAAAGGTGACGTAGCGAACTCCGCACACGTGGTCGTGGTCGGACCACGCCTTCCATTTTTGATGGATGATCCAATTAATGAATTATATGTAGTGGCCATTATTGTATCTAGGGTTGTCTCGAGTGTGGGAATATTATTTGTACACTACAAGACCGTCCGCTGTGGGTTAGCAGCGTGAGGGAATGTCGGACACTGACTAAAAGCCAGCAAGTTCCTTCGTAGGCCTTTTATGTACCAGGGCCGCGGTAACTCTTTCGAACAATCCTGCAGCCCCGATAGGCAAGACCGTTAGATAAACGTTTGTTCCCGTGCTTAATGGTCAACTTTACTGCGGAAATTATCTACATGGTATGATATTCATTCATTGTCTTTACACTTTGCAGGAAATTGAAACTATGCACTATGCACACCACGTTTTTTAAACGCGCGTCGACGGCGCGTTTAAAAAACGTGGTGTGCATAGGCCCTAAAGGGGCAAAAATAATAAAAAAAAGCAACGATGAAAAAAATCTAGTATTTTCTCTGTTATCATCCTCAATTTCATCACATGCCGTGAATCAGTGCATTCAACGATTCGATTAAAATAACTTCATAGAACTGAAGAACAGTTCGGGCAGCCCTAACCATTGGTGAGTAACGTCGTCATAAGAAAATCATCGGCTCGTAACACATACGCCACAACTCACACCTCCGCACAGGGATGCATTTAGCAGTAGGTACGGTTTTTCATACATTTTGTAAGTATTCTTCACGTTTTAAATAATAGGTACATAGTATGAAACACCGTAGAGAGAGAGATGCTACCGCTAACCAATTTCAATAATGATTCAGAAATAGCTAAAAGCCACTTTTCTATAATTATTTGATGTATTCTTCCATCCTTAAATCGGTTGGCGTAAAATAGGTTAGCGAGAATATAGAAGCGGACGGAAATAGGTGCAATTCATTCAATACTGAATATAAAGAAGAATTGGCAGATTTCTCTGGGGTTTGGCTGAAGTTTTTATGTCTATGTTGTAAATCCGACAGACTACAGTCCGCCTCTGTGTCACAAACAAACAGTTCAATATTAAAACTGTTGTACCCGTCACAAACAATCAGTGTACCCCCTTCCGTCGAGCCACTGAGATCAAACGCAATAGCAGGAAATTGCATAAATCGTTCGCAAATGACGCCTGATTCACGATGCAATTTGCAATAGTTCACTGCAGTTTGTAGGCTTACGGCTGTGCTTAAGGTGAACGAAGGAGTATTGTGTTTTTAGTTAGACACAATGTACACTGGTCAAATACCAAACATTGGCAAAACAAATCAATCAATCTATTCTATTGTTTTGAGAAGACAGGAAGGGTTCTGGATGTTTCTAATGCGATGTCGTAAATAAACATTTTTTTTCCCAAAATAGGCAATTGGCAAAATGGAAATATTTGTAAAACTAATGTTTGTTTGCATATTTATGTCAGTCGTTTACCAAAGGATTTTGAAAAAAAAACTGACTTCTAAGAACATTGAAAATCTAAAAAAAAACCTATTGTCATCACTCTAGGCGTCTATGGTGAAATAAACACAGTAAATATTTGAAGACCTTGCAGACACCATGACTTGTAATTCAAAATCTTTTAAATATGCATTTCCGAGAAAATCTTTTTATATGTAATTTGTTGAATCCTATACCATTACTTCAGCAATTTTGGCGTAAAAAAGCAGGGTTATTTAAACATTACAGAATATGTGGCAAGTTGTAATCGGAATTGTCACTCTATGGGCGGTGATGGAAGGACTTGAAGTAAGGCATCTGTTGATATATGCCAATAATTGTATGTCTGATTTCCGTCCCAGTGGGTTATGAGAGGGAAGGAATGAGGAGTGCATCTGTGTCTGCGCAAACGCTCGTGCATATGTACTGCGGAGCTGGCTGATCTCCATGTACAAGAACAGTCGCCGTGGCTGATAATCGGCTAGGGCGCCATTATAATGCCAATAATACTACGCACCTACTACGTATTTACATTCCTATCTGATTTCTAAAACGCTCATTACATAAACATTGCGGAAATTTTGCCAGCCCGCTATCGCGATAAGATTACTTGTTTATTTCCGTACAAAAAACTGCGTCGACATACAAATTGTAAATAAATGTCTATTGTGATGATACAATAGTCTAAAAGAGGATATTGTAATCTTTTGTAGTTCAGTTCACACAAAGGCCTTCTATTGAAGTTGTTTTTAGCCTTAGATATGAATGTCAAATTCTAATTCTGCCCCTGAATATATTTTTGCTTTATTTAAAACTAGATTAAGTAGCACCCGCTTCCTGAGGAAACTACTTCCCGTTCCCAGATACAAATTACTTCTCCCGTTATTCTGAAGTAATTCAGTATTTGCGTAAAAGAGTAACAATCATCCGCACATATAAACTTTCGCGTTTATAATATTAGTAAGGATATTGATGTACCTGTAAGACTTTATTAACTGATCATGACTAATAACCTTAATCTGAGAATGATACATTTGGAAAGGCTTTCAGAAAAATAACGTCATAATCGAACATAGTATAGTTCTTATTCAACCAAAATCTAGCAAAGCATAGAGTTTATTTCTTTTCAACACACAAAGAGTCAATGGAAATATCGAAAAACAGCATAGAAAATCGGAACTGCGTCTCGAATTTAGAGCAAACTGTAAACAGAGAACAGTTATGATTGTTATGTATGATCCATACGCATCAGGTAGTCGTTTTGAGTAGTTTATCGATGACCTTTGTGAACTCTGACTGCGCGAGCCCCCTAATGGAAGCGTGACGTCATCCTGCTAAGTATAAAATCATTGTGGTGACGTTCTTGTATGTTAATTGCATTATAATGTACTTATTTATTTCTTGTTGTTTGTGTTGTTTGAAGAAATGTGGTTTTGAAGGAATATCCATTGGTAGCGTCGATAAAAAAATGATCGTAGACATATGGTACCTACCTAGTTATTTTTTTATTCTGATACCTATATAGAAAAATGTATCTACATATTATAGAGATCTTTTCTGAGATATTGTAAGTAAAAAGTAAATAAATGATTTCGCTGTGGTGTTATGTTGTAAATAGGTAGAGCGACAACTAGCGCCATCTATCGAATGTCGTAAGCATTGCTCTGCTAAACTATTTTGCAGTCTAATACAAGAAGTAGACTTTAAATGGAAATCCCTACAAAATGCAACTCGGATGAAAAAAACAATACCTATGATGTTTAATGATTAACGCATTCATTTAAGACGACAGTAAAAGTCATTTCAAAACTAAGAATATGATGAACTTTTATATCACGGTGCAGTTTTACGCATAGACTTGACAAAAAAAATGAGACTAATATCGCCAAATAATATCCTATAATAGAAATGTCTTGCTGTGCTCATGACGAGTATTTGATTGAATACCGTTTCAGTTACAATACGCCAAGTGACACTTGACCGGTCCGGACCCAGAAAGGTTAAGCATCTGACAATTTATAAGCTAATAAATCAATTGTGAGGCCAATGGGTCAAAATTCAGATCGGCCAATATTCGTCGAAAGCGTTGTACAATGTGTACAAACATTGATATTATGATTGTAGTTTGGGTAGGACTGGAGTACTACCATATAGAAAAAAATGCATTTATATCAGCAATAAATTATGGAATCAGAAGCTACTTCGCGGAAATCCATGAAATAAAATTAAAAAAAAAAACATGCGTAAATTCCACGATACAATAAATCGAGGTTTGGATGCAGGATGTTGTACCATATGCATGTTGTGCGCAAGCACATGCAGCAAGGATGCATATGCATGAAAGTAGTAGCCGTATCCGAGCTTCGATTAATTTTCTCGCGGAATTAACGCTACATTTTCTTCATACATTTATATCCTAGACTTTTTTGTAACTATACTAAACCTTCATTGCTTTGCTCTCCAGTCATACTCCAACTAAAGTGTTTTGTTACAAGCTTTAACTAAACTATTACTCACAGTAGAGTGTCTCCAAAAGTGTATGAGCGAGTGTATATCGGTGTCGGGCGCAAGCAACATGTAATCCCGCCATTCGTCGTAGCTGATCGTAAGACTGCCATCCTGGTCCATCCTGAGAACAAACATAATGAGTGAGGGAGACAAATACACGCTGAGAGCGTTCTGCTTCAAATCATGAATGCTTTTACATTTTTTTTATTTAAACGGGTTATATGCCGATTGCTATAAGACTTTTGAAGTCTAGACACTGGCTGAAATTTAGAAAAAAAAAACACTTCCCGAGCGTAAAAGGTCTCAATTTTAAGTCGTGAACTTATCATGATTATTTTTCATAAGATGAATTTAAATAGGACAATTCATGTGCTCTGTGTATCAACGTGCAGTTTCATCCAAGTGCACGTGCGTGTGCAATGATCTTTGTAAATGATTGTAATATTCACATATGCATGGCCAAGGCGTTACCATAGAGGTACATACTATTTTATTTTTAGACTGCTCGTGTATTTGATTTATTTCTGATATTTTATACGAATAATTTTCATGTCTCCTACCTACCTGTAGTTTAGATTTAAATTTTAAAACCTTGTAGAAACTATTCTAATCCTTTTGAACTGAAATGATATAACATGAACATTGAACATGTTGTCTAACCCTTTGTGAACTTATTAGCCCCTAAAACGTCCAATATGTGTTCAGTCAGCGACTACAGGCGAGACATACATAAAAATTCTAAAGGTACAGTCATAAAAATAAAATGTTTAATTTATCAGAAAGTTATTACCATGAACTCAATTTCTATATTAATTGACTAGACTATTAGTAAAACGTGATGCATTTGAAACACGTGTCTTAATTACATTTTTACGAGTCTAACAACAGTAGTTAAATAAGTAAAATATAATGTTAATATTTGGTAAATATAAAAATATAATTTCCGTCATAAAGCTACAAATACCCATAAGTACCCAAATGACATTGTTATTAACGAATGAACTTTCAAGGTCCGTGTATGAGTTTTTTAAGTAATGTCTATTTTGTACATGATTTTGTATTCTATTGTTTTGTATTCAAGGCCATCTCTAATACGAGTGTACTATTAGCGACAAAAATAACTAAATGACTTGAAATTAGACACTAATTTTATATGCGTATGTATATTAGAAAACCCTATTACAGAAACATTTTACTTAAAAATAATAAGTTGAAACCGTGCTGTGCTTTTTTATATTTTGTTAATAGTTGAAATAATGTATTGTAATCAATTTTATGACGGTAAGAAAACACAGGTTTTCAATCAGTTTTCTTGCAAAAGAAAAGTAGGACACTTATTTTTTAATTACTCGCAAACGTCGCGAAAATCGATCAAGTAATCGCAAATAGAACTTCAAACAGCATAAGTATAGCAATAATTAGTGCTGCAGTCTTTACTGAAAATTATCGATACTGAATAAATACAGCTTAATTGAGGGGTATCAAAGGGAATGAATAAGTAGGAAGCGAACGTTAGTTCGACGAGTGACAGGGAAATCTGAAATCTGGAATCCTTTATATGATAAGTACAAGGATAGGCTAGAAATTGTCCAAAAAAAGTATTTACGTACTATGAATTTTAAATGTTATCGTCCTAGTGCCTCCTATGAACAATTACTGACACGTTATAAAGTTCTTAGTTTGGAATCTAGACGGCTTCTTCTAGGGGTAATGATGTTATATGGCATATGCAACAATAGATTCGACTGTATTGATTTATCAAATAGTTTAAATTATACAGTACCTAGGTCCGTCATGCTTCGTGGGGTACGTGTGCCTCGACTATTCCACACAAATTCGTGCAGAACTAACGCTGGGGTACGCATGCCTCTCCGTCGCCTCGTTGACGCGTACAATACTCATTTTATGGAGCTTGACATTTTTACTCTTTCCAAGAATAGTTTTAAGGCAAAAGCAGTAGAGTTATTAACTACATAAGATATTTTAGTTTTTTATATTTTAGTTTTTTTTTACCTTTCTGTATCTAATCTTCATAACAGTCTTCAATTTTTTATTTTGCGATGCACACTGTAAGTTTGTTTTTTTTTCTACTGAATTTCTTTATTAATTCGTGGACAATAGTGTGGGTTACATGTATAATAACACTGTTTTGCATGCAATTATGTGTATTTTTGTAGAATAATATGTAAACATAAGGATCTGTTTGTATTAAGCTAAGCATGTAACTGTTTTTTGTCCCAAATAAATAAAAAAAAAAAATGGAAGAGGAAATCATATTGCACCGTACCCACATAAAATTGGGAACAAAAAGAATTCAGCTATATAAGAGCTCAACCAGGACTTAGGAAGATTGTAGAGGAGGCCAAGACCCGTAAAAGGTTGTAGAGCCAATGAATGTAAAAGCTTGACCATTTTTAGTTCTAGTTTAAACTCTTATCTTAATTTATTGAAACTTAATCTATACATATAATAAATCTGTAAAAAAACTGTGTCTGTACATTGAATATATTAAAAAAATAATAATTGGGTGGGGTTTAGAATCAGTAATGGAGCACAAATCCAAAAAAAAAATTCTGTCTGTTTGTCTGTATGTCTGTATGTCTGTTTGTTTGTACACGCTAATCTTCGGAACTACTGGACGGATTTCAATGATTTTTTCTTTGTTGTATCAGTATTAAGCCTGGTCAACATATAGGCTATAATTTATCTTCGAAACTTGAAGACCTGGTGCAGAACTCCAACAGACCAATAAAACTATAAGAGATACAAATATGGTGCCATGGCAAAAATTGTTTCATTTGATGAGCATTTTCAGCTGAGATAATAAATTACAAGATCTGGAACACCTGATGTGGAACCCCAAGAGCCCAGCTTCTCTGTACCATATACAGGTATGACGTTTTAGCAAAAGTTGTTCAATTTGATAAGCACTTTCTATTGACTAATACAAATTGAAGATCTAAAACACCTGATGTGGAACTCCAGGGGCCCAGCTAGACTATAGCATATAGAGGTATGACGTTTTAGCAAAAGTTGTTCAATCTGATAAGCATTCTCTGTTGACTTATAAAAATTAAAGATGTAAAATACCTGATGTGGAACTCCAGGAGCCCTGCTAGACTATATGAAGCATATGAAGATATGACGTTTTAGCAAACGTGGGGCCGAAGCCAACACGCTGAAGCCCTTTTGAGACAACTTTAATGAAATGGTGACACAAAACCGACGATTATCCCTTTATATACTATAGAAATGAACCCAAGGACAATCCCCGGTTCTGTGCTAAACTATTGCTAACTATGGACGAAAACTACTTGGGCTATTGTGATGGGATGTTAGTGGATGACAATGTATTAGGTACATGTAAAAATGGCAGGTGGAGACTCGCCACCTCACTTACTGGGCCCCCGGGAACCAGTCACTGAATAGCAACAAGAGGGCAACAGGGACATGAGCGGCTGAAGGGTGAGGATACCTCGGCGGACTTTAAACGCAGATTACGCGCTCCCTGTGCTTACCATGAGGCACCTACCCTCCGAGCAGGGCTACTAATCCTGCTCTAGCGACCCCACTCTGGACGGCCAAGCCAAGCCAGAGGCGTGAGACCTACCCCCGTCATGGTTCACTCCGACCGGCCGGAGATGGGGGACAGTATACACTCCCTGGAGAACTCAGTATATATAGCCCCGCGGGGTCGCTACTCCCCGTCATCAGCCTCAGATGTCCTGCGGTGCCTATATCTCATTATTATTGTCGTTATTATCTCAAGAGCCTTTGTCCCAATTATGTTAGGGTCGACATCCAGTCACGATGCAACTGAGTACCAGTGTTTTACAAGGAGCGACTGCTTATCTGACCTCCACAACCCGGTTACCCGCTCAACCTAACACCCCTTGGTAAGACTTACTGGCTTCTGACTACCTATAACGACTGCCAAGAATGTGCAATGACAGTCGGAACCTACAGTTTAACATCCTCTCCAAATAACGGTCATTGATATCCAAAATATACGTAAAAAGTACATACGAACTTAGAAAAGTTGCATTGGCAGGCACTTGCCAGACTTGAATTCAAAGACGCACGCTCATACTTGAGAGATTGGTTCTCTACTAAGTCACTACGACTTTGTCATCTATTTAATGTTTTTTTACGTAATAATACGTGTAATATTTTTGCCTCACACAACTTAAATGCGGACTAATTAGAATCACTACTTTTATCCCTATGGTCACGTCTATTGCGACTATTCAGATCTTTGATTTTGCTGACCCGGTAGTCGCTGGCATAAGGGACAGGATCCGCGTACGAAGTCGCGGGCAGAAGCTAGTATTCAATAAATTAAAAGACGAAACAAAAAAGTAACTACGCTTGCCTCCCCGGCTCTTCGGGTTGAACATCTAAACACCTCGAAATAACAAAATACTTTATACAAAACTATATCAGAGTATTTAGCTAAGAAAACTTGGTGTTGCTTTCCATAATATTCTGCGTTCTTCAGATCGAGCGACAAAGACCAAATGTATTCTATTGAAATAGTTAATATGTTTGACTAAAATTAGCTCTAACTAGAAACGCGTTTCGAACATTAATGCGAAATGAGGTTAGATCTAATTTTAGTGTTAAATAACGCAGGAGCGACATTACACGCAGGCGCAGATGAAATAACTCGGCTTTACAATGACAGTGGCGCGTTTTATGTTTTTATCGATATCGATAGAAAAATTAGCAAATATAGAAGGAAATAAATAAGAAGATTTATAGAAAAAACACACAATAGACGGAAATTTCAAAATCAAACAATTATTTAGAGTAAAGCCTACCTACTTTCACGAGAACGCAGCAGAACGTAAAGCAATTGATGTGATGTAGTTTGTCGTGAGGCAGATGTATTTTGCTTATGTTTTGTGAACATTGTACAAATTGCTTGGATAAGAAAATTTCAGTAATATTGTTGAATAGATCTTATCGTATATCTCCTCTCGATTGTAAACGAGCAATACATCCAAGTAACTTGTATTTACATCAAATAGAACTGGCAAATGTAGCTTGATTGCAAAAGTTTGGAAACTTCAAACGGCACGAGACGGTTCAAATAAATACTCATATATTCAATATTAATACTGTCATTTAAAATACAGATTTATGGTCGAACGTGAGAAATTAATATATAAATAATTTCTTTATTGGAACTTAATGGCGATGTTTCGAACATAGCATATGTTTAGCAAGTCTAAGCCATTGACTACTCGTGGTTTTTCCACTTACCACCAAAATAATGGCCATACAGCTTTTCTGAAACATTTATTATTTAATGTTTTCTTTTTACTCATATATTTTCAGGCCATGTGTGTCTTTAATAAGTATAAATGAATGTTAGTAAAGTTTTTGTTAATTTAAAAATAAACATAACAAATAAACCAGCAATCGCTATTGCAAAACATAAAATTAAAAAAATACCCAATAGTTGTAATCGCTGTGCTTTCATAAAAACGTGTTGTAATTCGCATTTCGAAACACTATAATCTATTACCTTTTCAACAAATTAGTAGCTTCCGTTCTGTTAACAGCTATCCCCATATCTGCGAACGCCGAAATAAGTTCTTCCAAGTCGACTTTTCCTGAAAAAGAACAATTCAAATCATTAGAAAAGTAAAGCCTGAGTTAAAAACTGGTTAAAACATAAATAGATGCACCTAAATGACCAAAGACTGTTCCTTTATTATATCCTTGGCAGGAGTTGCAATCGATATAAATGATATACTCGTAATGTACCTAACATCATGTAACGGCAGATATAAATATTTAGACTAGGAAATCATATGAACGCTGATCGCAGCAGGACGTCATTCTACGTATTTGTTAATGCTGACTGGAGACCATAATCTCGACCAGCGTGTCATCATTTGCCCATCGGCACTCATTAATTCAACACTTCAGCAAATACTTCAAAATCAAAAGAAATTTATTCAAAGTAGGCTGAAAATCAGCACATTTGAAGGTCAAATTTACAAAAGACAGCCTTCAAAACGCCCGCCCTTCACCACTTCCTATGTGTTTTTGGTGGGAAGAAGAAGTGGTGGAACAACCTCCCCAGACTGTTCCCAGTCAGGACATACGATATGTATGACATACGACACATAGGTACAGTAATCAGCTATAATATACCTACTACAATGAACGTTTAATAAACCTACTTAAATATGTATTCAAATGAGACACGCTTGCATATTTTATTCTATCCTTGCATAATATGCATGCATAATAATTGTGCGATTTATCTATTAATTGTTGTTAAGTATGTCACGCATTAGCCATATTGTCCAGTCCAGGCAAAAAATCGATGCCATCTGTGCAACTAAGATCTAGTTATCCCGAGGGACTGTCATTGACATTAATACCTAATTAGAATAACTTTCATATCCGGACAAAATACTGACCAACGAGTAAATAAAAGTATAAAAAAGAAAATCTTTAGATGTAGTATAGACTAAGTGTCAGACAGATCAATTTTATTGCGAGTATGAATCCATACAGCCGCCGAGAGCCGAAGCCTTAGGCCGTAAATTCATGCGGCGCCATCGCTCTCTAAATATAGACATAGACTTGTTTCATCTGAAACTTATTAAGTAACTATGTACTGGTATATTTTAATCGCTAATAAATTGTACAGCTTTAGTTTAGGGCATTCCTACTAGTAGTCTCTTGTAAAGATTGTTGGCCATATGATTTCAGCAAGGCTTGCTCACGTTGTTCTATATTCGTGGCCTTAAAATGCCGATAATTTTTTACCGACTCATAAACGTTTGTGAGAGCCTTAACGTCTGTATAGGCGTAAACTTCTGGCGCCGAACGGCAAATGTCAATGTTAACGAGCGTAGAATACGACTCTACCATTAGCTTGAATAAACCTATACCTTAAGTATTTTCTCCATGGTCATTGTAAGAAATTCTTCCACGGCGTTCTATATTATAAGCCTAGATTTTCGACTCTCCTTAAATTGTTGGAAGAGAATTTCGATTAAGTCGTAAGCCTTATTTTCCCTGGTCATAACTCAAGCATACTATTTCGTTAGTACGGACCTAATTGCCGATATTTGTGGCAAGTGCTTTGAAGATTTTCGATGTTACGTAAGATACCAAATAGGATCTTATAATTAAGTTGAAAACTATGAGTAATCGATTCGAAAATTTAAAAGACAGGACCGGATTTTCCCTTATGCACTTTTTTAATTTACCACTACATTTTATCCTAATACGAGGAAAAGGTAAGACTTAATCATCAATAGAAGGAAAATAAATGCTTTTACAACTTAAAAACATTCAAATATTTACCATCTTGGTTCTTGTCGAGATGCGAAAATTGGAGCCTAAGGTTCTTCTCATGTTCGCGCACGTAGTGAATGAACTCGGAGAGGGTGACGTCACCGCCTTCCTTCCAGCCAGGCTTAGCCAGGAATTTCTGAAAAAGATTCACATTGCTCATCAGCATAACGTGTAACGTGCTTACGTAACCGCCCATAAAAAACTAATACATTCGATGATAAGGGGCGTGACATAAGTATAGGGTATATTGTAGAGGTAGTAGACGTCACTGTTACGAACGGCTCGGAGCGTGTTACTAGGTAGAATAAATGTACGAAACCAATAGATCTCCAGCATAGTAACGTTAACTAATTTTACAGGAAGTCGTCTCGGTAAATTCAAGCTGTAGGACGACACGTCACCCATAGAATAATGAATACTGATACCTAGACAATTATTCCATTCTTGGTGGTAGCTAACAATGTATTTTATCGAGACCATCAGCGAGGAAGACCGAAGATAAACATATTTTATGCTAATAGGACTGTAACAGTGAGCAAATAAGATAAATATCGATCAGTGAAGGTCACGCAGAACCATTGTGTCAAACAAAAAGCTAAGATCATTATGTCAAGGACTAGGTCTGAAGTCTTGAATTAGAAATCGATACCATCCGTCTACTTTTTGGTATCCACTACTTAGCATGGAAGTAATTTAACTTAAAACCAACGGTCTCAGAGTAGATGGCGAAAGTATGTCACCTACGAGTATCATCGTACGTAATCTGGTATTCGTTATGGTGGCTAGGTCCCAACACATGTTACAAATTAATCAGTGAGGTAACTAACACAATGAGCTTTATGAATCATGTATTACGTCATCAGGTGAGGTACCTTCGACGGAATCATTGATCCCAAAAAGGTTTGCAATGTTGTAGGTGTAACAATTAATAGATGATACAATGCAAAAATGACGGCTATAAAAAATCTAACTGAAAAAAAGTAATGAAAAAAATCTACAAAAATAGACAAGATCTGAAAAGCACGCATTTCATAAATGACTTGCACCTTTTGACGTTGGTGTTATTTTTTTATTACATTTGTGGGTTGAGTGCTACAATGTACTAAGTAATTACAACCACAAATGACTGGTAATTGCTTGTTCAAGCATCTGAACATAGCCGTTAGAAGGAAGTCAAGCCAGCGTTTTTTATGATTCCAAAATTTTGTGATATTCCTATTATGAATATAAAACTTATTCATCATCAATAAATAGATGATTAACATTACAAGTTTTTAAGTTAAAAATCACATTACAGCTCTCTTTGGTAAAATTGTTTAGAGACTCATAATAGGTAAATATGTATGAAATGGGCACAATTTGACTAAACCTAGTCATGTGGAAAGTCCAATTTAAACAGTAATTAATGTTTGCTGCTAATTAAAATGATGTTTATTTTGCTGAGCCTTGTGGTTATTGTACTTGTATGTTTTTTATTGATACAATATGTATGTACACTTTGATGTAGTGTAACCATAGCGAGTTTGATGAGAACGTCCCTTTTTCTAACGCAGAGGCAAAAGCTACTATGTCTGAACATCAATACCATGCTAACATAATAATGTAGGTAGTTCCATTTATATTTACTAAAAGTAAAATTCCATGTATTTTCTAAAATACTTGAAAATGTTGTCAACCGTGTCACAAACTCATCACTTTGTTTCTAAAAGTTATTTCCTCCTAAGTAGACCACTGACCATTTTTTTTATTACATGGATAGATCTTTAGTAACAAATAAGTAAAACGGGTTAAAAAAATAAGGGTAATTGTGATATGTGTTCAAATTTAATATTTTTATAGTAAATTCAAAATGTCCATGCTAAATTATGTCATTCAATTCTATTAGCGCATTCGTCTCATAACGGAATGGACAAACACATGATTTTTTTTCTCTTAAAATTAGTTAGAATGTTAAGTCAGAATTTCAACCATTGACAATGACTAGAGGATGAGATATCATAACTATTCTGAATACAAATATTAGTAGATATATGCATCAGTTTATCATACCGCTTCTGTTATAAGATCCAATAACTTATAGGGGTCAAGTAATTACATTACTCGGACAATTTAATTTTATATTGTGAGTGGTAGAGTACCGCTACTGTTTTAAATTGTAATTATTTTTTTACTGTTGTGCCTATTTGATAGTTTAGTTTCACTTAAAATAAATAATGGATTAGTGGATTAAAAAAAAAAATCTCAAGCATTGTTTAGATGTCTAGATCAAAGTGATAGATGGGTATAATATAATTCATAAATTCAGGTCAAAAAGGAAACTAATACATCATAAAGAAACCAGTGATGAAAACAGACTCATGAATAAATCTTGACATGAGATAATTTATCAATGATTTATCATGTGTAATCTTTAGTCTAAGACATTTTAATGTTTTTTTTTTGTCACTTAGAAACTAAATCATCCCAAAGGAAGTATTTTGTAGTCATATAAAAATATTAATAAATTAAATAAAAATATTAGAAAACAACAGAAATGCATGCGTAATTATGTCATAGATAGAGACTTTATGTGGCATAAAAATGAAGAGATTAAATTACAGATTGAGGTTTTATGTAATGCTAAATCAAAAAATATATAGTAGGGCTGGCGAAAAGGTCCTCGTGAATGAAGTACAGCACGTGAATTAAAAAGTTGATAGCGGTGTACGTGTCGACAGGTAATCGAACACAGCGTCGGAAGGTGAAACCGTTAGTGCAAGAATTATATGAAATGTCTACATTCTAACCTCTGCATAACTCCGGTTGATGTGTGGAGCCAACTCCTTGAGGGCCACGGACAGGTCGTGGAAGTCGATCTTGCCATTTCCATCGGTGTCTAATTTAGAAAATAATTTTTCTAGCCTTTCTTCGTCTTCTTTTGGTATTTCCTCTAGTTCCAACGGTGGGTGCAACTGAACCATGGCTTCTGTAGTAAGCGTAAGTACTGCTTGTTAAATAACAAGTTAATATAATTTTCTTAGGATAAATAGAGGGGTACATAACTAGGCTAAACTATTAACGTAATAGAAAACATTTTTAAAGGAAAAATCGAACTCGTTTCACGTCCAGTAGTTATTTGACAGCTACTTGCTGCTGCCGCACTGCCGCACACAGGCACACAATTACACAGTTACATGCATAGACGAACGAAACGAATACTCCCAAAGCGCGCTGTATCGTATCCGTGTCCTACTATACTACAAGCGAAATTCGATTAGTTAGAATACAAGGCAATGTCACCCTTATTTCAAGAACGATAAAATATGACAAGAGTGTATAAAACTTTCTGACTGTCATTATTCATGTGTGCAGTGCTCTAATTCTGAACAAGCTAGAAACTGGGAACAGCGCCATCTGTGATTTCTAGTGAATAACAAGGAGTAAATAAATATTTCGTGCTGATAAATTGAAATATTGAAAAACACATGCATGATTAAAATTAAGTGTGTAGCAATGTTACCTACATTCTCTTACAAAAATGCTAGTGCTAGAAACGAAGTTATGCAGAATTTAGATATGATAAGAAACGTTAATGAAAAGGGAGCTTATTATTATATACTCATCTCATAGTTATGGAGCATGAATATTTATCAGAAATCATTTAATATACTTCACTATGTTGTTTTATTACCTTATAGATAATAAACTTTAAATTACTGGGCAACACTAATTCCAATGTCACATCCACACATTGAGCAAGGCAAAGACATTTGTAGTTACCTAGTTCCGCATAAAAATAACAGGTGGCGCGAGCACCTAACTGGTACAGTTAGTAACCGGTTCTTCGGACAGATGGCGGTATATAAATAAAAATATGTCATCATTATTGTCGGAAAATGACATCAACGATGACTTTTTTTTTACATTGGTAGTTTTGTTGCAGATTTTGCTCGCTCACCTTTTATGAGTAACACGGTTCCTCTTTTTTTATTAAGAACACAGAAATTTACTCGGACGCAACAGAACATTAGATATTTGAATACCCTACTGCGGGCGTAATTATACATGTATATTTTTTCTTTCGATTTATATTTACTGGATCTGGCCAGTCAAGAGTACAATTTTACGGAGAGTCTCACATTTTCCGTCTCGTATTTCAGGAGCTGGGGGCAGATTACCAAAAAACTTAAAAGCCGACGGTATTTCTCGTTAGTAACCAAGAGTTTGTGTAGGTACCATTTTTTCCTTGCCTTGAAAATTTCGGAATGCTACATTAAAAAACTTTCACCATTGTTGGCGACCTTGGTCAGATATCAGGAAGTAGTCCTACCAACTAATTAAACGACCTTAACATCTGTGAAAGAATCTCTTTATACCTACCTAGGTAATAAGAATAGGTAGGGCTTCGAGTTCTGATGCAACTTGCAACGAACGCTAACCTTGCAACCTACCTATCAGTTAAAAAAATATTGGCTAGGTACGGTATGTGGGTACATCACCTCTTTCGGCTTGTGCTTCCCTCTGCAGCTCGAGCTCCGACATGATGATTCCGTACGGCATCTTGACTTGGTGTCTAAGGACAAATACATGCCTAAATAAAGAAACTAAATACATTATAAGTACGCTAGATGCTTATGTAAAGTTATGTAAGACAATATTTTAAATAACAATCTTGATGATCATGTATACATTTGGTCAGAACATTAATGGAATGCCTTTTTGTACAATCCCTAGTCACTAGATTGAGTTCGGAGTTACTGTAGTAATTAGGTATAATATTATTTGGTATAGACCTCTTTTGAGTTAACCTTCAACGATCTACTATAACACAAAGGGCTAATAAAACGCTACAGTAAAAAAAAACATAGGTACAGAACTTACAATTTTTCCTCCTTATGTTAAGATTCAAGCAATTGGTGCTCTTTTTTTTATTTACTTTTGAAGAATCTTAAAATGACTGGCCCTGTATCAACAGGGCCAGTCATTTTATTCGTTAATAACAATAGATTTGGAATATTTATGTGTTTGGCATTGTTGAACATGTCACTAGTAAACTGTCACGTTGTAAACTGAGGACTGCGCCAGGTGACAGATCTACGCCAATCGTTCAGGGCACCTGTAATATTATTAGGTATAACGTAGTGTCATAATGGGCTTAGACCGGGCCGTGATGCTCTGCAGAAGTATTATCGGCGAAACATCGTAAATAGAATAACGTAAGACAGTTTCATATAATCTTCTATTCACAAGCAAGACTTTTTTACTGAAAATGTTTGGAGGGGAGACCCTGACTTCTAACGGCTGATTTCTGTGTTATAATTTGGCATCAAGATGCAAGTTTGGTAATCACTGAGTACAAATCCGTACGGAAGTTACTTCGCGTCAAATCTCTTAACTAAATATAAGGTAAGCGCTCTTGATATATGTACCTACCCAATACAATACAGAAGTAGTAATACACTTTAGTGTCGTGATGTCGGAAACAAAACTTCTTTTCCCACGGGCACTAAAAACATCGCG
Organism: Helicoverpa armigera; assembly: GCF_030705265.1. Lineage (NCBI taxonomy): Eukaryota > Metazoa > Arthropoda > Insecta > Lepidoptera > Noctuidae > Helicoverpa > Helicoverpa armigera. The sequence goes on along the minus strand of NC_087120.1, from coordinate 3,596,568 downwards.
AGGCAGCTGCAACTGTGCCACTTATCCAGACTTCTTTCTTTTTTGTCGTTGTCACTTCTTCGTGCATTGATGAGTGAATGTGTAGTGATGATGAGCCATTTACTGCTGCTCTTATCTGGTCAATCCACCTCAAAGCCGATCTTCCTAGTGGCCTGGATTCCTCAAGCTTTCCCTGCATCATAAGCAGCTCAATAGTCCCCTATCCGGCATACAAGACCAAAACAGATAAGGATGCGAGATTGAATCAAAGATGACATTGCGAAATTGAAAGAAACAAAAATACAATTATTTCCTCTTTATAATATAAGTATAGATTATCCTATTGTGATTATTTACCTATTGCTGTTTCGTCCAAGATCCTCAGAATTCAGATAGTGTTTTCACAAATTCTTTGTGAGGAATCAGAGTCAATATTGAAAAACTGGGCAATGGATTGAAAAACAAAAACTTTCAATAACCTAATAATTTATTTCAGAAGGAAAGGAAAGGAACTGGAGGTCATCGCGCTAGCTTCCTAAAGCAACACACGCGAACAAATTGAACTGAAAGGACCATCAATGTAGTTTATATGCATAATTGTTCAAAGGTGCTGCGACTGTTTTTCATGCTTTATAGCTCAGTAAATAATTTACTTTTAAGGTGACAAACTAAGAAGTATCTTTCTTATTTCTAAGCAATCTCAAAGATACCTAGAGCCTTTGCTAGGTATTTATGTACCTAAGTGGTTCTTCATCGTAGTCATATACCCTACTATAATGGTTATAACCTAAGCCTTTCAATAACAGCTACCTGGGATAAGTGTGCACGATGTGGCAAGGAACGGAGATAGATTTTTCCGTAAATCTGTATTTAAAATATTGAGAAATCAGGAAGGATTAATTGGTGATAGTCTCCAGATCGGTTGTTGGTAACGGTGGCTTTTCTGGCCAAGGATATCAGCCAGCTCCGCAGGACATACCTAAGTACTAGCATTTGCGCAGACGCAGGTGCGCTCTCTATTCTCTCACTCTGAGTCAAGAGCCATAGGGTAGATACTGTTTGTCTGGGTGCGGAAAGAAGTGCCTTCGGGACACAACTAAAATATCTGTTGCAATCTCTGCTCTCAATATAAAAATTAATATATAACTAGCTGTCCCCCGCGGTTTCACTCGCGTCCCATATCAACAACTTCCCGGCAATTATTCGATTTTTACTCGCCGTAAAACAATCTTTGGACTTCAAAGAACATTAAAAAAAATTAGTTGATAAAATTGTTGTTTAGTTATGCGCTTACGAACACATTTTGCGTAAATATTTAAAAAAATAAAAATATCAAATTAATTTATAAATATCTACTTATATTGGGAAGAAAAAAACATTTTGATGTGTTTAAGTTAGGTTCAAAAATTAGCCTTCTTTTCTCATTCTTAATACCTACCTAACTCTGCAATGTAATAAATGCAGCCGGACGTTAGACAATGTATCTAAAGGTAAGTATTAATAGACTGCACGAACAATCCCACAAATCGGCAAAAAAGTGACTCATAAAGTTGGTTACAAGATATTTTGGGGCGCATTAACCGACGACAATAAGTCACATTCAGAAATATTGTCACGTTCCTGACGGTGACACACACATAAAGGACTGTCACCCTATTATACTTCATTAAATTCACTCTATAACTGCCATATTTCCCTAAGTAGGTCTTTCAATTCGACATTATTCTATCCCTCTCACACTTGTAAACCAAAAATCTTCCAAGCAAGAAAGGGATGCAGAAACAAATTTGTCAAAAACCGTAGCAACTGTCATCAGGTTTCAACCAATAAATCCGTGAGGATGGGATAGCTATTATGTCTGATATGACAATACACAAATTGACGCGACCGAAAATCTATAAACTTTAGAAGTTAATACGCGCTTGCAGTTGAATTTGCCAATGAAAAATGAGCCTAAGCTCTTTGACCATAGAGGTCGAAATTAGAAGACTGCTTATAATTTTGCATGTTATAGTAAACTAAGCCATATAAGCAAGAGTTAGGGTAGTAATTTGCAGCGTAAATGGATGGCCTTTGTTGATGGGATGAGCTTACAAAAAATCTCAATAGGGAGTGAACAAAAGCTCATAAAAGTTTGAGATTAATCGGGGATTTGGGCACAATAATACACACACATGCCGCTGACGTGGTGTAGTTTGTCTGTTTGTCATACTGTCATGGGGGCACGTAATTATTATTGCTCTTAGTACCTATATTGTGGGGGCTAAGTTTTTATTTTGTTGGAAATAAAATTCTATAACTTCCTACTAAGTAATTGGCATAAGTTTTACTTGTAGGTTTGGGTGAATTTAATACTTAGTACGCGTGCTAAAAGTTTAGAGAAAAAGTGAGTGTGGGAGACTCGCTGTCGCTCGTGTGTAATCTCCCTTGACTTTAAACTTTATTCCTTATAAATTGTAAGTGACAAAACTATATAATAGTAAATACTTACCAAATATAACAATTTTGATAATTTCGGCTTAAGCTTTAACTAGGCCAGCATTAAGTGGAAAATAATTGAAACAACAACTGATTTTAATATACATTTATTATAGGTATTTAAAGCTTGGGACAAATTAAATTATTTAAAATAGTTTTTACATAGTACTTATTACTTAAATAAATAGTAAACATATATTTTCATATAACTAGGTACTTAAGTATATTTATAGTAAAACGGCCAAAAATTTATTGTCTGGTTTTCTCTCCCTTAAAAATAAGGCAATTTTGATTTTGGTCATACTTAGGTCGTCTAATATTTATTTAAATGTACCTACCTAAAATTAAATTTCAAATTAAGTACTTTTACAATATAAGTACCTATACAAAATAATATTTACAAACTATAGGTACAACAATAAGACACAAGACACTGAAGTATTTTGAAGGAATGTTTATTTTCAGAAAATAAGAAATTTTGACTAGATTTTTCTTAATTTCATAATTCCAAAATGTTTTTTTATCGAAAGAAAGCTATGTACGATGGGTTAATATGGAGAATATGCAGAAGTTCATTTGAACACCGAGAGAAATTTACAACATCGAGATTGGTGTAAGAATATCAATAAAATATTTTCTGCAACACACTACAGAATAAAGTGCCCCCGCGCATAAGACGCGGCCACAGAGACACACGCGGCGAAGATAAAATGTAAAGAGAATGTTCACACTGAATAAGTACAATAGTCCGGTATCGTATTTAAATTCTATATTTCTAGTTTTGATATTGATAATAAAATGTCGCCGTAGGCTTTTTTATTAACCTATCAGGTGATACTTTACTAACAATTCCGAACGCTTCAATACATTTATGTACGCACTACTGAATCTCTTGAACAATTTGCATATGGACATCATTATTTAATATTACGACATATTTTGTTATATCAATAAATAGTTAGTCAAATAGATGACACCGAGATCGAATACACGGATACATAACGAGATATTACACAGCGATAGTTCATTATTCATTGTCATTATCATATACGACTGAATACTTAGACTGAAGTGTCTATATAATTGTAAGAGGTTTAATTGCTTGACATTTCAAGTAAGTACTACATGTGGAAAGTACCAGTACATACAATTTGAGATTTTAAAAGTTTACTTCTATTCGGTAATCCGGCCGCTGGTGTACATATCGGCAAGTATGCGTTCGATGGGGGTGTCCCCAACAGTTGCTCTGAAGAACAATTCAACGATGGCGCAGCTCGGCACACTCCGGATGATGGGCAACAAGTTCAGGAGTCTGCTAGATCGCGCCAGCTGCAGCGGATAGGCACGCAGACAATACTGTAGAGAGAAACGTATAATAAATTAATTACATATTTATAAAAACATATTTATGTCATGTAAGGTATCTTCTTCTAAACCAATTACACTACGCTAAAGGAAGACATCAATTACTTGAACTGGTAATTTTAAAATAATTAATGAAGTCTCTAGTCTTAGTCTATAGATAGGAACTGACGATTCTTACCTCATTCAACATGTAGGTGGACTGATCATGCAGGACAGCGACCGCAGTAGCATTTTCAAGTCTTCGATTCTCCGACTCTTTGTTAGGACTGTCCCCGTTTTTGTCTGAAGTCGCCTTGAACAGTAAAATCGCCCGAAGACACGCATATTCATTTGCATCCGGATTTACTTTAGATATTTGAGCTAAAGCCGACTCAAATATTTCTGCGTCTTTTTTATTGTCTCCAATTGAAATATTCCTATCTATTAGTACGTTTAAATCCATGGGGTAGAGAAATTGAGCTGCTCCTAATACGAAGAGGCTTTTCCAGGACTGTTCGAGAAGGAGAAGTCGGTCTTGCAAGGAAAGGTTTGCGAAAGCGGGAATGTTGCGTGACCATCGGACGTTCATGAACAGCAGACGGGCAGCTGCTTCACATATTGCCGCTGGATCATTCGCTCCGAAGAGAAAAGGATTCAAAGGAGGGAGGGGAGACGGAGGCCGATGGGGGACAGGATTAATCGGAGGACTAAAGACGCCTATGGAGGGGTAATTGTAAGGGTTGTATAACGGCATTGGTTGTGACGGCATCAGGTCGTGCTTTGGCAAAGCTAAGTTCAATGGCGGCGGGATTGGTCCGCCGACTTCGGAGCCTGGCAATGGGTCTTTCATGAATAACGCCATTTGGCGGCGGATCGTTGAGTTTCGAGGGCCTCTTTCGTGTTGGACGGCTGGAAATATAAACAATTGTTAGCCAATCAATTATGTAGGTATTATTCTACAGTTACAAAATTTAAAAAATAATATTCACCATCTTTATTCATGCCAGCTTGCAGACACTTATCCAGTCGACAGGAGCGGCATTGATTTCTGTGAGCTTTATCAACCAGACAGCCTCCCGGGTTCCGCGCTTTGCACGTGTACCGTCGGTCGCGGCGCACGGATCGCTTGAAGAATCCTGCGCAGCCGTCGCACGCAAAGACGCCGTAGTGCTTTCCTGATGAGTGGTCTCGACAGACGGCGCATGGCACGTCATACAGGATACGACCTGGGTAGAAACAAAATATGTTGTTAATTTTCAAAATAAAACTTATCTACACTCATTTTTAACCGAATTCCCAAAAAAGGAGGTACAAATTTACCATCTTTAATAGATAAACATTTAAAATATAACATCGTAACTATCACGCCTTCCGATGAAACAGAACCGTTCAAATCTTTTGTATCCTCAAAACTATGTACAGAAGTATAACAAAAGTGCACTCCCACTAATAAATCAAAGTTTAACTGTCACTGAGGCCAACGATTGAGCAACGCCCGAGGCTCCGCCCCTGTGGGGAGGCAATCGTAATTTATCGCACCCTGCCTTTTACTGCCGGAGCTTGAATGACTCACAGAACCCGTTGTTTTTGCAATAGTCTATACCTAGGTACTAATAATAAATTAAAAAGGATTTTATTTTTATTTGTTTGTTTGTGCACCAAAGGCTCGGAAACTACTGAACCGATTTGAAAACTTCTTTTGCTGTTGGAAAACTACACTTCATTTTGTGACTAACTCCCGAATAACATAGGCTATATTTTATCCCAATACGCGTACTTTTCCCACGTGAAACCGCGTGGAATAGGCAAAGTAGTATTAAGTAGACAAAAGATTCTCACAAGACATAAAATGCCATTCATTTAAAGTCACTGCTAAGTAATATATCTGGTGCCGTAATGAGTTGCAATGTGTTATGTGATTTTGCTAACAAAAATAAATAGGTATCGTTAATAGTGGTATCTAATGGTAGAAGAAATTTTGAGTGCAAAAATAACCCTGTTCGCTTAACTACTCTAGAAAATATTCGCTGTCATAATATTTTCTGAATACAATTCAGTTTGAAGACTTTATTGATGTGAATGGACTCGCTGCCACTGAATATCGCCATTTACTTCGCCCTTTGCGAAAAAAAACTTCATTGCTATTGAATGAGCTCGTGAGATCTCTTCATTTAAGGGTTCCGTAAGTATAAAGTCTAGCGGTTTAACCAAAACGATAACCGAACCATTTTTGGTTGTCAAATCCAATATTTGACTAATGGGTGGCTAATTTGATCAATGGTAATGACTGTTTACGGTTCGGTTACGTTATACCTTGTTAAATAATAATATTACACAGTGGAAATTTTATTTACATAATAGGTACAGACAGAATCAGTTCCTATTTTATAGAAATTCTCTATAAGCAATATTTTGAAGGTCTAGGACTGAATTCGGATCATTCTTCTTCTTCTTTCGAGTCGATGACATGTCATATATTGAGACTACACTATGTCAGCCCAATATGCCGCCACAGCGAGAGCACGGCCGGATGCGCTCATTAAGTCCTCCCGCGAGCAGGTTTCAGGGCACAGTGGACATGCGATTAGGTGGGACATCGTCTGCACGGCAGCCCCGCACTCGCACCCAAGGTCCGCCCCGCCCGCGAAACCCCACCTGGAGCGATTATCTTTGCTCCGGCCTACCTGTGTTCGGAGTCTGTTTAGAGACTGCCAGACTCTTCTCGGGAGATCGTGTCCAGGAGGGAGACTTTCTAAGAGCGGGACAAACGGGGAGGGCAGTAAACTCCTCGATCGCCAAAGATCCCGTCTGGCTCGAGAGGCCTCACCATCGACAGGAGCAACGGTTTTGTAGAAACCCCTGCGGCTTTTAAGCCGTTGTGGCACAGGGGATCGGATAAATTCGGATCATTAAGTGCCTATAATTCCTAGGCCAGACATTATGCCAGACAACTTGTGCCTTATAACCGAATTACCTAGTTGATAAGGCACAATTTCATATATCTTTGCTACTCGTACAAATAACACAAATTATTTCAGTGTCTGAAAATAATATGTCTAGACTAGAAATCTAGTCAACGTAATTTCGTAATCAAACTATCTAAGTAGGTTTTAGATTTGTTATCTTATTCGCGAAGGAAGATTATTGTTTTGCAACATTTACGATTTCATTCAAGTTTCAGTTTTTCTTAGGTTCTTTAAATAAAAATAAACAAGCATATTTTCTTTGCCACCGTACCCTAAAACTACACAATACATTATCTGATCCCACGGCCGCGAGGATAAGACGCCATTTTTGTTAGCCGCCCAAAAGCGACCAGTCGAAAAGGCATAAAGGCAAACTGAATAAGACATCGCATTCAATGCCTCAATACACTTGCGAAGCAGGAAACGCGGTGTCGAGTGATCGGAAAAAAATTCAACTAAACAATACGAAACCGAGAATAAAAAGGAGATAGATAATTATAGGTTCGTGTGTAAAGACAACTTGATCATACAAGTCGATCACAATGCCCCATAGAGTTCTACTTTCGTTTTTTGTACGTGTTTCGATTTGTTTGGTTTGATCGGTTGGGGTAGGTCATGAAATAGGTTTTTAATAGACTTTCTAAAAATCAAACTGATGTAGACATTTATGTAATTAATTAATAAATGATTAATCTACAGAAAAGAAAGAAAATAATAAAGAAGAAAAGAAAGAAAATACATTTTATTGCGATACAGTTATCATATTATGTAAGTTTAAACTTATAAAAAAAAACTAAGTTAAGTTAGTTAAGTTGCACTATTGTTTGGATTTTATTTACATTATAGTTAGTTAGTGGGATAACAAACACATTTTTAGGCCTATCACCTCTGAATCATTCGTAACGATCCTTATCAACCGTGCGAACGCCCACCTGTGTCTGATGGACCCGGGACGCGCGATCCCATGGCGTGACACGCAGCATAGGGTCAAATGCGCACGATTATTAATCAGGGATGTTATTTAAATTACAATTTATTTCAAATATTTATACCGTTGAGTTCCCACATCAATTTTGGTGTGACTTTGAGAGAACCCCATTTGTGAATTGGATCGCTGAGAGAAACGGATGCTATATGGTAATTATTAGGTAGGTACCATATTGGGCACAGAAATATTTTCTGTAGTAACAAATGCAATGGGCAAAAATCTGTTAACGTACGTTTTATGTTGTATAGCCGTTTGGGAAATTAAATATGACTCCATAAGACAAAAAAAACGGTTCAAATATAAATTTAAACGATTGTAATAAAAGAAAATCTTATTTTAGTTATGGAGATTTTTTTTCTTTTGCATAATTTTGTGGTCAACAAGACAAAACACAAAATTAAAAAAATATACGTATCCACTACAAAAATAATATAGGATAGGAATCAATAACCCTCAAAACATTAGGCCATTACAAGCGAACTAATAAACGGTATCAGTATTGGGTCAACTCGCGGGGTGGGGGAGTGTCAGCGGCAGATGCGTTAGCGCAGCTCGTGGGAATACGTCGATGGGACAAATTGGCCAGGACACGTCATCTCGCTCGCTGCTAATTAACGGTGGATCGACATGAAGGTTAAATACATGGTAATGAAACGGTGTATTAATGTACCATACGTTTGTTTAGGCGGGGGTCTGAACTTCAGAATAGTCACACGATGATAATCAGATCGTTAAACGTAAATTGCATATTTCCGAACATTCGATATTTAAAACAGTTACAGAATCTGTACTCACTTGATGAAGCTGAAGCTGAATGCATCTTGAATTTATTTCTATTTCTTCATCATACCTGAAAATAATAAAGACATGAGCATTAAATATACCGTCTACACATCAGCAACATTTTCACACAGGAAACATGGCGTGAAATAATTCTCAAGTGCAAATCTTCCGCTCGCGGTTTTCGAGAGCACTCCAAACTCAATGCGGAGAAAGGAATCAATCAAGAATAGCAACAAATGTAAGAAAATAAAGTTCTATTGTATTTTGGCTTTGTGGCTGACATCTTTTGGCTACAAAGCTGAGAGCTACTCGTATTTTGTTCATTATTCGCTTTGTTCTAATAACCACTTGTTGTAAACGGCCATTGGTTTGAGGACCGTTCACGAGTGCCGTTTGATTCAGTACAATTATACAAACGAGTATGCTCGTGTGAACTAAATTGTATTTGCATTTAGTCTTTATTGGTTAAAGACATATATTTGTTCGCGGGAATTTTAGATAAATTGCAATAGCTGGTAGTTATGGAATACAAAATGTTATTGCATAATAGGTACATTAAAATAATTAATAAAACTTGTGATGTAATTTTAAAGTTGCATAAAGTTTGTAAAAAATATTTACTAGTTGTATCGCTAAAAAACTAGAAGATTAGCACACTATTGTAAACGAGGATTTTACTTAAAGCAACCACAAAATGTTCTCGGAAATCAAACAATAAACATTTTGTTTGCGTCAAGCACTGAATGGCTTGATCTTCTACAGTAGCAGTGTTCTCACTCTTTGTCTGTCCGTCGGTCACTTACAAGTTGGATTGCATACTTTTTGCAAACGTAATTACAGACTCGCAAAACAGGTAATTAGGTTCGGATAATCCCGGTAAGTATCGGGACAAAGGATGGGATGATCCCGGTCGAAAAGGCCTGGTGTGCGCCGGAGGGTTAACAACAAAAGCGAAACCAATAATAACATCGGAAAGTCGGTAGCTTCTTGCTTTTAAAATTGAGATGGCGCAAAAAACACTAAATACGTTTTTTGAATGTTTGGGACTAAATACCGAAGAGAATTTGGCGGAGCATTTTTTTGTTTGACTTCATGCAGCTGTTGTAATAACAAACATGTATGGGTTTATTAATATAAAATATTTAGTGTGTAATGCATTTTATTGGTGGTTTATAGCGCTGTGCATTTATCAAAGGTATTCCTGTAGCAGTAGGTAGGTAAGTAGTTATATTGCAATCTTTATAAAATGAACAAAAGTTTGGAGATGAGTGAGTTATATTGTCTTCGTACTTAGAACATATACAGATATAATTAAAATTTGAAAAAAAAAATAGAAAAGAATCAGTCGCAATTGATAAAATAGTCAAAAATTCGTTAATTTTGAGAAGCGTTTAAAAATGTTTACAAAATATCAAGTATATATAATTATGAAAAATAAATACAAGAAAACGTTTTACTAAGTGACTAGTGACTTACGCTGCCTTACAATATCTCCCGTGTAATGCGAGCGACAAGCGATAGCAAACGTGTTGATGTGTTAAAACAATTAAAAATTAAGCCAATAAGCGTGACCAGAGCACATTAATAGCAAACCTTAACAACTTGACAAATAAGCGAATTTTAATTTCAGTATTAACGGCGTGAGTTATAGTTTTCTATCGGAAAATTCATTTAACGCAACCTACGTTAGAAATTATATTTGTGACAAGTACCTAAGTAATTAAAAATTTACGATTTAAAACAGTTTTTATTGAGTAAAAGGTATGCTTTGTAACTGTACTTAGTTATTATGCAAGCTATTAATAAGTTTTTGGTAAAGGAAATATTAAATGTACTTTCATCATCTGCATAGTCTTTTACTCGGCCTTTCCCCCCAACCACCCGACACTATACTTATTAATCATAAGTAATGTAATCCAAGTTTATCAAAACACTATGGTTTGTTCCTAGGTTTATGCATAACGTTTATGAAAATAAAAAGTTACTTAAAAGAAAACTGGAAATTAGTTGTTAAAGTAATGAAAGTCTAATGAAAAATAAAACTAATAGATACGTCTGATATTATTTTCCGCCGTATCTATTAGTTTTATTAAACTTCGCCATACTTTAACGCAACTAACTATTATAAAATGTAGGTCGATATCATTAGGTCAATTAATGTTTCTGCTAGTGTATTTTCAATATATTTTGAAACTAGCTGTTGCTCGAGGTCTTGTCTCTATCCGAGTCCCACTACTTCCCGGATCCAATTAGCAGAAACACATAGATAGGTACTTACATTATATATGTATTACTATCCTTAATTACATCTTTCTGTTTGTCGCACATTCGCGCCACTACTACTGACTGAACCATTAATGATTTGTTTTTAACAGATACTATAGTAAAGAGTCTGAAAAACAACCTAGGCTACTTTTTCTCCGAGAAGGAGAAGCAATTCGCGGGTGGAACAATGGGAAACAGCTGCAAAAACTTATCTTTACAGTGTTGTCTTTTTATAAAAATCACTCAAAGGTTCATCATCTGCCTCGCTAACTATGTCGGGGTCGGCTTCCATTCTCTCTGGATGCAGCTGAGTATCAGTGTTCTAGAAGGAGCGATTGCCTATCCGACCTCCTCAACCCAGTTACCCGGCCTATTGCGTCTAGGTAAGACTGGTTGTCAGACTTACCGGCTTCTGACTACCCGTAACGACTGCCAAAGATTTTCTAATGACAGCCGAAACCTACAGGTTATCGAAAAATCTCTCCGCAGTTAATACATGAAAGAGTAAATTATCCACACGTACAAATTGACACGTTTATAATATTACCCAGTTAAGTAACAATTAAATTTTGCGTTTAAACTGTAAATATATTGACCAGTAATTATAACTGGAATCCACATATTTATAATATCGTTGGCATATTTATCGAGACCGCAGTCCTTAATCCATCAGTATGTCGAATTTATTTAAACCACTCACATGGTGGTTAAATTATTGTCGATTTTATATGTCATTAATATTTTACTCAATTAGTATTGCAATGTTTATTTTTGCGTATCCCAGGAATGGTACACTGCAAATTTTTAGTCGCCGATAGTTTGTTTGGGCTCATAATGAATGGTAGTACGCGTATTACAAAGATCAGGTATTTCGTCGGGATCAGACCGACTAAAAACATTAATTAGAGTCAAGAGTTTCGTTTGAAGAAATGAAGAAATTGCATTGAAGAAATTGCCAACCGTCGGTGAATCGTCAACCGAATGTTGAGTCTGCAGTTTGCGGCTACTCAAAGATGAGAGAGTGTGAAATTACGATGAAGTTATATTTCGCGAAAAATTTAAACAGAAAAAAGTAAATATACAAAATAGAAAATTAAGTTAAGTATTGTCGATTTTATATGTCATTAATATTTTACTCAATTAGTATTGCAATGTTTATTATTGCGTATCCCAGGAATGGTGCACTGCAAACTTTTAGTCGCCGATAGTTTGTTTGGGCTCATAATGAATGGTAGTACGCATATTGCAAAGATAGGTAGGTATTTCGCCGGTATCAGACCGACTAAAAACATTAATTACTTAGAGTCAAGAGTTTCGTTAAAAAAGAAATTGCCAACCGTCCGGGTAAATCGTCTACCGAATGTTCAGTCTGCAGTGAGCGGGTACTCAAAGATGTGAAATTACGATGAAGTTATATTTCCCGAAAAATTTAAACAGAAAAAAGTAAATATACAAATAGAAAATTAAGTTAAGTAAAGTATAAGTAATATAAGTGTAAGTATAGTATTAAGTTAAGTAAAGTAGATTTTGAAACAAAGACTGTATAAGTCATCATCATTACGTCAAGGATTTGTACGACGCGACGGTACTTAAATAAAGAAGAATTGAAAGCATGATGTCACACGCTTAAGATGAAAATTAGTTTTAAGAGATAGCTTAGATCCAGGAGAAGGGCATAGGACAGTTACCTCGGGCCGCGGGCGGAAGCTAGTAAATATAAACGCAATAAAAACAAACTAAATATTATTTCCCTACATACATGGAAATTATTAAATAGCATATTTAGCATAGTTAATGTATGTTATTATATCATAAAAATTTTAATGCAAAAGATGCAAGTTTAGGCAGACTCCTAACGTTGTGTCATCAAGGGCTCATTGATACATGAAGACAACCCAAGCTCAAAACTATCAAGTTTCCTCAAAAGTAATACATCTTAACCCTTTCAATAGCCCGCACGTACTTGATAGCCTATTTGACGGCTGAAGACCTACCGCAGCTGGCTAAAAGGTGGTCCTCAGATAATGATACAATGTTAGATAAAAAGTGAGATCAAAGTACTTAAATCATAAGATCATTTTCGCCAACAATTTGTGCAAGTCACACTGTACCAGGTTTCGATATGTATGGACTGTACATTGCCTAAGTACATATAAAACAACTAAGCGTAGTCTGAAGATCGTTTGAAAATTGAGATATAATTTAAGTTACATAGCGGGAAGGTTAAATAGTAAAAGCCAAAATACTGAATTGCAGAGGCAAGTTGACATTCGCAATAACAATAAATACATGTTTAACACCATTTAAATTCGTAGACACGCAAAGCAAAAATTGGTACATATTTACTTATTTGGTTTTATCATTTGCACAGCTTTTAAAAGTTCGCGGTTGCAAAATTAAAAGAGTCTTTGTTAATCGAAAGCTCCTCTGGTTATAAAAAGAATCTTGAAAAAGTTACCTTTTCAGTCCAATTGCGAAATGTATTTTATGAACGTAAAAAAAAAAACTGCAAAAAAAATATTACTAACTGTCACTAAAGTCACAAATCACTTTTTGAAAATTAACACAAAAAATACACTTCACAATGAAAAATAATTAAAAAGAAAAGTATTGGTCTATTAGACTACGTCACTGTTTACGTCTGGGGGTTGGTTGATGATTGAGTGACTCTTGCGCAGACCCGTCGGGGTTGGACCGGCGGGCGCGGCGGGGCGCGGGGCACGCCCCAATCGTTGTCCATTGGAAGTCATTCATATTTGGAACGATCAATGCATTATTTATTTATGACAGTCGCGATACTTGAATCGAATATATTGAGGCTAATTTTCACTGACAACGTGGACGTCCGTTTTTCTAAAAATAGCTCTTTATTTAGAAAATAGAACCTTAAAAATAGTAAACAGTTTGTTTAAGAAAACTGACTTTTATGTTCTCGGTGATGCAATAATTCTCCAATATTATTTATATCTATTTGTTCCCAGTATACATTTGATAAAACTCGTTCCTAACTAGATAATATGATAAATGGCAAAGTAACTCTACGTGTGAAAATTATTAGTAGATGTAGCAGACAAAAATAACAATGCATGTAGGTATGTTAAAATCAAAAAGCATATTTTCATTTATAAAAATAAATATAAAATATTCAAAATGTTACTTATGATAACAACTACCATGCATGTATTTAATTTATTGATGGCGATAAAAAAATAGTGAATTTTATTAGTCCGAATTTTAGATTAAAATTTAAAAAAAACATTAGACATTTTCTAAGATATAACGCAACGAAGATTGAGAGTGAGGGCTCGTTACGTCACGATGTAAAATTTGTTCTTTAAAGTGACGTAACACAAAATTAAATCATGTTGCATCTTCGTTGTTACTTGTTTGTGAGAGATAAGAGAAAATACGGGTCCATTATTTTAGGGTTATCTAAAATTCTGATTAATTACTTTTCATCCACTATGCCTATTATGTAATTCGGCTGATACGTGAACTAAATACTCCATGGGAAAAAGGCCATGGGAAAAGGCTAGGTAAGATACTAATTGACTCTACGGTCTGGATTTGTATTATTTATGAACTGAGGTACCTTCTTTATAATAAATAAATTATGAAAAAGGTATATTCTAACATGCTATAAAAATAAATAAAATTAGGTCGTGAAAATTACCGAAATAAATAAAAATCCTTCCATGTTTTCAAGAAGAACAAGTATGCAATTTTTACACGACCCTTAACTGTCTTACATTTCTTAGCAACATGAGAAAAGGATAAAACAATATGAGTAAAAGCTAGATAGTACGTAAGAATTAATTCTATTTGATCTAGAAACGATAAACCGACATTGAAAAACCATCATGATGCTGAAGCTGAAATGGCGAAAAAAATATGGACGAACTGAAATGAAAAAATATAGACGAACTTTATGAAAATCAGAACACAAGTAAAAAAAATAAACACGTTACATGAACATTTAACTTACATTTTTCAAGTCATTTGCTATTAATATTAACACTAGTCTTATCGAATCAAAGATTTTTTTTTAATTTAGGAGCAAATTTTTTCAGGTGTTGTGATAAAGATATGCAAATATACTGAATGATAACAGATTCTAGGGCGCAAAGGGTCGGAGGTGGGGGTGACAGGTTGCATGGAAATCAATCAATGTCCAAAGCTCCATTGCGCCGATGACATAATTCAATAACCAATTTTATTGGCGCGCTTTTAATTTTACCGAATTTTTTCCGTGTTCCTCGTTCCGAACCCCCATTACTTTGAAATTAGTACCACATTGCTTTGGTGGCTGTTCACCTACATCTTGCGCTCAGAATTAAGAATAATTTACGAAACTAGGTAAATGGAAAGATAAATAAAAGTTTATATTTGTATCTGAATAAATAATCTGTATACTGTGCGCGGTAATGAATCCGGTTTAAGAACGTACACGACAAATTTTAAATGAAATGAAATTGAATCAGTTTAAGTCCTGTAAGCCGAAATTCATATTCAAAATGTACTTAATTATGGTTGAAATTAAACTCGGATTTGGGCTGTCGTTAAAAAGTGCAGGGAATATATAAATCTGTACTTTTCCTTTGCGGTAATGGGCAGTTTTAATTACTGTGACTCAGTACCTATCCTTAATTTATATTAAATATGTTTTACCGACTACGTTTATGTTAGTGAAAATATCATTGCCATGTATGTTAAATGCTAAATTTAATTTGTCGCTTAGTCATAGGTAGGTATATCTTATAGATATGATTTCTACTAAACTTGCACGGACTTTGTAAGAGACAGTAAAGCAGGAAGAATCATAAGATGAATGCTATTGAAGATGTAGGGAAAACGACATTTTGCGATTGGGCCAAATACTTTAATAGCAATAGGTAAAATCAATAACAGATATTAAAATATTTTTTGTACCTATATTTTGTTACTTTCAATGAATACCTAGTTTTAATATAGAAATCAGAACTATTAACTGCTAACTAACCAATACCTAAAACAAACATTGTTGTGCAGATTTCCAAAACGCGAGGTTGTTAAATATTTAGATTGACGGCAGAGTTTGATTGCTAGTATTCGTTGTGGTATTGTACTCCCGAAGGTATCAATGTCATCGTCAGTTTGATTGGTTGTTAAAACCGGACGGTACATGCCAGGGGTTTCAATAAAATCTGACCTATTGGCGAATTGGTATCGAACTTTTTTCGATATTCGGCAGTGCAGAAACATTTGTTTTAAAATTGGTTAATTAAGCCTTTTCGTGACTAGTTGAAATGTTATCTCACTCGACATTTATTTTATGCTAATAAAGAATATAAGGTCTTGTTTATTCTAGGATAATAAATAATACCTACTTCATAGTTTCTAAATAACTTATGGACCTTAGATTACCTATTGGAACTATCACATGCAATCTGATTCTGTGCATCATAAATCTGGCGCGCTTATCATAGGGAGGGCTTGAGTGCCGACAAAAGTACCCCACAATAAACTACTGCAGACAATGCATGGCCAGCCGCATCCACAGACAATAGAATGGGGTGCCATCTTTAAAATATGTCATTCGTACGATCAACTGTCAGACGCGTGACGTAAAACCAAAGCTGTGATTTGATTGGTGGGTTCTTGACGCGATGAAACTAGGGGAGCAGTTTTATTTTAATTTAGGGCCACTTTGCCGAGATTACCCTTTTTATGTGTGACTCCGGGGTTGCCTTTGTGACTGGCTAGTCATTTTTTAATCGCGGCTCATTATTACTTTGTTTGTCAATTCTGTGATGCTCTTAGGGGGAGTATTTCGTAGTTGTATTGTGTTTTTGCAATTTAGAATCGAGTTTTCGTTTACTCCAAATTTTTTGGGTAGCTTCCCAATCATCAAGTTACCAATAAATATTATCACAGATTTGAAACTAGTATATGTTTTCTATAGAACTACCAAGTAATAATCACTTCAGATCAGCGTGCGTGACCTTCTTGCCACATTTATCTCCTCTGAAAGTCAATTTGGTCAATTTTCAATTTTAATCAGGAGGTCAACTAGACTACTAAGGGTAACCAGTAAATAAATAACGCAATACATTTTCAATTTGCTTTATTGTTCTACAGAATTCTTAAATCGAAACATTATTTTCGTTAACAGATAAAATGCATAGGTTTCTACAATTCAATTTCTTCTACTTCTAGTAAATAGTATATTTTCGTGTGGAACAAACACTATGTATTCAGCTTAATCGTCTACAGAGTGTGTATTTTTCTAAAATATACTTTGGATTTCAACAGCTACTGGATTTAATATAATATATCATGACTATTTTTTTCTTCTATATCTATGAGACTTCGGTAAATATATTTGATTGAATTAAATTGGATTTTTAACTACATTATTATTTTTAATGATTATATTGTAAGCACAAAATAGATCGGATTTTATTTTAAGTAAATACTTTGAATACTATTTATCTAATGTGAACAACTGTATTATTTTTAGAACATTAAACTGCCATAGCATTGAGTAATATATTGAATTTCTTAAATTGAAGTATATTTCTTAACTTTTAAGTCTATGTGAACACTGACTAGAATCGGATAAAATTTAATATACCTAGTAAATATTTTTTTTTGGCTTTTGTATAATACTTTTTTTGCACCAAATCTGAATACGTAAGGTTTTCAGTCGCAAAGTTGTCCGTGGCGAATATAATGAATTTCAACTTCTAACTACGATATAACATTTTAAAATACTTATTTAAATAGTAAATAGGCCATGTTCTTCCACCATGTTTGTTGGCACGACAGGTGAAGTGATGGGTCATTAGGTGGTCATAATATTATCGACTAAGTATTGGTCGTTATACTTATCGTGCAGTGACTATCGGCAGTGATTGTTATTATAATATAGTCTCTCTTGAAGGCCAGGATTATTATCTAAAAAGTTCTGAACTGACTTACATTAATACGAGTATATTGGTATATTGAGTGCATTATTTCTATTATAGGCAAAAATATCTACCAGTGATATTCTGAATTCCAACTACTTATTCGCTAAACAGCGTGCATACAGTATTACTTGAAACAGCTATAATTTGATTAATCTGGTGACAATGCTCTTTATTTCCCCGTAAATATTATATCAACTAAATATACACAAATTAACTCGTTATGTCTTTAACAAGCGAACAACCAAACATGAGATTTTCACAATAGTTTTATCACACTTAAATAAATTAATTGGACTAAATTGTTACGTTATATCGTTTGTTTAATTTTGATCATGCAATTATTCTCATATTTTTTATTTTCCAAAAATTCTTAATATCGACGAATAAATATTATTTTTAATAAGACAATCCACATTTTAGTCCCATCATTTCTAACTCCAAGGCATTCCCATCGATTTATATTTAAGTAAGCTAATAATTCACTTTAGCTCTTTGTGAGCACGATCAGCTAAAGTGAATTTTATTCGTTTTGTTAGCACACAACATACCGTTTCAGTCGACCATGAACAGTTCTTTTCTCTCAAAAAGGGGACCCACTTAACCCATGACACGAATCAGGGTTGCCATTCATGCATAATGTTGTCTCTGCCTTTACAACGCACCAGTATTACGAAGACAACAATTTTAAACTTCTACATTTATTTAATTAGCGAATACATAAATAGGAAATAAGTAAACAATTCCTAAACAGTCATGAAGTATTCTGCCGTTGAGTCGATGAACTCTTACATGAGGCAGCATACGGAAAACGTAGAGGAGCAATGAGCGCAGGGTTGTGGGATCTTTCCATTCGGTATTATTTCGTGCATTGCTTCAGCATTGCCCTTAGCCCCCGAGGGCTTGAGCGCGGGCTAATCTTTCGGTAACGCGCTGTCGCTCTTCCCCCGCGAGTATACGCGGTAAGCTGTCTTGGAGCCGAGCATGCGGTCCAGCAGGCTGTGCTTGGCGCGCCGTCGGTGGGTGAGCACCTCGCGGCACAGCTCGTGGAACACCTCGCCCACTTGGTTGACTTGCTCGGCGGCGGCTACCTCAGCGAAGCTGCACTCGAAATCTTTGGCCAGAATCTCGCCTTCCTCGGGGCTCACCTGTAATGTAAAGAATTCATTTAACTTATTTATGAACGCACTACTAATTAAACAGTTTACAATGACGGCAGTGTGTTATAATGCAATTAATTAATTTGTGCAATCACTTCGCTGTGTGACACAAAGTGAAGTGCTTACATTCCATTTCATGTGGAACCACTGATCAGTTTCGATTGGTATCTTTCAAATTAATTAATTTTAACGTTTAATTAGCACTCATACTCGTTATTAAGGTAATTGAACAATATTATTTTCTGTTTAGTCTGCCAACATTTAGTTTTTGGTTTTGTAAAAATGCTCTAACAGTTTTTTTTACTTGGGTGGAGTTTCTAATGAGGTTAAATGGAAGTTGGTAATCGGTATGAAAGTCCTATGTTTATGAAGTATACAGCTTGACATTTAAAATGTTACGTTTAATTTTTTTTTTCCTATTCTGAACGGACAATCTAATAAATTACAGGGATAAACTTAGTGGCTGGTGTAGATCTCAGAAATGATTGCAACCGGATAGTTTGGTTATCCAACCCGCTTATGATAAAAAAATCCCTCCGAGTACGAAGCCGCGGGCAACTGTTAGTCTTTTCTTATATAGTAAAGAGGAAATAATATTTTCTTAAGTAAAAAGTTTGAACAAACCTGTCTCAAGTGCACCATATCGGCCTTATTGCCGACTAGAGCGAGCGGTATCTCAGGCTGCAGGCTCTGCTTGGCGCGCCGCACATAGTTGAAGGACTCGCGGTCGGTGATCGAGTACACGAGAAACAGACCATCGGCCCACTGGGCGATATCGTTACCCGGCAGCTCTTCTATGCTCTGAAATAACGGGCTTGTTATAGTTCGAGGGCTGTTGTGGCGTTTGCCTTTTAGTTAGTGTTATTGTTTTATTGTTCCGTTGTTTATGAGTGTTTTTTGTTCTGTATGATATCCATAGAAATGTAAAACGTATTGAAATCGTAGACGCCTATATTGTACAGTAATCGTCTTGTTTGAATCGGCCAAGTTAAAAGTTTTGGGGGCAGGTAGAGGTGCTTATCACCACTAGCTATCTACATTGTAATCATACGGATTTTATAATGTTTAGGTACTTTTTGAGGCAAATAGCGCACAGTGCTAGTCATACCTACCTCCGAACACATCTAAATATCTAACAGTGCTGTCAAACGTGTCTCATATTAACGACAGACATCGAAATCAAATTCAAGGTTCAAAGAAAAACACGTAGGTAACTGTACGCTAAACATATGTAGTATTACAATATATCGAAGTGTCTAACTACCGGTGTGGCTTGCCAACTTCTGCTTCCATGCGTATCGTTACTCTCTTCCCGATGCTAGGCGACACTTTGAATAATATGATTTGGCAAAGAATGGATTTGTAATTATTTATCTAGCTTTTTTCGTAACTGTTTTTTTTGTCTGATTGTTTGTCACAATAATGTTAAATTTTTGACATGGTTTGAGAATTGAGATGGTCCACTTAAGCAAAGTTTTTGGGTCCGCTTGATGAACAGGCGATTATAAAGTTATTTCTATTAGAAAAATCTGCCATAAATGCTTTGATGGAAGTGCCAAAAAAAGGTTCTAATATATTCATAATGAAAATTAACCATTTTGTTTACACTTGAATCATCTTTGCAAAAGATAGTAAGACCCAGTGTTTAACAAAAGTACAATCTTTTAATAATTTCATGCCAGGAAACCGCGACTTTAATGCTAAAATCGCCAATCTGCCTTGAGCGCACGTGGTGATTACCGGTCATCCTATCTCTGTGTGAGAAAAGGCCTGTGACGTACATTGCGACAGTGAAAAAGCTGATGATGAAGGGTGATGACGAATAATTACAATTACAAGCAGATTTAAAATCAAAGAGTTACCTTGGGGCAGGTATCCAGAATCTCAAATAATATCGGCTCTCCATCCAGAAGCGCTTCGTGTTTGTATTTGCTGTCTGAAAACAGAATAAAATATTTCATTTACGTAATTCTTTTGTACGTAAAAGGTTTTCAGTGGAACTGCTCAACCGAGTACAGAGAAGCTACAGCGAGAGCATTGTCGTGTTTGCTTTCTACTTCATTGAATTATCGTGAAAAGGTAATTAAAAGCTTATTATTCCTTTTATTACTCTTAAAGCCAAAGTGTAAATTAATTGTAAAGCAGTCCCAATTCTGAGTAAAGGCTGAATAAAATTGAAATCACAATCTGATTTAATAATGGTATTAATTACAGTTAATATGTTCAATTAATAGTTCCAGGAAACAATTTTCTCGAAGTTTTCACTTAAACACAATGGTGGGTAAATATTTCGAACAAATAAGTTAAGCAAAAATTACCTTGTTGATGGTCGTACTCTCCGATGTATCTTTTTGTCAAAAATCTGACCGTTAGAGCTGAGAACAAGAAAAAATTAAGTTATTAATATTACTAGTATATTTGCTAAATAAATATGTAAACAAAGATATCTAAGCAAACAAAGGAAGACACTGTTTAAATCGTTCGATTAACACACAATTTAAGGTGCTAGAACATTATTTATATTATTCCTTAAAAGATATGCACTAGCACGGTAAACTCATCACGCATATGAAACACAGCAAACAGTTTCTACTTCATAAACTTTCATAGCGCCAGTGAGGAAGTGAAGAATGTTCTACATATAATTTTAACGAGAATATGTTTGTCTATTCACCATAATATATATTTCATTGCACGTCAAACAGCTCTCAAGCCGCTGCAAGGTCTATTAAAGAAAACAAGCAAACATCACAACTTTTAAAACGTGCGTAGAAATAAAAACATTTATATGACAGTGGTATTTTACATCCGCTCATCTATTTTTCATGACCCTGCGACCGAGGTCATGGTCTCTTCTAAATATTTTGCAAATCAAAATGTAAGTACTCTTTGTATTTTGTTTCTTATTTATTTCTGATATCTCAAACTACGAACTACAGGGCTTTTTCATGGTTTGCCATAAAGCGACAGCTAAGATAAACTGTATTATATAACCAATCACATAACTATATAACCAAATTAGAAATGATTTTAAAACTAGCAACATAAAATCAACTCATCTGCCATCATCTGCCTAGCCTTTTCCCAACCATGTTGGGGTCGGCTTCCAGTCTAACCGGATGCAGCTGAGTACCAGGGTTTTACAAGGACCTCCTCAACCCAGTTACCCGGGCAACCCGATACCCCTTAGTAAGACTGGTTGTCAGACTTTCTGGCTTCTGACTACCCGTAGCGACTACCAAAGATGTTTAAATGGCAGCCGGGACCTACAGTTTATCGTGCCATCCGAAACACGGAAGAACTCATTATGACAAGATGGTCACCCATCCACGGACCGACCGCGCCAAGCGTTGCTTAACCTTATGATCGATCGATCCGCGCGGCTTTGACTTAGCCACGAGCTCTTCAACTATAAGTATGTATCCGAAGAAAAAAATAAATGAAAAATGATTTAGCATAGACAAAGAAACGCTTCAAGGCTCCATGTCCAAAGGGTTCAACGACACTGTTTTACTAATACTGTAGGGGTAACCTATATCGTAAAAACCAAAAAGTGTAAAAAAATTATCGGCTCACTGGCTCGCTACAGTCATTATAACCCCAAACTACAAAACGAAGAGTAGGGGCGAATCGACCTTATTGCTACATGACATTTAGACAACACTGGCCGCATTTTTGGCCGACTTTAATGCTATTTAAAATGTACTTGAATTATGTATTCGGCATAAATTCGCCGAGACAGTACAACTACAACAGATGCTAAAATAAAGTGGGTGTGTTAAAATGTAGACGATAATTTAAAAACGAATATACATAAGTACAAAGTTCAAAGTATGCCAAATAGGTTAATGCACCAGTTGACTGACAGGTTTGGACATGAATTGAGTCGGAGCGATCGGGCGAGTCTTGCCAAGTGCGGAGACATGCGGCGCTACCCCTCAATGTCGTTCGTTCAACCAAAATATATGAACCACGAAATGTAGTGAGGCTCAGATACTCCATAAATTTCTGCCTGATTGTATAATTTGCAGAATTTTAATACGAGATTTTTTACATAGCATAAAATTTCGTTTGATTATATTATCTAATAAACAATGGAAAACCACCAATGTGCCAGTACTGCCCACTTTCCTCTATATTATTTTTAAAAATAGGTTCTAAGGTGTATGGACTTAACGACAGAAATTCAAGGACATCATAGTTGATGATTTACAAATCTTGATGAGGAAAACTAACGTCTTTGCTAGGTACTATGTAAGACTTTTTTTGGACGTTTTTGGTAAGTATTTCCCGAAATAGCTGCAATAAACCCGCACCGCATTGGCAACTATGTTTCTTTCCTAAACAACTCTCAGGGTATTCCATTTCACGGCGTCGGGGATTTCATAGATTTTAATAGTTACGCTGTTTACATAACACGGGCTTTACGTTTCTCACATATTTGGACGTTGAGCTAATCTATCGCTTTCTTTGTGTGATTTATTTATTCTGTAGAAGTGCAATTTTTTTCTTGTTTAATTTATGTTAGTCCAGTAAGCGAACTGGGGAAACCGGATAAAACTCCGTTGAAATAAATAATTAAGAGCATAATAAATAGGTAATTATCTTCGTTAAAAAATGACACGAAAAGACCGACAAATGTAAGTGTCAGTAGGTTCATGTGAAGCCTACAAATTTTATAATTTCAGTATGAGAGAAATACTCGGTGACTAGAAATAAAATCTAGACACGTGCTCACTAATTGATCCTATTCTTGTTTGAAAATGAAACTAATAATTCCCTGCATGATATGTATGTCGTCTACTGGATTAAGCTATCAGCTACGACATATTAAGTTACTCGGCCGTATTTTGCTGCTACGCGACTACGCTGCTACGAGCGTAGGCAATTATCTCGCTGAATAGACTGATGCGAAATACTTTCAACTTTGTAGGTAAACGGATTATTTTGTTCATGTTTTTAAAGTTATTTTCCACATAAACTATGTTTGCTTCGTTTTAGATCTTTATGATACAGTAACGCTATTAAACGTTCCTTACCGAATTGCAGTAAATCTGTTACAATTTCGTAGCGAATTGTTTTGATCTACGTAGATATGAAAAAGCTTCGACACCTAAAAGTAGGTTAAGTTTCATCAATTTGCATGCCTATGATTTCTCAGAATGCTTTTAAGACATAGAGCAACGCTAATAAGTCTAATATTATCAATGTAAAATCAAAGTTTTTTAATAATACCGTCGATGCCTAAAATATCCCAAAAACTGACACGCCAACAGCATTTTCGTCCTTGACATGTTGTGTCATGTCAATTTGCACATCAGTATGTCATCGGCTGTATTTTAAGCACTATGCAGCAAATATATAAGCTCTCGCACACTGCCGACTAAAATGTCGGCCGATAGCTGACATGATAATCTCTGACAGTTTATTTTAAAGGTAATCGGAAATCCTATCAATAATATTTTTCGGCCTGATTGTAAAAATGTGCGCACTGCCATTTATACCTTCATTTCCATACGTATGAGCTAAATCCAAATATCGCTCAACTAAAAGTTAACAGAATGCGAGGGATCAAATAGTCAAGCCTGCATTTTATACACTAAAATGCTTTCAAACTAGTTGGGAAAATATTTCATCATGTGAATAGCTAAACTTTGTGTTTTTATTTTACACTGAGTGAAGCTTGTTGAAAATGGTGTCATCCGTTAAAGTTATAAAACGAGAATGTTTTAAAGTATTAATAGATTAAAATGTTAGAGAAAGGTGCATTTTTATAGAGTTGACGTGCAGGCTAAAGGCATGCTCTAATACTTCGCTCACTAGATACTAGGTGAGTGAACCGTTATGTTATTAATAGCAGTGATACAACGTTATATCGGCGATTGGATACGCTATATTATGTCAAGTGAAAACTTAGCGTTTATATAAGTGCATTAAAAAAACATAAAGCACCGAAAGACTGGATTCAAAAGATCGAGAAGTGGGGAGACAAACTAAGGAGGTCTTTGCTCATTAGTGGGACAGTTCATCCTAAGAAAAAAATGGCTGTCTATCCGATAAGGCATTGCACTCTGTAAGTACAACGAGTAAAAGTGGGTACGACCTGTTCACGTAATTATTTAAACGTACTAAAACACTTGAAAACCCAAAACACACTTCAGCCACATGCATCTCATAAAACAGTAATTATTATTGTGTAATCAGCACTTTATACGTTATACAATCGCGCTTATTCAGAACGAAAACAGCTGATTTGGCTCTAAAAACACTGACCGAGTCGACGAAAATAGTTTTTATTAATAATTTTACCAACAGTTTCTGGATCGTGTAAATAAATTAGTCCCGTATTTATATTTCATTGATCCTGGTATGATTTCCTTGATCTTCATTTGCTGGTTATTTTGGGACTTATTGCTGTCTTGTCAAACTTTGTTTTCTTCGGTTGTCGTATTTCGTGTGTGAAGTAGTCGTGGTCGTCGTGAATAATAATATAGTCGTTGGAGTGGGCAGATGAAACACTCCGCACGATGTTTTGTGACTTTTTTCTGCTCGAAGTCACCGTACTGCACTTGTAGTTGGACCGGCCCACAATAGGTTTTATTTGGTCATTGCAACGCGTAGGTGACTTCCCGCACGGTCTAGTCTAGTGCCTGCTACTTTTTCCTGGACGACAAGACAAATTATATCGCGTCTCGAGACAGGACCAAAGAATTCGAGTCGGAATAATGTAAAAAGACGCAAATTTTTTTACCGCTCGTGATAAAAAGGAAACTTTATATTATCTTTTGTCTATACTCTTACGAAGCTATTATCGGAGTTAGTATAAATAAGTACTCTCGGAGTTTTTGTGAATAACTGAACGGAGTTACTGCACAGTTCGGGTAATTATCATAAAAATAATTTCATTTATGCAAGTATAACGACGTTTAATCCTACCATAATATTATAAATGTGAGAATGCATGGATGTATGTTTGTTATTCTTTTACCCAAAAACGGCTGGACTGATTTGGCTGGAATTTGGTATGTAGATAAGTTATACCCTGGATTAACACATAGGCTTTTATCAACAGAAAGAGGAATCATTTGCTTGTACCCTAAAGGTTAAAATTAAAAATTATTTCCCTGTTGGAAAGCTAGACTATCTCCCAAGGCCATATTTTGTCTAGATACACGAAGAAGTTCCCTATCGAAATGGGGGAAACCGCGGGAAGTTGCAAGTAAATCTATAAGAATAAACTTCTCCCAGCAGTTTGATTCGAATCATTTATTTCATTTCGCCTCATTAGACGAGCTCGCAATACAACGTGTCACGACGGACTACTCAATTAATAACGTGAAACAAATTATCATAATATTTATTTGTATACTTACGTATTATTAAAATAAATAACCAACAAGAAGTGACAGGGATTAATACGTTACCTTCATTTATTATTTTTGAGGAAATATTGTTATAGTAAAGTCGTAGCGTAATTCTAAATAACTATCGCGGACAAAGGAGAGATACGTAGCTATATAAATATAGAAAAATGATTTGGGTTTTTCAATTTTGAAAATCTCAGCCAGGAACCTATTTTGGCAGCAAAAGGAAACCTGAGTTCGTACCTAATAAAGGAAAAGTTGGCAAGAACTTTTGGCACGAATACTTAAAACATTATTGTATTGCACGTACTGTATCTCAAACGTTTAGACGCCACAACACCGTAACTCATAATACCAGAACTCCAAGAAGGTATTTATGAATGAAAGAAGAGATATTTCAAGCATCAACCAACAACGACTACCGAAACTCCCACTTATTAAATATTTAGGTGCAGCTTTAACAGGTCGAACTGTAGACAAAGATTTTCAAGTACCGTAACATTTAATAAAACCTTACATCACGGCTACTCTCTCTTCTAAATAATGCTAGCAAAACAACTAATTCTAAACCCAAAGATGAATTTCTCGTTAAAAACTTCCCGAAGCAATACCAAAGCTTGCACACTACACAATTCATAAAAACATAAAACATATGGAATCAATATTGATCTGAATAAATGTACAAATCGCATACATAAATACAAGACTAATGTAATCATACTGAAACTTTTATGGCAGATTGTCGATTACAAGTGTAAAACACGTGTGCCGATTGGGCCGATTCGGGAACCTCTTGATCAGTTCTTGAATTATTTACGGAATTAAATTACGAAATATTATTGGAAAGTTTTTGGTCGTGCGATATAAAGTTATCAAAATTCATCTATAGACAGGTATTGAAGGTATTAAATTGAGGTATTGAAAAGCTCTTTCTCTTACTCAATCTCGCAAAAAAATACTTTAAAAGGCACTGTTTAAATACCTATGTATAGCTTATTAATGTAATATCGCAAGCAATCCTTAATCGCTTTGAGACGAGTAAAATAACCCATAATACAATATTAGCATACCTACCTAAGAGCTTTGTATCATGTACCTAAAAATAAATTCTAATAAAATCGTGAATGTACAGAAATAGCTCATCGTGGTCAGCCAGCTATCACGCATAGTAAGCAGGAGCCATTCATGGATTCTATTTTAATGCACCCTTTTATAGAATCATTCAAAATTGGAAGTACTAGAGAATGGTAATATATTTATCAAATGTAGGTATGTGATTATCGACAAGTAACAAAAAAAAGTTTTGCACCTACCACTGCTATTTTCCATCACCCAAAGGTAGACTGGTCGAAAACGCATAAGTATGTGTATGCAAAATATATTCAATAAATAGACAATATTGGAACATCGATGTTAGATTCACAGCCTTTTCACATTAGTAGATTTTCGAGCGGCAAGGCTGAGTGACATCCCGCAGTGCAAACAATTGACAACCACCGGTACAAAAGTGACGCTAAAAACCGGTGACACCACCCGGACAAACGAAGCGGTCGCTCGGGAAACCAGCCGGAAAACTCGCCAATGTGAAAAGGCTGACCTGGATTTAGTCAAGCTATAGCTAAAGTCCATTATTTTACTTAGAGCCAATTTTCCAATCATCCGTTAACTTCTATTTGATAAATATGGCTTCTTAAATATATTCTTCAGAAAAATCAGCTATTGTCGTAAAATATCTGAAATATAGCACCTAAACTTATGAGTAAACTAAATTGAACACCTTTGAGTAGGTACAGGCATGACATAAAACTTTAGATTCAAATAAAAGTTTAAAAACTTAGTCGCGTCGTTTATTAAATTTTCAAAATAACGCAGGAAAAGGCACAAATATCCTGGCTTTGTGTGGCTTCGCTTATAAACAGAGAGATAGCGGTATTGCACAGGAATGCAGCACATTTTTCTTAAACTATTCTAGTTATGAGAAATAATGATCTGAGCTGACCCAGCCGCATAACTCTAGCACTCAAAGGCTCTTTAAGAAAAGGTATAATACAAGAATGTAAGGAAACCTCCTTCAGTTCAGTTCCTATAGTTTAGTTATCCAACTAAACTACTGAAATAGCTGCATTTTATTTTTAATCATTTATTTTGTCATTCCTGTGTAGTTATCGTAAAATATTTCGTTACAGTGTAAGCGATTCATCAAACAGCTCTTATCCTTTTTAATGGGATGATAAAATCACTGCTCCCGCTGTAAGTGCAGCGTGGTTGACAGACTCTTACTGACTTAAACCCAGCATTTTCCTTCTTAAGCCCTTTGTGTACCAGGGCCGCGATAACTCTTTGGAACAATCCCGTAGTACTAACCGGCAGAGCTTTTCTATACTACCGTAACGAATCTTGTAGATATGTGTATCCATTACACATACAATTTTCATAAAAAGGCACTTATTTATCGATTACCTATGAGAAAGAATTCGGAATAATTTCAAAGCAATAAATATAAATGTAGTCTGTTAGAATTAGTTTGATTGTGATTGCATACAAATGTTTCTATTACCGACACCTCGTCTAAATATTTACATAATCCGTCAAATGCAGCTGTTATCACGTACATATTTAAACAATATTGTCTGGTAACCGTGCTTACCGTGCCTTGAAATTTTATATAGTTGTCTTTGCACGTAAGTACATATTACTAACCAGGGTTGATTTTAAGGGTAAATTACTGCCACGCGAATAATGTTACTTTTATAATGTCTCTCAGAAGAGGTTTTTAATGTCTTTTATAACTTGACAAATTCCCTTCAAAGTATAATTTAAGAATATTCAAAACAATTTCACTACATTTCAGTCTGTAGATAACCAAGTAAATAGATCACTTACATAGTCTTAGTTTAGATAGTCTCACATACTTCCGAGTATGCGTACAATATAACTCGATCGGAATATTCGCAGTAATTGATTGAAGTGGAACAATCCAAGCAAGCAAGTCTTAACCCGGTTCTATCCTAACATCGGAAACTATGTGCGAGTTTCCTACTGCAGGAACTCGGAGTATTTAAGGCTTCCGAAGTTCACACTAAATTGGAACATTCACCTGGGCTACCAATTACTTAAATAGGCGAGCGCTTGTTGTGTACGTACTTTCCTCGTGATTTTCAATAATAAGCTTAAAAGAGTTCTTAACTAAACGAAACTTTGAATTACCAGTTAAAGTTTTACCTACTTATAGCCTACCTATGTGTGTTATGTTGTTTTTAAAATACCATATCTTGTAACTTTGTATAGGTAAGTATATCAGAAAGATACGTTCATTGTTTAATAGATAGTTTTCGAAAAACAACCAACTGTAACTTAATTCCAGTATACAAACAAAAACACATAAAATAAACAATTGAATATCTTGTAATGTCTAGCTTATGATATCTTGTTTACTGTTTTCAGCCATAACTTTCTAGAAATAAGTACGAAATAAAACAAATGTAATGATGAAAATAATATCTGTAGCAATTAGCAGTATCGCGACGTGACAAACAAGCAGCCCACGGATTTCTATATTAGTGAGTTTACCTGCAACACGATACTATGATCCTGTGGGTGAGACCTCAGTAATGATTACACAGAATAGTTTTATTTTCATGTTATTGTTGATGTTGTGGCTGGACAATTTGATACCTGCCAGTACTTAAATATAGATAATTATGTTTTATGTATGTGGTATTATTCCAAACTATCAATAAAAATGTTGCCCCTACTAAGGCTAATGCTCCACCTCCCAAAGATAGACGAGTAGACTAAGATGTAAAGCCCGCCGTTGTACAATGTGCAAAAAGTATTAAATAAATATATTTTTTTATATGAAAATGTCAAATGGTTGAACTAACTCAAAATTTCAAGACTTCCCTTGCTATCTTGCTGTGCAATCAATGGATTCTTTAGATTTTTTGTTACATGTACAACCACAGTCGTAATTCACTCGTAAATATTATAATACGACTATCTCAACAAAAAATATGACTTGAAACTACTTTGGTAAATGATGCTATCAAGATCATCTCAGAGTCCGTATACAATATTAAACAATTTATTTGCAAATATCACGGTTTTATGGCACAATCTATGTATTTATTAGATCAAAAACAGGTAAGCAACGACATAGTTTTAATTTAAAAATAAAAACTATAAACCGAGGTATAACTGGCCACTTTCAATTATTAGCCACTATTCACTTTGACTGCATAAATTAAGAACTACTCTCATAGAACGCCATCTATTATTTATTGTTAGTATTACCTACTCAACTAGCTTTCATTATAATGACAGCTTTTTCCTCTATGAATACTAGCGCCAAAAATATCGGCCATTTTGTGACAGCACGCGTACAAGTTCCGACGTGAACGGTAAATCCTTAAAAAAAAATTAAGGTAATGATTGAAATTAAAAGTGAATTTTGTAATACTTCGTGTAGTAAACGTCAGTTGATTGTGTTTGTGGTATTGTATAGATGGTAAACGATCGTTTTTTAAAGTTTTATTCTGTCAGTATCTATAATAAGGCGAGATTAGTTGGGTGGCCAGTTATTGATTTTCATTTTTGTATATTTTCATTTATTGGCCACTCATGCCAGTTACTGAATTATACGCTAATGTCCGAATTTTACGAAAAAATAAACATATTTAGAATGAGTATAAGGCACACTATCGTGTAAAAAAAATCCAGATCAAAATATACACGTTTATCAGTAACTGGCATGGGTGGCCAGTTACTGATAGTTGTATGGCCAGTTACTGACGGATTTTCTTTTTGGACAGATTTTCTGAAATGTCTTTAAAAAACGCCAATACTCTAAAGAGGCAATAGAAAATGCTATCAAATTTATTGAAAACAATGAAGGTATCCAATCCAAATAAAACAATTTCTGTTCTCTCAAATATACCTTTCTCGGAATACCTGAAACAAAATCATCATCCACCTGCCCTTATCCCAATTTAATTTGGGGTCGGCGCAGCGTGTTTTCTCCTTCCAAACTCTTCTATCTGCCGTCATCTCACAAGTAACATTCTTTCTTACCATATCTACTTTCACACAATCCATCCATCGTTTCTTTGGTCTTCCTCTTCCATTATATCCGTCCACATTCATATTCATCATCTTCCTCACAACATGATTCTCATTCCTCCGCAGCACATGCCCATACCACGACAGCCGGTTTCCACGCAGTTTTTCCGATACCGGCGCCACTTTCAAAATCAAAATCAAAATCTTTTTATTTCACATAGCCCTTTGCAGGCACCTATGAAACGTCACATTAGTTCCTCTTATATACTCATTCCTCACTCTATCCATTCGCGTAACTCCACACATACCTCTTAACATTCTCATCTCTGCCGCATGCAATTGTCTTTCATTCGTCGCTTTTGTGGGCCAGCACTCTGATCCATACAAGACAGCAGGTCTGACCATACTCTTGTAAATTTTCCCCTACCTGAAACAAGATACATACCTGAATACCTGAAACAAAAGTTGCCCGATTTTCCCAAACGACAACGAAAGCGCCAAATTGAGCGAACTAAATTTGCGTTAACATCCAATCAATATGTTGACAAGATAAGAGAAAAACAATTTAAAAAGCAAGAAGAAGATACCGCAAAAGAAGAAAGGAAGAGGTTACGAGAAGAGAAAAAAAGTCAAAAAGAGAATGATGTACCAAATAAAAAATCAAAAAATAAAACACAAAAGCCTGCTACTAATAAAATTATAAATAGTCAAGATGAGTCTAAGAAACTGTTAGAAAATAAGAAAAACCGATGTGTCTATTGTGACTATTGTTTGAACATAATAACAAGAAGGGTGATCCTATGTAGGCTCTGTAACAAACAATTTCATGAGAATTGTATACCATTATCCCACAGGATTCATATTCCTGAGGATGAATGTGATTCTTTTTTGTGTCATAATTGTTACAAAGAGAGAGATTACATCTGATGATGATGATGATGATGATGTAATTAA
Source organism: Helicoverpa armigera (assembly GCF_030705265.1). Taxonomy (NCBI): domain Eukaryota; kingdom Metazoa; phylum Arthropoda; class Insecta; order Lepidoptera; family Noctuidae; genus Helicoverpa; species Helicoverpa armigera. The sequence goes on along the minus strand of NC_087120.1, from coordinate 3,564,282 downwards.
TTTATTTAAACACGTCAATAACTACAAATGACAAGTTCCTCGTTACCATACTATTATTTAAGTGCAAACGAACTGTGGTATACTGATCTCATTAAATTAAGCTAAGTTGTAGTTTTTTTTTACGAATTAAGAACCACCTTGTTAGATTTGTTTTATTATGTTTTTTAAGTTTATAATTACTAATATAGTTCCTTTATTCTATATATTTTAATTGATTTTAAATATTATTTTTGCATGGCCAGTTATTGGTATTATGGTGGCTAATATCTAATTTTAAATGGCCAGTTATTACTAAAAAAGACTACTTTTTCATTCTATTAAAATATTACTACATAATTCTATGTAGTTTCATTTTTTACTCACTAATAACGATAAATGGATACTTGCTTTACCTAAAGTTGATACAAGAATATTAATTTCTTGACACATTTCGTCATGGCACTTAAATGAACAACTCGCTGTCCTTAAGTGGCCAGTTACTGGTGAGTTTACCCTACACATTCTGTTGACCCGAAAAATAATTGTGACTCATAATTTAGCCTACCTAGAAGACCGGGAAACTAGAGCATCAAAAATCATTAAAACATTTGGCAAATAAACATGCATAACGTAAACTGAAGTAACACTTTCGCATGACATTCGCAAAGCCGCTAATAAAAAGCTCATTAATTTAAAAATATCGGAACGTTTTGGATTAAAAATACTTTCTTCTCATCAAAATATAGATACATTAAAACGCCTATCCGACGTTATGTCTATGAACGTATGGCAAACAAGACTATTTTATATGATAATAAAGCAGTGACGATGCCCAGGCGTGGGCTTCACGTGGGCTAAACTTTAAACGTAAAGATATATTTATGTAACATTACATTTGATCGCATACATCAACACTATCGTCATTCTACCGGATTTTTTATGATGAGAACAAAGTGGAGTCTTCAAATGTTTCAAATTAATCACATCGCAGTCATTTATAGAGTTTATTTCTGTATCATATGAAACTTTCTCGGCTCTTATGCCGTCAATAAAATGTCTCAAAAATGAAATGTACGCCAAATATAACAAGCTTTGGAAATAAATTCGTGCATTAACGTAGTTAGTAATTGAAGCCGAAACAATTGTTTGTGTACAATAAAGTATTCCGTTTTATATTGCTCACGAAGAATTATAACCTCGCTTACTATCGCAAACGTTTTGACATTTCTGACAAATAGTTATTGTGCTGTAAATACACGGCTATTCACGCTCAGTGGAGCGATGTTAAAACCCAGAACTGTACATATTTAAGCTGCGCTCATAATTTCAGCAACGTAAAGTAAATAATTAATTTTATTGCATAATAAATATTCACTTTTCATTACGTTGAATGTACATAATCCTTCAAATAAACAGTACAGCATTTTGTCAGAGTTAAAAGTATAAATCTGTTATGGAGGTATAATGTTTAAAAGGTATTTAAATACTAAAATAAGCGAAGAAACGATAACTTGATCGTAGATGTCAGCATAAAACAAAACATTAGTTGACTGTTTCATTTCTTGGCAGCCGAAGACGCGGTAAGTCACCATAAATAATAAACTGGCAGCTTAAAATTATGAGAGTATCGGAAATAACTGTCCAAGACTTCAATCCAAGAATTTTATAAGGAAGCTTCGAACACAATAATCAGAAGTAGCTGGAACACCCTTTGTCCTATGTCCTGACACCCAAAAATAACGTAACCTAGCTAGCTTTGGCAAAGGAATTTTCAAAATCGGTTCAGTAGACCCAGAGATTGACACCCTGTAACAAGGCCGGCGAACCTTAATTGACTTACGTTCCAAATTCCGAAACCCAATCGTAGAACATACATCGATGTAGAGGAGTATGCGGTATATTCGTCAATGGTTTGATGCATTTCACGAGATTTAGATGTAAATTAAGTATGTGTCAAGAAGAGGAAAGACTTTAACATCCCAAAAAAACTATGTGGACCTGAAAAAAAACACATTAGTTGTACTTAATGGGAAGTATTTCTCTAGTGTAAAACCGCGAGAAACGGGTTCTACATAAATGCAATTAAGATGACAGACATTTAATTTCCTTACTTTATTCACCAAACGAACTCCCTCAATACTTTCAAAATTGGGTTCAGTAGAACAAATCATCAAAATATACCTAATGTAATCCGTAACCCACAAGATAAGATCACAAATCTTATGTTCAGTAGTTGGCTGCCAAAAGCATTCACAATGCTTTTCAATATTCTGGATAAATCATGCGATGGAGCATCAAAACAATATAAACCAATACTGACTGAGCCATACGGTAGACGGCGTTCAGAAGATCCACTTGGATAATCGCTCGCCTAGGCTTTACCGACTATGTTAGGGTCGGCTTCCATTAAAACAGGACGCAGCTGATAACAATTGTCCTGCATGGAGTAAATGCCTATCTGACCTCCTCAACCCATTTCACCTAGACCACCCGATACCCTTTGGTACGATTGGTTGTCAGACTTTCTAGGTTCTGGCTTAAACATTATTTCGAACTAGATAAGATCCTGAGAAAGCCGTGAATCCACCTTTACCATTACAGCCAAAAACCAATTCACAGATTGAGAAGTATAGAAGAAGACAACATGCTGATCCGACCCTAAACAAACTAAAAAAAGGTTAAGAGGACGAATTGGAATTTTTGGCGCCAAGGATTTCAATTTTTCTCAGTAAATACAAAACGGATCAAAATACAACTTGGTTACCTTAAAGTTCATGATATAAACCTTATTTTGTTAGAAGTAGAAACATGATTAGGTAACTTTTATAACAGAGAAAAATATATCAAACATACCTCTTTTTAAAAAGAGATTCACATATTATGGGCATACGGGACCGATTTAAGCCTCTTCACTTTTTAGTAGTTGAGTATATACATACTCTTTAAAACTGTAGAAGGAATTTTTATCAAATTATCATTTCTAAATATTAAAATTACAAAACCATTTTGTCGCTTACGACTTTTAGTTATAAGCTAGCGCGCGTATTGTTATCCTCGCCCCGCTCAGACGCTCCGACCCCTTTTGGCGCCTTAGATGCGCGTGCCGGTTATGGAATTATTGTTGACCAATTCCTCGCCTTAAAGGAAGATGATGAAAGCGATCACTGCATAAAGGTCTCTATTAGCTTCTCGATATGCAGGCTGGATTTCAGTAAAGTCCCAACTAACCAGCTAGCTAAAAGCCCGACACCTCTAGTCAAACACGATTGCATTAACAAACTTATTAAACTTTACTCGATACAATTATTTCCAAAATCCTGTTTCAAAATATATCCTCTGAACAAGCTGCCTGCTGATCATGTTATCGTGGTACATAACCATTGACCTACTTGTGCGGCACACGGTAACATTGTTACCGCCTAAAATTAGTTCACTTATGAAACATTCTATTTTTACTGTCCACTTGAACCGCGTACTTTAAATCTTTGGTGAACGCCATTTTATTTGTTGTGTACTTTTGTTGAAGCACTATCTGAAACTCAAATACGTGCTTAAAAAGAAAAAAACAAATAACGGAATATAATATACAAACAGTTTACAGATAAACCTTTATGACCACATGCAGCCATTTTCACTTTTTATAAGACGGCCTCTTATTTCTATCAGACAGTTCCATCAAGCACTGACTATTCCAAGAACTTCGAATAATTCCCAAAAGTACAAATCGGATAGTGGTTATTAACCCTAGTGCTCAACATTCGTGCACAGATTCATGTTTACCAGTACCGCAAATTCATAGGCTTTACAACGATGTACCGTAAATGCTGAATGCGCGTTTAATTTGAAACTAATCAGTCCATACAGCTTCATATACGCTCCTGCGAATGTACGCAATACCTCGGCAATTATGTCGGACTTTCAGCCGCCAATTGATTCTGTTGCCTTTGTTGAATTCCAATATTCGCGCGATGTGATAGTAATTAGTACAGGTTGCAGGCTACGTGCTAATTAGCGGATGGCTAAGCTGGCTCATTTTGGGCGTTTCATCAGTGTTAGTGAGATGACGTCAGATAGGAAGGAATGCCAGAAGAAGACTGCCGGAACATATTAAAAATTTGGATAAGAGCAGGAGAATTAATGATGATGGTTTTGAGTATTATCTGATCACAATTTTAATAAAATCAGTACCTCGAAAATCTACTAAATTTAATTATATATGAATGAAATCATTACCTACCAATAATATAAATTCCTCAAATATTGAACATCTGGTAAACATGTTTTGGCATATGTATTCGACATCTAAATAAAATCAACCTTTACCTTAATCCATAATTTTATTTCACATCACATGACATTTTTACGTTGGAAGCACGAAACTAAAATAACTGCGCTTTGCATACGAGCCGATAATTCCGGCCGATTGGATGGATCTATATCAGCAGACTGTTTGAATGGATGAAGACAGGTTAGGCTTATCAGCTTTTGATGGTGAGCCATGATCCACTCCACAAGTCAAGGCAAACTCGAGAGCAGTTGATTTTTGTTTCTTCTACAAGTCGATCATTAGCATTAAAAACTTGTAGCACTCTACCAATTTTATATGATGATTTGCATAATCATGATCATTTAAACTGAATCATTAGGACTTATGTTTTAAAAACAAAAAGTTGCTAAAAAAGTAGTCACATGAAAAGCTTATAAATTTAATTATAAACTTGACCCGATATAATGAATTCTCGCTCAGCAGCCGCGCTTCGCCATTAATGTAGAGATACCAACTAACTTAGCACTACATTAGCCTGTAAACTTATTCATAGGGCTAAAATAGGTTTATTACTTTACCTACATATGCGCCAGCTTACTATGGAAAACATAGGAGCTTATATACCTCTTACACGCTGAGCCCCGGCGGGCAACTAAATGGATTGAAGTGCACTTTCCGTTCCATTCAAGCATCGCGACTTTTGTTATGAAAGTTGCAACTCTAAAATATTAGGTGTTGTCTCTTTGTATACAATCGCTTTATTTCATTTTACCTGTGACCAAATCTAACAAAGTAACTTCGAGAAAATTGTATTTCTCAGAAAGTGTAGCATTTTTATTCGATTGCACTTTGCGTTATCAAAATTATTCTCAAAAGTACTAAGTAGGTACATTGGAGAAATATTACATGGCATTTTCATAGGACGTTTATTTTTGTAATGTTATATTATGAAAATATCCACGTGCACGTCTGAAAGGACTCTAAATTAAGCAAATAATACACATATGATGACGTTGGCGCGCACATAAATTCTCATAATTATCGTAGTTGGCATCATTGTGTGTTAATATTGTACTTAATGACCACGCATGAGCTGCTTATTAAGTGATTCGTTTGCAATCAAACATTTTAGTAGTGATTGAATGGAATCTGTATTTTATTAATTAACGTTCATTTAACAAATGAGATCAAATGTGTTGTAATTTTATATAGGTATGGATGTATACCTACGTATATATACAAGGTAGGTATTTTGTTTATTGATTTTGGTTTGGGTACATAATCCCGCTGCTGTTTACTGGCAATCATAACGGACGACCATGAAAAACACCACGCCACGAATACACGGGAATTTGTTTTACATATCAATGATTCTAACATTAAGGTGCAAGCCACCTCGCAATAATCAAAAATAGACAAATCAACAATAGCCTTTCATCTTTAATTACAGCTCGAAAGGAATTTTAAATGCTCTTGCGGATAAAACCGGACTTCAAACATCCGGCCGAAGTTAAATTCGTTTCAATTTCTAGCTAGATCAATTGAATTCTTAATCAATTCAAGCTGATCACGAGTTTCATTATGTTCTAAACAAACCATCCTTGTGTACGAGAATAAGATAAAGAAAAAAATCCGAAATATGTGAAGAATCTGGGAGATGGCCAACAGTTTACATTGTTTGCGAATCGTCAACGCGTTGTCAGCGCACTTCTAATTTACCTCGAGGAAATTGGCGCTAATGGCTCCTGCTCTCGACTGTACGAGGTTACGTTGTACGGTTAAATAACAGATGGGTGACCGCTCATACTTGACAGGAGCAGAATTGTGTAGTACGTATTTCAAAAACAATTTAATGCAGATATTCTCATTGCAAATTCCCGCATCACCTTTGAACTATCAAAGCTGAAAGGAGACAAACGAAAAAGTCGCGTCGAAAAAAACGAGTTGACAAAAGTACAATAGCGTTGATGAAATAGCTCATACATATAAAGCGGGGCTCAAAAACCTGAAAAAAATGAAGCTCGATTGCATCGCTTTGAACTGTGTGACCTAAAAGCTAAGGCTACCTTTACAACCTATGCTCTTCATTGGCACTCATTCTAATTGGGTAAAAAATAACGAATATTGCAGATATTTTTACAAACGCTCAAGTGCTCTTTGGTGCACGGCGGTAGATATTAAAATAGAGGAAAGTAATTAGTATCGGTATGAGTGTTGGGCTGTGTGACTATAGTTGAGTAAGGGCTTTAATTGGACACGGAAAATTGCTACAGGAATACATTTTAAATACACTACAGGTTTTTCAATTAAGTTTTGCGTACAACGATATAATTACTTTAATGCAAACTATTTCTCAATCAAACATGACTATCGATTTTGTTACATTCATTTGTTTCATCGGCTAAAGCTATTTGTTAATTAGTGAATTGCAGCTAAACTGATGTAGCCACGTGTATGTAGGTACATTAAAACATATAGGAACATACATATTTAAAATGTCTTTATCCAGGTGTGTAAAGTACCCCTCTAAAATTAAGACAAAACTCATGTCATATTCAATTAGAATTCAGCGCAAGCAGCAAATGAACAGTACAGATCATAAAATATTACAATAGTAGGTACATAGAGGTAGTATGATATAGTTTGTAAAATCAATTCCATACTGAAAGTGCATGAAACAGATACGAAACTACTGACTATAGTGTTGTTAAAAGTTAGCAGAAGTTACAGTAGGTACGTCCAATATAACTGGTAGTGTCTGAGGTCAGGAATTCCCAACTTTCATACAGTTCACAGATGAAGTACGGTGAGCTATTTGTTGATAACTTCACACAATTTCAGTTATTTTGTAGCTGCTGTATTTTATTTGTTAATGGGTTTTCTAAAGTTAGGTATTTAATTTTGCGTTCGCTGTGCACGACAATCGCATAGCGTCATCATCACCTTTTTACCAACTATGTTGGGGTCGGCTTCCAGTCTCACCAGATGCAGCTGAGTACTAGTGCTTTGCAAGGAGCGGCTGTCTGACCTCCTCAACCCAGTTACCCGGGCAACCCAGTACCCAGGTAGGACTGGTTGTCAGACTTACTGACTTCTGACTACCCGTAACGAATGCCAAAGATATGCAATGACGATCGCTCAGCATTAATTCTAATACTAAGTACTTAAATAAGATGTTAGTCTTATTTACCAAAAACATTCCTAAAGGAGTAGGTACTTAACGCACCCGGAAAAAACTTTTTATAACATTGCCGAGTTTTAATCTACTTAATCGTCTTTTCATTATGCCATAAAAATTACTTATTTTCTATATTGATCATGAGCTTTTTAATGAGCGTAAGATAGCTACGCTTTTTCATTCTGAGAAGGAATTAGAGTTAATCGCCTCGTTCAAGGCGGATTAGCGATATCAGACTTTTAAAGTCCAGGTTTCCGCAAGATCTTTTTCTTTTCCTTTACCTTTTCTCAATCATTGGTAGATCAAATATACTCAGAATGTAGATCATGTAACTTTATACCTAACTAGCCTTTTTCTACTACTTTCCGCACTCGTGAAATAATTTTTCAAATTGGTAGTAAGAATAGAGTCTCTAAGCATAAGTAAATAAAAAACGGATTCTAACTCTTTATTTTCCATTGGTAGTTGCCTGACCAGGAATCGAACCCATACTTCAGAGGTTGTTCTTTTAACCACTTTGCCATCAAGACTTATTGTGGCTAAATTATTTGCACCATAAAACTGCACTTATGAAATCATTAAGGAAAATGCGCGTTGCTGCGTTTCAATTAGTATTCAACCAGTACCTGCTTGAAATCGCATGTGGCTAAGATAAACATGACGTACCTACATAAAAGTGATTAAAGTTTTAAGATTCCGTCAAAAATAATTATTATTTTAGTATGCTGTGGTATTGTTGTATTGTTTTTTTAACGTATCGTAATGCAACCAGAAACTCTCTGAAAGAATGATTACCTATAGTTTGTGTAAAATATTTCAGCAAAGTGTGATGTGTAACAACGAAATTCAATTTTATTTTTTTTGATCCATTTTACTTTCCCGCTGGGCCTTTAATGTGGTTTCAATATTCGCGATATAAAGTTACGGACATGAAAATATTATTAAAACGGTACAAAATAACAGCTGCATATTGAAAAAAAAACTGTTTTGTTGCAGTTTTTCGCGTACACTTTTAACATTCATATTTTCAGTATAAAATAAAATAGTTGCGTGCAAAAAATTGTTAATCTGTGTAAAAAAGCTTTTACCATATGGATAGAGTTCACACGTTTAAAAGCTTTTTATAGCATCTTAGTTTTATAATAGTAGGATACCGCGGGGTGGCAATTTCACATGCTCCGTCAGTAGAAACCTACTATCACGGCGCGATAATGAACAGTAATTTCAAAGGGTAGTAAGCACTGCCTACTGCCCTCTATTTTATCTAAGTGGGGATTTTTAACATGAATCTTCTGCCAACGGTTTCACCGGCATCTCATGGGAACCATGCCTTCCTTGATAAATGGGCTATCTAACACCGAAAGAGTTTTTCGAATAGAACCAGTAATTCCTGAGATTATTAACTTTGCTTATTAGGAATACAGATTTGAAATGCTCTGCAAAATACCTTTGAAAATGCAAGGTGAAATATTTCATGAAAATTCATTCAGCATTCCTGGTCAGCGCTAACAATGCGGAACTTTGACGTGCATGCGTCATTTGTTTCGTGTTTACAGAAGTCAAGTTCTTAAAAGCCCGTTAATGAGGCTAAATATACGAACAATAGTACAACACGCCAGTCAGAGTTATAAGCCGTGAAATATGCGTACAAATGCCGTGGGATTGATGCATATTGCCGTGGTTCCTGAAGAGAATTATTGGGATAATCAGGTGATCTCTGGTTGGGAATCTATATATCGACGCCTTAGAGGGAAAACGTCGTCTTTGTAAGAGACAACTTTTCAGGAGGAAGATAAGTTAAGGATGTTTGAAAGTAAAGGACATTTATATTCCTAGAAATGGTATAAAAATGTGAAAAAAAAGCATTTCCGAAGTTATTAATCTTTTTTTTAACGACGTCAAAAATCATCAAATGACCGCTCTCGCTATGGGTTAGCAGCGGCGAGGGAGTAACTACTACGTACTCACGAATTTCTGAACTGATTAAGCTGAAAATTAGAAGGAAGGTGGCTTAGACCCGGGAGAAGGACATAGGATTTTTGTCTTCATCCAGCTACGGGAAGCAGTTATCTCGGGACGCGGGTGAAACTGCTGAGATAAGCTAGTTGAAAATAGTGCAAATATGTATTACGTACAGATTGCTCGAGGGGGGAAGAGAATATGAGAAATTACCTACGTATGTAAAGTTTATATGAGTTGGAAGAAGTTCATATAAAACTTAGATAAGTATAAGGAATGAACACGAGAAACATTATCACGTTAAATAATTATAATTAGCAGATATGCAGAATGTCAATTTTATTATGTATATTATGGACTTTGAACATATATTTTTTTAATGTTTTCGTTTATTTATTTACATAGATACAAGATACTACTTACTAGGATAGTTTTTTTTTGTGTTGTAAATATCTTTTGACATTAGGTTCACCCATAACAATACTGAACCTGTACAGAACTGCCAAAATGTGAAAAGTTTGTGAACATTAAAATAGTATGGTGAAGTTATACAGATAGATTTAAATGAATTGATATCAAGACGTTAATTACCTCTAATTATAAATCGTGTGCATTAAGTTTTTAAGAATATTTGTTATATATTTATAGTATGTTTAAGTTGTAAGTATATATTGATATGGTGATTTTTTATGTATTAGTTTATAAGTATTGTAATGTACGATATATGTGTAGGTACATATTTGTATTTTTATGGGCCCTAGTTGCCTGAAATAAAGGAATAAATAAATAAAGTAAGTTTTAACACTGACAAGTCGATAACCCTTTTCCTTCATTTATTATACTAACACTAGGCCGTTGTATGAAACTGACCCCGAGCTTTAGAAACTTATTCGTATGAGTTTACGTTTGATCTGATGTGCTTTTGTTTCAACTATTGTTTGTAATTTCCGTCGTGCTTAACTGCTAACTATTATATACTACAGCAGCGGTCAGAAGTAGAATACCAACACGTTATTTAAGTGGCATTAAATTTATTATATTTTTCAGTAAATAGTACTTAAAACTTAATGTGTACCCTAGTTATCTAACTAAACATTTTTTGATGTAATTTTTTTAAGAGTTTATATTTAATTACATAGTTATATACATAGATATTTACAACACAAAAAAACTATCGTAGTAAAACAATAATAAAAAAAAATAGTTTAGATTAATTACTAGATACCTATAGATATAATTACTGGGTTGAGACTAGGTGTATAATAAAACGTGTACAATTTATTAGAATATTAATTTAAAAAAAAACACTAAAAATAATTTAATAAATATACTTGTTAAATAAATATAATAAATAATAGATATGATTTCGAGACCTGGTTTTTATTTAAACATATTATAAAAAAAAGAAAAGCTGTTTGTGAAGCAGTGTACGTATCACGATACTTTTAAAGAGTTGTAAAAAGTTTTGTCTCTAACATTTTCGGTTAAAATACGGCCTGCAAAGTTATGCAAATTAAATAAGTAAGTAACACAACTTACTGTAATAAAAGTATTATTAAACCATGATAAATAAATTAAACAGCTAACATATTAACGTTTTAAAATTAGTAGCAGGCATATCGCAACAGCTAAAAAAGTTTATTATATTTTTATATCCGCAGTCTGCTAATGTTTAGCATACGTCTTGTATAATATTATCCAATGATAAATTCCACGGTTTTTATTACTCATCGATTCCGCACGTTTTATTAGTAACATTTACGATAAAAACTATTCAGGGCCTTGAGACAAAAACACTTGTAGTCCATCAGTATTATTTTAGCAATGGTGTTAGCAATGTCATACCTACGCATTTACGATTATTTTTATAATCACCAAAATATAACGGGCAACGTGGCGTGAATCACTGACCAATCGAGACAAATTCTAAACACCCGAAAAAAAAAGTTGAAAAAAAAACTTTTTTTGTTCCGAAAAAAATTCTAAATTGCACAAAAATAACACTGCATTTATGAATAATAAATCACTGCACATACCGCTTTTCCCCACAGACGGCGCGCCGACCACAGCAACTTTAACTTCGGAAAGCGACGACTTCTTCCTTCTGATCCCCCTAGCGGACATTTTACATGGGACGCGACGCGCCTCTACTTCGTCCGTACTCCGATTGCGCGCGAACTCGAAACAAAAAGCTTCAGCGCCCCAATCTATAAATACATGAGCGACACTCACTGACATCGACTGCGTGTTAATAGGTCAAGATCTGGCCAAGATCAGAGTCGTGCAAATAGCCCTGTTTACACCGGCTTCCTCCAACCGACTGGGTATGGCGGTAGGCCAGCACTTGGACTCAAATGTTCCAGCGTATTAATCATGTGGAATTTATATGCATGTAATTTAGTCGTCAATGTTTTTAGAGTTCCGCTAGTAAATGAACCCGCGAACCCCCTCATCATCTACTGCTGTTATACTTAATATCCTGCAAAATATTATTACCAATAATAATTTAACTTGCACTTGCCATATCTAATAATTTTATCCATAAAATAAGTGTATTCTATAAAACGCTTTAATCAAAGTCTAAAGTCATTACGAAAATATATCTTCATCTATTTTCAGTTGACCGCTATTCAAAGGTTGATGACCGCAGTAATAACTTTATAGGTAAACTATTACCAAGTTTATTTACCGTTTTATAATTAAGATGTTCAAACTTATAAAAGTCACTTTAAAGTTGGTGCTACTTTCCCGCGCTTTCACTCGTGTTCAAGAAAACTTTTTCTTTACGGAACAACTTAAAAACATACAGATCCTCGAATCCTACCAATGAAGATACTTTTTTTTCAGACTGTTTAGCTGTTTTTCAGTAAAAGTGTTATTTCCAAATATTATTAAAACTGACTTCCTCCTTCTAACAGTTGCACCTGTGTCCTATGGAACCTACTCCGCGCACCCGGATAAAAACTAGCCTACAGCCTTTCTCGGTCAATGTATACTATGTAACTCTGTTTTTTTTTCAAAATCAGTTTACCTAATTCCTGAAATTAACGCATTCAAAACTTACACAAAATAATTTGATGTTAATTACTATTTAATTAACTTACAGCCAGTTTCTTCATCAAAAGTTAAAGCCAAAGTAAAAGTCGAAGTAATGTCTAAAGTAAAAGTACCTAACGGTTAAATTCAATTTTTCTATGAATTTTGCTGTCACTTTAGCCTTGAAAAAACGAATTTGACCGTTACTTTTACTTTAGACATTACTTTAACTTAAACTTTTGATGAAGAAACTTGCCGTTAGCCTACATTTTTACATTTTATGTATATTGGCAATTTTATTGTTTTTTTGTTTGTTATAATAAATTGCAATAATTTGTATATGTGCCAATTTAAATTTAAATTATGTGTATGTACCTAGATAATAATATGGGTTATGTTTCCCTAAAATAAATGTATTTTTATTTATTTATAAAACAATAAAACGTTTTCAACTTAACTAGTGTATTTAGCTACAGAACCCCAAACCATTTGTAAAGGTGCACGCTCCATCTTGATTGGTTTTTAACGTTGTCGTCAGAGCGTTTTGTCTGATTGACGTAGAGTGACATTACGAGTGTGCGAGCGACGAAGGACTGAAACTGAAACAGTTGTGAACTGTCAACGCAGGACAGGTGATCAATTCAGCCCGCTGACGGCCAAATGAGCCTAAATTATGGTGAAAAAACTGTTTATTTAGGTTTTTTTATTTACTGTTTTAATATGAAAGCATCGAATAGGAATAGTAAGTAACTTTTTTAATTTTTTGTGGGTGTTTTTTGTCAGCAGGACTGTTCTGTTGGTCTAAAGGTCGTAACTGCCGCCGTGCAAGGGTTTGTAGTGCGATTTTCCGAGTTCCGACGAGTTCCTTTTCATGGTTTAGGTATCTTTCACAGGGAGCAACCGTGGTCATCATCATCATCATCATCAGCCTTTCTATCGTCCCACTAAACGCTGGCATCTTTTTACACAGAGAAGGATTGAGCGCCAATGACCACGCTTCCTCAACGCGGGTTGGTGATTTCAGACTTTGTAGTCTAAGTTTCCTGTTATCCTTCACCTTTAATCAGTCATTGGTGTCCAACACATACTTAGAAAGTATGTACTTACAAACTTAGAAAGTATGTATATACAAACTTAGAAAAGTTGCATGTGCTTGCCTGACCTGGAATCGAACCCACTCTCACTTGAAACCGACGAGGCTACTGAAACTTTTTCAGTCCACACAAGAAGAAGGAGAAACAGGTAAATAGGTTTAAAGATAACTTTCCTTGACTTAAGTACCTACTGTAATACAAAATCAATAGGCACGAGTTGGAAACTTATTTCCAATGTTTCGAGGCATTTATTATTGAAAGTGCAAAGAAAGGGCGGCCTGACCATTTAATCGATTTACTGCTAACCCATTGACCGGCTAATGTTTTACTATGGAATTAACTAGATACATACCTATTACCTATGCATATGAGTGAAGTGTAGTGTATTTTTTTATTTATAATTGTGAGGAGTATTAGCTAAAGCTGTAGTCTTTAAGTAGGTACAATTAAGAGCTTCCGCAGACTGCAAACTTTTAGTCGGCCGATAGTTTGTTCGGGCTCATAAATCACTATGGAGATCGGTATTACAACGCACACTACAAATATCAGATATTTAGTCATAGTTAAAATGCCGTAATGGCTTAATAAAGCACCAAACTCTTACTTATGAGTGTGGGTTCGATACCAGGTCTGGCAAGTACTCACCAATGCAACTTTTCTAACTTTGTATGCACCTACGTTCTAAGTGAAAGGTGAAAGACATCTCGAGCAGACCTTAAATATAAAGTCTGAAATCACGAACCAGCTTTGAGCAAGCGTGGTGATTAACGCTCAATCCTTCTCCGTGTGAGAGGAGGCCTTTGTACAGCAAGAGGACAACAAAAAAATCTGTTGATGATCCATAGGTACTAAAAAGTTGAGAAAAGCGAAGGTACAAAGAAAATAGCAAAAATAATAACAAGTTAAATAAAAAGCTAGTAATAATAGCTATTCTCCGATCTTTAGAAAATAATTTTAATTGTAGCTACTATTACAAGAAACTGAATACGCTTTTACTCAAAGGTAATAAACAGCAAAGCGCAGGGTTCAGTTTTATTATTCATTTTACTACTCTTGTAATTGTCGTGTTGTATCATGTTTTATTCCTCTCTTATTAGAGCCCAAGTTCACCGTCAACGAAAACGTCCGTTTCTCATAAAACTATTGCTTACTTTGAAAAGTGAGCGTAAAAATTCATTGTAAACCGTCGTTTTAAGAAAACAGATTTATTCTGTCGGTGAACTTCTACCTTAGTAGTAGGTACTACCATGGTCAGGTTTTCAAAAAAGAAACATAAAGAAATTAATTTTCTCGTATAATGGTGTAAAGAGTGTGTGTTTGTGAATATAGCTGTACCTACTGCTGAAGCCGTCACACAAGATAAATCCTTTCCTTCCAACTTTTTGTTTTAATATAATTTGGTCAATTTTTAAATAAACCAAATATTTAACAAACCCCTTCAAACGCTGGGTAGACTTAGCTAGACACATTTAGGTTACATATTAGGTACCTAATTTTCTATAAACACTCCAAAATATTTACTTTAAATAAAAACTTTTTAAGAACGAGGGCCGAACAGCGGGAAACGTCTCGTCTGATACTTTTTAAAAAGGCTTTCACCATTGCAACTGTTAAATAAGAAAACATTTAATATGTTCGAAGAGCATTGTACAAAGTCTTTTACAGTAATTAGCTCGAACGGAATTCTTTATCATGTCTTGGAAAATGGCATTGCTTGCTGTTTCTTGTTTTCACTACGAAACATCCCGGAAATTCCGTAAACGTAAAATTATAGTTAAGGTATTGTTTAACCGTAAAGAAATGAAAAAGCTACCGTCAAAGAGACGTTTATTTGAATAATTATTAAAAATATTACAAAGTAAACTGAACACAGAATTCCAAGTAACAACCCCTTCAAAGCTGAAGTTCACATTGTAGAGAACGTTCCCATACATTTGAGTAAATACTGCAGTATTTGGCTCCGTAAAGGAAAAACTGCATGATATACTTCGTGCAAATATTTGAAGTGACCGTGACGTTCTGGTATACATATTTGTTGAAACTGCAACCATCCCTTTGAGGCACAGAACATAAAGCGAAAATAAACGCTTAAATCGCAAGCCTCCCTTTTCGCTTTGCCGTAGTCGCGCGAAATAGTCTTTAATTAAAATTTAGTTGCGCAATATCATAAAACTGGGTCACAAATTTTAATGTAGAGGATCAGTCAACATCACTAGCTCATGTAAAAGCTCGACGCTCATCTCCTGACCTCAAATCACAACCCGCCGCCGTCCGTATATAGAGGTATTCTCCCCACGTCAAATTATGCACATATTAGTATTCATTCCGAGCTTGAACTACGTAAACCATTTTTTTTTTGCCATTATCAGCCTTTTACTTTCCCAGGGCAGGTGCGTCTTTTCATACAAAAAAGGATTGAGCTACCTATAATCGCCACGCTTGCTCAATGCAGATTGGCGATGACGTACTAGGTTAGGTACATCGAGGTTTTTTACTCAACGTTAGCCAGTTATTGGCGTCCAAAGTATACTTAGAAAAGTTACATTTATACTTGCCAGACTGGACTTTTGTCTATAAAATAAAGCTTTTTGGAAATATGCATGAAGCATTTCAAAGTTTGTAGGTACTTTCTTAGTAATAATATAGTTTCTTAGTAATTTGATATTCGTCTCTACGAAGATATTTTTTGAAATGCTTTCTTAAAGGTAAATGTGTGGTATAAAAAATATATTATGATGATAACACTGTCCTTAATACAGTTCCGTCCCAAGGGTACGTTCAGCGAAGCGTCATTTTCAATTTAAAGTCGCGGCATATAAACGCATGTTTATTCTAAAATTAACGTTCATAAAGCAAGGTTCTTGATAAACTTTTAAAAGTTTTTCGTAATGTTGTGGTTGCGGAAAATGTTGTGAATCAACTGGGAACTGCTGTCAGGTTTAGGATGTGCCGTTATGGGCATGAGGTATATGTTAGGTTATGTACGCGGTCCCTAGCGCGTGGCGCGCTAGGGACCGGGGATCTTCAGGATATTCAATTAAAACATTAAAAGGAACTTTAACTTTGGTTTATTTTCTGATTCGGGGCGAAGTGACATACTTCAGTATAAAAACTATTCTATTCAAAATCGAATCTATTTACATCATTGTCCAGCCAGGTATTAAATATAATAAATAAAACCTACTTCTAATCTACTTCAGTACTACATCTCTACAGTACCTAGGGTTTCACCCTTGTCCGAAAAGAACTACCTACTTCCCTCACTTATTCTTTTATGCAATCACATCTCTAGTCTCTATACTCTAAGTGAACCAAATTTCAACTAAATCAGTTCAGTAGATTATCCATAAAACTCTAACAGACAAACCGACAAAACTACTTTCGCATTTACTGCACATATAATAGAACATTTGCTTCTTTATCGGTGAACAGAAATATGATTAATAGCCACCGAAAGGCCTAAGACACAAACCTCTCGGCAAACAACCACCCACCTGTTGAGTTTATTGCATAACTTAAGGAAATTGCCTAAGTTCACGAATCTGTTGGCGACGAAAACCGTCACACCTTTGTGGGCCGCCCCGAACTCGTAAAAACCGCTACGGGAATATTTATAGGGGCACGCCTCCTGCTGTATTTGGCGAGGGAATATCAGTCCTCTGTGACGAAATGACGTCACTACATGGTCTCAAAAAAAATCTCAGTCATTTATTGTTCTGTCTATCTTCTCTTTCATGTATGTACTGTAGAGCTGTAGTCTTAGTTAGATACTTTTTGGTGTTTTATATTTGATACCTGGCCGGACAATAATGTAAATAAGTATATTCGATTTGAAGTAGAATAGTTTTTATATTGAAGTATGTCACTTCACCCCCGAGTCAGAAAATAAACGCTACGTTAAAGTTTTTTCCAATCTTTTAATTGAATAACCTGAAGATCCCCGGTTCCGTTCCGCGTGCCACGCGCTACATTTGGTGGAGGCGCCGACGCCAAAGCCCCAAGTATTTTTCAGGTCACGCGAAAAAGTCGCTTGGTGACGTTTCGAAAACGGGAAGAAGAAAAGCCTGGATGAAGTATTCCTGGGCATTGGAATAAGTTCTAATGAGATATTGGAACACGCATGAAAGCAGCTAAGTGAAATTTTAATTAATTTATTGTGTGAAAGATGTCCCAGGACATAGAGTTGTTTTCTGGCGTCAATGACGTTTCTTTTGAAGATTTCCTTTTCCAATTTCGCATCATTGCTGCCATTAATAAATGGAAGGAAAAGGATCTAGCACTGTTACTAGGTGCATATTTACAAGGCCCTGCTCTGACGTTTTTCAAATATATTTACGTAGAGGCCATTGAGTATAAGACGCTATGCGATAAACTTAGGGCAGAGTTCCCAGATAATATAAATTATGTAGAAAAATTCTACAACGCTCGACAGGAGCAAGAAGAAGAATTACTGTCATTCTATTATCGTCTGTGTGGTTTACAGACCAAAGCAGACATTGCAGACGATGCCATTTTTATAAAAGTATATTTGAAGGGGCTTGTTTCTAAATACAAAGCCATATTAAGCTCACAGCTCTTTATATCAAAATATGAGCTGCGTGATACACTTTTCCAAATGAGAGATTTATTTGGAAAAGTACAGAGAAATGTTATCAATTTACCAGTGATTCCACCACTGATTGATGATAGGAAATACTCCATGAAATATGAAAGAAGTACTCCGTGTACACCTAGTAATACACAGTTAATTTCTAGCATGACGAAGGAAGTGCAGCTGAACAAAGATGTGGAGATGAGAGAGAAGGAGATTGAACAACACGATGAGGAGCGAAACGTGGAGCCTGTGGAGTTACATGCCATTGGATCGGAAGTAGAACATAAGTCTGGTGAGACCGGTCCATTTATTAATGTTCTGATTGCTCAACAGGAGTTCAGGGCGTTAGTGGACACAGGAGCTTCGATTTCTTGTGTATCCGAGGAGTTTGCAACAAAACTCAACATTCAAAGCATCAA
This sequence comes from Helicoverpa armigera, assembly GCF_030705265.1. Taxonomy (NCBI): domain Eukaryota; kingdom Metazoa; phylum Arthropoda; class Insecta; order Lepidoptera; family Noctuidae; genus Helicoverpa; species Helicoverpa armigera. Next base: position 3,545,756 of record NC_087120.1, on the reverse strand, counting down.
AGAGAGTGCGAAGCATTCTGCTACTACAGTCTCTGGTGCTAGTTTAACAATTATAGGAGAAGCACCATTAAATTTATTAATAGATTCTTGTTTCTTCAGCCATAAGTTTGTCATTATTAAAAATATTTATCAAAATTTAATTCTTGGTAGAGATTTTCTTTATAAAAATAATTGTTTGATAGATTTTTCCAAAAATCATTTAATTTTGAAAACGAGGTTTAATGCGAAGTTTATTAATACTGGCACTTTAGAAAATGATAGGTCAGAGTCAAATACACTGACAGATAAGGGTCACCATGGTGACAAAAATAATGACAAAACGACATGTGACATTGACGACAAATTAAATAAAATTAATTATATTTATTTTCAAAATAAACTAAAAGTAAATAATATTCGAAGAAAAGTTTTGCGAAAGCGACGTAAACGTATGGTTTTGAAGTCTAGTCAGACTTCTACATCATCAAAGGTGATAAACAACATGAAGTTTGTAGATTCTTGTTATTATTATCGGAAAAATGTTAAGAAAAATAATGAATATCATTATTTTTATCCTTCTGAGGGGAGGATAGGCACGCAGTATAAAAAACAAATACAGCTGCGTAATATTAATAATAATTTAGTATTTTTAAATAAACATAATGTCAATAAATATAAATATAGGAAAAATTGTGATTGATTTATATGTTACTAATACGTGTTTTGTAATTTCATGTTATCCTGTACGAGCATTGCCGGTGAAGGGATAAGATGGTGAGCTACTCCATCTTCGTGAGAAGATGATGTCCACGGCAGAGCTACTTCATCTTCAATACGAAGGGAGATGAAGATAACCAATGTGGTCAAGCTTGTGTTATTTTTATAAGTTTTTTTAATATTGCTCTGTAAATCTGATCCCAAAATTATTATCTGATTTGGTTTTGAAGAAAAAATATTTGGATGGTGAATTGAGGTTGAGATCAACTTCGCAATAAGGGGCATAGCCTCGCGAAGAGTGTTTGCTTGACACAATGGTTTCTGCCGAAGATTTATGATCCCTATATTTGATTTATTTATTATTTAATATTCCAAAATTGATAAAACAATTATTGGGTAAGATGTTTAATTATATCACGTTAGGTGAGAAACTTTGATAACGGTGACTTATCCCTTCATCTGACACGTTAGCGTCCGGCGAAGTTGTAAGTTGTCAATACAGAGTTTTTCTTCGCTTGAAAAGTAATCCCTTCAGGACGGGTGTTCACTTTGAATATCCTTTGCTATTAGAAGCACGTTTCGAGGCTTTTTGCGTGGTTTTGCCGCGAAAAAGTTCACGATAACATGTTTTCTTACAGTGCAGTTTGGCACACTTAAGTAAACAACTGACATGTTATTGTAAACTATCCCGTTGTGAGGGACGTGTTTTTAATTTCCACGCATAGGTCAGTTTTCGGTTAGATGTAGGTAGGTAACATTTATATAATTGTCCGCCTAAAGCTGCGCTTTTGAGATAAAGTTCAACTTTATCCTAAGGGCGTAGCTGATGTAGAGCTGTAGTCTTAGTTAGATACTTTTTGGTGTTTTATATTTGATACCTGGCCGGACAATAATGTAAATAAGTATATTCGATTTGAAGTAGAATAGTTTTTATATTGAAGTATGTCACTTCACCCCCGAGTCAGAAAATAAACGCTACGTTAAAGTTTTTTCCAATCTTTTAATTGAATAACCTGAAGATCCCCGGTTCCGTTCCGCGTGCCACGCGCTACAGTACGTACCTACATTAAACTTAAAGCCACTTTTCGATGTAATTTTGTAACTCAAGAACGAGCTCACTCATCCAAATCAAATCTTTAGGCTTTGTTCTAAACTATTAGTAGATAGTTTATGTGAAGCTTGCACAAAATCGGTGTTCTAAAATCGGATTTTTTGTAACAAAATGCTGGACTTTAAAAACTAGCTAGGTACTAGTTCTTGATAAATTCTACTAGGAAAAAAAATGCTAATCGCCAACTTAGCCATACCAATATAACAATAAGCAAATAACTTTTTTTAAACCAAAGTATTCAGATTTCAAGTTATGTATATGCTGCCAATGTTACGGAATTTGCTATGTATGGTGTCAAAACTTTAGTCTTCGATCTTAAACTACACAGATCGTACCGTTGGAAGTTTATACCAGCTCATGTTAGAAAACCTATTGCAGGTGCTGACTTTTTATCATTTCATAAATAAATATTTGATACCTATGCATAGACAAATTTCAGGTTTTTGTAATGACTGACTTTTATAGGATGTTCTAATTTCGCACATTTTTATTCTATTTACTTTGTTTGAAAAAATCATTTTTACGTGTTTTTCTTTTTTCTTTGGGTTAATAGACATAATAAGATTAAATAATATAATCGGTGTACCTATTTGTCTTGTGAACTAGAATTGTTTTATTATATTGTTTGGACTGGAAAACTTATATATAGGTATGTATTTGTAGACTAAAATTTATTACTGGTGTTGTGTATTGTGAAATAAGTTATTTATTTACACCGGCGATTCTTATTTATATTTCCAACCGGGCTCATTTCTACATAGGTACACCTACCTACTATCCATCCCGTATAAATGCACTGTGTCTACCACAAACTATTATCATAGCGAAAGAATTGATCACTAGTGTTGAACCAATCCTGTCTATCGATAAAACAATAAAAAAAACACAATCCAGACTATTGTTACGCAGTTACGAACACCGATATAAATAAATAAAAACGTGATCTTGATTCAACGCAAGCTTGTCTGTGAAATGTCTTTCTGGCTACAATTTATTGGTCGGTTCAACGGCGGATCCAGGGGGTAGGTCACAAGGTCATGACCCCCCCCTGGGCCAGGTTCAGGACCCAAGAGGACCAATAATTGAAATGGTTAAACACGATGTTTTATGTTTCTGTTATAAGTATAAGATAATTTTTATTCCGAGTGAATAGGTAGATACCTACATAGTTCAGGTAGAGTAGTTTTGCTGAAGAATTCGTGCCAGCAACGCTCGCTCTCTATTCTTTATTTACTCTTTATCTGTACCCAAAAGGAGGAAACGGGACCCTGTTGCTAAGAATCCGCTGCCCGGGTTGTCTACATTACATGCTGTATCTCATGCAGGGCCGTCTTAACCTATGGTGCAGGGTGTGCGAATAACCCGGGCGCCTCGATATAAGGGACGTTCCACCACCAGGAAATTTCGAAGAAATTACACCCGTTCGATAAGGAAGTTCACATAAAAACTCACATCCTCCAACTAAGTGAAAAATTTCTCGCTCGCTACGCTCGCGAGTAAATGACTATGTCTGTACTGTATTTCTGATTGTTTATTATTTTATTGACGCACCGAATCAACGAACACAAATGGCACTCGCTCTAATCACGGTTCCTTTTTATTTGTAAGTAATTCGTCTGATTTGTGAGTCTTTAAACAAATAGTTTTAAAAAGTTCGCGCTCGCTGCGCTCGCGGCTACTTGTTGCTTTACAATGTACTTAATCAGGTGCTTTTGTGTCGTAGGCTCTAAAAATTTCCTGAGTTGAGTCCTCGAACACAAAACAGTTTGCGCTTCCGACTGCCTGTTACTTTACACGTTTACAGCGCTTTTTAAAACTTATTAACTTTTTGTATCCCAAAATTAAAAAATTTTGCGAGCTCGCTTCGCTCGCCCTAATTTTTACGATTACGTTGTCCTGTCTCGACTTTCATAACTTAAATCTGGCCAACAGTTTGAGCCTCAAATAATTTGGAAACATTTTTTTTCATCCCACCATCTCGGAAAGAGTAGTTTTGACCTTTGATATCTGAGCGCAAAAGTCGTTTTTATCCTCTAGAGCGGCAATGTGATTTGAATTTAGAACATCGTGTGCAATACTCCATTTGTGACAATCTTGATAAGACTTTTCAAACAAATACGTATTAAACAAATAAAATACTGCTTAAAATAATTATTCAATTAATTAAGTTTTTTTTTATTGTTTTTACACAGATTTTTAACGTCGTTTCATTTTTAAAGTGAGTTTTCAAATAGGTATATGTACTTTAAAAGGTACATCTTTTTAATTTGATACTCGTATGTGCGCGCCATTTTGTTTTGTTTTTTTTGGCATTTAGTAATTTCCTCGATGAGATGGGATGAAAAGTTACGTGTTGCACTCGAGTGCAAAGATTTTTCACCTTGTGCTCTTTTGATTCCCTCGCTATCGCTCAGGATTCTATTTATTGAAACACTCGCTACGCTCGTGTTTCAATTTTAGAATCCTTCGCTTGCTCGGTCATCAAAATTGAGCACGCGGTTAAAAAGCAACTTTGCACTCTTGTATAACAAATAACTATTAAGTCCTTTACCTACCAAAAAAGTAACTTTCGTTCGAAAGTTCTTATTTATATTCCTTGTAAAGTACTTCAATCAATATGTACTGCTCAAAATCTTTCAATAGATACATAGGTGGCGTTTGGGTGATGATTACACCCAGGCACTACATGAGCTAGAGACGGCCCTGATCTCATGAACCCTTAAGGCAGAATTCCGTGGATAGCGGCTACGACAGCCGCGCGCGGCTTACGACAGTCGTCGGCCGCGCGCGACAATAGTCAACCTATGAAAATGTATGGCACCGTTGCCGAGGTCCGCGACAGTCGCGCGCGACCGACGAATTTCGTAAGCCGCGCGCGGCCGTATGCATCTCAACATGGTCTAGCGCTTAGTAACATCTATATAATTTTAGTAAAACCAGAATTGAATTGTTTTTTATTTAGTCGGCAAAACTTCCTTTTGTTTTCATTACAATACAAATGCTTTTGAATCAGTATTGGGTAGTATCCTTCATCATTTCTACTTTTTAAAAATAGGGTCGATTGGTAATCTATTTTCATAATACAGCCACAGCAATACGTCATCCTCTTCTTCTTCAAGGATATCAATTAGCACTTCGACTAGAGGGAACGGACGAACAAAATCTACTAATTTCAAAACAATGCCGCGCGCGGCTTACGAATTTCGTCGGCCGCGCGCGACTGTCGCGAGCCTCGGCAGCGGCGCCATACATTTTCATAGGTTGACTATTGTCGCGCGCGGCCGACGACTGTCGTAAGCCGCGCGCGGCTGCGTAAGCCGCGACCCACGGAATTCTACCTTTACCAATAGTAAGACAATAGAAGTTTTCACAGAAAATGTTTTACTGTTGCTGCAATAAAAAACGTACGCGCCCTTTTCTGCGTACACAATACTTTTCAAACGTTTAGTCTTCAACCTGAAAAAATTCTCGCGCTTGCTATGATCGCGCTTTCTGGTATTTGTGCTGTATATTTGTTATACAGCAAGAAAGCGTTTTCATCTACTTCTTCTACTTCGAACTGAAAAAAAATTTTCGCGCTCGCTTCGCTCGCGCTTTTTTCAATTTCGCATCTTTGATTTATCCAAGAAATCGCGTTGGCTCAGCTCAGACCATTTTCTACATAAAAACACTTTTTTAACCATAGTCCTCGACCTGAACAAAAATTTTCGCGCTCGCTTCGCTCGCGCTTTTTTGTTTGGCACGTGTGTGTTGTACAATTACTCTGCTCAGGCCATTTTCTACATGAAAACACTTTTCTTAACATTCGTAAAAATTTCGAGCTCGCTACGATCGCGCTTATTGTATTTATACTACTAGTTTCAATATTATTTGTGACTTGACCACGACTGTGTGACCCCCTCCTGGCGCCGAAGCTGGATCCGCCCTTGGGTCGGTTTGAGTTTAAATCGTTACGACAACCGGCACTAAGATGTTTATAATATACAACGTTTCGGGTATCAACGTGTTTACTCGACGTCGGTAATAAAGGGTGCTATTATTTATGGCGATCGTTACACTGCTTCGGAAGCTATGAGCTTGAGTTAAGAGGACGAATTGGAATTTTTGGCGCCAAGGATGTCAATTTTTCTCAGTAAATACAAAACGGATCAAAATACAACTTGGTTACCTGAAAGTTCATGATATAAACCTTATTTTGTTAGTTGTAGAAACATGATTAAGTAACTTTTATAACAGAGAAAAATATATCAAACATACCTCTTTTTAAAAAGAGATTCACATATTATGGGCAAACGGGACCGATTAAAGCCTCTTAACTTTTTTAGTAGTTGAGTATATACATACTCTTTAAAATGGTAGTAGGATTTTTTATCAAATTATCATTTCTAAATAATAAAATTACAAAACCATTTTGTCGCTTACGACTTTTAGTTATAAGCTAGCGCGCGTATTGTTATCCTCGCCCCGCTCAGACGCTCCGACCCCTTTTGGCGCCTTAGATGCGCGTGCCGGTTATGGAATTATTGTTGACCACTTCCTCGCCTTAAGGCATGTTCATGAGGATCTGAGGAGGAGTGTACAGTGATTAGTTACCGCCAGTGGTTTTGTTAATGTTCTACAGATACCTAGGTACTACTCCGCACACCTGTCTGAATGCCTTCTGATATAAATGGGTTATCTAAAAGTGAAAAAAAAACATTTGCTTTAGTAAATAGTTCCCGGTACGTGTGAATACCTAGTTTTTTCTTTCTAAGATAGCCGAATGATGTATTTTTTCTTCTTATTTCTCTGTCGTAAAGCTAACTCCTAACTGGACATCCAGCAAAACTACACATTGATTTACACTTAACCAAAAACTGATAAAGAAAGTGATGTATTATATGAAATTAGGCTTACACTAGCCGCAGTGGGTTCGCAAACACCTCGACGCTTACCTCTGGCAGCCAGCCAACACTTACATAGTACATACATGGAACAATTAAATGGAAACCCACAATTGCATGCATCATCATCAGCTTGTCTATGACCACTGTGGAACATAGGCCTATGATGATGATATCCTTCTCGCCAATTGTCGGCCAAAACGGCTGTTCTTGCAATAAGGACACTAACGATCCGCCCTGGCTTCGCACTGGTAGGGGAGATGTTCCCAAAACGGGTAAGCTAAGGGAAGATGTTAAATAAAATAACCAAGAACATTACATGCGACTTGTATTTGTACTCATAGGGTTGTTTATATAATAAACTTTGGAAAACATAAGATAGTCTTAGTAATCTTCTTCAAAATTCAGAAAAAAATCATAAAAAATAAACCCCTTCGAAATACCCGCTTTGCCCTCGGGGGGGTCCTAAAACGGGTAGCGCCTTTGGGCAAAGCAGGTAATGAATGAATATATGTGATAAATGAATTAGAAAACGTATCTTAGCCTCCTATTATCCAGGAAATCTTTCTCGTTAATTAGTCTCCTTAATTATGTTAAACAGTATTCTTATTTTGATCAGTCTAGATCACTTTTTTACTTTATTAAATGTTACATTTGAAATTATAATCGTACCAGCAGATAATTTTGTTAAAAATCAGAGAAAACATATTTTAATTTCTTTTTCACGCTGTTCCTGTACTTCTTCAGCTCTCTGTGGCTTCCTTTGTCTTCGATTAGCTTTCTGTGGGATCAATTGAGGAAGTGGTCCCTTATTTCAAATCGGGTAGTCACCCGTTATGCCCCTACCCGTTTTGCCCAAAAGCACGTTTTAAATTTCAACTACCTTAACCTTAAAATAGTAAACAAGGAGACCACTAAGTATTCACAATTAATAAGTATATAACATGCAAAATGATAATACAAAACTGCGAAAACCGTATCTTGCACCATATTTGAGTAGTCAGCACTAGCATAATCCGATTTTTTTTAATAAACTCTGCAAAAAACTTTTTTTACATCTAATCTCGAAAACGCTCGTTCTAGGCACCCGAGCCAACTGACCGTGATCGGCGGGGTGGTAGTGCACCGCTCTACACTCACAGGTTCACACTAAGACCTATAATATACGAATGGCAAAGCCTACCCGTTTTAGGAAGGGTACCCGTTTTAGGAACATCTCCCCTACTGGATGTTATTATAGGTAATATAAACCCTTCTCCTCAATCACTCGTATCTATTTAAAAAAACCACATCAAAATCCGTTTCGACGTAGTTTTAAAGATTTAAGCATACCTACATAGGGATATAGGGTCAGAGAAAGCTACTTTGTTTACTACGTAGTGAGTAGCCAGCTGCGCAGGACATTATATTATAAGTAGTGCGCTAGCATTTGCACTATACAGATGCACTCATTATTCCTTCACTCCTTTTGCCCAATGGGACAGTAGTCCGACATGACCGGAGGAAGATCAGCCGCAGGACCAACATTTACATTCTCTTTACCAGGATAAAATGTTACTGACAGAATTCTTTAGATCGTTTCAGTAGTTTCGAAGACATTCGATCGATTTCTAAATCTACTACGGGATTAATACAGGAAAAACAGCGAATCAGCTAAAAACTACAAAATGTACCTACTTTAATTAAATTCACGTGTGAGCTCTCGCTGAAGCTTAAAATAAAGATAGAAAGTTGTCTCAGCCGTACACTTCCGCGTAGTAAAATGTTATGCATAGATATTTTATTAACGGCCCTTGTTTATTTATTTAATCGCTGTCGTACACCGCCGGCTAAAATTATTATGTATTTAATTTTCACCCACGCAGATGTAGGATATTTACCATGACTTACCATGGAGAACAAAATCACTAGCGGAGATGTCATAACATATACCTAAATCTAAGAAAAGATCTGTCCAAAATGCGGGAGAAGTCCAAAAGGCGTTTGGAGGACGAGGAATGTTACTAGCTCCGCCCTTGAAAGCCTTCCATAGATCCCGCCCTTTATTTTCAAAATAACAACCAAACAAGACCAATATTTAATAGTTTTGATTTGACAATTAACCCGAACGTTTCGTTAGTTCTAGTAATTGATCACGCCTACTGTATGTCACTTGACCTACCTTCCCTATGGCTCTCCGCTGTCTTTCCTTCCTCCTAGTTACCTACTCTCCAAGGACCACAAAAAATGTTAGAGAATGTATTTTTGGAAATATATGGTTAAGTGACCGCCGATTGTACCGATATAAAACTATATTTAATACCAGTCACTGCACACACTAGGATGTATAGAGAAGACTGATCTGGTATTGAAGAGCATGCCTTGAGATGTTTAGTAATAGAGATGTAGGTATGTTAGTTGACACTGCATTGATATATGCCCGTTTTCACCAACAATCTCTTAATCTAAGTGCCACTTAGAATAAGGGCCTCCCAATTTTGACATAAATAACTATGGATAAGGGATACCTGAACTTTGGTGAAAACGAAATTCTTATTAAGTGTTCCGTAAATGCTCTTAGGGGATCCCTTAATTTAGGTATTTGTTGGTGAAAATGGCCAATAGTATCTAAGCGGCCAGTAGCGCAGTCTGGGGGCACTTCTGGTACTCCAGAATAGAGTTTCTTGTACCAACTTGGTAAAATAGGTGCAATATTTTGTGCTCAATAAATAAAAAATCCAAAATAATCAATATCAATTTATTTTGTACAATTATGATACAGATCGCAAACCCATTATCTAAATAGTTCGCTGTCCCTACAATAAGTAACGACGAAACGTAAGGCCCTCTAAGCAACAGATGATCGCTAAAACTAATATAATTATAAATAGTTATTGTATTTATTATTGCAATTTGGTATAATTAGCACGTTACTAGATTTACTTAGCCTTTACTGAAGATGACAAAACACAAGTACCCCGACGTAGAAACATAGTCTGAGAGACAACACGAGTTTAGAATCAACATACCAATAAAAAAATAATGTCATTTGATAAAGGAACGCTCCTACACTATGCGAAAATAAAACCTACAAAATGATGTTTAATAAAGTGCGCGCCACGAATCAAATCCGGCAAAAAATGTAGAACTTTTACTAAACTATACGCCTGCCTGACCATAGGGCCGCATCCAGCGGAGTTAAATCGTAGCGCGAACTTTTCAAAACCTCGGGATACTTTACATTCAGGATACAAGAAGGATCACATTAAGAAGGAATTCATATCTAAATGCATACGTAATTTAAGCGCATAGGGCACAATTTCGTCTAATTAGTATCTATGTATAAAAAATGCTAGATTTAACTCATAGGAAGAGTATAAAACGTCAATGTCGGATGAATAAAATTAAGTTGTATATTTTCTATTCAAACGAAGGTAATAGAGTTCATTGTTCTGCGTCATTTAGAAGATTTTAATGCGCGTGAAGGAAAAACAATGTCAAATTGCAAATTGCAAAATCATGATTACTTATGAATGTTTTTATACGTCGACTTAATAAAATAAGACAGATCTATAAAATATCGAGAAAGACAAAGCCATGAAATAATTTGATTAATTATATTAATGTTTCAAAATGATCGATAAATGGGGAAGATTATACTCTTCCTAAAAGTATGAATATTCATCTTGTTACAATAGTCTAGCGAATGGTACTTTGGTCCATTACCATTGGTGCTTGGACAACACAAACAAACGTGAATAGATTAATTATTTATCATTACAGTAAGAGAACTAGGCTGATTGCATGCGCACGTACAAAATAGCTTTTAAAAAATATTTATCCTTATCTACGTTCAAATATTTACATTTTACATCAGACAAATCAGAATATGCGATTGTTTTCTTTTATTCTTTTCTTACAGCCCTCGGCCAACACCCGTCTCCGGCCAGGCAGCGGCGGGATTTCGCCACAACTGCAGGGGAGTACTTATCCCTGCCAAAGTGACTACAGGAAAATCAGTAACCCACGACCCACAAATCTTTGTGTGCCTCCGGCTGGTTATCTTTTTTTGAGAATACCTATACATTTTGTTAAAGGTACACACCCGTTTTTTTTTTCATTTTATCAGCAACGAGGTATGCTTCAAACGGGTGGAGACTACAATACGTATCATAAAAATCACCCAAACTTATTAAATAAAATTAAAAATGGTTTTAATCGTACGCATGCAGTCTGGCGTGAAAAGTGGAGATTTACAAATTCTTGAATATTTCACATCTACAAGGGAAAGTCAATATCACTGTATGTCTTTTCGAGATAAGGGAAAGGGTGACAGTGAAGATAGGCGTCAGCCTTCACGACGGAACGCGATGGACTTTTAGTCAGTAAGAGTCTGACACTCCAACGCCGCTGCTAACCCACAGCGGGAGGGGTCATTTGATGATATTTGCCCTCGCTAAAAAAAGAGGGAACGTCGAGATAAGGAAAATGGTGACAGTGAAGATAGGCGGGATAAAGGTGAGCGGGGGCCGAGGGCGTCATTGCGGCAGTGGTGAGGGCAGCCTGAGAAGCCCCCAGTAACACAGGAACCAACTGAGGATGAACAGGAGATCTTCACCGGTACTATTAGCTCGGGCATCAACTTCGACATGTTTGATTGTATTGCAGTTAGCCAGTGGTGAAGAACCGACCTTGTGCTATCGAGAGCTAAACAATCTTACAAAGATAAACTTCATCATCTGTGATGATCATTAGTAAAAGTAGAATAGGTCCACACTTTCATCATTCAATGCCATAATAAACATTTCAGTTCAAACATATATTAAATTTACAGCCAAGTTACAGTCAAGAGAAATAGCATTAAAGAAATAATTACACCGAGGGACGTACTCACAACCTAAATATGTAGAAACAAAAAGAAAATATGCTCAAAAGTCTTAACAGTTTTTTTATACAAAAAGATTTATTTATTTTTTTATCTATGTGCCATAACTAGAGTCGGTAAAACAATATAATATACCGTCAAATATAAAATGTATGGTTGGTTCAAAAAACAATCAGCATGGCTCTAACATAAATATGTGTACATGGCCAATGCTAATAAAAAAATATTCCTTAATATGCCTTCATCATCCTCCTGCCCTTATCCCAATTTTATTTGGGGTCAGCGCAGCATTTGTTCTCCTTCCATACTTTTCTATTCATTATATATTCAGACTTTAACATAATGCAATTTGTTTTGGCATAAGTTTTACAGCCGGCCGCCTGCCTGACGCTAACCCTTGGGAATGCTATTGAGGTGGTTCGTCCGCCACCTTGCGGGTAGCCCAAAGTGCTGGTGGAATGCACTAGGCCTACTCTTACGATCTATAGGATCTCTTACGTCCTATTCTGATACGGGAAGGTCACGGATAAATAGTATATTGCCTTACCAACTGAAAGTATGGCTATGAGATTTCTAAACTTATTTACAATCGAAAATATGAAATACGTTATTAATATAAAATCTTGCAGTCCATAGCCTTTCAAGAAGAACTGCTGTAATTAGTTATATGAAATTTCGGTTAATGGACAAATCGCGCTTCCACGCTAGAGGATTAACCGATTGGTTTTTCGGTCTCCCGCGAACAATTGACAACTACCGTTTGAAAAATAACGGTTACAATCACTTGCGTGAAAGCGCTCAAATATTAAAGGCATTAAGACCCCTATCACAAAATTTAAATAAGCACTCATATCGCAAATACTTAAAATAAGCCCAAAAAAATCCAAGAACTATACATACTTCAACACTGTTCTGTGATAAGGATCTTAGAGCTAGAACAGGTTGGGTAACTTGAGTAATAATAATACTTACACTGAAATTCCTTATGTACGTGTAGGTGCATCATCTCACGAAAGCGGGTGAATCATACATGTGTGTGTAAATGTACTTGCACTTTGTGACTCGCCATACATGACTCGCCGACTCGGACTGAGTGCTCTTGAGCTGACGCTTACAAAGACAATACATGTACATTTACACATAATAGAAGGTATGGCTCATCCGCTTCCGTGAAATAAAACATCTACATATTTATATATAAACTCAATCTAGCTTAACTAAGGACTTTAAACACCTGGGATAAGATTCGGCCTAATTGGCGTCCTTCTTTCAAGAACGGTTTAAGACTTTTTCTAACTATTACCACTTTATTCTTGTATAATAAAGTAACTCCTTATAGAAATAATATAAAGTAATTAAATCCATCTAATATTTCACAAAAATCTCCAAAACAATACACATTTACATAAAACGCCATATTCTATAACAAATATTAATATTCTATTTTACAAAAGTTAATTCAATTTAGTAATAATTGTATATCTCTACAAAATTAGCCCTTAAAGAACTTAGAAGTATTTCGAAAAATTAAATTAATGCTTAGAAAGAAATGATTGTAACACGGATTCAGTATATCTGTCAGTAAATAATGTATGTTAAATGTAAAGTCAACAATTTGTTTAGGTGACTGCACATTGTGATGTACAGAAATGCCATCGGAAAGGGACTAGCATTAACTTCTGTCTTGGGGAAGGTACCATGGTCTAATTATCACAATTATATTATTCGATTTATAATAACACATTTATATTACCTATTTTACAATTACACGTATTTAGACAATGCACTATTGAAAAAATTGAATTAAAAGTTTCCTCGATTCGAGGATTATATTGATAAATTTACACTTATATTACAGGCATCAATACGCCTTGGGGATCTTCCATTAATTACATTAGGCTTAAAAGATCCTCGTCTCTTACCATTCAGAAAAAAAGGATTATCACCAGAGGATTGCTTATTCCGAAAGACATCAGGTAATTAATGGATGACCCCTTTCAGAGAGCTGGGGTATGTTAGTAGATTGTATGGTTTGACCTTCCCCGTGTGCTTACAACCTAATAGCTAGATTAAAAAAGTATGCTTAAAGCCTAATCAGAATTATAGTTAGTTTCCTGCATGAGCGGTTGTAGGTCCTCGCGTTTTCTATCGCCTCGATTCGATATCCGTGTTACGCCTTCGAGCACTCCAATGTCTGAAAGACTGTGGACAAATATATTTAGTATCAACACAGTTTAAATATATTCCCTAGTAAGCGTTTGTGAAGCTACGAGGGGAGGTCAATAAGTTCGCGGAATGAGAACGAAGGAGGTTGAAATTAAACACCAAATTATTTTTCCCTTTCAATATATTCTCCTTTAACCCTAATACATTTTTCGGATCTCTCAAATAGCTTGTTTATACCATCGAAAAAAAATGATTTGTCTTTGGCGTCAAAATAGGCCGAAATTGCCGACTTGACTTCTTCATCGTCGTCAAATTTCTTTCCACGCAGCTCTTTCTTCATTTTTGGAAATAAATAATAGTCACTGGGGGCCAAGTCTGGACTGTATGGTGGGTGGTTGAATTGTTCAAGGCCGCATCGGCGAATGGCAGCCGTCGCAACATGGCACGTGTGGACGGGTGCATTTTCGTGCAAAAGGAGCACACCTTTTGACAGCTTTCCTCTTCTTTTTTCCTTAATGGCTTCTTTCAATCTTTCCAGTAAAGAAGCGTAGTACTGTCCCGTTATAGTCCCAATACAAGTTTTTCTACTTTTTTGACGATTTCCGGTGTTATGGCCTCAATTGGCCGTCCGGAGCGGGGGTCGTCTTCAATGGACTCCCTTCCTTGTTTGAAAAGACCATGCCGCTTTTAAACCATGGTTTTACCAGGGGCAGAGTCCGCGTAAACCGCTAACAGCTCTTGAAAAATCGTCTGAGCGGATTTTCCTTGCTTGGTAAGGAACTGAATAACGGCAAACGGTGTTCAATTTTCTCCATACTGGCTGACTTCTTCCCGATTTAGTTGTTTGCAGGTCGATAGCTCAAAAGTTAATGACCCGATTAGGTTAAAACTTGGTATATACTCTTAATGAGGTGCTTAACTAGTGCCTACCTGGACGGATAAAATTTATCCCCACCAACCCCTCCATTCCGCGAACTTATTGACCTCCCCTCGTAAGTACTAAAGTTCATGACAATGTCACTCAAACACGCATGTGCTCGACACTCATCGCTTGGTAAAATCTCGTCGATGCACATGCAAGAGTGACATTTTGACGAACGCTAGTAGATACCTTCACGACTGTAAAATAATAATGTACATAAATACGTATGTTGTTGTACTTTCGAATTATATCTTAGACATTGCAATGACTGTGTTTCGGATGGCACATTTAACTGTAGGTCGCGGCTGTCATTGAACATCCTTGGCAGTCGTTACGGGTAGTCAGCAGCCAGTAAGTCTGACACCAGTCTAACCAAGGAGTATTAGGTTGCCCGGGTAACTGGGTTGAGGGGGTCAGATAGGGCAGTCGCTCCTTGTAAAGCACTGGTACTCAGCTACAACCGGTTACACTGGCAGCCGACCCCAACATTTGAGACGGTTGGGAAAAAGGCTCTAAGGAAGGATGCAATACGTATGTTGTGTACTTACACTTGAGGCTCGACGTCGTCAATGTGTGTAGGCGTGAAGTAGGGGTTGGCGGCGGCGGGACGGAACTTGTAGCCCGTCATCACGAAGAACACCAGCGTCGCCACCTCGCGGAACATCTCGTCGATCCACGCGTATTGAAACGGTACTGTTATCTGTAGTATAGCAAATTATATCATTGGCAGTCGCTACGGGTAGTCACAAGTAAAACATTTGTACACAGCTGCATCCGGTTAGACTGGAAACTGACATAGTTTGGGAAAAGGCTTGGAGGATGATTATGATCATTGAGGCATTTCACCAAACGAATCAAGGTGAATGCTTTGGCTGGCGGCGTGAAATTCAAATAAAAAGTGCCCATATCTTTGCGGTTATAATATAACTCCCTTTCCCGTCGCTTCATCGCTGGAACCGCACGTTTTTCATGTAGGTAACCTACGCATGTGCCTCAACATGCGCAAGCTACTTGCACCGTGTAGATGCACCCTAGGAGCTTTAACCTCTAAGGCCTAAGGTAACACAAACAAATTCGAATAGAACTTACATTCAATATAGAAATAACGATCCTAGTGAAGTATATGTAGCACACCACCATGACGTAGAAGTGCCTGAACAGTTTCAGCTTGCGAAGGTTAATGGCCGCCTTGCCGTCCGTGCTTGATGCATCCTGCAGGTGCCGTATTGACCTACAACACAGTATTATAATAGTTTTATTCTAATCATAAATAACATAAAAAAGTCGTGGTGGGTAAACAACCTCTCAAGTATGAGTACGTGGGTTCGACTCCAGGTCAGGCAAGTACCAATGCAACTTTCTAAGTATATCTTGGACACCAGTGACTGTGTTTCGCATGGCATGTTAAGCTGTAGGTCCCGGCTGTCATTGAACATCCTTGGCAGTCGTTACGGGTAGTCAGAAGCCAGTAAGTCTGACACCAGTCTAACCAAGGGGTATTGGGTTGCCCGGGTAACTGGGTAAAAAAAACACTGGTAATCAGCTACACCCGATTAGATTGAAAGCCGACCCCAACATAGTTGGGAAAAAGGCTCGGGAGATGATGAGCTGTTGTCTAAAAGTTGATGATTGTTACAGCAGTGCATCGGAGAGCACGTTGATGTCGGACCTGCGTCTGATCTCTCTCCGGTCGGATTGCCGTCCCATTGGACTATGAGAGTTAAGGATAAAGTGGATAGTGTGTCTGCGCAAATGGTTGTGCACTATATGTCCTGCGCAGCTGGCTGATTTCGTTATAGGATGTGTCATACCTAATCATATTAAATTCTATCACATATACTTTATAATATTCTGTGGCGAATTGTAAAAAAAAATAACCTGATCCATTCAGTGGTGAGCCACAGAAATCATTTTCCGTTTTTATAATTTACAACATCATGTGTAAAGTAGAGATAAAGTTAGGTAATAGAATGTTTTGACCAGTTGACAGCTGTCAGTTTTCAAGGGAGAATTTCTGTTGTTTGTAATGACTGACTCTTATATGGTGTGTATGGTGTATTCTAATTTTCGCTCATTTTTATTATATTTACTTTGTTTGAATAAATTATTTTTTGATGTATTTTATTGTTTTCTTTGCGCTAATTTACACATATTAACCAATATATTTAGGTATTTAATTGAATGTGATTAGGTAGGACACACCCGACGGACGTTCTATTACTGCGACTGACCATACGACGGGGAACATGATGGCGCCGCAGCACAGCAGTTCCACCAGCACGAAGATGTCTCGCCACGCGTTATGCTCGGCCGCGCCCTCCTCGCTCTCCGCTAGTATTATCTCTGCCACGTTTGCTAATACCTGCAAATCAATTTATTTATTATTTATTTGTTCCTTAAAAGGTACATTTTATATTATATAAAGTACAAAGTATCCAACAAAACTATAAACATAGTTTGTCTGTTGGATCATATTGGATCTTAACTTTTATTGACTTATTATTATACTATTATTTACTAACTATTCAGTTTACAATTCCATATAGTAATTGGAGTGTTTGTTCACACACTTTGTTCCATGCGTAACATCCCTCCTCATTACATGCCCATACTACTTCTATTTGTCATCTTTTCTGTAACTGGCGCTATTTTCAGACTTCCTCTAATGAACTTTAATCAATTGTACTGTTGTGCACGTTAAACGTAATGGTAGCAGATGTATTTACCTGGAGCGGTATAACAATCATGAACAGCTTCTTATCTCTGTCAGAGAGTATGTGCTTGATGAAGTTCCAGCCAGTGCCCACGAGAACTATTGTCACGAACAACACTGCTCCCTTTAGTCTGTCGACAACCAAATATATTTTACAACTCGAAAAACATAAAATTGTATTACCTATGTGAATTTGACCAGGGACATTACCTACACTTACATTATAAAGAGGAAAGATTTGATTTTCATTTGTTTGAAATAACAATTCTACTATTACTAACAACAGACCGAGTAACTTTCGCATTTGTAATAACAGCAAGGATATATAAAGATACTTACAAATGCGTAATATAGTAAAGAATCGCCCAAGCCGTCACGTGTTCTCCTTTAGTCTGTATAAAGTGGTAGTTTATTCCATGGAAGGCTAAGGACAACGCCTTGAGGTACACCAGCACACACATGATTATATGTATTCGGTAGACGGGCTGGCGACTCGCTCGCAGTATGAACGTCCACAGCGCTGCACTCATCAGGAATATCAAAGACATCATGCTGTACAGTACTGGGAGAGGCATTTCACCAGCCGATAGGAAGTTACCGTCGTTGCTTTCGTATATTTCCACCTGAAAAAAAATATGAAAATCAATATCTCATCAATTAGATCGCACATGGCGTTTGGTTATTGCTTACTTGTTATTTTATGGGAAGTTACTTAATTTTGTCAATTTACGAAAATATGGACGTAATATAATACAATTTGTCTCTCGTTTAGAATCCTACGAAAGTTTATAATATTCCTAGATAATTTATAAACTCACCGTCTTTGTTATTATCCGGTGACATATACTACTATTTTTTTGGGAACACTTTCAGCAGTCAAGGTGCCAAAAGGTTTTTTTGTTCTTTCTTTGTACCCTATGGCTCCGAAACAGGTAAAACGAGTTGAAAATGTAATAAACAATTATACTATGTACATTGTAACAAAATCAAGACAAACTTACAATCATATTAACCGCAGGTGCTGTACCAACATCGGAACTTGGACAATTGTTCAAGTACAGATTGTACAGGCCTTCCTCTTTCTCCGTGGCAACGTATAGCGCGAACTAAAAACGAAAATATATTATAAAATATTATTAAATTAGACAAGTTCAATAATAGCATATATGTCAGTTTTCTCAAAATAATTATCGTAATTCTTGAAACCAATTTTCACGATCAATTTTCCTAGCAATCAGTAGTATTAAGAAAAACGGACGGTTATGCCGTCGTTGAACTAGGGCCTGGTCAAAGAGTAAAGGTAGTTCCTGGCTTAGGCTGCCTGTCCACCGAAGCGCAGCTAGGCTGCGAAGTGGAGAAACTGAGAAATATTAACCAATAGGATTGCACAAAATCTCCGCTCCTCAATCCTATTGGTTAATATTTATCAGTTTCTCCACTCCGCAGCCTAGCTCCGCTCCGGTGGACAGGCAGCCTTAGCGCAGACAGAGGAGCTCAAAAAAGCGTAATTAAAAAAAAACAGTGTTAGCACTTTTGAATTAAAGTGCACTATTTGTGAACCGCTATCGGAATCATTTCAATAATTTTAAAGGTGATTTCGTTTCATACGCCTGAACCTCATATGATAATATAATGCACGGTATGGACCTTATAATATGTTACAACAACTCACGCTAGTGTTATAAAAGTCGAATCCGTTCCTCGTTTCCTTTGTAATCGGTAGGACTGTATACGAGCACTTTTCTTCAGTTGGTATCACTGTAAAGATAATGTATAATTTAACACTAATTAATTAGAAGCACATTAACGTTCGCTTATCAAATATGTCAAAATGCTTGAAAGGTTCAGATGATTATAGTGTGTTCCGCGGAGTAAGATGAGGGGAGGTGCCATAATGCAGGTAGGCCAGGCGGCTTCATCTAGGTCAAACAGGTACGGTGTGTATGACCAGAACGATCAGTTACAAGTGAACTAACGAGGCGGGTTCTTAGATAAAGAAGACAATCGATGACAGATAAGAAACAATGGACCTGTAGAAGGATTGTGTGAAATAAGATGTGCTTGAGAAATGACGCCAGGCTAACAAGTATGGAAGAAGACTTGCTGCGCCGACCACAAATAAGTAATAGGGAAAGGGGCAGAATCATGGTGATGATAGCTAAATTAAGATAACTGTAGCAATCTGTCTTAAGATTACTGTAGCAATCTATCTTAATATAATAAGAGGAAAAAATGAGGAAAAATATTGATTGTTTGTTAGTGCCCTAGCTAAGGAGTCCAAAACAGCTAGAATAAAATATACTCACTATCTGGGATGACAGATTTATTCTGATAAAGATGCAGCACTTTGGCTTTACACGTCACATTTAATCTGAAACAGACGAACAAAGTCAATACTAATATTACAAAACTGAAGAGTTTATTTGTTTGTTTGAACGCGCTAATCTCAGGAATTACTGGTCCGGTTTGGAAAATTCTTTCAGTGTTAGATAACCCATTTAGCGAGGAAGGTTAAATATCATCGCGATGAGATTAATAGGAGCGGACCAGTAATTATGATTCAAAATCGGGGGACTTTTTGTTCTATTAAAAGCTTCTGCTGCGTGAGCTGCGTAAACGGTTAAACTTTCGCAAAAATTATGTATTACAGATTTTTTTCTCTTTAAAAGTTCTAAAAAAAGACCGTGACAGCGAAAGTCTTTGTAAAATGTTAAACGGGGGTTGGTAGTTCAGTAGTTCGCATGGAAGACCTGTTTTTGGAGTGAGGGATTTAAAATTGGCAGTTAGCCCGTTTACGATAAAAAATCAATACATTACAATGAGCGTCGCGGTATATGTATACTCCGTGGAAGGGTGAAAATCATTGTTATAAAGATTCCCTACGTGGTTCGAAGACCCGTTAAAATGTGCGTGTGAGGCTATCATTTGAACGGTAAGGAAGTCAGGTAGGTTTCCATTAAAAACACTGGAACTCAGCTGCGTACAGTTACACTGGAAGCCGACCTTAATGTATTTGAGGAAAGGCTGCAAAAGCTTTGTGTTTTAGACTTAAAAAAGATTTTCACCTGAGATTCTTAAAGTCCATCTTTAAGAACACAATGGCTGGATGCTGAGGTGATAATATACTGTTGTCGCTCTCCTTGAGGAAGCATGTTGCTGAGTTGGACTGCGCGAGGTACGGGCTGATAGCTGCGTTTATCGTGCGGTCCAAAGTGAAACCGTACTGTAAAAAATAATAATTTTGACATGTACTAACATTATAAAAAGGTTTTTTTTGTAATGGATAAACTCAAAAAGTACTGGACCGATTTAAAAAAATATATAAATGTTGGATATCTACACTCTTAACGAGAAACAGGCTACATTTTATCCTGGTACGGGCAGAAGTCCCCACGGAACGCGGATGAAACCGCGGTAAAACGGCTAGTAATATTACAAAGCTGTTAAATTTGTTTTTTTCTTTTTAATATTTCGTCTCTTTCAATGTTTGGTGAATTCGTTTTTTTTTTAAGTTTTATATTTTATGCATTACATTTTTAGCGGTTGTAGCCTTTTCTTGAATTCGGTTAAAAAAACAACACAGATGCAGAAGTTTGAAAAATCGGGATCCTAATTAAGGTTAATACATAATTATTCTCTATTATTAACACGGTATAATTGCTTTGGTGTTCAACTAATGGATGGATAACCGTCATTTGATACTATACCCTACTTACTGGGCATTGTTCATGGTAAAGCAAATACAGTACATATATTACGTCACTGATGGCCACTGTAAATAGACTATTTTTTTCTATTGTACTAACATAATATGAAGGTATTGTAATCAGTATTGTTTATGTAGGTGAAACCACACGTATTCATTGATGTGAACTCCGTAGAATACACGTGAAGACAATCGTATCGTATTAGGCTAGGCGTTTTCTAACGAACGAACGGTAAAACACAACACATTTGTAATGAAATAAAGCATTAGATTAACGGAACTGGTTGACTAATAAAATACAAAGAAAAATAAACAGAAAATTTGTCACACATGGAGCCGGTGAGAGAGAGAGAGTGAGAGAGAAAACGTCAAGAAACATCAAAATTAGTTTTATTTCTATATTCTGCCTGTGTTGCCTGTTTGCGGTCATATTCCAACAACACTCTGAAAGTCTCACTTTGTTTAGCAGTAATATGAAAATGTACGGAAACTTTGGAATTAACAATGGAAATACATATATATTTCTTCTTTAAGTAAATAGACCCATGTGTGTGTAGTTTAAGTACCCATGGAGTTCCTCGCCGGTTCATTTCAACTATTTTAAGAAGTAATGCAACGTTTCAGCATCTGCAGAGCTCTGATCGAAAATAGCTTTGGAACTTTTGTGGCACAAGCCGTGCATCTCCTCGTAGGCCCATCTGAAAACTAATTTGTCTGGCAATGCTGAACTGGAGCCTATTTGTCAGAACCTTTACTTATCTATTTTTTGATTTTATTAATTAATATTTAATGTATGGTCTTGTGTCAATAAATGATGTTTCTCTCCTGCTTCTTTCAAACTATGAATAGTTTGCCGGTAAAACGAAACTTTTATAAGGTTAGTGTTTATTCGGTTAGTTTCGTTTGCATCATTGCATTATTGAACATCTTGGCACCGAGGTCAGTTATTGTTTATTTATGTTAATTGTCGGTTCTTGTATGTTACGGCCTCACTACTATTAGGTCGAAGAATCGAACGCTGGATCGATTCAGACATAATTACTTCAGGTGCTCTCCACTTCAGAATTTCTTAGGCCACTCGCCGATGGCGACCTTTTGTAATGTAAAAGTAAAGTCACAAAATAAACTATTACAAACGACTAGCCAACCAGAAATTTTCACAAGTTGTGGCTTACATTTGCACTAAGATTATTTACCACAGCAATTTTCGAATCATGTTTTTTACTTCGTCTTAAACAGGAGCAATATTTTGAAGGAAAGTAAAGTGTAAATCTCACCTCTCCGTAGACAGGTCCCGACGGCATCATAAAGTTCACCATCTTCACGTCGAGAATACCGCCCTTGAAGAACCCGAAGGTCGTGAGGTCCACGTAACGACGTTCATCGTCCTGTAACAGTGCAGCAAACATTTTCGAAATCATTGCAATCTCACTAGAGAGTAGTAACTCACTAGTGAGTGAGCCATCAAAGATCGGAGCCATTATATCGATAAACGAAAAAAAAATATTGTTTCTGTTTGAATTATCCAAAAAACCTCGGTCAAGCTCGACTAGCTCGTTAGGTGGTTTAGGGTAATAAAGGGTTTAGGGGTAAGGTTGCCTATACGTACAATAACATTAATTGTATAAATTCCTAAATAAAAGCAAGACTCATAATGGTAAAATCATTGTTATAAGTTCGGCCGCTCAGAGAATGCGTTTCTGACACATCGCGATTGAACTGACGACGTAACTTTGTAATGGCGTTGCAGTACGATAAAAATATTTTTGCTGGTTGTTTATCGTTTTAACTATTGATGAGCATTAAAACAACATTATTATATCAATAATAATCAATGAATGTTGTAATTTTGTGCCAAATTGAGTGTCAAATAACTTGGTAAACAATATTTTTCTAAATCTATACTGCGCTATTACAAGGTTATGTCAGCGCTTTAAATTTGTAGTGCTGTGCTAAAAATAACAGGCAAGTATCGTAATCTGTTCTGGTTGATGGTTCTTATACAGTTATACTTATAAAATAATACGTTTTGTTTTTCTTTTTAAGAATTTGAAAATAATGGACTATAAGATAACTTTTATGAAATATAAAAATAAAACTATGATCAAACTGAACGCGCGAAAGAAAGTAGCATTTTTATATTTAGGTTGAAAATGGTGACCCCAAATGGCATCATGGGCCGTCATTTTGTGACGCTAAATAGTCGTTTGTTGTCGTTTCGTGCGCTAAGACTAACCTGATTTTGGAAGATTTTGACCGAGATATCAGGATTGATTCTGTTATTGATAATACCTAATATAATTATACACGTAGGCGAAGATGATGATGAAGACACCACCTCCTCAAGCGAATCGGAGTCTGATTAATATTCTGTACGCACATTCAATTCAATGTACTTACTTTATTGCATAGAAATACAGATTGTAACTTTGTAACAAAGAATAAATAAAACGATTTTATTATATGAATATTACCTTTTTTTGGTTTCCACTTAAATAACTAAAATATAAATTTTAAATGATTCCGCCAATTTAAAACGAAAATAATCTTAAAATAATGCGGCGGTTTATTTTGGGGGAACGGTAACGAACTCAGTGTTATGTTGTGCCCATCACTAGTCCTGACTAACTGATAGGTGTCAGGAACGCATTCTCTGAACGGCCGAACTATAATCAAAATTGTCAATCATTGTCACAACAAGCTTTGGCGAGCACAATTGGTAAAAAATGACAAATCCTCGACACAAAATCCTTAACTACGTCACATCACAAGAGATAAAACGCTCGACGCTACAGCAACGATTAATTTAATGCAGTAAAATTAATAAGTAAGTTATAACAAGTAAATTAGAAATTATATTTCATAGAGAACTGCTTTCATGGAAGTGTACCTCTACATAAATTTATTTTTTTATATTCCTGCACTAGCATAACCCTAATTGTATTATCATTCTTAGGATAGGTGTCCCATACCCTTCATCAAGCAACAAAAATAGACAAACAGAACCACGTAATTTTAATCAAATTCGCGAGGCAAAAATTTAAGAACATGACTAAAGTTTACAATAAAAATAGGTAATATATGTATTTTATAACAGCAGTAAATGCCAACTTAAGTTAAAATAGCCGCTCAAGCAAACAGGGAATTCAAAAGATTCTTTTACGGATTTTCAGGGTTCCGTGCCCAAACGAGACATTTTTAGATTTCGATGTACGCCCGCAACCACGCAGCGCCCAAAGAACCGCGATACTATGGAACACATGCGCAAGCAGGGTTCAAAATGTTTTTCCGAGAACTATGTGGAACCCTTTTTTTGTCGGATCATATCAATCAGACTTAAGTACGGACTAGTTTTTAGGTACGGAACTAAAAAAGGGCTATATATAGGGAGGATTCACGCACCAAACAAGGAAAAGAATGAGTTTCCTTTTCATATTCTACATAATAATGGATATTCGCTGAGCTATTCATTAAAATGATACACTTAAAATATTTGCAGGCGGTCATAGAGTAGAATAATTCGCTTGAGATGATAAAAGATGATAATTTCAGGTCATACTATGCATTAAAAACTCTAACTCGATCTCTCCCATTACCATACATATGTACATACACACTAGAATTTAGAATTCTGTTTTTTATTCAGAAAGCTAAGAAAGGATATTTCAAATAATTTGTAAAGGCGTAAATCAAGGCCACAGAAATATGTAATCCATACAAGTAGTATGTCAGTGAAGCGCTACAAGCGCTGAACAATACTTACTAAATACAACTCAAGAAGCCAATAAGTAGTATGACAATCACTCTAATATTATAAACTACATAGGTACAAACTTTACTTAATATACGTGAAGATATATATACGCAGACGAGGTAGGCCCCGGAAAAGATGGCGGGAAGACCTGGACGCCTACAACCTTGATTAGTGGGAACTAGGAAAGGAACTAGGGGAGGCTTTTGCCCAGCAGTGGGACAGTTTGGGCTTAGAAATAATAATATAAATCTGTGAATGTAGGTTGGGTTGTGTAGATGTTAGTTTCTTTTTTTTTACTTCACGTCAAATCTACTGAACCGATTTTGATGAAACTTTGTAGTGAAACAGCTCATGTACATTAAACTGACATATTGGATATAACAAGATTGCGGTAGCTAGTTTCCTCAAGGCAGGGATATATGACACAACAGGAAAAATCATTAACTTAACCCACAAGAAACAATTAGTTGTATACCTTTGCTTGGAACCGGTATTGGAATTTCAGCACACAAAGCCTAACACATGTAGGTAATGAGCTGTATCAGAGTGACATCAAGTTAAACGTGGTTCACTAATCATTAGAATAAACCCCCGCAGGACATCTGAGGCGGGTGGCGGCAACGGGTACGCAACTTATTTATAATATGAAGTCGTATCCACCATTGCAACAAGGACGACCCCCAGCGATTGGTAAATACACCCAGTATAGTGTTGGTGCTGCTACCGACGCGAGTGACAATGGAAGCGAAGTTATAACTCCAACTTTACCTTTACTTTTGAAATATTTGTAAGGTGCTTCCTTAAAAATTATTTTTAACTAACTTTAGCCTGTATTTACACTTACAAGTAAACTTACTGTAAGTAATTCAAATATAAAAACTAAGTTATTTATAATGTCATGAGACTTTTTTGTCTTGTTAGTTTTAGCATACTCTACTTTTACTCTTTAATAATTTTTTTCTCCAGCAAAGTATGTGCTTTTGAAATATAAAATTTGTTAACCACAACTGTCAGAAACACAGCAAACTTTTACAATCATTTTTGTTATTAAATATCAGTTGACTGCTAATTGGTCATTTGTTAATTGAACAACTTGTTAAAGTTATGTATTTCAACTAATTATCCCAATTAATGTATGCTTTAATCAGATTGTGACATTAAAAAATATTGATTTTAAACTTCCTACTTCTAAACAATTATTGTAACTTGCATAGTAACTCATTTAATATATATATTTTTTTTTTATGGAACTATGGCAACCATAATTGGGTGAATTTACGTCATGTGGTTCCAAAATCACAATCATAATGAACTATCCATTGTTTCAACTGTACCCGAAGAGAAGAGCCAAAGAAATGCATCTAATAATCTGCACACAATTGATCTGTCAAAATCTATGATTTGAGCAAGGTCCTTGTCTAGTTATGGTTTAGTTACATCCTTTAGAAAGTACATATTACTACAAAAAGTTGTAATGTTATTTTCCAGACCTAAACTTGAACTCATACAAATATTCTTGTACAAGCCAGCGGTTTCAACCACTTTCTGATGGAACCACCCCTCGGACCCAGATAAAAAGTAGCCCATAGATTATTCTGACCTATATTACTGCCAGCTTTCATAAAAAAGAAACATCAGTTCAGTAACACTGTCGAGCATGAACACCCACAAAACAAATGAATAATATATAATGTACTTTCAACCAATAATCTATCCATCCGTAGTTTTTGATGCTAGAGGACAAGATTATATCTGTAGAAAGCTAATTTACTAATTATAGAATGGGCGCAAGGCAAGTACAGACCGACTTATAGTTAGTTAATATTCTTTAGACCAAGAGTGAACATTTACACATTTCAGTACCAAGATAAGACAATGATAGTCAAATTCTCTATTTGAGATAGTGTGATCCTTAAGTCATAAACACACATGCTTATCAATATGCAGGCGTCAATAAAAAGATTTTCATTTAAATTCTGGACTGTACATGTTGAATGTCTAGCTTTTCCATATTTTCAACTGAATTACCATTTAAGTGGTTGCCAATTGGCAATTTAATCTGGAAGGCATCAGATATTAATTATTATAACATTGTAATTACTAAACTACGTATGAAAGAGCTTGTGGCTAAGTCATAGCCGAGGGGATCAATCAATCATAAAGATACACAAAGCTTGGGGAGTTTGGTCCACAAATGGGTGACCATCTTGTCACAGCGAGTTCTTCTGTGTTTAGGAAAGCACGATAAACTGCAGGTCCCAGATGTCACTTCAATATCCTCGACAGTCATAAAGGGTAGTCAGAAGCCAGAAAGTCTGACTACTAGTCTTACCAAGGGGAGTTGGGTTGCCCACGTAACAGGTAACAGGTAAATAGCCTTCAAGTTTAAACAAGAACAAATATTCATTACAAAAATCCTAAGCAAAGACATTCATAGTACATTTCTCAATTACCATATGGTTCGAATTGTTTGCAACAGTGTTATGCTTTCAGTACAAATCATTAAAATTTCAGCTTACCGAAAGATGCAGTTTATGTATCCTGCACGATACGGTTGCAGCAACCACCAAGACGCACAACACAGTCTTTTCCACTACTTTAAACATGTTTCATGACGATTATGATAAAAAATCAAATAATAAAATGTTTTCTTTCAAAATAATGTTCAAAAATTATGAATACTTCACAAAAACATTTTGGTGCGAGTCTCTGTGCGAGTCGCCGAGGCTGACGGGGATGAACCACAGGTAATATATAAACCACAGATTAATATAAGCAGCAAGCTAAAGATGTAATAGACGAATTTGTGGCTATACAGCCCTTTCACACGCCACGGCAGTCCAGTTTTGCAGGACCGGCTTTTCACTGGATCCAGCAAAAACGGACACTGTCTTCACACGTAGTTCTGTTTTGCAGGATCCATAGTAAAAGGCCAGTCCCGCAAAACTGGAATGCCGTGTGAAATCCTGTTTTTTGACTATTCCTACTACGCTAGTGATCAGGCGAAATGAACGTGAATGCTTTGCTAATAGTCTATTGGGGCTGGACGAAGGATCCAGTTTTCGGTGACAAAACCGAAGGGGTCAGCATTTTGTAGGATCATGCATGCGGTTTGCTCGTGTGAACACTAGCATATAATATCTTTTGCGATCAAACGGGATGCTGCAGAAAAAGGGATCCTGCAAAAAACTGGACTACCGTGTGAAAGGGCTGTGAGCCAGTAACTTGTAGTGTAGTCGGGCTTAGTATCGAGTTTGATTTAAAGACGGTTTTGGTGGTAAGTAAACTGTGTTTAATGGGCACACACAACACTTGTTTATGGAAAAAGGACCGTGGAAGCAGAAAAAGCAATTACAAATTACGGCAAATTCGCAACGTTTTCGTCGTGTTTGTAGCAAATTAACGACGTATAATACACTCACTAACAAAATGGATTCAAACAATAATCGAATGGAAGAGTGCGACTACTTTGTGTTTTTTTGCTAACGAATAAAACACTGCTTTCCGCGACGAATTCGTTGCGCGTCCGCAATGAATTCGCTGTGCATGCGCGGCGTGTTCGTTGCGCGCCCGTAACGTATTCGTTGCGCGTTCGTTTCGCTTTGAAGACGCTCGCAATCCGCTAGTATGATAAGGCCCTAACACCGTTCAATTTGACTGGATATCTGTAGCTTGCTGAGGTTGTTAGTAATCTGTGGCCCTCATAATATTTTTTTGCGTGGAACAAGGCTCTGAAAAGAGATCTTATTATCGATCGATTTTCTTCAATGTAGTTTTTGGTCGAATTGTGTGGACGTCGCCGGCTATAATTTGGTAATACTAAAAAAATATTTAAAAGTAACCTTCAAACGTTAAATGCATTGAAACTGAAACATTAATCTTTTCTCCGAACTGAGACCATCTAATGCGATAAGTATTTCAGGTTTACTCAGGAGTAAAAGTGGAAGGTATTTCGAGATTCTAACATCGTAAGTCGTCATGAAGTTGGTTTGGCAGTGTATGTTTTCTCCTCGCCTTTACAAAGTATACCGGGATGGAGCAAAAGACGTAAGTGTTTTTCACCTCATATGTTTTTAGGGTTACGTACCCAAAGGTTAAAACGGGACCCTATTGTTTTCGCCCCTCTGTCCATCAGTCCGTCCGTCCGTTACCTATCACGCTGTATCTCATGAACCGTGATAGTTAGGGAGTTGAAATTTTCACAGATGTTGTATTTCTGTTGCCTCTATAACAACAAATACTGATACTGTACAAACGTGTTTTTTTCGCTCATTTTATAAATAATGGTATGTAACCCTTGGTGCGTGTGTCCGATTCGCACTTGGCCGGTTATTGTTTTCTAAACTCATTGAATTTTACTACTCTGACTACTCCATGTTACAAGATTTTGTCCCTATGATAGTATATTTTATTGGAATTTAATTGCCTGGTTTGTTTTGCCAGTGAATTAGAATTAAAATTTAAGTCTTGTATTGATATAGCAAAAAATGTAGCCCCTAAGACAACCCACTGACCA
Organism: Helicoverpa armigera; assembly: GCF_030705265.1. Classification (NCBI taxonomy): domain Eukaryota; kingdom Metazoa; phylum Arthropoda; class Insecta; order Lepidoptera; family Noctuidae; genus Helicoverpa; species Helicoverpa armigera. The sequence goes on along the minus strand of NC_087120.1, from coordinate 3,516,425 downwards.
AACATTTAGTTGTTCCGTTTTTGCAATACACAAATGAAGTTATAACAAGTAGGTGCTATAAAAGGGATCATAAACATTGTCTGCTATTGTCCACTTATTGCCACATTTTATGGGGTAACATCTGCCTAATGTCTTCCTTTAATGGAGCGTTGATCAAGTCATACCTATACAATGTAATCAAACTTCTTCAAACTTCAAACTTCAAATATTTATTGCAATCATGAGTGTTACAAGGTGTTATAAAATGTAGAGGTACATACATGATACCCTGTTAGGGCGCAGCAATTTTAATATACAATTACTTACAAACTATTTAGTTAATCTTATATATTTAGGCACAACTTATATATTTACTTATATATATTATTATATTCATATATACCTTTATTATTATACTATCATTATATTTATACTACCTCTATTTGCTCTAACATATTATATTTAAATTGTTTTATATTGCACACTATCTTACTGTTTAGTTCTGTCCTCGAAAAACTCTTTTAAACTGTAATAACATTTTCGGATTAAGTATCCTAATCGGTTCCTAAGCACATCGATTTTAACATTGTAGACATGGAACTACCATTGCATACAACAGATTGGCAATATGTGACAGAAAACTATATGTGGTACCAGTCCAAAACATGGACAAGTTAGGCTGTTAGCAAATAGACTGCACAACAACTGCAAGCAGTTGCTAACTTCAACTGCATGTAGTTGTCTGCAGTCTGATCTGCCTTCATGCAGTTGAATGGAAATTTTACGACCTATAACTGCCAAATAATAAAAGCCACTAGATTGGTTGACTTGGGTGGCTGTAAATTAGCCAGATGCCCTTTGCATAGGATAAATTATTTGACTTATAGAATACAAGTATCCCTAATAAAGAAATGAAATCAAACTAGACGTGTTGTCTGCAGATTTCACATAAACAAACAATTATTGACCCACTTAGGGTTCCTGAGATGCTGTTGTAAGAGATCCTCCTACAAAATACCAGAATTTCTGAGGATAGTTGTGTGGTCATCAACATAAAGATTTGTGGTCAAAGAAACTGCATGCTTCCAAATCTTCTATTTCTTTTATTCCAGACGATGTACCAGCCTGTACGACTGGAGAAATGGGGTGACAAAGTTGTGTCCACGGTGAGATTCTTTCCTCTGTTTTAAGGCTTTAGTCTATATTTATTTTCTAAATAAACTGTATTTGGATTTAGTTAATGCCCCTATTAATGATGTAAATATTTTTAGGCCAACACTCTATTGAATATAAGCCTGTACACATCACCGTTCATATGTATGTACATATACAAGCGAGGGTTCTTTACGATTGACGAGATGAAGTCACTTGGACGTCTTGTCAGTGGCCTTACTTGTCTCCTGGCCTTCTCCCTCTTTCTGCGGGGATGCGGAAGATCGTCCAGTACTAAATATGTTCAGTTTGTGAATGCACTCACAAGCCCGATGACTGACAGGAAGGCATATTTGAATGAATTGAGGAAGTATGACTTTGAAGCAAGTGCTTGGCCCACTACTTACAGTGTTGCAACCAGAGAAAGGTTAGTGCTATTGAAAACATTGAATTAGTACACATATACTGAATATTCCCTATTATTAGCTGCTTAGACTACTATAAAATGTAATTTGGGTCATACTGTCCGTGGCAGAAATATTTTCAAAATATTAAAAATAATCACTACATAGTATAAAACAAAGTCGCTTTTTCTGTCCCTATGTCCCTTTGTACGCTTAAATCTTCAAAACTACGATTTTAATGCGGTTTGTTTCAATAGATAGAGTGATTAAAGAAAAAGGATTATATGTATAATAACATACATTAAATAGTGTGGAAATACTCTTATCCCGGGCGGGTCACTTATATCATATATTCCAATATTCTTAACGTCTAAGGGACATTTGCTATCTTGTCATGTTCCATAGAAGCACACACCTGCTATATAACATATACCTTTATTAGACTACTTTGTAGTCAGTCAGTAGAACTTGGTCTAGAACTCACTAAGCAATAAACGTGCCTCTCTTAGATCATCATGGATGGACCGCCTCCCGTTCAAGATGTGCGCCAACCCCGACCTGCCGATTTACAAGCGGTTGCCGATCCAGCTCCTAGCCTTCATAGCCACGCATACATTCGGCCTGAGACTTATCTACCCTGGATCATTGAGCGTTGTCCACACTCTGCTGTGTAAGTACGCAACTTATGCTCAAATACATAAAAACGGAGAGTTTTGAAGCCCTTTGCATAGGCTCTGCAAGCTGCCTACTGCACTTGCAGAGACCAGTACATGAAATCTGTTAATATCTGAAGCTGCTGAACATAATACTTGTAACTAATACAAGTTATTTCTTGACACCGTGTATACATGTATGAAACTGTGATGACTAGGCATTTTTATATTTTTTTTCATCCCACCATCTCGGAAAGAGTAGTTTTACCCTTTGATATCTGAGCGCAAAAGTCGTTTTTATCCTCTAGGGCGGCAAAGTGATTTGAATTTAGAACATCGTGTGCAATACTCCATTTGTGACAATCTTGATAAGACTTTTCATACAAATACATATTAAACAAATAAAATACTGCCTGAAATAATTATTCAATTAATCAAGTAATTTTTATTATTGTTTTTACATAGATTTTTAACGTCGTTTCATTTTTAAACTGAGTTTTCAAATAAATCAACTTTAATAGGTACATGTTTTTAATTTTGACACTCATATGTGCGCGCCATTTTGTTTTAGTAATTTCCTCGTTGAGGTGGGATGAAAAGTTACGTGTTGCACTCGAGTGCAAAGATTTTTCACCTTGTGCTCTTTTGATTCCCTCGCTATCGCTCAGGATTCTAATTATTGAATTTTAGAATCCTTCGCTTGCTCGGTCATCAAAATTGAGCCCGCGGTTAAAAATCAACTTTGCACTCTTGTATAACAAATAACTATTGTTCTGCATTGTCATGTTCAAACATAAATCAAACTTCATCCACTCAGGGGGTGCACTGTTCCAAGGAAGAACTATACTGGTTGAGGACCACGACGGGCAGCGTGCTAAAATAGGAACAGCTGATGGAAACGCCATAGACACTATGTTTGTAGACAACCGAGCTAATTCTCCTCGAGGCAGAATATTGGTGATTTGCTGCGAAGGGAACTCTGGGTTCTATGAAATGGGGATCGTGAACACGCCCATCAGGGCCGGATTCTCTGCACTGGGCTGGAACCATCCAGGATTTGCTGGCAGCACTGTAAGTTGGAACTGGCTACTATCGTTTTTAACCCCCGACGCAAAAACGACGGGGTGTTATAAGTTTGACGTGTCTGTGTGTGTGTGTGTGTGTGTGTGTGTGTGTGTGTGTGTGTGTGTGTGTGTGTGTGTGTGTGTGTGTGTATGTGGCATCGTAGCTCCCAAACGGATGATCCGATTGTAATGCGGTTTTTTTTGTTTAAAAGGTATGTCAGTCAGGAGTGTTCTTAGCTATGTTTGGTGGAAATCGGTTCAGGTCTTCAAGGTCATCAGCTCGTTTGCTAGATGTGATAGGAATGTTACACGCTCAGTTTACTTGCAAGTATATGTGGGATCTGAAATTTGAAACACTAATGTCTTTTGGAACCACTGAGCTGGTCTGCTGTTAGGGCACGAAGGTAGGAGACGTAACCCTGAACTGCCTTTTAGTAAACCCATCGAGTTTGGGCTCGTTGAATTTGTCTTGACGAGTTCTCTTCATGTTTCTGATTGACGAGAACCTGATGCTGGAAATGGGATGTGGCGGATGAAACCCTGGAATGCCGGAACAAAACGGATAAACCGATTTATATTTTTGCTGAAAATCTAGAATGTCCAAAGGTTAATCTTTATTGTTTCTCAATCTGTGAAATTCTCTCAGAGCCAGTTTGTCATGAGGATTGTTAAACAGCTTCCTTTGGCCGAGATCGCATATAGCGAACCCATCTTAAGATAAAATAAATTAAATGAAAGAAGGAAAAATTAAGGAGCTCCTTTAAAAAGCATGAAATAAAATTAAATTATAAATTTAAAAAAACCCCCGACCCAAAAAAAGTACGCAATAATTATGACAAAAGGTTAAAACGCTAAACCCTATAAAAGCAAAAATAACTTTTAACACTACGTAAACTAAATTTTGACGTGTCGGGGGACCGCTTTTTACCTTCATAAATACTTACATAAATCAAATGATACCTACCTAATTACAACATTCGTTTAAAAAAAAAACACGTATCTAAAGTAATGAATTAGAGCGGTCCCCCGACACGTCAAAATTTAGTTTACGTAGTGTTAAAAGTTATTTTTTGCTTTTTATAGGGTTTAGCGTTTTTCTGACTGTTGCTATCTTCATGCAATTATTTTTTTGCGAGTTCTTCGCGATGAATTAAATAATTAGAATTTAAAGAACGGAATATCAATTGAGTTGATGTGATGCTTTCAGTCAATAAATTTGAATTGAAGATTATAAGTAAGTTGCACTATTTAATTGAAACGATGACCAGACCATAACCAGTTCTGTACTTGCCGCCAATTGGTCAAATCAGGAATGTGACAACTGATAGACAAAGATTATGGTTACAAAACCTATGTTACGTATACTAGGACTAGTGAAATTGGAAGAGCCAGTCTAAGAGATTATAAAACAGTTGTTGTCGTAGGGGCTTCCGTTCCCGTCGCAAGAACAAAACGCCATCGACGCGGTCATGCAGTATGCTATCAACGAGCTGCGGTTCCGACCTGATCAGATAGTACTGTTTGGTTGGAGTATCGGGGGTTACACTGCCACCTGGGCCGCTGTTAATTATCCCGTGGCTGCTCTGGTAAGAATAAAATATATTTATGCCATCTTAACAGGTCTTATTAACAATATAGTTAAGTATAGCTTAAGTACCTTCATTGGTCATTGCGAATTTGAAGGCTCATGTAATTATGTATGTACGTATTCACTTACCTACGCTTAATTTGTAGTAGTTAATAAAATGTTCTATGAGCATTTAGTTATTCATATTTTATAAGAACAATACTTATAATTGTGAGATGCGCCCATAGAAATTACCCCGATTTGTTACATTAGGTACCTTCTTACGTATGACATGTATTATGGCAGCAACTTCCCTAAGTTCTAAGAAATTACTTTTAGCGACTTACGGTGGGATTCAGCAATTTTATTGTAGTTTAATAATGCAAGCTACTTACCTCAACAAAACTTGTTTAAAGGCCTTGTGCCGTTTATGCGTGTGTAGATTCATAACTGCTGTGCTTTCTACTAGGGATAGACTTACCAAGGGAATTTGTTCTAATGTTAGGAATTAATCTAGCAATGTTGTCGTGCATATGGCTGCTGAGCTCCTGTTTTTTAATACTGGATAAGTCAGTATCTGCAACTACTGCTGGCGCTATTTATATAGACATTCAACATTTTACATATATTTTGTTTACAAGAAATTTAATAGCTAGCGCTTTTCTTCTTCCCGTACCAAGATAAAATATAGCCTATGTTCACAAGGTGTAATGTAGCTTCTAAACTGCGAAATATGTTTTTAAATCGCTTGAGTCTATTCGGAGCCTTTGGGGTAGTAACAAACAAAACAATTTTGCCTCTTTATTATATTAGCATAGTTATAAAAGCAAGTGTTTAATTTTTCCGTCACAATTTCACATTTGTATGATACCAGATCCTGGACGCTACATTTGACGATCTGCTGCCGTTAGCTGAAAACCAGATGCCATCATCCTGGTCTCTCCTCGTGAAGGAAGTGGTGCGGTCCTACGTGAACCTTAACATTTCCGAAATGATGAGCAAATACGTTGGCCCCTTTAAACTCATCAGAAGGACTGAAGACGAGATTATTAGCTTGCGGTAAGTTTTGTTTTCAGTACTTGGATAAAGCTTTGGTGTTATGTGCTTATTTTGTTACTAGAAAACTCTTGGTTTATTATTAAATTACTCTAAGACGAATAAAGCAGTTATGTTTTTAAAAGGACCGCAAAATAATAAAAGAATATCTTGACGTGACAAACAATTTAAAAAAGAGGTCGCGTTCACGCTTTAGGCTGCCTGCGCTCGTATTGCTCGCAACCAACAGTGAGCTATTACTGTTCATTAATATGATCAAAATTGAACGGAAACCTTAACTGCGGATTACAATCAGCAATCTATCAGTGGTTTGGAGATTAGAAATTCACATAAATTATGTCCCAATCTATAATCGAAAACCAACATATGGATCGGTTATTGTAATCCACAGATCAGTCATCACATTGCATGAGTAATTTTCACGACTGCAGATCAGAATGCTGTGTAATACATTCTTTCGTTTTGGATATTTCAGATTTTATGGTTCACATATTTTGTAGTTTTGATGTACTTTTTTGCCAATTGTAAATAAATTCAGCTTCTCATTATCAAATCTGAAATTAGTTGCGATGTTTTCATTTCACAACCCATTGGTATTGTTACATATTATGTTTTAAAATTCATTTGCATCTTTTCATACACGCTCGCTTTTCACGGGGACTGCAATCACAACCTATTCTATAGGTTAAACAGTCGAAAGTAAGTGCATATGCTTTCTATGTCATATCCTACTAATCCTACTAATATTATATATCTACTAATATAATATTATCTAATGCTGGCGTCCGCGCACCTCTTCGACGCCTTGTTGAAACATACAACACTCATTTTATGGAGCTCGACATATTTGCTTTCTCTAACCAGTTATTTATAAAAAAAGCTATAGATATTTTGTCTAAAAGCCCATAATATGCACTAAATAATATTATTATAATTTAATAAATATACCTACTTTAGTTAAACAGATTGATTAAATTAAGTTAAAATGATAGAAAATAAATGAAATTGAATTAGAACATAATAAACTGTATTGAATTAATTGAAATAATAATTCTGATTTAAAATAAATAGAATTAAGAATAATGTAATTAAATATATTAAATTATATGTATACCACATTAATTATTATCTAATACAAAAGGCTAAATACAAAAGGCAATGTATTCTGTTAACTCATACCGCACTCCTTCTCTTCTCTTATTCTTATGTTTGCATGTGGACATTAGAGTGGGTTACATGTTTGTGCAACTAGTTTTAAGTATTTTCTTGTATTTTCTCTAGCATGTAACTGTTTTCTGTCCCTAATGAAATAAAATAAAATTATAGAAGTGAAAGTTTGTGAGAATGTATGTTATTCTTTCACGCAAAAAGGGCCGGACCGATTTGGTTGAGATTTGGTATTTTATATTTTATTTTATTAGGAAAACAAACAGTTTTACAACAACCACTTAAACTACAATTTATAATAACTACTAATGTTCTAAAACTTTCCTAACGTATTGTGCGGTGGCTTTTGAGAATTTTTGCAAATAAATAGATTCAGAAAAATGTTGAGTGTGTTCCATCTTCCTTCGTTGATAAAGAATTCTAATTTCTAATGACTTTGTGAATTTCAGACAAGGTCTCCTGGCAACGAACCGAGGCAACCATCTGGTTTTGAAACTCATCTCCCAAAGACACCCAAACGTTGTGGAGAACCCCGTTGCGAAGGTCGCACTCTTCAGGCTGTTGTGTATGGCGGATCTGCAGCGAAGTGCCATTGATATGACTAGGATTGAGGATTACGAACGACCACTGTTACCATTGGTAAGAATTTTATTGAAGAAGTAATAATAAATAAAATAGTAGTTTTATAGAGACATAATAAACCCATAAAATAACGGGGGTCTAGATATGTGTTCATGAATACCATTCCTATGTTTAGTTCTCAGTCGCCTTGAGTCGCTAACCTTTAACTTTGATAGATTCAAAAATTGTTTACAGATTTCCAAATATCTCCACGACTACAAGTCTTCACACTGCACTCCGCTTCCTGAGACTGATTTTATAACAATAATGGAACGGCTGACTGTCCTGAGGCAAGACTAATGTCTCCCCTTACGATTTTATATCGTACCCGCAGGTGTTAAAGGAAACACACCCATCGTTCATCAGAACACTCCCAGGGCACCACCCCTAAGCGTACTCATTGAAATCTGACTGTACAAAATCCGTTCAGAATTCTTGTGTCTTTTTCAATAAATATTGGTGGTGACTTTATAACTACTAGGACGCATTGCCAGTGATATTGCCTAACTAAAAGGCTTGTGTAACTACTCTAAACACATTTAAAGCTGCAATCCAAAAGATTTGGACGGTACCTGATGACGGAGACGGTAGAAATTCAAGGGAACTTCATATCCATCACCATGTACTTTATGATGACTATGCTACTATCTAGTCTTGATAAAACAGATGTTGTAGGGTCATTTCGCCTGTTCGCGTCCATTTAGTGCAGTTGGCAAGTTTGACGGCGAAAATAAAAATGCCCCAGCACTCATTTCTATGACAAATTTGTGTAATGTATTCATTATATACTCTATTTTAAGATTAACTTTCAGTTGTATTAGAAATATCTTTCGTTTTCTATTTAAATAGATAAACCTCAGAAATAGGTGTTTTACCCAGTTTGCGTCCACAAAATCCAAATCGCGTCCACCCATGGTCCAGTTCGCGTCCAGTAGCTTAGAAAAGGAATATAGGGGTGAAATTTTTAAGAATTAATAAAGAAAGATTGTATTTGATCAATTTCTTTATTTAACAATAAACTTACAGCCTTACTTATAAAAATCAACAAATCATCTTCTAAGTATTGTTTTAACTAATTACTACTTAAAGCCTTAAGTAGTGATTGAAATATTTTGACCTATAAACATTGCTTAAGTATGTCTTAAGTAATGAACAGATAATGTCATAAAAACATACTAATTTCTCAACACTACCGGAATGTTGGTAGCTTAAAAAAATATTTGTCATCAAAACGTTATGTAATGGCAACAATGGCATCCGTAAAATATAAAATTAAAAAGTTGAGCTGTCAATAAACCGGAAATGAAAAATCAGCTGATAAGAATCCAGCCATTTTGCTAATTACCGGGTTAAACAAGGGTGTGAGGCTACTTAATTTGACAGCTCATTTAAGACATTGCTAAGAAAATTATTTAGTTCAGCCACGTTTATGAGTAAGATTTTTTCTTAAACACCCCTTAAGTATAACTTATTATTTAATTCACGTTTATAAGTAAGACTGTTAATTATTAAAAATCAACATTATCATCATTTAAAATTCACTTGAAAAAATAAAAATAATTCTTCTCAACATTGGTTTAAGTAACTTAAAATTAGGCAATTAATTTTGCAACTTGAAAAATAAACAGTAATCAGTTCTGTTAATTTTACCCTAAAATCACAGGGAAAGACCCGCCTTGATTTTATTAAGTTTTTGGCCATATTAAATTAACAAAACAATATAACAATTTTGTCTAAACATACAACTAAAAGAATTGTTGAGTCAATAAATTATCAGACAAGGTAACATATTCTTTGCATTTTTTTTATCGATTTATTCTTCTCTCGAATATCATTTCATGTTTTCTTTAAATCTTCTTCTGTGTATGTTGTCTTTTCCTTCTTTTGTTCTGTATCCGAAGAACTTATCTTAAATGAAATTACTTAATATATTAAGATTAAACGGTACATTTTTTTATTAACATAAATACGTGGTTATAATTAAATTATAATTAAATATTTAAATTATATATATATAATTAAATTATAATTGAATATTTAAATTATATATATATAATTAAATTATAATTGAATATTTAAATTATATATATAATTAAATTATAATTTAATTAGAACCACGTATTACTATAATCAACGCGGGTCTTTCCCTGTGATTTTAGGGTAAAATTAACAGAACTGATTACAGTTTATTTTTCAAGTTGCAAATTAATTGCCTAATTTTAAGTTACTTATACCAATGTCGAGAAGAACTATTTTTTTTTCAAGTGAATTTTAAATGATGATAATGTTGATTTTTTATTTAAAATAATAAAAAAATGTACTGTTTAATCTTAATATATTAAACAGTACCTATGTTTTAATTATTTTTTATAAGCAAGTATTTAACGAAAACAGTGGACGCAATTTGGTTTATTATTATAGAGGATAGTTTTAGTTCGCGTCCATTGTGGACGCAAAGTGGAAGTTTTGTAAAATTCGATGTAGTAATTCGCGTCCACCTTATTTTATTCGTTAAATATAAAAAAACATTACCAAATTCATAAAAAAACATTATACCTTTATTCATCAGTAAACTGTAGAAATAGCTATCTATCCTAAAATTCACATAAAACAATATAAAACTTACCATCAAACACGCCGCTGCACACTAATTTTTATCTAAAATTCAGCGTGTTTGCGCTTTCTTGTTGAAGAGCCTAGACTAATTATTTTTTCTAAAAAGATTGGTTGGACGCACAGAACTTTTGTCTATCTGTGCGTGCCTCTTATACATTAACGTATTAGCGGTAATGATCTTTCGTTTGATTGATGTGTTAATTATCTTGTGTTCGAAGGTTTTTAAAAGAAGATCGGCAAAATGGACGCGAACTGGGCGATGGACGCGAACAGGCGAACTGACCCTATGTTCTGTGTTACCTCATTTTACTAATCAATTTATATTGCATTTCAATATTCATGTAGATTTATATTCGACCCTACAAACAGATTAATGTCTAAAAGATATTAAATCCTTTTGTCTATCACGATTTTTTAAAACTTCTACTTGCAAAGCTCTCAACGTCCCAACAGTGACATCCCGGTACAAGGCGACAAGTAAACTAGGCCAATAGTAGTTGTAATTATGTCAAAAATAAACTTAACTTTTTCGCCAGAACTGGTAGTCCTTTCCGTCATTTACAGCGTTTTCGTTGATTTTTGGGACACCCAACATAATAAAATATAATATTTAAGATGTCCAATATCAATATACCTTTTCTATTATAAATATGAACTATGAACTCTAATAATACACTCTTTTGCAAAAAAAAGCGGGCACCTATGCGAAATCTTAGTTTTAAGGACTTTACGTGTATTTCAAAGGGTTTTAATGATTGTAATATGTTTCTAGCATCAAAAGAGTTAGCCAAGCATGCGTGAGAGTGTATTCTAAATTTGAATTTTGTACAATTGCTAAGAAATTGGTTAAACCTTGTTTTGGACTAATTGCTGGCAGAAAGTTCGTCGGTGTTTTGAAAAGTTTTTGAATTGATTTTCAGGAAAATGATAATGCAGTTTTAATTAATGATTAATGTACTTTTTTGTTACATTAAAACATTTTTGAAAAACAATGCGAATTTGATAAAATTTTCACCTGCTCTAAATAGGCTATACTGATGATTGATAGCAATGTTAAATGTTTCGGTAGTTTTGTGTAAAGTGTTCTATTGTTTAAATATTGTATCCACATGGTTTAAAATATCCCGTTCTCGTAAATAAACACAATTCAGAGGAATATCAATACTTTGGGCTGCGACAAAACCAATTTAAAGTTAACAGTTCCGATCACAACTCGTCTCCTATCAGACTTTGACATTTTTAAAAGTCTTGAAATTCTACGAAATACAGACAATAGCGCATAGACTGTGAGCACGAGGCCTTAAGGTCTCGTTATCACTGATTTTTAAACAACCTCGTCTCTTGGGAAACTTTGTAGACCTCTAAAGATCTATGATTCGAGCGTTCAAATGGCGTGTTTTCATCCCACGGACATTTTATTAAATAAACTTGCCTGTACCGAGATTTTCTGGCATCTACAGCACTTTCCTCCTTAAATCATAACAATAATTGGCTATCTGCTCATTTCTTAAGAAACGTACGTTTGGCCAATAATTTTGAATTCTCGACTCCCTTTCAGCTAAATTGTCGTTTAGTAACCCGATACCTATGGAGTTATCGAGAGCTTCAACGCGGCAATAATTTGACTTTTTAGATAGCTTTAACCTTCCTCATCTTTTTTTATGTGGTTAATTTTAACATTAATCACAAAATTTGGTATTTTTTAAATGTCAAAGTCCGATAGGAGACGAGTTGCGATCGGCACTGCTTACTTTATACTCCTCTAAATAGTGTTTAATTATGAAAAAGCGATATTTTAAAACACGTGGGTACAATATCTAAACAATAGAACGCTTTACACTAAAATACTGAAACTTTTAACATTGCCATCAATCATCAGTATAGCCCATTTAGAGCAGGTGGAAATTTTATCAAATACGCATAGTTTTTCAAAAATGTGTTTATCTAACAAAAAAGTACATTAATCATTAATTAAAACTGCATTAACATTTTCCTGAAAATCAATTCAAAAACTTTTCAAAACACCGACGAAATTTCTGCCAGCAATAATTAGTCCAAAACAAGGTTTAACCAATTTCTTAGCAATTGTACAAAATTCAAATTTAGAATACACTCTCACGCATGCTCGGCTAACTCTTTTGATGCTAAAAACATATCACAATCATTAAAACCCTTTGAAATACACGCTAAGTCCTTAAAACTAAGATTTCGCATAGGTGCCCGCTTTTTTTGCAAAAGAGTTTATCTATCAATAGATACATTAAATGTTCGTAGCTGTATATTTAATCCGATAATTAAGATAGATATTCATGTTTTTTTTGTTTATCTGGAGGGCAATTTTTAATTAGTTAGAATATTGGGTCATAAATTTCATAAACGTAATTTTTCCTTGGGCTTTCAATGGCTGAGACTGTCCGATCTCCTGGAAAAAGTTTATGTGGAACGAATTTAAAATGACTCAATCCAGATGAACAAAACAATTTATTTATATATTTATAATTTGAATAAAGTATAATATTGTCATACAGTTTATCAAAAAAATCATGGCTTCATATTGCGAATAAATATTTTTCTCATGCATGTAAACACCGTCATAAGCATCACTCATAAAAAAAAAAACTTGAAATACTGTAACTGTGACTGCACAAGTTGTTCTATGCTGTCATCTAAAATGTTTTTGGAACGGAAAAAATTCTTACGTAAAGTTGTCACGACACTTTTTGCTATTGTAAGGGTGCGTCCACATCTGGCGAATGCGCCGCGAATGCGCAGCACGCGAGCCGATCGCGAGCTGTCCGCGAGCTGCGCGCGTGCAGTCACTGCAATAGTTCGGTGCGCCTCTTTAGCGCAACTCACGCAAGGCTCGTATAGAGCGCGCGAGCGGCGCGCGATCTGCGCGCAATCAGTTCTCGCCCTTACAGTTCCGTATATTGGCTCAGTACTATCGAAGATGGTAGAACTCGCGCGCCGCCTGCGCGCCGTTCGCGTGCGGCGCTTAGGTCGCGCGCGAGCTGCGCGCGGGCCAAGCAGAAGCGGCGCACGAACAAAAATGCACGCGCGCAGCTCGCGGACAGCTCGCGATCGGCTCGCGTGCTGCGCATTCGCGGCGCATTCGCCAGATGTGAACGCACCCTAAGCTGTGCGGCGTCGCATGTTTCTCTGTCTGTCTGTCTCTCTCTCTCTCTCTCACTAATTAATCGAAAGGAAATTCGTTCCACCCGGGTAGGGACACCCGGGTGGAACACCTCTCAAGTTTTTATTATTTTATTATCTTGTCAAATTCTGTACACGGTATAGTTTTAAAGCTACCATGTTTCTTTGAAGTACCCCTTCAATTGTTGCCATGAGTTTCTTGATAAACTGTACACGTTTTTATATCTCAGTTGGTGAAAAGAGTCTTAGTAGTTCAAGTGTCAGTCAGTATGTCCGGCAATACACGGCCGCCCGAATCAGTTGCAACTGCTCGAGCGGTTCGTGTATGTGCGTCCATAGAACTCTGCAGTTCACTGTGCAGTCGACAGCTTGAAGCTGTCTCCTATGACAGCTTCATGCGGTCCGTGTATTGTAGGCTTATATCCCCCTCTTTGGTCGGGTACACAGGTTTCAACCGGTAAGAGTCCAGGGGGTACGCCCGCCTCACCCCAGGCCAGACGAGGAGGTGTCACGTCAAACAAAAATACGATACTGGTTTGTTCAGAAATTGGTTACTAGGTTGTGGGTAAAAACGAATGAATGGTGAATGCATTTAACTGACAAAAAAAAAGGACTGAGGCAAAAAATGGTAACTTGATTTTGATAATATATCGTGATTGATAGTCGTGTTTAGTAATAAATAAAAGTTTTTCCACAACGTGGGTATGTATGGGTGTGTATTTCATTAAATGGATTTATGTTTTATTTGTAAATTAAATCTTCTCTAATTATACACTCTTTTGCAAAGAAAGCGGGCACCTATGCGAAATCTTAGTTTTAAGGACTTTACGTGTATTTCAAAGGGTTTTAATGATTGTAGTATGTTTCTAGCATCAAAAGAGTTAGCCAAGCTTCCGTGAGAGTGTATTCTAAATTTGAATTTTGTACAATTGCTAAGAAATTGGTTAAACCTTGTTTTGGACTAATTGCTGGCAGAAAGTTCGTCGGTGTTTTGAAAAGTTTTTGAAGTGATTTTCAGAAAACTGATAATGCAGTTTTAATAAATGATTAATGTACCTTTTTGTTAGATCAAAACAATTTTGAAAAACTATGCGTATTTGATAAAATGTTCACCTGCTCTAAATGGGCTATACTGATGATTGATGGCAATGTTAAGAGTTTCGATATTTTAGTGTAAAGCGTTCTTCTGTTTAGATATTATACCCACGTGTTTTAAAATATCGCTAAAGTAGAACGCTTTACACTAAAATACCGAAACATTTATTAAAACTGCATTATCAGTTTTCTGAAAATCACTTCAAAAACTTTTCAAAACACCGACGAACTTGCTGCCAGCAATTAGTCCAAAACAAGGTTTAACCAATTTCTTAGCATTTGTACAAAATTCAAATTTAGAATACACTCACGCATGCTCGGCTAACCCTTTTGATGCTAGAAACATACTACAATCATTAAAATTAAAACCCTTAAAAATACACGTAAAGTCCTTAAAACTAAGATTTCGCATAGGTGCCGGGCGCTTTCTTTGCAAAAGAGTTTATTTATTTCAATTGTATGTAAATTAATTAACTGTATACTTATTTATTGCACTTAAAAAGCAACACTATAATAAATATACAGATAAATTATATCCATTGCGTAGTTTTTTTTCGTCACTTTCCGACTGGACATTTGTTTTTCGTCGTGTCACAAAAACTTTTAAACGTCTGTTGATCACGTGTGTAACGTTGAAATAAAGTCCGTTTTTTAGACAAGTGATCAACAGGTGTTTAAGTTTTTGTAGTAAGGCTCTATATATTTATAAAGGCTTCAAATGTTTTGAAATATGCATTTTATTTAATTTTAATAGAAAAATATGTTTATTTAATTCACAGGAGGTTATTAAAGGGTTCGGCATTTTTACATTTAATTTAAAAGGATTTAAATAGTATTAAGAATAAAAAATAATTTGTTGCAATCTTTGTTTTATTGAATGTAGCAGCTTCTGATATTCTAGAGCCACTGCGCGACTAAGTCGTGGTGGCCTAGTGGGTAAAGAACCAACCTCTCGAGTATGAGGGCGCGGGTTCGATTCCAGGTCAGGCAAGTACCAATGCAACTTTTCTAAGATTGTAAGTACTTTCTAAGTATAACTTAGACCCCAATGGCTGATAAAAAGGTGAAGGGAAACATCTCGAGGAAACCTGGACTATATAGTCTGAAATCACCAACCCGCATTGAGCAAGCGTGGTGATTAATGCTCAATCCTTCTCCCCGTGAGAGGAGGCCTGTACCCAGCAGTGGGACGATATAAAGGCTGTAACAGTAACTGCGCGACTCGCCGAAGTGTTGAACAGCTACAATAACATATTTATTCGAGGGTAACCCACGACTGACACCCATTGCTAGAAGTTCAGTATCCCCGTGTTACGCGAACGTCTGCCTACGCCTTTTCAAAATATTATAGCAACGCTAAATTGAAGAGTTCGTTTACTTATCTATATTATGTGATAAAAGCCTCGTTATTGATGTGGAGAAATAAAAAAACAATTTCTGAAACTTGACAGTGACATTAATTGAGACAGCTTGACATGTTGGTTCGTAACATTGAGATAGGAATTATATGGAGGCGCCGAGTTGTTATAGACGTATCTATAGTTATAGAAATAGGTTCACCCTTGTTTGGTCGAACAACGTTTAAGAAAATCATCACTTTGTATAATATCGTTTGACCGAATTTTCAGTTCGTCGAATATTTTATTAGCTCTGAGGCATATTGTTACACCAATTTTATATATCGTGGAATGCAAATAAATAATATGAATATTTATTTGCTATAACAACATTTGCGCTAATGATCAAATGGTATAATGTTCATTTGATCTAATGTTTAGATGTTATAACATGTATTTTAACAATTGAAATGAAATTAGTTCAAATAAATAATTATGCTAAATAAAAATTTACCAATTAATTATTGGGTCAAATGAACAATTATGCGAAATGACTTTATTGCAATTAAAATTCGGCGAAGTGATTTTCGACGAAACGTTGTTCGACCAAACAAGGGTGAACCATAGAAATATGGGTGAAATATGAAAAGATTCAGCAAACCCCAATGGGTTTAAGTCACTAACAGTCTGATACTCCTTCACGCTGGTAAACTACAGCGGGAGGATTCATTTGATGCATCATCATCCTCCGAGCCTTTTTCCCAAGTATGTTGGGTCGGCTTCCATTGATTTTTGTTGATGATTTATCATTTAAAAAGTCGACAATAACTTAGACCGTTTTTAAGAATTAGTCAGTACTCAGTTGGTTATACCTACCATATTTATTACTTTGGCTAACTTTGATCAGCTATTATGAATAATATCCAGATACAATAATTAATTTATCAAATTTTCAAGTCAATTTGGGTATTATATATAATGACCATTGACCAGTGATTATGTATAGTATATATTTAATCACTTTGGCTGTATCATATATATATCCTTGATTTTACAGATGAAAAGTTTTTAAATGCAGTTAAAAACATTTTGATTAAAAAGGCGTGTTATAAAATTCAGGATTCTTCAGAACTTAGTTACTGAATATTATTTGCCGAATTTTATAAATATTTTTTTCTGTGCACTAAAATTGTTTTGTACAATTGATTATTACATAATTAGCTCCATTTGCAGTATTTAACTTTCTCATGAGTAGCTTGAAAACGATTGTAAGTATGTAATTGTATTTTTTTAAAAAGGGTATCTAAAGACCGAATCTTTGACAGTTTGACAAACTGCAACAACTGACGTTTCGAAAGAACTTTCATAGGGCTATTTGAAATAATAAATAATTACTTTGACATTATACCCTACTGAAATGACTCCTCCCAGTTGATTTTATGTTATTTTTATCAGTGAAGTGAATGTGATAGTTAGTTCTATGACGAACAAATTAATTATACTCGGTTATTTTTATGCACCCAGTAAGACTCGTACGTACTCCTAACTAGAATACAATATCGATACTTGTTGAATCCGGTAGCGGTACAATCCTATTGCTAGGGACTCATCACAGCCATTTTATGCGCCACTGCAGATTGTAGCTGTATGCACGTTTTTTTCGTAGGTATAGTTATCGGCACGGATATTGAGCCCTGACCTTCACCTGCGCAGAAGCAAGTTATTGGTTTAGTGCCTTATGTGTACAGTGCGCAAAGCGATCCCCACTCTTCCGCCGAGAGCTCAATATCCGTGCCGCTAACTATATTTCCAGTAATGGAGGAAAGTAATATATCTGTTTCCAGTCCATATAGTTTATAAGTCAATGGTTCGTAGCTCGACTCAAAAATAAAATGTAGTGATTATATACTCTCTGAAAAAAGGCGGGAAACCATTGAAGTGGAAAGGCGCGCTTTTTGATTTTGAAGCAAATTAAAATTAAAATATTAGGTTTTTTCGGGACTATATTTGTAAATAATAGTGTGAACACAGTGTAAATAAATAGTTGTAAATAAATAGTTGTAAATATGGGGAAGAAGAGGCGGCGGAAAGATGATCTCATAGATGTCCCTCCAGACGTGAATCGGCCTGAGTCCGTAGATTCGGACTCCGAACTTTCGGTGGTGTCGGCATGCTCCAACTCCAAAGTCGAGGAGTCTAAAGATAAATATGCCATTTACAAAGTCAAAGGCTACGCACGGAAGTATCCGGAGGACTGTAAGAAGGAGGAGTTGGTTGTCTTCCTAAACCATATTGACGAAGGCAGGACTTTTACTGACAGAGATCGTATGGCTCTATCTAAGGGCATACGGGAGCATGGTGTGTCTGGGGTGATGCACTTGCGAAGCATTAATAGATACAAGGTTGGCGTCACTTTCGACTTACCGAACAACGCAAATATGTTCCTGAAGAACAAAAAACTGCTGGAGCAATTATCGCTCAGAGCGTCTATTCCTGCTGGTGATACTGAGGTCACTGGGGTACTCACTTCAGTACCAGTTGATATGGCAAATAAAGAAATTTTTCGTTGATTGGTAGTTCAAAAATGTCATCCAGGTAAGGCGTTTCATGCGCAGGGTAAGAGGTGATGGAGGTAAGTTCTCTTTCGTTCCTACACAGGCAGTAGCGGTTACTTTTGCCTCAACCATCTTACCGCAGTACATATATTTGGATTCTTGGCGGCATGAGGTAAATAAATATATCCCTCCTGTTAAGCAATGCCTTAAATGCATGCGATATGGGCATATCGCCAAATTTTGTAAAAACTCGGAAGTCTGCTCGATCTGTTCTGAGCAACACAATTTTAAAAAATGTAACGTTGCTCCGCAGGATGCCAAATGTGCAAATTGCAAGGGCAATCACATTGCAATATCTTCAGCTTGTCCAATTAAAAAACAGCAGGTAGAGGAAAATAAAATAAAATCTCGAAACGCCACTTATTCAGACCTTTTTAATGTGAATTCATTCCCAGCTCTAACGGCACGCAATATTGACACGCAAATAAATAATCTTATGAAATCAGACAAATTTATAAATACATTAGTGGAAACACTTACGAAAATATTAAGCAATAAACAAACACCCATTAATTCAATGTCGATTAAAGAAGCTCTCAAATCAACTTTATGTGATAAATTTTCTTCTGCCTGTTAATGGATATTTCGGAATTGAATATTGTTCAATGGAATGCACAAAGCTTAAATAGTAACAAACATATATTTATTGACTTTCTTTATAGACACAATATTCATCTGGCAATCATTAGTGAAACGTGGTTAAAACCGCAACACGATTTTAAAATTAAACATTATAATATTGAAAGAAATGATATTGGTAACAAACATAATGGCGTTGCAATAATCATTCATAAAAGTATTAATTATACTCAAATTAAAACCTTCTGTGATAACTCATTACAAAATATTTGTGTTAAAATAAAAGTAAATAACAAAGAGTTATGTATAGTCAGTCTTTATAGTCCTTTGAATTGTAATCCGCAATTCTCAAAGGAAAAATTGGATCTATTAATAAAATCTATTCCTGAACCTTTCATATTGGCTGGTGATTTTAATGCTCATCACACATCTTGGGGCTGTGGCTCGGACTCTGTGCGTGGGCGCAGTATTCTACAGGTTATTGATGATAATAATTTGGTTCTGCTCAATGATGGTCAACCAACTACTGTTGGCTCCTTGACTTGGCGTCCTAATGCGTTGGATTTGACATTAGTTTCATCATCTTTAGCGCTGAATTGTGAATGGAACGTACATGATTGTCCTCTTGGTAGCAGTTATCACATCCCTGTAATCATAAAAGCAGTGATTAGCAATAATAGTTACATTAACAACAGTCATTATTCTTCTAATGTTGAGCATTTGCCTGTTTATCCAAATTACAAATTGGTAGATTGGAAGAGATATACCAGTAGTGTTGATGAATTGCTATATGATTTTGAAATCGACAGTTTATGTATTACTGACACATATCTTAGATTTTGTAGCATTTTGCGTACAGCAGCCGCCAATTCTATAGTCAGTTCTGCACATTCTTCCAATAGATCTTGTTGCATTAGAAGTAATAAGCGACCTTTGCTTCCTTGGTGGAATCAAAAGTGCGCGGAAGCTGTAATAAACTTCAGAAACGCATATGTGGAATTTAAAAATAATCCATCCGAAGAAACTTATTTGCAATTTAAAAGGTTACGGGCAGTTAAAAAACTGGTTTTAAAAACGGAAAGGCAAAAAAGTTGGTTTTCCTTTGTGAAACTTTTAATAGATCTACACCGATATCAATAATATGGAAATTTATGCGCAAATATAATAAAACATACAATGTCAGTGGTCATGAAGACGATACATGGATTTTAGATTTTCTTAAAAAATATACACCAGATTTTGTCCCATCAAGTGCAAAAATTTTCACTTCTGGTTGTAATTCTAGTAATTGCTACATGCTTGATCCCTTTACATTGCAAGAGTTGATGGCGGCTATAACTTCCAGGAGAGATACCACATGTGGTCTTGACGGAATGCCGTATATACTTTTCAAAAAACTTAATATTTCAGGTTTAAAATTATTTCTACAAATTTTGAATTTGTTATGGGAAAATGATATTATACCCCATAATTGGAAGGTTGATTGCCTAGTACCTATTCTAAAACCTGATAAAACTAAAATGTGTCCCGATTCTTATCGTCCCATAGCTCTTACTTCTTGTGTTGGTAAATTGTTTGAACAACTGTTAAAACAACGCTTAGAATTTTATATAGAAAAAAATAGTATCTTACCATCAAATCAATTTGGTTTTCGTAGGAATCGTTCCGCTCGTGAAAGTATTTGTCAACTGCAGCTTGATATTTATAAATCCATAACAGCAAATGAAAATCTGGTTGGAGTGTTCTTTGATGTTGCAGGTGCATTTAATAGTGTAAATATAGATATTCTATGTGATGAGTTATCACAGATAGGGATTCCGGAAAAATCATTAATTGGCTATCAAATTTCCTTAATAATAGGGAAGTATTCGTAAAATTTAATAGGCACCTTTATGGTCCTAGACTATCGGCTAAGGGAGTTTGTCAAGGTGGAATATTGTCACCTTTAATATTTATATTGTATATACATAGATTAAATTTAATTTTAGGGGCTCAAGTTAAAAATCTACAGTTTGCAGATGATCTTGTGGTTTATTCATCTGGGAAGAACATTTCGCAAGTAGTTGAGACAGTCAATGTTGCATTAACACATTTGCACAATTACTTCTCTTACCTTGATCTCACTATCAATCCATTAAAGTCCAAAGTAGTCGTTTTCGGTAAGCGGAATCATAATTTACCCGCTGTGTTGTATCATAATTGTGCATTACCCAGCTCTCTTGAAGTTAGATTTTTGGGAGTTATATTTACACACAATTTGTCCTGGAGTAATTACATTAGGAATATTGTTGCCAAAGCAAATAGAGGTTTTAATGTTTTAAAATCCTTGAGTGGAACTTACTGGGGAGCAGACCCAAAATATTATTATTGTTATATAAATCTTTAGTACGTAGTCACTTTGAATATGGTTTTTATTGCTTTGCTGCAGATTCAAAACATGTAAATAGTTTAAATATTTTGCAAAACAAATGTTTGCGGGTTATTACTGGGGCATTCAGAAGTACTCCTGTGAACGCTTTGCAGATTGAATGTAATGTTGCACCTCTAGCTATTCGTTTTGATTTCTTATTGGAAAGATTCTTTCTGAAGCTTTATAGTGTTTCTGGTAATAGTCTTTTAAACAATCTTGTACATTTAGCTACACATACTACTTTAAAACCTTTTATATATTACAAAGTCTTAAAAAATTTAAAGCTTTTATTGAAAATATTAACATTCATCAATCAAAACATATCCTGCCTTGTTATGAAGGTTCATTTAGTAGTAAATTTCCAGCTATAACTGTCATTATAAAGAAGAGAAAAGAATTGTCTTCTAAAGAGGATGTGTATAATATGTTGTCAGAGTGGTCAGATCACAAATTTGTATATACTGATGGTTCCAAGAATGATAGAGCGGCTTCTTTGCTATTTATGAGCCTACTTCAAATATCGGTATAGGCATGAAAATTGACAAAAATGCCAGTATTTTTACAGCTGAAGCTGTTGCAATCTTGAGTGCACTGAAACATATAAAAAAATCCAATTTAGAGTCTAGTAAATGGGTCATAATAAGTGATAGCATGAGTGTCCTACAAAATATAGCAAATAATAAATTCCATGCTAACACTAACTACATTATTCATCTGATTAAGGAAATGTGGGTACAATTGATTGAGTCAAATATTGAAGTTCAATTTGTATGGGTACCATCTCATATTGGCGTTAAAGGAAATGAAAAAGCAGATTATCTTGCCAAAAAAATTGTCGAACTAGAGGATTCAATTCCCAGCAGCGATAAAAGTGTTTCCATACCTTACACAGATGTAGTTAGTCTCTTAAGGCAACGCATGTGTGAAGCGTGGGGGAGACATTCATATAATTGTGTGCACAATGAAAATGTGGGTTCATGGTTTAATACTCTCGATGTCCAAGTTAATACTGTACCTTGGTTCTGTAAAAATAACATTTTTTTTAATAGGAAATTTTATTCAATTATTTGTCGTATGCGTTTTGGTCATTGCAGATTAAATTATCACCTTCATCGTCTCAAAATGGTCAGCTCAGCATATTGTGATTATTGTCAATTGCAAAAGGTTCAAACACTACATCACATCTTTTTTGAGTGTTCGTCTTTCAACATTCAGCGCCTTGTGTTGTCGGATGAGCTTCTAAAAATTTACAAAAATCCTGAAATGGTCCCGCTTAGCTTACAGGAGTTGCTTATGAATGCTTCAACTTATATATATTTGTACAGATTCATATTGGAAACAGTTAATGACATTTAAATGTTCATAAAAGTTAGCATTACCTTTGTATATATAATTTATATATAGTTTTTTAAAATATTCTATTATATTTGTCTAATTTATGGTGTATATAAATAAATAATAGCATATGAATAGGGGAAAAAGGTGAAACCTTTAAATAACATCAACTTGACGTAAAAAAATACGTTGACGCTGTCTTTAAAAAAAAAGAGAAATTGATATGACCTGTAGCCTTATTCGCTAACTCCACTGACAACTCGCAGATATCATCAATTGGTAAAGTGTACATTAGTAAATTGTCAAACAGCTATTTTCTTATTCGCTAACGCCAGTTACCAAATGAGATGACGTCATCAGGCTAATATCCACCATGACTCATTTTGACAGCTGTTTCTGTATCGATAAACGTTATATTGCGATTCCGTAAGCCCAGTGGACATAATGGATAATGGATAAAAAAATAGAGCTGTCAAATTGTCATCGTAGTTTTGGCGTCAGCAACCGTGTAACGATATCCACCGATATCCACTTCATGCGATACAGAATACCAATGTTTTGAACTTATCGGTTGACATCAAAGTTCCGATGACAACTGAGGCCAGTTGACATCTGAGAATTCGAAAGTTAGCGAATAAGCCAGCTGACATGAAATAAAATTATGCCTTTAACGGCTGGATTAGGAAAAAAAACCTGGATAATAAAAGAAGACAATGACTTGACAAAAAATTATTGATTTGACATGAATTAAACACGTATGACAAAATTTTTTAAAAAATATTACGAAAGAAATAAATACCTACGAAAGACTAGGCAGTATGGTCGAAAGACTTTAGCCTGCCCTATGGGCAAAAAAAAAAATTATATACTCTCTGTCAAAAAGTCAAAACTCAAATAGCTCTAAGATTAACCGATCCGATGATGGATGTAGTTTTATTGTATGTTTGTAGAAAATAGTGAACTTAAAATAAATCTACACGAGTATTTATTTTGTTTTGTATTTTAGAGGGAGTTCAATAACAGTAAGTACTTTCAACTGTTTTTTCGTTAGTAGTGTACGTATAGAGAGAAGAACACGTGATTTTCAGTTATAAAAATACAATTTAGCCTTGAAGGGAAAGGGAAGAAAAATCTCCATTAGAAAGTATTTTTAAAATTATTCTCATTACGACATAATTTCCGGAATATTTATGTTATGCAATATACGGTATGTATAACCTTGAAATACAAGTTGCTGGCTCCTACGCTTTCCTGCAAAGTTAATGAATCACATTCTTATTAAAGGCAAAGGTAAATCTAACACATGCTAGCAAGTTTATTTTAGTCTACTTAATATGTAACCCCATATAATAATTTTATAATCTATTTAATTATACTGTCAATGGGTTGTCTACTGTGCAAGAACTTAACTTTTTCTTATTTTGTGCTAAAAATTTTATACAGAAAGTTAATTTAGAGTTACTAACTGAAATAACGTCATTCATAAACTGCATACAGAACTGTCATGTCAGCCAAATATAACCTAGTTCTGAAATTATTATACATCTTATAAATATATAGATAAATAAAATAGTGTGACCACTTCCTAGTCTGGAAATAATTTCTACCTAGTCTGTGCATCTGGAGTAAGCTGCTACCTGTAGTATGGCAATTAAAAAACTGCAAATGTCATTAACCTACCTACCTAGTGAGACAGTATTGATTTTTGAAGGTGGGTAGATCTCAGGTGCACTTTTTCTGTAGTTACATTATTTTCTGTATTGAGGTGAAATGTGCCATGTGCTTTTTGTGATCCCATTGGATTGAACTAGGATCTTTGTTCAGCTTGAAACATTGGCATTATTTAAAAAAAATATGAAATTGTGCCAAAAGTGTACAAACTTGTTGCATGTAGTACCTATTTGAAATCCAATTTTAATGTACATCATGGCTGAAGTGAATCAACCAAATTTAGCTGAAGTTATTATATTTATTGAGTTACCTGCAGAGCGTCCTCCACATCCAGTGCTGTATATTGACTATGCTATAGAACCAGGTATTTAAATATTTTCTATTTGAAGTGAGTCAATATGAAGTAGCACATGGGTAACAAGTTGGAAGTATGTACATGAGTCATTATCTCCCGAGCCTTTTCCCAACTATATTGGGGTAGACTTACAGTCTAACTGGATTCAGCAGAGTACCAGCACTTTACAAGGAGCTACTGCCTATCTGACCTCCTCAACCCAGTTACCCGGGCAACTTGATACCCCTTGGTTAGACTTTGATTAGAAGTACATGAGTGCACACTGCAAGAGAGTGAATACTCTTCATGATCCGTAAGGTCAAAACTGAGTTTATCAAGCATCAGTGTTACAATAAAAGACTGAACATTGAACCTGCTTGTTCTCACATTCATAAAATATGATGTCTTGTAAGTGAAGAAGTTAAACAAGTGGTTCAAACTAGTGCAAACTTTTGATAGACCATTATGTACATGCAATTCTATAGGGTTCTATTTCTATAATGTTGTTTGATGCTGTAAAAAATTTAAAATAATTTAATTTTTATGGCTGTTGAAACTTTTGCAAGCAGTGGGTAGAAAGATATAGTATATCAAGTTGTACATTTTTGAATACACTTGTCTTTGTACAAGTTTTTGACTTCACATGTGACTGACTTTGACACATATTGATATCTTGAATGTATTATTTTTCTGATTACTTTTTATTAAATGTAAACATCTCAAAAAGTGTCTGATATATAATGTAGGTTATGTCACACATTTCTGAGCCATTTTAGAAATTTCATTACACATTTACTAGGAATTGTTTAAAATGAATTACATAGATTTCCACTAACATGTTTAAAGATTTTGCAAGTTCTGAATACATAATTATTATAGTTTTGTACATTTATGGCTTGTTCTCTAATTCATCTTCATTATTCTAACAATTATATTATTTAACTGCAACCCTCAATGAATCTAT
Organism: Helicoverpa armigera; assembly: GCF_030705265.1. NCBI lineage: Eukaryota > Metazoa > Arthropoda > Insecta > Lepidoptera > Noctuidae > Helicoverpa > Helicoverpa armigera. Next base: position 3,490,653 of record NC_087120.1, on the reverse strand, counting down.
TAATATATATTGTATCTATGTATATAACCAAACTAATCTTTCAGGTCATGTCTCACATTAACGACTTGATAGGCGTATTGAGAGGTCTTCGGTTAGTGGTGGAAGCGGGGGTCAAGGCACAGGCTGAAGCATCTACCCTAATATGGAACACCTCTAGCTTAAAGCCATTGCTGTCCAACTGCCCGACTAACCCATTAGCCATGAACCCCAACCCACCATCCGCTAAAGAGTTAATGGAGAGGGCGTTTGTAGTCGCACATGGCTTTAGACAGTTTGCGGCTATGCATGTCCCAAATGTGAATGCCTCTACAGCAAGCCCTGAGATGGATCAACAGATGAAAGACGAAATTGACGAGCTGAACAGGGAGTTCAACAGGACATTTGATACTTTGAAAAAAGTTCAGACAATGGAAAACTCAGCTGCGGTTTCTGCCAAAACCAATGAATTCCGGCAGGATAAAGTACAGATAATGGCACCTATTGAGGATTTACAATTGAAAGAAGACAAAGAAAAGAGGGCTGATGATATTCTTCTGGCTGTTACTTCTGCTGAATCTGCGGCAGATGTGCCTAGTCCCAGGCCAAAGAGTCAAGCTGGCCTTGCATCGCCGACGCCTGTGTCCCAATCTGTGTCCGCATCGCCGAAGCCTGTGGCTAAGAAAAAGATTAGAGTTGCTGTAAGTACTTTTACTAAGCATCTGCGGTGCATACATGTCTTCGTTTCCTAATATCTCATTTATTTACGTTCTCAGCTAAGCGAGAATTCGAAAGCCCGCGTTGTGCCTTCTTCCCGCCTCGGCCGTATGTTTTCATTTGGATCGCTGGCAGCGGGACTTGGGGTAGGGACAGTTGCTCAATACGCTCGGAACACGTTCCAGCAGGTGACTGGTAACGTTGACGAGTCCGCCAACTCGTTCCTGTCTCCGGCAAACGCGGAGAGGATCGTCGATACGCTTTGTAAAGTCAGAGGTAAGTGAAAACGGAGAGAAGGTAGATCCAGCTGTGTATAGGTACATGGAGAAGCAGAATGAGGATGCTGATTTGCTGTTTTTATAAACAGGTGCTGCTCTAAAGCTTGGCCAACTGCTAAGCATTCAAGATGACTCGATGATATCTCCAGAGCTGCAGCGTATTTTCCAACGCGTGCGCCAGTCTGCCGACTTCATGCCGTCGTGGCAGGTGGAAAAGGTCATGAGTTCACAACTTGGGCCCGAGTGGAGGCACAGGGTCGCGAGCTTCGAGGACAAGCCATTTGCTGCTGCCTCTATTGGTAAGTGCTATTTGACATTTAAACAGGAGATAGTTCAAAATTGGGCATGGAGTAGCCACTTTTGGGGATAATGCTTTTACCACAGGTTAATGTATCATCAATTTACTGTGTAGGTCAAGTCCACCTGGCTGTGCTACACGACGGCAAGGAGGTAGCAGTCAAGGTCCAGTACCCAGGCGTCGCTAAAGGGATCAACAGCGATATCGACAACCTCGTGGGAGTTATGAAGGTAACATCACTTATTTACAAAACATATGAACATAATTATAATGCAAAATATTTATTTAACTTTCTTTGATTTTGAAATGAAAGTAACCCACGCACGAATTTTTTGGACTTACATATACTTGAGAGGTTGATATTTACCCACTAAGCCACCACGAGTTTTTTCGTTAGAATTTTTTTTTTTAAGTTATGATTTAATGCAAAATTAATGATTTCTAGGTACATATTTTTTCAACCCATTCGCTTCATTGTTTATTTATTAAGTGTAATATTCCCAGGTATGGAACATGTTTCCCAAAGGGATGTTCATAGACAACATAGTGGAGGTTGCTAAGAAAGAGCTGTCATGGGAAGTGGACTACATACGTGAAGCCGAATGCACCAAGAAGTTCAAGAAACTGCTCGCTCCCTACCCGGAGTACTTCGTGCCTGATGTTATTGGTAAGGAATATTAACGTGATGTCCTCCTAGACGATTATCGGCTGCGGCGACTGCGCAGGACATATTATAGTGCACAAGCATATGCGCAAACGCAGGTGCACTTTCTATTCCGTCACTGTCATGGCCCGATGGGATGGCATGCTGACACTACCGGAGAGAGATCAGGCGCAGGACCGACGTTAATGTGCTGTCCGATGCGGTGTAGGAATCACCAACTTCTAGGCTCCGGGTTGCTTTGTGGAAGTTTCTGAAACCCAGAAAGCGATTTCGGGCCAACCCAGGAATCGAACCCGAGACCTCGTGTTTTAAATAATTATGTTAAGTACATTCATGTTATATAAAGAGAGAAGATAAAGTTCTTGGTGGTTTATAAGATTGGTCTTGACCGATTGATGACTTTGTTTAGAAATAATTTGCGGTTTCTATGGTAGGCGTGTAAGGGCGGGGAGATAGTAACGTCCCTCTTCCCCCGAACACCCGCATTTGGGGGCGCTACTTTCTTAGGAGATTTTGCGTTATGACATCTCCATCCTCATCATTATTTAAACGTGCAACCAACCGGGTTTTACAAAAGAGTATCTATCTCTATCTATCCTTCTTTCAGACGAGTTATGTGCCCCAGAGGTAATAACAACTGAACTGATTGACGGAGTGCCGCTAGACAAACTGTTTGACGCAGCGTACGAAGTTCGCGTTGATATAGCCTACAAGATCATGCAGTTGTGCCTCCGAGAAATGTTTGTACTGCGGTGCATGCAAACTGACCCCAACTGGGCCAATTTCTTCTACAACCCGACTACTAAACAGGTGCCTTGTTATTTTATACAATAATATCTGCCTAACCTTCTCCCATTTATGTTCGCGTCAGATACAAGTAAAAACGGATGCAACTGAATACCAGTGTTTTACGTTTGAGTAGCGTTTGCCTATCAGACCTCCAGAAATGACATCCGGGAACCACCAGTTCAATAACCATGATCGATCGATCCGCCATCTTCAATGAGAGAAGGCGTCTTCCGAAATTTCAAATTGTTGACTGTAAAATTAATAAATGAAATGAAAGAAATTCGTGTTAGTTATTTTATAACTGAACTGAATGGCTGAGTCGTTTAAGCTGAAAATTTGAGGGAAGGTAAGCTTAGACCCGGGAGAAGGACTTAGGATAGTTTTTGTCACTATCCGGGACGCGGGTGAAACTGCGGGCAGAAGCTAGTCTCTTACTAAATCTCAAATTGATATCATAGTTTTTACAACAATTTCATCAGTTGTGTTAACAAATGTTACAACTACACTAAATAAAGCTTATAGTTTAATACAATATTGTGTGCAGGTGATTCTACTGGACTTCGGAGCCACCCGGGAGTACTCGAAAGAGTTTATGGACCAGTACATTGAGATCATTCACGCGGCGTCTCTGGGTGACAGGGATGCTATACTGCGGATGTCAAAGGAGATGAAGTTCCTGACTGGTTATGAATCTAAGGTTTGTATACTTACGTACGTTGCACCATTTCACTATAACGGTAACCGAACCATTTTCTTCGAAATTCGAATGAATGAATTGACGTCGAATTGATAGGCTTCTACTTTTTGACAATTAGGTCATAAAAATTTTAGATAATAATCTGGTTTCTATTTGTCGTTGACTATCATTGAAACTTTTCTTAAGTAACAAAAAAAATTTATTAACACATCTTCACTATAAAAGCAAGAAGACTCACACATGCTGCAATGTTCGGCCACAGATGATGGAACAGACGCACGTGGACACGGTGATGATCATGGGCGAGGTGTTCACGGGCGGAGGCGGCGGCTTCGACTTCGGCACGCAGCAGACCACGCGCCGCATCCACGCGCTCGTGCCCACCATCCTCGCGCAGCGCCTGTGTCCGCCGCCCGAGGAGATCTACTCGCTGCACCGCAAGCTGTCCGGCGTCTTCCTGCTCTGCGCCAAGCTGCGCGTCAAGCTGGACTGCACCGCCATGTTCCAGGAGATCTACCAGCAGTACAAGACCGACAGCTTCAGATAGACCTTAGCGTCCGTGGCTCAGGCGTGGTCCCACTTCACCTACACGGTCTTCAACGGCGACTTCATCTCTAACTTCAAGTAATTCATCGTACATGTTTTCTATAAGTGTGTGCTAACCTCAAAGTGCCTCTGTGCCGCTCAAATACATTTTGTGAGTGTCTGCGTTCAGTTGAGATTATGTGCCCTCAAACTTTTGAAAGGGACACCCGCATAATGTGACAGGTTAAGAAAAATATTGGGTAAGTGATGTGTATGAACATTGAAGCTACAATGTAAATGCATTTTATAAAATGGAGGAACCCAAAGGCCCAAGGCCGGGCGTTACAGGGCTAATTTGGTCGTAAGTTAGAGTACCTGGGTGGGTTTTAGGCTACGTTCAGATGAAAAACGCACAACACACGTTTACAACTACATACATTTTATTGATTCTGTACACATTTTGTACTATACTGTACACACTGTACGCCTGTGCCCAGCAGTGGGACGATAAAAAGGTTGTAACAGTATTATATTAATAGTCTATTTCATAGCCATATTTTTTACATAAAGAATTTCGAATATCGATATTGAAACACACGATGCAAAGCTCCGCGCATCACAGGACATCACTACTATAGTCTGTTTTTTAATCTCGTAAACTAAATTGACACTTGCAAAATGTCAAACTTCCAAATAATTTTGCTAGCTCTGTGGTGCAGTGTTGTACTTACGATAACGGTTCGTTGAATCTTAACTTTTTATCTATTATAGACGAATTTAATATTCATTCAAAGTTTTATATTTAAAATTCACGTACGTACACATGGCTGTACGACGTGCTACAAACTGCCAGGGATATCTGACCACGCAAAGAAATGCGTAATCGCGTCTATTATAGATAAAAAGTTACGATTCAACGAATCGGTATCGTAAGTACAACACTGCACCACAGAGCTAGCAAAATTATTTGGAAGTTTGACATTTTGCAAGTGTCAATTTAGTCTACGAGATTAAAAAACAGACTATAACTTTAATTATTTTAATTATGGTATTTGTGATAAAACTAAAACTTGAATACAATGTCTTCATCAGACTCGGATGATGATTGTTACGGAAATATAGCACAAAAACTACAGTCAATAAAAAACAGCTTTATAAAAGAGAGAGATGAAACTGATTTCATTAAAAAACGCGTTTTTGGTACTTTAGGAGGGGTATATCTCTAAATCCCTACGTGCTAGTGCAACTTTATGTTCTGGACTTCGATTACGTATCAAATAATCTATAAGAAATAATATATTTCAGCTTTGCACCAAAAATGCTGTTGACCAGTGTAATCAGGATGTGCGAAAGTTAACTGCAGGGAATAATAAAAATAATGAATCCAGTGGCTTTAAATTAAAATTCCAATGTCAAAATAAGAAGAAACCATTTGAAACATTTATGAATCCTCATGAGAAATTAAGAGGACGAATTGGAATTTTTGGCGCCAAGGATGTCAATTTTTCTCAGTAAATACAAAACGGATCAAAATACAACTTGGTTACCTGAAAGTTCATGATATAAACCTTATTTTGTTAGTTGTAGAAACATGATTAGGTAACTTTTATAACAGAGAAAAATATATCAAACATACCTCTTTTTAAAAAGAGATTCACATATTATGGGCAAACGGGACCGATTAAAGCCTCTTAACTTTTTTAGTAGTTGAGTATATACATACTCTTTAAAATTGTAGTAGGATTTTTTATCAAATTATCATTTCTAAATAATAAAATTACAAAACCATTTTGTCGCTTACGACTTTTAGTTATAAGCTAGCGCGCGTATTGTTATCCTCGCCCCGCTCAGACGCTCCGACCCCTTTTGGCGCCTTAGATGCGCGTGCCGGTTATGGAATTATTGTTGACCACTTCCTCGCCTTAATGTTGGCTCTGATAAAATGTGCAGAGCATTTAGAAACACCTTTAGAGAGACTTAAGTTTTATTTCGATGGAGATTTAATATCAAGTAACAACATAAACATGATTTGATAATGCATAATTAACACAAATTACGCAGTCGCAGATAGCCTACAAAGCCGTCAGCACAGCTGCGACAGCAATGCCGGCGCCGAGGAAGCCCGCGCAGGCCTAGGAAACCTATCTGTTATAAGGAGAAGCCACTGAACACTGTAATACGGAATCTCGAGGTTCAAAATGCCGATCTATTGTATCCATAAAGTATACAAGTTCGATATACGTGACATAGAATGTTTGCCAAGACGAAGTATTGTATTGAAATGAAGTGAAAATATTTAAATGAAAATATTGGGAATGTTCATGATCCTGATGTACGGAATATCGAAAATTTTGGGAATCATAGCATACATTCTAAGTCACGTATAACGAACTTGGGTAGTTTATGGATCCAGTACATCAGCATGTTGAACTTGGAGATTCCGTAGTACAGTCGCCACTGAACACTAAACTAAGAAGTGATTAATGCTGTTATTCAAGCAATTTATATCTTTAATATTACAATTTATAATCTGTAGACAGGAGCTCTAACATTGTGAATTTCCTAAACTTGGCCTTGGGCTCGATGGGTTTCTCCTTTACGTTCTGAATGTTGGCAACTGTAGTACTTATAGTGGAGCTAAATAAACAGTACATTTTGTTGCGATTTACAACGAAACGGGTGATATTTATTAGAAGAAAGTTATGTTATCTTTAAATTGATTTAGTCTATAAAGCATTTTGTTTTTGTTACCAGTTTTTGTATCTTTATACCAATAGGTATATAATATATTTTATATCAATGTTACACTAATAATTTAAATAAACTAAATAAATAAACTGCGTACACTAGACAACAATATTTTCAAGTACCTAAACTTGTACAACATAGATTTTATACAAAGTACATTTGACCAAACTCGTTTAGACAGACTTGAAGGTTGTGATACGCAGATTGTACTAAAAACATCGTAAAAATAATAACGTGAAACGTCAGCTAATATATTAAAATACACTCTTTTGAAAATAAAAGCGGGCACCTATGCGAAATCTTGGTTTTAAAACTGCATTATCAGTTTTCTGTAAATCACATCAAAAACTTTTCAAAACGTCCACGAACTTCCTACCAGGAATTGGTCCAGAACAAGGTTTACCCCATTTCTTAGCAAATCTTCAAAATTCAAATTTAGAATACACTCTCACGCATACTTGACTAACCCTTTAGGTACTAGTAACATACTACAGTCATTAAAACCCTTTGAAATACACGGCTTTACCTTTAAAACCAAGATTTCGCACAGGTGCCCGCTTTCTTTGCAAAAGAGTTTATATTCTACTGATTCTACAGATAGTTTAAAAAATTTTCTGGCCTAAGTGGATAACCAATTTAAATAACATCGTCCATTTTTGTGTCCCATGTTGACAGTAGACTAATTAAAACTTCCCTTACAATTCGGGATGCGTCAAAACTAAAAAAATGCTCATGCTTCTTTTGCATTTTTTCAGTATTCGTTATTTTTTCAATTTCAGTAACGTGATTGCATGATAGCCGATGTAAGCATTAAAGTTTTCATGTGAAATTGGTAGACCACAGAGAAATATTACAATATATCTATTTATTTGAATGTTTACTTCGAAGGTGCTAATCGTTAAACTCTGAAGAGTTGCACAAATGATTTCTTGCTCCGTATTCATGAATTTGTAAAACTTCGTACAGATTAATGGTTTGTAACACATTACCAAAGAGGGTATTTACAAAGAGGGTTCCGACTATTATAACAGTCTATGTTAAGGAGAAGCAGTGTACATTAAAACCTATAACAGTTTTTATTAGGGTCAATTTATACTAGCGCATAAGCGAAGCGCATCGAAGCGTCAAATTCTTTACAACTAAAGCGAAGCCGCACGATTGCGCGCGTATTCGCTAGAATACGCGTGACTCCATCGTTATCAACACCGACGCAGGCCAATTTCCGATTGATGTCGCGCAGGCTCGCTAGTGTGCGCATGGATGCGCGAGAATGCACGCGCAGCAGTCAGCGTTGTTGACGTAGACTCGCGAATTCTGAAGAATGCGCGGGACTTTTTTAAATCTCAGAGGTAATGTGTGCGTTACGCTGTGGTGTTAAGGTTGAATTTGTTATGTCCAGTTTTGAAAAGTCGCTTCGATGCGCTTCGACTCTGTGCTAGTATGAATAGACCCTTATTTTTTGGCATTTTCATTTAGTAAATTCAAGTAATTTTGAGATTAAGCAGTAGTGGTACTTCTCGATTTAAATATATATGTGTCGTATAATAAGTCGTGGTGGCCTAGTGGGTAAAGGACCAACCTCAAGTATGAGGGCGCGGGGTCGATCCCAGGTCAGGCAAGTACCAATGCAACTTTTCTAAGTTTGTATGTACTTTCTAAGTATATCTTAGACACCATTGACTGTGTTTCGGATGGCACGTTAAACTGTAGGTCCCGGCTGTCAGTGAACATCCTTGGCAGTCGTTACGGGTAGTCAGAAGCCAGAAAGTCTGACACCAGTCTAACCAAGGGGTATCGGGTTGCCCGGGTTACTGGGTTGAGGAGGTCAGATAGGCAGTCGCTTCTTGTAAAGCACTGGTACTCAGCTAAATCCGGTTAGACTGGAAGCCGACCCCAACGTGATTGGGAAAAGGCTCGGAGGAGGATGATGATGTGTCGTATAATAAATAACATTTTAACGTATGGATATTGATGTCGAAGTAATTACATGTTCTTTAAAAACCTGAGCCACGAATGTTTCCAGTTGAACTACCTCTTCTAAATCTATTTTATAAGGCTAAATTGTGATCGTATTTGAAATTTAGTATTAGCAATTACACGTTGTGTAGAAACACTGTTTGTAAAATAATCGTTAATTCTATAACTAAATAAACTCGTTGTGGAATATTGGATTGTTTCTGTTTAATGCCTTTTTATAGTAAAAAAACCTGATTAGTCGTGTACACATTAAAAGTTCGAATGACTTGACAACACATTTCTTTCTGTCGATGGATTTTTCAGTCCTACTACCGAAGTCATCTATACATATAATAAAATGATAGGAAAGTCAAAACTGTACATTGAATATTTTTAAAAAAGAATACTTGGGGGTGATGCATTATCGATTCTGAACCCAAATATGTAGTTTTTAGAATTTTTGTCTGTATATCTGTTTGTCTGTATGTTTGTCCCGGATAAACTCAAAAAGTACTGCATGGATTTAAATCATCAAATTTTGCATGACTATTACCTGGGGGCCGGTTCAACACGTAGGCTATATATTATCGCGCTATCACCTACGGGGGTTGAGCAATGAACGATTAAATAAACGAAATTGCCCACGCAGACGAAGTCGCGGGCAACAGCTAGTCTATAATATAAAAATGAATCGCAAAATGTGTTGGTAAGCGCATAACTCAACAACGCCTGGACCAATTTGGCTAATTCTTTTTTTGTTGTGTTTGTTATTGTCAGGAGAAGGTTCTTATGAAAAAAATAATAGGGTAGAGTAGAGAAGTCAGTTGACGGGAGCGAAGCCGCGGGCAAAAGCTAGTTTCTAATATTTTTAGGCATAGGATAAGGATGGAGGAATTGGGGACGTTTTACTATTTCAAAAGATTTTACTTGAAACAACAAAATTAGGCGTCAAAGTAGTAGCCCCCGCCAGCCCTGTCACCATCACGCGGCCCCCTGTCATCGACCCCGCTGCGAATGGGAGTGTCTTTAACGACCTTGCCAGGCTTTTTTTAACGGCTTCAAGCATCATCAAACCAAGATCCCACCCGCTGGGGGTTAACAGCGGTGTGGGAGTGTCAGACTCTTACTGACTAAAAACCGCCGTGTTCCGTCGTAGGCCTTTTATGTACCAGGGCCGCGGTAACTCTTTCGAACAATCCCGCAGCCCCGGCAGACCTTGGCCCTGTTGGGCCCGCTGGGGAGATGACCTTGCCAGGCTGTACTAAGAACTAGTTCCAATATAATATATTTCCAATTTAGGTACTGTTTATATGTATAAGAAAGTTTGGTTAATGTCGTCACTCGTCAGACTTTCCTTCAAAAAATATCTTTCATCTCATCTATCAAAATAATTTATAGATTAGGTACATAGAACTCGGCTCAAATAAACCTAACATTAATCTTTATTTGATATGGCATTGCTGGCTGATAAATCTAATATTAGCTCTCAAAAACTTTCTACTTTGGTCGCTTAAACTTATTTGAGATCAATGAATTGGACTGAAAAGTTGTGTAGAAACTATTGCAAAACTAGTCTTTGACGAGTTTATAGCGGTTTCACACTAGCTAATTTAGTCGCTCGTTCTGGCTTAGGTACATAGATAGACCCACGGAAAATTATGTTCATATCAGCGTTGCTAGCTTTGGTTTGATGTTGTTAAGATGTTTATTTTTTACACGCTTAAATTAGCTTCACTCGTAACTATGTATGTAAGAAAATCTTGGAATCTTAATTTGACCCACTTCCCGGTCTCCGGTTGGTAAAAACATGCTATTAAAAAAATACTAGCTTGATGAATGAAAGCGTGGAGCGTCTTGTCCAAAAGGAGTAAAGATACTTAGGTACATAAACGGTCCACGCTTTCTTTCATTAAACGTTACAAAACGTCGCGAGTAACCGCGCGTTTAATCTGCTAGTATGAAACCGTTCTTATGGATATCCATCTTTATTTAAGTTGTAGGAAAGCTAATTATAACTTGAGATATCAGTGATGTAGTTGGCTTTAGTGTTTGACTTTGAGAGTTGGTTTAAAACTAGAAAGGCTGAATGTACTCTCTACTTACCAAGATAGAAATTACTTACAAAATTGTGTTGGTAAGTACTCGACGATATTTGGACCAGCGAATGCTACCCTCGACATTGCGTTATATTATATTAAAACTGGTTATTAAAGGACAACGGGCAAGTTGCATGGGATTTGGTACCCGGTCCAACAGTAACGTATGGTACATATCATTAGAAAGGTATTTACGTGAAGAATAATAAAAACTATGGGGCTTGCCTCAATTAGCTATCCGATCCGTGTAAAGATAGAAATTGAATCGACATAGAAATAAGTAGGTATGTTATCCATATACCTACTTATGCAAATCATTAAGAGGCGTATGTTGGCTGTGTAATAATAATAAACTCAGTTAATTGACATCTTACATTGTTTGAGATACATTCTACATATTATAGATAACTAGCGACCCGCCCCGGCTTAGCACGGGTTAACAGTATTTCCCCACTACTTAATGGAGGTAATTATACATTAATGGAGGTTACCTTACACTTCAATCACTCTATCTATTTTAAAAAACCGCATGAAAATCGGTTGCGTAGTTTTGAAAATATAAGCGAAGAAAGGGATATATCGACAAAAAAGCGACTTTATTTTATACCAGCCATTTTCCCGCGGTTTTACCCGCGTCCCGTGGGAGCTACTGCCCGCACCGGGATAAAATATAGCCTATGTTACTCGCAGATAATACTTTGCTTTAGCTTTCTAATGGTGAAAGAATATTTAAAATCGGCCCAGTAGTTTTTGAGTTTATCCATTACAACCAAACAAACAAAGTTTTCCTCTTTATAATATTATTAGTATAGACTATGTAGTGATCTAAAGGTTGTAACTTTCTATGGAGTCATACCAAGGAAAAACAATCGTCATCTGATTTGACAAAAGTTCAAAACATTTTTATTCGTCTTTTTTAGAAGAAATTCATCAATATGACAGCTCCTCTTGAGAAGCAATATTGACTCGTAATATGTACTATGCTAACATCAACTGCGAATTCTCATCGTGTTTCCAGGTCGTTACCAGTTTTATAATTATATTTACATTTTTACAAAAATAAAAAAAGGGGGAAAAATTAAAACTATGTATCAAAATATTCACCAGTTTTATTGGTTACAATTGGATTTAAGAATTACAGCTATGTTAATGATTTATGAACATTTTACATTATATTCCTCGTTGTCACACGAAATGGACAAGGATATGGGACTAGTCGTCATAGTAAACATTTTTTGCCTTGCCAAGACCTACGCAATGGTACTATAATCAACACTGCTGGACAGGGTACCAAAACGTAATAGTTAGCAATAGGAGGATATACATAGGATTGTTACTGTGTATGTAATGTATGTACTGAAATCAAAAAACAAGCGATATGACATACTGGTCCGCGAGCTACTGTATGCTGATGATGCAGCTCTAGTAGCTAAATCTGAACAAGAACTGCAGGAACTCGTAAATAGGTTTGATCACGCTTGCCGCCTATATTCTATGAGTATAAACACCAAAAAAACTGTCATCATGGCTCAAGGCGTCGACCATCCACCTCATATCATGCTCGATGGAACTCCTCTAGAAATTGTTGATCACTTTTGCTATCTCGGATCTACTACAACATCCAATCTTTGTAACAATAAGGAAATTGATACTCGCATTGGAAGAGCGGCTTCCAACTTTGGCAAACTCTCTACGCGTGTTTGGAGAAACAACAAGCTCACCATTACTACCAAGATCCTTGTATACAAAACCTGCGTACTCAACACGCTACTATACGGCTCGGAAACATGGACCACTTATTCCAAGCAAGAACGTCGCCTTAACGCTTTCCACATGCGCTGCTTGCGCGCGATACTCGGTGTCACTTGGAAGGACAGGGTGACTAACGAAGCTGTCCTAAGTAAGACCAACTGCAACAGCATCCTAGCAACTCTGAAACAGAGAAGACTTCGCTGGCTGGGACACGTTCATCGTATGGACACCGAAAGATTGCCACGTGAAGTCATGCTCGGGCAGATTGCTGATGCAAAAAGACGAGTGGGTCGCCCAAACTTACGTTTCAAGGATTGTTGCAAACGTAACATGGACAGCTTCAACATCAACGCTAATTCTTGGGAAACACGCGCCAATGAGAGGCTCTTATGGAGACGCGACCTGCGCGCCGGAACTGCAATATATGACGAAGCCTGGCTCGACAACATTAAGCAGAAAAGGCTGCGCATTAAGAACGCTGCACCCGTGGTCGACCCGCGCTTCACCTGCGACAAATGCGGCAAGAAGTGTCGTGCAGCTATTGGCTTATTTAGTCATAAAAGAAAGTGCTTGCGGCACTAACCGCATGGACAAGCACTGCCACAATCATTTGTCCAAGATGCTCTGTGGCCAATGATGATGATGAATGTATGTACTGAATATGTAGATAATACATGCATTAATAAATGTAATGATAATACATAACTAAAGGTGAACAATCTTGCTTAGACTTTTTGAGTCTGTTAAAAAATAAAATAGGACTGAACATCAATCTTTGAAACGATGATAAGATAAAGATATAATGATAAGATAAGATAAAGATAAACAATTAGTTCAAGTAGCATCCAGATTGTTTACATTTAAGTAAGTGCTGTCTAACTGTGGATTTGTATTTATAACCCGTCTATCCATTGTTGAGCGGTTAAAGAGTATTTTTGCCATTAATAAATAGTTATACAAAAAAGGATTTTTTTTCGTTTTGTACGTAAAGGCTCCGAAACTACTGAACCGAAAAAAAATCTAAAATTCCTTCAGTGTTAGATATCTATCATAGACTAGGTACTCATTAACTTCAGCAGTTCTTCCACCTACCATCTCAATAGAGTTTCTCGACGGCTCTTCTCCCTGAGACCAATTTTTTGTAACCTTGTAATTCACTGTGACGTTTCTTAGCTGCTTGCAAAGTCCTCTTTGAAATAAAAACATTTAACGTTGAAAACATTTTGACGTTGTAGTCGTAATGGCCTAGTGGGTAAAGAACCAACCTCTCAAGTATGAGTGCGTGGGTTCGATTCCAGGTCAGCCAAGTACCAATGCAACATTTCTAAGTTGTGTGTATGTACTTTCTAAGTATATCTTGGACAACAATGGCTGATAAAAAGGCGAAGGAAAACATCTTGAGGAAACCTGGACTATTAAGTCTGAAATCACCAACCCGCATTGAGCAAACTTGGTGTTTAACGCTCAATCCTTCTCCGTGTGAAAGAAGCCTGTGCCCAGCAGTGGGGCGATAAAAAGGCTGTTGACTACATGGTATAATAAGAGGGTTACGTAAGTATACGTTCGGAATGTACTAGCTGGCTGCAGCTCAATGTTCAACGACAAAATCGATGAGCAGCAGATGTGACTGAGTGCCAACACTCGGCCGTAACTGACGCAGTTACTCCACTCACAGCTCGTTCCTAACTAGACCAGTGTTTTTCATGTATACTAATATTATAAAGCTGATGAGTTTGTTTGAACGCGCTAATCTTAGGAACTACTGGTCCGATTTGAAAAATTCTTTCAGTATTAGATAGCCCATTTATCGAGGAACGCTATAGGCTACTTTTTATCCGGGTTCGTGCGCGTGTACGGGTGAAACCGCTGGCACGAGCTAGTATTAAAATATGTACCTATAGGTACAGGAATACTTTTTAACCAGTGAGCTTTCACAACTATAGTGAAACAAGTTTCTTAGACAGTATTAGTAGTAGTATTTTTATGGTCACGATGAAGCGACCTTTATTTATTTTTTTTTTCCGACGTCAAAAATCGTCAAATGACCCCTCCCGCTGTGGGTTAGCAGCGGTGAGGGAGTGTCAGACTCTTACTGACTAAAAACCGTCGTGTTCCGTCATAGGCCTTTTATGTACCAGGGCCGCGGTATATCTTTCGAACAACCCGCAGACGATGAAGCGACCTGTCACCACGATTATATCGTACTACGTGATTCAGGATATCAGGTGTGTCATACCTAATCACATTGAATCCTATATACTTTATGATATTCCATGGCGAATTGTAAAAAAAATAACCGAATCCATTGATTCTTTGTCAAAAGTTTTTTAATTTAATTATACAGATATGATTCTGAGCCATTCATTTTTTTTTCGCACTACTTAAATAAATACCCTAAACATAAATATATATATATGTGCTCGTTTCTGAAAAAAGCAGGCCTAAATTACGGGACCTTATACTTACTCAAAAAACTATACCTGTATCCTTCTCCCGTATCTAAGCGACCTTCCCTCTAATTCTCATTCTCAGCTCAAAGGGTTCAGCCATTCTTGAGTTAAAATGTGTAACTAATATGACTTTCTTCTATATACTTACATTAAGAGGCATATCATTTCTAAAAACCAGCAGGATTTCTCGTTATAGTAACTTCATTAAGATATTTTCGTATCACGCACGCATTTTGTCGTAGCGATTCGTAGCACGCTCGTAGCAAGATGGCTACAACGATATTGTCTATTATGATAATAGTTTTGAAGGTATTGTGATATTCAAAATATGTATTTTTTATATTATTATCCTTAATAAATTAAAATGGACGGGCAATAAAATAAAACAACAATTCAATTTTAGAAAGTTTACTGCAGGTCGAAAAGGCATTGGGGGAACATTAAAGCAACCATACATCGAACCTGCGGCCTTACGGCGGCCGCGTATTTACTATTAACATCTTACTTACACTCCATACCGTATGCAATGTTGAGTGGGTCACACACATTCACAATGGAAGTACCACAAAGTTCAACTCAAAGGGAATTTCAATAATTTTGGATACAGGAATCGATCTCAGATCGTGCCTTTGTTGCATGATATATGTTGCATAGTTAAGGACTGCCTCGCCCCCCGATACACGATGAAACTTTACTAGACTTACAAACCAGTTCAAATACCACACCTCTCGGGTTTTACATCGCACCCAGCGGGCAAACAGTCAAACCCATTAAAATGTTAAACAAAAAACGCACAGTTTTGTGCCAAAAAATTGTAAGTTTCCAAGCAAACTAATATCAAATTAAAAGTCTAATTTTTTGTTGTAAATTTTAAAGCCCTTGATTGCTACTGTATTGCTCTAGCAAAGGCTTTCAAAGAGTTTCTAACTCTAATAATAACGTTTATAGGCAGTGTGGCGCTGGCTGCAACATGCTATATCAACAAGGCTGGTACGCAAAGCTGATCACTTTAAAAACAAAACGTAGCAAGTCATTGTGTACATACATAGTAAAGTTCGCCAAACTTTTGTTACAGTAATTTACGGTACTTCCAGTTTAAATACATGCCATAATGTATATACATGATACATAATATAAACGTTAACTTGGATTAGTAAAAAACGGTCAACATTTTTGAAAAAGTCCTTTCGAAAAGGTTATATAACAAGTTATTTTAATCAATGATTTAAATAATGTGCCAATAAAATGTGATATTTTTTTTATAATTTTATAATATTGTGTTCAAAATTGCATACGTTATCTACCTTCAACTACAATCTCGTATAGTAATAGTTATAATAGTCTTTAAACAGTAGGTATAAATATTTGAGTACTAATTGTTTCTATTATACTATATACGTCCGATATGCTGAGATTACGCGAATTATTACATTCACTGTAGTAGATTTATCTTTTTTAGGCCTCAAGTTTTACTTTATTGTATATAAAACTCCATAGAGTTATTTAACATAGCGTACGCGCAGATAGTACGATTCGATCGGTACTACTGATCTATTTTGTGCACTGCCTTCATGGTCGGGAATGCAGGGAGTGGCCCATACGATTAAATCTGTCGAGAATAGTTTTGACCTTTTTTATTGACTAGATATTTGATCATGTTATATATGACATCAATTTTTGTTTCCTTCTAGAGCGTTGTAGAACGTTATATCTACATCACAGTGCACTCGTCATATCGAGACGGCTGTTCTTACGTCTCATACCCAGTAATGACAGTAGCTATTTACGATTTTTTTATATATGTTGTTGTTCTAATGTATTTGTAGTTTTTTTCTTCAAAATGTATTTATTTTAGTTTAGATATACAATAGGTACACGGGGCCACGACCAAATTTGATAGACATAAACTTACGTAAATGAAACATATTGTAAGTTGAGTAAAGTGTAATTCAGATAATCCCAGCAGATGAACGAGTTAACTATCAATTCAGTTCTCTAAAGATAAAAGCAACACTTAATATTGTATTCGATATAGTGTAGGTAGTAATTGTAGGTATCACAAACAACTATAAGTTTGTAGTAAAGTTACAGTCAACATTATTAATCTGTGCATCATTTGATACAGTGACTATATTAAATCTACACAGAGTGCTACGTACCTCTCATTTTTTTGTATTTTTTTCAGCATTTTTTATTTCATGAAACGTGGTTCAACCCGTAAAAACAACGTTTAGCAACGATCTGTATTCGGAAACGAACAAGTCCTCGAACTCAGGCAGAAGAGGCGCAATCCAAAATGACTGTAATGACCTTCCGTTTTTACGGGTTTACAATAGAATGTATAACTAACAATTATATAGAATCATGATATATTTATTAAAATAACACAACACATGAATCACATCGTTAAACAGCTAATAACTACATGGTTAACATTTATCTACGTACGTTGATTAATCGTTTAAATTCAATATTAAATTGTGTAACTATTGTTAACATAATTAATGTTAAACATCTACGTGGTACATTCAGATGTAATAAACGTTTATATATTTGTAATATTCACCCAAATTTCCTAGAGCCAAAAGCCTTCCCTACGGTGATCTGACGCGACCACGTCTGCGTCTATTACTGTTTATACTTTAAACCATTTCCAATAAGTATCAACCCCTGAAAGGAACATGTAGTTGTCAAGTGGTACAAAGCTGAAATTATTTGGCTTAAGAAACATGAAATGACTGTTACTGATCACGGAGGACATTCAATCATAATGAGGATCAACACGATGAGACAATTGTTATGATAAAATATTAAAGCGGTAAACAACTTGAAGACTAAGAAGACCGTTAAGGTCATTATAAAACTACTCTACATAATATAAATTAAGGTGATATTTTCTAAATTTCGACTTAATGTGAGGCCGCTTTGAATTTTGCTTTACCTATACATACTCATAAATAGCTAGAGAGTGAGCCAAAATCGGGAGAAATGAGTGTATTGTCTCATCACGAGTGTATAAGTATGAGGATGGGTTTGTGCTTCACACCCGACCGCTGCTTGATGTGATGCAGCGGGCGACCGGTGTCGGGGTCGCAGGTGAAGTCAACCAAAGAGAAGCTAGTAACACCCTGTATCTTCCTAATCCTACCGTCCGGCGCGGAACACCGACAAGCGCCGCCGCGGCACGTGCGCTGCGCGGGTGTTCCGCGCCGGAGCTTAGTTACACCGCCACGCGCGCGCTGCACTCGCCGACGGCGCGGGCCCGCGGCGTGCAGGCTGCTGACCGTCGCCCAGTGAGCACGCTGCGTCACTCTAACATACGCCTCTAACATACCCTCTATTTGCAGGTACTAGAACGTGCTCCTGTACTTATTCATTAGTAATAAGTATATTAGCTATATACAGTACAATCTACATGTCCCGACCGTTCCTCTACGCATAACGGATCACCGACAATTTTATTCGTAAATTTTGAATTCCCAAGTTCCATTATAAATTCTTATAAACAATACAAAATTTCACATCCAGATATACTAACATCAATAAACATTGGCTATTAAAACATCTAGTACAATTGATATTTTACTAGATAAATAAACATTTAGATCTAATTTAATATTTTAATAAATTTGAATATTTGGGATAGATCGCATAGAGGTAACATTTAGCGACACCATTGAAAACGAATATAGTGTGAATACACACATAAAAACATGTTCATCGAATAATTTGTAGATAGGATAATATAATACTGCGTTAGTAGACGCTCGCCGCGCGAGGAGAAGTCTGATAGCAGAGAAACGGTCTAATGTAGACGATCGAGTCGATCGGTGGTCGGCCGGCATCGTAAAGAGGATGCGCTGGCGACGAGTTAGGCCTTAAGCGTTGGACTCCTTGAGGTCGGTGAGCCGCGCCAGCTGCGCCGGCTCCAGCTCGTCGGGGATGGAGGCGCGGCCGCCGCGCGGCGCCGCGGGCGGAGACTGCGGCGCCGTGGGCGGGCCCGACGCCACCGACGCGCCGCCCGACTCGCCCTCCGACGCCGTGGAGCTGGACTGCGGGTGCGGCGCCGAGTCGGCCGGGCCCTCGTCCGAGTCGCGCAGGCACACCGCCGTCTGCTCCGACAGCGACGACTCGTCGTCCTCGTTCTCCTCGCGCTCGGCCTCCGGCAGCGCCTCGGCGTCCGCCTCGGCCTCGGCCTCGGTCTCTGGCGGAGGGAAGGGCTGGTCGGGCTCCTCCACCATGGGCGTGGCTGCGGTGATCACGATCTGTGCCACGCCCAGGCCGCAGTCTTCTGCGGTCTGTTCAATCTGCACTGCCTGGACCGGCTCCGGAATGTCCTATGGGGCGGAAAAACAACATAAGTGTCATAACACCACAAGAATGTACTTAGCAGAAAGGTAAGTTTGAAAGTTCCGGATCGTAGAGTACTCGATTTGAGAAAAGGCATTCCGATAGTGAACTCAACTCATGCATCGAAGCGACATGCTATGATGACGTGAGCTACAGAAAGTAAGTAGTTAAACTGGACAGTTGGTAAAGTAAGTTTAAACAAGAATCCATTTCACTTATGATTCCTGGAATAGAGAGTAGTATAAGTGAAACATAAAACAAACAATAGCCACAAGCTACGAGTGTGAGCTCCAACAAGCAACAAGTAGGACATGTACATAAGGTAGAAAGGGATAGATTTGTATGATGGGCTCAAACCTCTTCCCAGCATTCACCGACCACTTCATCGACTGAGGCATGAAAAAGAATTCACACTCAGTTAACACTAATACATAAACACATCAATGTAACAAGTTACAATACATCTAACAATATGTTTCCTATAACATCAATAGATTACACCAAAAGCTACCAATATAAACTTTATGGCGTTTCTGTAATGAGTAATTAAATGTACTTGATTATTCACACAGTTCATCATTTTACATTATTCAAATATATCACAAGTTTTCACTGTGTGAGAATCTTTTCAATATCCCCGTGAAAGTTGTTTTACTGTTCCAATTATAAGTAGATGTAGCCTCCCCATGACAATGAGTAACTTACCGACGATAGTAACGGAAGGGGCCGCGAACTGCGTGCCGTAGTGCTCTTGCTGGTTCCTACTAAGCTCAAGGTTAAAGCTGAAGTCAGGCTGGCTGTCCATGGAGTCGCCGAGGTCTGGGGGCGGCGGCGGCGGCGGCGCGTCCGGGGGCGCTCCACCTTTGGTATTGTTGTTGTCATTCGCGATCTCTACGTACGAACACATATTTCAGCAACCAAGTGCAAATTTTGACATGCAAGCCACCGCAGTGACCGAACCAATTCATAGTACAAGTTGACACCGACACCTTCAAGTTTGATTTAATTGCTCTATTACTTCGTGAAGTCTTCAACTTATTAAAACAATCAGTGCGCGACTTTCAAAGTGCAGCGATTAAACTTTGTTTATGGAAGTTGTTTCTGAACGAGTCGATGCCAAGCTGCCGTAGTGCTGTACAATATTTTGTTTACATATAAAAGCGTTATTTACATTTTGAGAGAACATACATTTTTAGGTTTTGTTGTTAAGTAAGGGGTTCCGTTGACACTTGAATGATGTCTCTTATTTATGCCCATTTTCTTTGGAGCTATTAAAAAAGGGAGTATGGAGTAATACTTATACACTAACTCCAACATCCATTCATAAAGATTTTTTTTTGCTCCAAAACCAAAAAGCTCATCAAAGATTTCTAAACGCTTGACGTGAAGTTCCAATTATCTGATAATTTTAGGCAATATACTTATAGTATTCATATATAGTATTTTTACAAATTTATAATTATTCTGAATCTCTATGTATATACATTAGTTATTTCGTGCAAACATGCAGTATCGTGACGATGTGGTGTCTGACCTAGCGACTAGCCGTGCAACATGCCAATTGGGAACTACACTGTACATCATATATCACTATTTCAGCACCTATACTACCAATATTTGTTACCAATGTTTGCCATTAAACTATCTACTTATATTCACCAATGTTTATAACCAATATTGGTGCTCAATCACCACCTATAACTAACGTAGGTGCTGAAAAAGCAATGATATTTTTTAACCCAATCCGCCAAAGCTACCATGTTTTCTATGGCACGTTTAATTTTAATTCAATCGTTTGAAAGGGGACAAGTTTACAATAATGTATGATAATATATGCAATCGACTATAGCTTCTGAATTAATTATTAGTTGTAAGTTTCACCTACGATTGCTAAGTGCCTGTCACCTAAACCTCAGCTCATATTGTAATCTTCTGTTAAGCCTGTAGTCTAAACTAATAAAAAATACCCTCCCCCCCACTTTTCGTGTAGGGGGGTATCCTAATACAACATTTTTTCCACTATTTATTTATACACTACACTTTGTAGGCATGATTGATATACATATTGGTACCAACTTTCAGTTCTTGGGTGCTAACCATCACGGAAATTAAGCGCTGACGAACGGACGGACGTACTACAGAACCCTAAAAAATCAAAATCGGGTTCAGCAAATCAAGAAATTACCCCTACAATGTAAAAAAACTCACAGTATGAAAATTTTATTTCATTTATAGAATTGGTTCAGATGTTTCTTAAACATCATCATTTTATTATGCCATCACTTATTTCGCAAAACGGCAATAAAGCAAAAAAAACTTTCTATAAAAGAGGTATTTCCATCATAATACTGCATTGTGTAATTTCCCGTAGGTACAAAAACAGATGAAAGCATACAATTACGTATGTATTTCCAAATGGAAAATAGAATGCAACCGTCAATTTGTGCGTCACATTTTACATGTCAAAGTAGGAACCTGAATATTTTATACGTTTTTGATTTATTGGTCATTTCTTGTTAGACTGACAGCCTACTGCGACGTTTTATGAATTCATTTTCAATGTTTTCCGTGATTGTAACTTAGGAACGGGATATTTGTTCAGTATTTCTCTAGTACCTACACGATTGTTCATTATTTAACCAAATTATTGTAGATTGCAAAGTAGCTATAGACTCTCTCAGATCTCAAGATCAAAATTTGAAGGTCTTCTATACAAGAAACCACGAACACTTGAAATAAGTGCAAAGAAATGTCCTTCATCTACTAACTCACATCTCGTAGTACCTAAATATCCACATTGACTTCGCACGCGGACCACTTTTGTATGAAATCGTAACTATACCTGCTTAACGCTTGAAACTTCAAGCTTAGGTCTTGGCACTAGATTTAGGTCGTAGGCCCTAAACCCCACGGCCAAAGCCTATTTATTTATGAGACGTAGCTTCACAGCTGAAGTACATTACATGAAATCATCATACCAAACATTACGCCAATTATGAAATACGCAAATGTAACAAATTATATGAATTCGTGGAAAGAGTGACGGATATCAAGTAGTATGTTTAAGTACTATTATTTGATCAGCTGTATAAAGTTGTCCCCATTCACGTGGCTACAGTGTACAGATGCTAGCGTGTGCTTACGGTCCTCTGCAGCCGCGGCCTCGGGCGGCGTGTGCGGCGGTGACGCGAACACGGGCGGCGCCGCAGTCAGCGGCGGCCACTCTTCGGCCCCGCTTAGAGGCTCGCCATTCTAGTTACGCCAATTTGTAGTTAACAACGGTTTTGTTGTGTATAAGGTTAAGGAATATATGACAATTTATGTAAATCCTCCAAACTGCTTATAAGGTAGGTGTCATTAAATGGCCCATTTAGAAGGCAATTAAAGAACACTGGGGTTTCCATTCTATTGAAAATCTCTTCGGAAGGTATGAAAAATAAACCAGTATCAGATCATGCAATAATTACTCTTAATACAGAGCCCAATAAACAAGGTAAGAACGAGACAAAATAAAAAACTCAACAAGTACTTAAATAAAATTTATATTCTCCTACGTCGAAAATATATTACATACTTACATAAAATTAAGAATAAAGAGAATAGGCTCGGAAAAAAATAAGGAGAACATAAAACGAAATGATAAAAATAAGGGTGTATTTGATTGTATATCAGCTGTTAGGACGGCCCACCTCATCGCACTCCTCGACAATGAGCGAGGGGAAGTTGCCCACCACGCCGTTGGCTTCTCCGCGCCACCAGCCGTCGTCCACGGCGTGAGCCTCGCGCGACAGGATGCGGATAATCTACGCATAGTTATAAACATTAATATTGTAGAAACGAGAGAACTGAAACACACTGAAACTGACGTAATTCATAACAAGTGATCGATGGCAAGAGTCTCAAAATCTACAACTACCAAGTTAAAAAAGACGGCTTTATAGTGACTGAATCTGCGTTGTTTGGATAAAATGTCGGTAAAATATTGTCATCTCCTTCACGGCTTACCTCATTATCTAAAGCATAACCTTCATTAAATTGTCTCACCTGTCCTTCCTCAAGATTCAACTCATCTGGGCATTCAGCATCATAATCGTAAAGAGCGAAGCAATAGCCAAGTGTTGGCTGATCAGTTTTCGGCGTCACCACTTTCGAAGTCTCGGCAGTCGGCCATTCGGCGACGAAGCTTTCGGCCTGGGGCTGTTCTTCGGCCTTCGGTTCTTCGGGCTTAGCTACTGGGGCCGAGATCACAGAGATCTGATCGGGAGACTGCACAACGTCAGCATCTTCTCCCTCCACGGTGTAATCAACCGATGAGAATGAAATCTGGGACACCAGGCCCGGGGCGCCTGAACTGGAGCATGGCTGGTAGCAGAAACAAATGGTAGTGTTACTTTCAATTATAAATTTAAAAAAAGAACTGACAAATTAGCCTTCATTCATTTAAAAATACCAGGTCAGTTTAAAAGAAAGTCTTCCTATAGTATAAGTAAGTATAGCTCTAGTAAATTCTAAACTTTAAATTAATTACATGTCCGTCAGTTAAAACGAAAAGAAAAACCCCAAAGCCTTGGAACACGGAATAGGGTTGATTGCATTTTATCGATTTTTATCGATATATGGTTAAGTAGCCTTCCATTGGGAATCCTAGCATTCGTTTAGGACAAGCTAGCTGTCACATGATTGTACCAGCACTCATATTATTATGACAGCAAAAATTGTAGGTATTTTTTTCTTCGTGTTACAAGTCATTTGCCATTCTCTTTAATGTCGCTGTGAAATGACCAGTTTACTTTGAGGCAAGACTAATATTGTTGTGACTAAGATGCAATTTATGGACAACTGACGAATGTAAAATAATATGATTAGAACTTAAGCAACTCATTGAAAGACTTTGAAATAATCTACAACATTCTGAAGGCCGAAAAATATTTTCGGCTCATCACTAATCTTGACATATCCGTTTCATTATCTATCTATTACATAAAACCACGTCTTGCTCTAAGTAGTAAGTTTAATCCCTGTTCTATAATCTTGTAAATACGTCTGTTTACTTTTAGTTATAATTTTTTTTCTTTTACTGTCATTGTCGAAGCATTAGAAATTATCCAGAATTCGATGACGTCATATTATTACCTGCTCACGGTCCACATCGAGATAGTTATGAGGTACGTATCCCTCTTCTCCACGGTAGTTCCTGGCCCGAAGCCAGCCGTCTCCGTCACCTTCGCCGACCACCTCCAGCTGCTCGCTCTCAATGATCGACAGTTCATCAGGGTTTTGGGCCTGATGTCAGAATAGTGTGTTCCAGTATTTGAAGTTTTATGAGGATAGTTAGGGATAGTAATGTGGTAAGTTCTCGTGACCTATTAATGTATTTTAAAGGTATTTTTATATATTTATCGTGGTCGATTTTATTAGGAAAATAGAGTTAAAGCTATTCGCCCTGGTGATAACTAAGTATGTTTCGCGAATTTCATAAGTAGTTATTTTCTAAGACTTCCAAAGGTACAAGAGGTCGAGATTTGATAATAAGTATTTATCCTTTGAAAATATTGAAGAAACTGTAACTCAGAATAAAGCGAAGTAAAATACCAAGTTAATATCCCACAGCATAGCGAGGATAGTTCAAGCTATTCCCTGAAATAGCTTGCGTGATCGCGTTATTTAAATTCAGAAATTTTTAAACGGAGTTAAAATTAGGTTCAGTAATCACGACGGCCGATCGGTTCCTGTTCCAGACTAAAATAGCGTGGTTATCTATCAGGGTATTATTCTAGCGGTGTAGCGACCCTCGCATACAAGGATAGGATCAGCATTTCCTGATTAACTAAACCGGTGAACCCTTTATGTATGAAACAATTGACGCCGTCTGTATAATAAGCTTATAGGAAATCGACCTCTTTGTTGACGAAATAAGGTCCTATTTTGTTTAAATACTTACGTTTATAACAATGATATCGTCGAAAATAACTAATACTAACACCGCCTACTTAGATTGGAATTTTGAGTATTAAAATAATTATCGTTGGAACCGATGAAGCTAAAAAACACTTACAAACACATAAAGGAAAATAAACACGAGTCCTCTAACATTCTTTATTCAAAAAATATTCTGGACTAAATTAGTGGAGCTCTACTTTTCAAAAACCTTTTTAAAATATTGTTTTATTCATTATCATGATTTGTGACAAAGATAATGAAGTGTACAGTCTCGCCGGTGACCGGCATACGTACCGTGTATGAGTACAGAGCCGTGCATTTGTAGAGGGGAGCCGCCGGGGGCTCAACGGCCGACGCTTCGCCCCCAGTCTCCGGCTCGTCCCAGTTCACTTGAGTCGGATCGTCCCAACCCACAGTCAGCTGCTCAATGCGCATGCGATCTTCTTCCAGCATTGCTAAGAAAATATTACATGAAATATTTGCAGATTTTCTAAAATCGGATAAGCATAGTCGTCTATTCACTCCTAGTTGCTATAACTTTATACAACAGTGAAATTGGGAAGTTGTCATTTCACCCTCTCGTTCAGTTTTCCAGTACCTCATAATGGTATGGTGAGGCTAAAGTCAAAATTCTATCTACAGTAGGCATATCAATAGATAGATCGGTTATTGAAGTGTTTAGTTTATACGACTTACCATCAACATCTTCATCATGTTCATCCTCGTTCTGGGAGCCCGAGGTAGTGCGCTGGTGGCTGCTGGAGGCCACGGCGGCTGACGCTGAAGTGCCCTCGCCCTCGGTGTTGTCGCTGTCGTAGAACGAGTCAGAACTCGGCTGGTCCTGGGTTCAGCGTATCACGAATATTAGCTTTCAAATTCGTTCCAAGTTTAAATTGTTTTTTAAGGAATGCGACTGTCTTTTGTTTGTTTTAGAAAAAGTCAAAACGTAGTCTTTGAGTCACTGGCCACTTTAAAAAAGTTATGTAATTTTTGTGGTTAAGTTTCGAACCTCTGAAGTGGTAGGATAACATTAAGTTGAATTATGTACCTTAGATTAAAAGGTAATGATAGCATTCTACGGAGATGCAGCTAAAACAAATAAAACTTAACGAAATTAAAATAAATTCTATATTAACGTTGATTAATGCAGTATGATGCCAAAATGTTATATAAGCTATTGGCTTTACAGGTAACTCGCCGAGCCGACTGATAAAGTAATTTCTGATGAAGAAAAAATAAAATAATATCTGATTAAACTTATCAAAATAAAGAAATGAAAATTCGCCATGGATATAACCGCTTAGCATTTAACATAAGCATTAGCTCAGACGATGAATACCTACCTAACTTTTGAAGCTAAAAACCTAAAAGCTAAAATTTGTAGCACAGCCTATATTAATACTTTCCGGAAAGTAGCCCAGCAGCTGATAAATTATTTTAACTGTAAACGACAACTAAAACTTAGGCCTAAATGATAGATATGCAATATCACTTCATAAATATTGCAGGTTGCATTCTGATAGAAGCGCGCGACCGATGCCGACGGATAACGCATCGGACAAATGCGTCAAGTCAAAGGTTCCAATCTAATAGATGATGATCAGACGAACAGTTGTTCTACAACCAAACTCAAATTCATAATAAGATAAAACAAAAGAAAAAGATTCGTCAATCTTGGGTAATACTCACGGCTGCGCCCGAAGCGTCGGTGCGAACGCTGAGCAGGCTGCTGCTTCTCGGCAAGGGTTCCTGGACAGCCAGCATGTCGACCTCCTTCAGCCACTCGTCCACAGGAGCCCCGCTCACGCGAAGACATTCGAGGCGCGACTCGTACTTGGCTTTCGAAATCTCCGACCGACGGATAGTCGCCCGCAACTCGTCCAAACGAACATCCAATTCGGGACCATTCGGATCATTCGGGTCCACCTTGTCCCAGAAAAGAGGCATAAAATTAAATTTGGATACTAAATACAGTTTTTAAGACTCATGTTTCAATTTAAATTATTTAAAGACTTACGTTTTAATTAAAATGCATAAAATTAAATTGCATCCGAGTCGAACAGTTGAGCGAAAACGTAGTTAGCAAAAACTTAAATTGAAGCGGTAATTTTGGAGTTACTTTTAAAAGGCGAAAAATAAAATATATTTTTTTTAAATTTAATTAAGATGTTACTCTAAATCGGGATTAAAAATATGCCATGAGCGGATTCTCAATCCGAAGAAGTATAGCCTGATAACCACGCAGTAATGGTGTGGGCCAAATTTGACGTATAGGACGAAAATCAGGCAATTGTTCCGAGCAAAGTATGAATATCTCACCCGAAGCTTGGCCCTTAGCTGTTTCGCTAGAGTTAGGACAGCACCCATGGTAACACGTAATTAACGTATTTTTGAATAAATGTAGTTTAGTGGTGATGTTGCCTGCTAGAGTGACGGAGGAGATATGCACTGGGCGCTAGGGAGGGGTATCACAGGCCGCCTACTGCCTACCAATGCTAAGGGTAATTGGACAGCATTAACTATTCATTATGCTTTACAGCGGCTCCGTATTGACTGTTTAACACACGATACTATTTGTTTCCTTCGTCTTTATCTTTTTAATTCTTTTTTTTTTATTATAATTTCTGTAGAAGATGAGAGAGGTAGATTTTTTGTGCAATAATTCAAAATTTACTGTGCAATTTCGAGTTTTCCAGATTTCGGGAATCTTATCAAAATATCCTGTAAATAAGTATCAACAAATAAGATTTCCTTATTGAAAGGAAAACGAAAATTAGAGCCAACAGCACAATGTAATCTACTTAACACCTAAACAGAGCTGAGGTTGATTTAGCAAAAAAAATATTTTTCGAATTTTTAAATACTCATTTAAAGAGACAAAAATTTACAAATAAAACACCCTAAATCAAATATCACCTATTCCTTATTCCTAATAACAGTTGCATTATTGATTAAAGACGTCTATCGACAAGGTTTCGATAAAATAAATTCATTCTCTAGTTTTACTATGTTCAATCAATGCTAGCATCGTCATCGTGGTCTGAGTAAGAACAGGTGATGTAACTAACCTTATTATTACACTGTTATTTGCCGATTAATTTTGCAGAATATAATAACAGGGTTCCGCTCCGTTCATGCATTTGATTTAATATTATATTCATTTAACGTTGTATGTCCGGTTGCTTAAAGTCTAAGGGTGCGTTTAAACTACATACTCTTTTTTCCCCCATTTATTAAAAAAACCAAGAGAGAACAACGGAAGAGTTCTGCGTCTGTTTGCAAACTGTATAGCCGTATGCAAATGTTACTCTCGTACTAGCTCTAGTTGCTAGTTCAAATGCACCTTAATCAACCTTAGACCTCAAAATGAGTGTGTGCTCACTTTTCCCACAACTCACCTTTTGTCCAGCATCACGCATAGCTTGGTAGACGTTCATCTTGCGAGTAGCGTCGCGCACTAGCGAGGTCTCGCGCAAGACGCGCGTGGCCCAGCGCCGAGCCTCCTGACCGAGAGTCTGCGCAACCGACTCGTGCTCGATGGTCACCGTGTCGATCGGATCGTTGTCACACGGCTCGAACTCGTACTGGGAACAAATGGTGGGGATTATCTTGTTGGCAGGAGCAAGATGTGGTTAAAATGTGTAGTTTTGATTTTGATCCCCATCGAAAATACCACTTTCTGTCCAAATACCATTAAACTGGCCAGTGATATCTAGTGCCTCTGTGAGTGCTTCTAAGACCGTATCTGGCAAACTTACAGAATCAAATCCTAAAAGTTTTAACTTTCTCTAAAATAAGTAATGTACAGTGGTCTATTTGTCATAGAGTTTTTTTTTCACAACCGATCACCAACCGATATTGACTCTGTAATTTTCTAGTTAAATGTCCTTTGCGATAATTTCAAAGCGCTTGCATTTATCGACAAAAGAGCAATTCAAAGGGAATTGTTAAATACTAAGGCAATTATTTTCAAACTACAGCCCGCGTCGGCGCTCGCGAAGGCGATATAATGGCAAAATTGCTAAACTTGCAATACCGTTCATGTATTAATAGTGAGGAAGAAACTTCTTATTATGTTTGGATAGCCCCAGGATATGTGAGTGCCTTATTTTTCATGTATTCAGAGTTTAGGTACAAGTGTTATGTTTCTTTAAAATGTGTATTATGTATGTAACGCTTAACATAAAGATAACTCTGTTGCTTGATCACTGTAGGTGACAACTTGATAATTTGGAGTCTATCTATTGGCCCGACATCTTACACATAACTGAATTCAAACGTCATTCAAATTAGGTAAGCCATCTCTAAGATTTTTAGCACAAAATCGTAAACACTTATGAATCACTTGAGTAATTATCCAATTTGATAAGTTTTTTTTAACATCTTCAATTTTCTATTAAAACACACACCGACTTGTTACTTCATTGTATGTGTAGATAGTACGGTGGGAAAAGGTTACGAGCTTTTATATTATTGCGTTTTTTATTGATTTTAGCAATAAATTGTCGTAACAGGTAATTTCATTTGTACTATCCTTGTCCTATTTAATATAACAATGTACAGGGCACAGTATAAGCCACTTTTGTCGTAAAAAGGCTATATAATTGGAAGCCACTCATAGTGGTTAAATGTTTGATTAATTATGAGTCAATGGCTTGCGATATAAACAGGAAATATTCGAATAAGTTCTTCTTTATTACTATATTTTTTTCGAATAAGTACGTAGATTACGTATAAAAACGACGTTTATTCTTGAGCAGCTATCATCCAAAAACGTCACGAACCAACTTAGTGTTACTGAAACTTCTCCAAGTACCAGAACTGTTCAAAAACCTCTGGAAAAGATTTGATAAATGTTACTTATTACCTGGATATGTTGCTTAAGCACTGGGTAGTACAAATACAGGCATTGTAGATTGTACTCCCTTGTCAATTGTTGTGCCTGATCCCTAATCTTTCCGAACGAGTGCTGAGTGGCCGAGCACGTCAGGAGTTCAGTGCGGCCCATGAAGGTGAGGAACTCCGACACCTTCTCGTAGACTGCAGCCTCCATGCTCAGCATACAGTTCTGAAGCTCCACCAGGAAGTAGCGGTTCTGGGGAAGAACTTGTCATTTAGATCGGATGTGATGGTTCAAATAATGTTGTCAAAATTAAGTCTTCAGTAAACCTCAGAAATCGGACCAGATCTTATCAAAAGAACATTTCTAATTAAATGTCAAGATTTAAGTCACTTGACTCCTGCGCAGACTCGAGGTTATCGGAAACTATTTCTTTGCGAATAGATTAATTACCGACTTCTCTTTAATCTTGGATAACCAATGCGAAAATCCAAGTAGCTTAGTGGTCCACATTGTTTGAAAATCCATAAGAGTCCCTTCTCTAACCTGATGTGCATTAGCAGCTGCGATGCTCAAAAGATAATCATTCCTTGCCCCGGTGGACTTCTCCTCAAGCTGATCACGACGTGAAGACACCTTCGCGCTGTTCTTCTGCAGCGACGTGATGGACTGGAAGAAGGAGCCTTTCTTCTTCTTCAATCTGAAAGAAAATCAAGTTTAAGACAAGGTTTTAAGTTCAATAAAATACCTTTGATAAAGAAGATCCTCCATTACTTATAGCGGAAGATACGATACGAACGGTAGAATCCTGTAAAATACTCAATTGATCGTAATGAAAACAATAGTTAATCTCTTGCTTTTTTACTCTGAAAACAAGGCAAATGCCTCGTTCAATTTATGAGATCCTGGAAGCAATCTGTGTTGTGGTACCATGACTATGAATACGAGTCTTGTACTGAATGAAGCGGGTACAAACCACGAGGAAGGAAAGATAAGCGGAGATGCCATAAGACAGGTAGGTCAGGCGCCTTCTTGTAGGACGGTAGGCGTGATTAATTACAAACGTTAGCATTCGCGTTCCTTATCAAATCAAGACGAATCTCTCACAGATTAGTAACGTTGCATTGGTGATTTCATTTTTTTTTATGAGCGGGTTCTGAAGAAAGCGTTTGAGGACGGAGCAAAATAGTAAAGTTCTTAGTCCCTCGAATACCCGCATTTTGGCGCGCTACGTTCTTAGGAGATTGTGCGTTATGACATGTCCGCTAGTGGCTTTGTTCTCCATGGTACGGACAAACACATCGTTCCCGATGGAACAAGGACAGCTGTGTGCGTTTGGCTGGACTCCAAGTGCACTGCCGCAACAGGAAGGTCACTCATAGGAATCAATAGAACTTCCAACCTACATTCCTAGATTGGAGTCACGGGACAGTTTTTAACCTTTTTGTTTGGTCAAAACGGGAAATCAGTACGGTGTTGAAAAGCTATTGTTGGATAAAAAAAAGTATATAATCTGATGCTGAAAATGGTTTGAGCATTTGACGAAAAGTATTTTTGTTTCGAAGAGTACGTTAACCGAATATTTTGTTAGCATCTTTTGTGTGACTGAGAAATGGTCATCTGTGGTTTTTTGTCATGTTCATGAAGACCTAATACGCCTATAACGCTACTTGTATATTTCCCAAACATTAAGTTACAAAACTGCGCCGTCCCCAAATAAAATTGGGATAAGGGATAAGGGATGGGAAGGTGATGATGATGACGATCAAGTTACAAAACTCTGCGCTTGAGATTCCACCAGTCACAACAATTCAAAGTTAAAAAAATACCCACTCGTTTTGTCATCAATGAGGCCAACCGTTTACAAGTTGGATACAACAGTGTTCAATGAAGCCTGATTGTTCAAACAGGAAGCTGCATTTTAATAAAATATACGCAACATTTCCATCGGACACAATACGAAAACAATAAACAAATATAAAATCCCGTTATGTCCGCACAATGAACAAAACTTGTTTAAAGTTTATTACAAGCGCTTGTTCCACAAACAAGTTGACATCTACCTATTGTTATTTTACTTTTCAATTTTAAACATGTGTTTACTTGTATATTTAATTCTTTAATTACATTAAACATTAATATTTACTACTTGCAACCGAAAGGTGTCAAAAAATACCACCCCTTCGGTACTACCGGGACCCCAAAAGGCTGGCAGAATTTGTATTTTGTATACGCTATAACCTAAATGTTAAAACTACTCAAAAGGAGTAAAAATTGGATTGAAAACTGCGTTTTAAATAAAGTAAGAGTATTTCTCCTCCAAAAGGATATAGATTTTCTTTAAAATACTTTTTTAAACTACACATTACACAGATACGTTAAAAAATTTGAAAACATTAACAAAAACGAAGTTTCGAAACCGAGTTTCACAAACTGTTCATAGTTTGCGCAATGGGAGCCGACGTTGGGCTATAAATCGAGCGTTTAGTTGCGTTTTCATGGGCAGCCGCTGCTGAATAATGCGTGTAAATACAGGATAGTGCTTGTAAATGGACGGATAGTGACGGCCGATTTGGCTGAAATATCCATCTGCCCTATAGGTTGAAACAGGTGCTCAATCTAACGTGCAAAGCTGAAGGATTATAGTTTTTTTTAATCCGCAAAATTGAGGTAGTTGGACATGTAAAATGTTTGCGAGTTTAGTAGTCCAATTTTTGGGACTTTCAGAACTAAGAAGCTTGGAAAAAATACGTCAACTAGATGTTTTATATGAGTAATTTTTCACTTACTTTTCCTCGATATCCTTGGCTTTGTCGCGGACATCGTGAGCGGTGTGCTCTTCATCAAAATACAGTTTCTTCGTTTTATCAACATCCAGGACCGTATTTTGGAGCTCCTTGTGTGCTTGCGCCAGGGTATCAGTGCACTGAAACAAATAACAAAATGTTTATAAGTGGCCTTTCAGACACCACTTTATTTAGAACGTCCCTCAAGAAAACGGTGTCTTAAAGTTATTGGAGATTCTTCTCAAAAATGTTTTCTTCTTCCACAGCCATCTTGACTCTGATCTTCTGTTGGCCGTAGAACTGGTTCCAAACACGTCGAGAAAGAAAAGAGCTTAAAGGTATAAGGCACTTTAAGGCTCAATTCCTTGGCGGCGCGTTCAGAACCAACCAGCATCGGGTCCGTCTTGAGTGTGGAGTAAAGGTTTCCAAACTTGATTTTTTCTTCAGCATCACTCTAGGTACGTAAAATGCGGTAACAGAGATAAACTGGCTTTCATGGTTCCCTAATTTTCATCACATTTCATATTGAAAACAACATAACAGGTAACTCTAATTTAAAATCTTAAAAAAAATATAGTTTTGGTGTGGGCGTCATAAGAGAAACGCTAAATTACAGTCACGAAGAAGTACAGACTTAACAGTCGGCCAACAGTTGGCCCGTAGGATGGAACAAAAATTAAAAAAAATAAAATCGTGAATTTTTAATCATGGTCGTTGTTATGCGCCTCACCAGTACATTTCCGTGATTTCAAGCGTCCGATCCAACTGTCAGTTCACTTTATCGTGGAAGTGTATATTTATTATGTACATTTGGAGTAATCTTAGCAAAAAGAACTTGCATAAGGAAATGAAAAAACAAAGGAATCAATATTTTAAGAGCTTTCGAGACGTGAAGTACCTATTGATTTTGATAACATTGTTTTTTTTTCAGTTTTGGATGATTGTATTTCCCAGATCCTGGTAACATATTCGGTTGATCCGCAGTGATAAGAAAATTGAAGATATCCTAATTTTAATACCTGTAATTTTTAAGGAATATCAAAACGACATCGTGTAAAATGGAAAACATATTTTGAATAGAAAATGCATTGGTTGTATTAAACTACCAAAGCCATGTGAACACGTCATGTGTCAAGTTGTATTTTAAGGGCGTAATTACACACTTCGATAAATGGACGTATTAATCTACTAGTCAGGTCTTCGTTTAACTTCGAGACAGACGTACTAAAATCGCGCAAAAATGAGAAACCAAATTGCCTATCAAATTATCCAAAATTATAAAATGGCTCTTCAGAATGGTTTTCAGGCCTTGGGTCAGTTTTTCAACAACTCAGTTGTAAAATTGACACGCTATTGGAGAGGCGACAAATATTATCCAGAGGTTTTCGTTTAGACGAAAACATGTAGCGGGGTGAATGACCCTTGCATCAAGCACCGTAGATGTCATGAAGCAACTTCGACATCATGCCGTCGGAAGCGTTCCTGACCAAAACGTATAGGAATTATAATTGCGAAATAATTATCTCTTTGGCAAGTGAAGTTCAAAATCATGTGTGCAAGTTTGGTAACGAGAAGTTTCAAAAAGATCCAAAAACGTTCAGAGGCTCCGCCGATGCGACCACTTACGGCGAGGTACCAGGACATCAGGATACGACGAAAGGTCATACAAACACGATTCATGTTCTGCACAATATAATGAGAATTAGACTCATATAGAACAAAAACGTATGTATTTTATTTTGTAATCCTTTTGAACAAAAACTAGTGATCTATTACTAAAATTTGATTGTTTTTGGTGAGCTACGCCGTAGCATAAATGCGTAGCAATTGCTACGAATGTGTAGTCTGTCAAATGATGATGTTTTATTAGAATTCCTGTCAATTTAAGTTTAGTTACAATATCTTTTTATCAAGTATAGGTACAGACACATTAAATATATTGAATGCAACACATGTTCCATTTATTCGCTGAGACATTTGAAAGAGACTGCAAGAATTCTTTGACAGTGTTTACGATAAAATATTTATTTCAAACGTGACTTTCATGTAAAACAGCACTTTATTGTCACTATCTATAAAGTGCATGGAAAACTTCTGTAAGAGTAATATTAAATAAAGTGAGGTCTTATTTTCTGTGTGTTCTAAGATATTAAGTATCAAGTGTAACCTCAAGTGATAACGTACACCAAATTACGAAGTAAAAAGTGGTGAGTAAAATGTGCAAGCATATTTTAAAAGGGAATTTAGTTGAAAATTATCTAATTGAAATGACGGCAAAAGTGTTGATACACCTGAGATTGATATATACCCTTTTACTATGTGTCATAATTTAGGGGACTGAAAATATTCTTATACATAGGCAAGTCTGGATGCAGGTCGCTTCCAACAGGTATCTGTGGAGATCTAAGGGGGAGACCTATGTTCAGCAGTGGACGTCCTATGGCTGAGATGATGATGATGATAGGCAAGTCATACAAAATGATAAATCCTACGAGCGTCTGTGGCATTCTTAGTAATTATGTCTTTACGTTTTTTGTCTTTGATCTTGTGCCTGTTGACTGGTGGGGAAAGAATGGCGCGAGCCCGTCAATGCTACCATAATGGCCTGAGCATTCTACTAGCATTGAAAAGCCCGCACGATCCTGTGCTGCAGCTGATGAATCTTCTTCTTGATAAATGTTGATTATAGGACTCCACATTGTCACTTGGCAGTCGTTACGGGTAGTCAGAAGCCAGTAAGTCTGACACTAGTCTAACCAAGGGGTATTGGGTTGCCCAGGTAACTAGATCAATGAGGTCGGATAGAGCAGTCGCTCCTTGTAAAGCACTGGTACTCAGCTACATCCAGTTAAACTGGTAGCCGACCCCAACATAGTTGGGAAAAGGACTCCACATCACAGTTTGTATCTTTGTACATATACCATCTTCGTTGGTTTACCATTTACTTATTTATAAACAACAACGAAAATAACATTAATGGAAATGCAAATGCAATTGGATAATTAATTTCTTATATCACTAAACTAAACAGTACTATTGAAAAATTTACAAAGAGACATTATAAATCAAAACTTAAGTCAAAAAGTCCTACGAAACCTGAAAGTTAGAAAGACAGCTTACATACAAACATCTTCGAGCTGATAAACATTACACAAACAGAAAGGCATCCTTGATTTTATTACAAAAAAGTAAAACAAGCAGACACAACTTTTTTTTTAAACTCTGTGTTATGTCAAACTTGTGTTTAAAAAACACACCTTATACCAAAGTCCATAGCGTACCTTTTTGGCTACATTGAGCTTATGCTGACGCAGAAACTTGGCTTCGTCGGCGATCTGCTGTTGGAACACCTCGACGGCGGCGAGGCGCGCGCGCGCAAGCTTCTCGTTCTCCTCCAGAACAGTGCGCCATACGTTCCACATGTTCCTACGATAGAAACAACAATCATTTAATTATAATAATCACTACATTCTCTGCCCCTATATACCTATGTATGCTAGACTCTTTAAAACAACGCAACGGATTTTGATTCGGCTAAAGAGGCAGGTTTATAGTATAATGTCGTGGATTTAGTATCAGCATTGCACGCTGGGACGGATCGCTGGTGATAATATATTGATATAGCCTTTGGTAGGTAGGTATTATGAGGTGGTGTGATATTTTACGGAGTATTGAGGGAGAGAGAGATAAAGATAGAGAAGATCTGATGATGAGGATCTTTGTAGCCTTTAAAATATCTTCATAATATTTTTTAGATTTAAGTTATTCTGAAGACCAAAAATAAGGTGAGTAAACTGCTCCTGATGTGTGTGTATGTAATTGTGAACCTTCTCTGTCCTATTTCCAGGTGTACAAATCCGTAGTAAATAATGTTGAAACTATACTACCAAAATTAAAGCGAAGCCTTAACCGTGAAACCTTTGACCGTGAAACTATGACAAGTAAAGCTACCGCTAAAATGATAACATTCGCACAAAGCTTTCGCCAGCATTTTGTTGACTGCACAAAAAGGATTCATACTTTTTAACCTTTTTCGTCAAACCAGATAACTTTGTAGATTACAGTACTGTCAGAATCAGGGCATCAATTGTGGAATAGAATTAACAGTAGTCTACTATCGTGGACGCGTTATTACTTGCTAGAACAAAGGGAACTGTAACCTAATTTTTCAGAACATTCATGCTGCAATATGCAAGGGATTTTCGCCTTAAATGAGTACAGATTCCAGACTCATATGGTTGAGTTTTCTCTGCATGTTTCTGTGGACGGTGTTGATAGGAAATTGTTAATCTGGACCTTTGACTTTGTGGCTGTGTTTGTGCAAAACTCCGGGAGTGGGGTTGTTTTTATGTTACTATCATGGTCGCTAGCGATGCAGCTCTGAGTTATTAGTGGTAAATATTTTATCTACGAATTGTTGGGAGTAGAACCCTGAATTAGAAATACTCCGATTAGTTTGCTTGGTTATTCTATCAGAACCAACCTATTTTAAAAAGTATTTCTTTACATAGCACTTCGCATGTTGTCGCTAACTTTCGCATTTGCTTTTTACATTTATAAAATGACGGGGTGCATGAAAGGAGCCTCCCCGAGCGGTGTATCATATTCATCTCCATACGCCCGGCGCACCCTGGGCAACCTGCGAGGACAGCGAGCCGGTAACGCAGGTTGGCTGATCCTTTCACCACGATGGCAACAACGACATCCAACCGGTCCTTTTCAGGACCACAAAGGCCCTTTTCAGGGCCAAAAACCAGGCAATTGTCAGAGCCCGCTCTGACTGTAATCTCTATAAACATAGAAGGGTTTTCTGCCGATAAGGCTGTAATACTGGCAGAGCTTTGCCAGAAAACACACTGCGACATCTTGTGTGTACAGGAAACCCACCGAGGCCCGGATCAAACTCGGCCTCATATACAAGGAATGACCCTTGCTGCAGAGACACCACACCCCAAATATGGGAGCGCTATTTTCACGAAGCCTAACACATTAGTGTCCTCTGTGTCAGTTTCAAACAACCATAGCATCGAACTACTATCGATAAGTTTCGGTAGTTGTTCTGTAACTTCAATCTATAAGCCCCCAGGGCAACCCTTCATTTTCTGCGAACCTCCCAATTTTACAAACCACTCAGTCAAAATTGTGGTAGGTGATTTCAACAGTCACAGCGAAACATGGGGATATCGCGATAATGACTCAGATGGAGTGGCTGTCGAAGAATGGGCAGACGCTAACGACCTACATTTGTTACACAGTGCCAAGCTGCCAGCGTCGTTGAACAGCAGTCGCTGGAAACGAGGCTATAACCCAGATCTGATTTTTGCCAGTACACCTATAATATCTCAGTGTGTAAAATATGTCTGTCATCCCATCCCAAGAACTCAGCATAGACCAATAATGTGTCAAGTTCAGGCAGCTGTCAAACCATTGGAAGTGCCTTTCAAACGGCGTTTCAACTATATTAAAGCCAATTGGGTAGACTTCTCCAGCTTTGTCGACGAAGCATTACGAGATGTCCATCCATCTCCTCAGGCATACGATCAGTTTGCTGCAATAGTCCATAAAGCCTCCAAAAGATTCATACCGAGAGGCTGCCGCACCGCCTATGTAC
Source organism: Helicoverpa armigera (assembly GCF_030705265.1). Lineage (NCBI taxonomy): Eukaryota > Metazoa > Arthropoda > Insecta > Lepidoptera > Noctuidae > Helicoverpa > Helicoverpa armigera. Next base: position 3,452,180 of record NC_087120.1, on the reverse strand, counting down.
CTGGACTATCGACACACTCTGCAGAGCTGCTCTCTCAGTACAACTCCCTTTACGGTACCGACCCTTTTTCTGAGGAGACTATTCGTGTGGGCGAAGAACTCTTGTCCACAGTATCAGAGAGCAGACGCGAGAAATGGGTGGACACCGTAACCAGCCTGGACTTGACCCACAATAGCAAAAAAGCTTGGAACACTATCAGGAAGCTTACCAGCGAACCACCTCCACCTGTCAAAATTAGCCCGATTACTGCCAATCAGATAGCCCACCAACTTATGATGAACGGAAAACCTGACAACCGCCCTAGTCGAACTCCGAAACTGTCCTGCCAACCCAACAATTCTGATGAAATAAGCAGAGAGTTTGATCTGGGTGAAATTGTTGGGTCGATAATGAACCTTAAAAATGGCAAAGCTTCCGGCGTTGATAATATCTCGACCGAACAAATCAAGCATCTAGGTCCTGTGGCAGTATCCTGGCTTCTTAACCTTTTTAACCAATGTTTGGAGCATTCCAGGATTCCGAGGGTTTGGAGAAGAGCCAAAGTAATAGCTTTACTAAAACCTGGCAAGTCGCCTGATGACCCTAAAAATTTCCGACCTATCTCCCTACTGTGTCATACTTACAAACTCTTCGAACGAATGCTCCTCAACCGTCTAACGAAGATCATAGATCCTAAACTCATCCCCGAGCAGGCCGGCTTCAGACCTGGTAAGTCATGCTGCAATCAGGTTTTACGGCTTACTCAGCATATCGAAGATGGATATGAAGCCGGTGCAGTGACGGGCGTGGTTTTTGTGGATCTCTCGGCGGCGTATGATACAGTCAATATAGGGAGACTACTGTGGAAAGTCAGTGAACTAACACACGATCAGAAATTTGTGGGAATTCTGGGAGAACTTCTCCGCAACCGGAGATTCCAAGTCCACTTACAATCTGGACAAAGCAGGTGGCGGAAGCTCAGAAACGGTCTGCCCCAAGGGAGTGTCCTAGCCCCCACCCTATTCAACATCTACACAAACGATCAGCCGCAACCACCTAATACAACCAGTTTTATCTATGCCGACGACCTGGCACTGGCAGCGCAGGCAAAATCGTTTGAAGTGGTCGAGACCTACCTCTCTGCTGCCCTTGAAGACTTGGACATCTATTACAGGGAAAACGCCCTGAAACCAAATCCTGCCAAGACACAGTCCTGCGCCTATCACCTGCGCAACCGTATGGCTAACCGCAAATTAGACGTCGTTTGGAGAGGCGTACGCATCACGCACACTGACTGCCCAAAGTACCTGGGAGTTACCTTAGATAGGTCCTTGACGTATAAGACCAACTGCGAGAACGTCAAGAAGAAAGTGTTCAGCCGCAATAACCTCCTGCGACGTCTAACCACCTCCAAATGGGGTGCTGCCCCGAATGTCCTGCGTACCACTGGATTAGCATTATGTTTTTCTGCCGGTGAATATGCTTGCCCGGTTTGGGGACGCTCCACGCACACAAAGGGGGTGGATGTAGCTCTTAATGAGACGTGTAGAATAATAACAGGCTGTCTCAAACCAACACCGGTTCAAATGCTATATCCACTCGCCGGAATTGCACCCCCAGCGGTACGCAGGAACGTGGCTGCCTCCCTGGAAAAAATGCGCCAAGAAACGGACCAACGTCATCCGCTACATGGCGCTAGACCACCGCGCAGCCGATTAAAAAGCAGGAACAGTTTCCTCGCCAGTGTAGCCCCAGTTAAAGATGCTCCTAAGACCCGCATCGAACAATGGGAAGAACTTGCTCTGCCTGACTTCCTTCCACCCGTGGAACGGCTTCCACCAGGTTACGACCAACCGTGGCCTGTATGGAAGTCTCTTAACAGGCTACGTGCACAGGTAGGCAGGTGCAGGGAAAACCTATGTAAGTGGGGCTACACTGACGACAACAGCTGCGGGTGTGGTGCCATACCACAAACCATGCGGCACCTTCTATGCTGCCCACTATGCCCCGACACCTGCATAGTGGAGGACCTTTATAACGCTACTGACAATGCCGTATGCGTAGCGAAATATTGGGCCTCCAAAATTTAAGTTGCCATCGACTCGCCAAGAAGAAGATTTATAAAATACGTTACAAGTACCTTTGGTAACAGAAATAATTTTTTTACATATTATAGTGATAACAAAGGGCATTATTTCAGGGCGAAACTATTGTGGACAAAACATTTTTAAGTTTATTTAGCATAATATATAAATATATATAATATTTCCATAGTAAAAATGACTATCCTATTTAAAAAATAAATTCTAACAAAACATTATTCCACGTAGACTGTAATACTTAACTACATTTAAACTCCCATGAAAGGGCTTTAAATTCCCATGTTTAAAACAATGAAACTGTCAGCAGAATTCCAACAGTTCAACAGTTTTACGTACAGCTTTATTATTTTATTTAAATACACATAATCAGCTTATGTTCCCCATGGAAGGGGAACCCGGCTTATGTAACATGTATTATATGACACGCCATTGTCACAATTGTACTCATTAAGCTCATAGAAATTCCAGGTATTCATTATAACGTACGTACGGTTCAAATCCTTCATTAATTATAAGCCCGAATTGTATTTGTTGTTTTGATTTGAGCTCACTGATTTGAGGGTAGGTTTTGAATGCTGGGTGCCGACTGCAACTGCCGACGGCATATGCTGCGACTGCATGGAGTCGGACGCAGCTGCACGACTGGTTTGTATGTATTTATATGAAACCGTTTGGGTCGAAGCGGCAGCAGCGGGTGCAGTCGCCACTTTAGGAAGTATTTTAAACAGTAATAAAATGGAAGATTAGAAAAAAACATTACTTTTTCCAAGCTACTTAATCCATACCATAACCATAAGTTTTTCTACGATAAAAGAGTAATCTTCAATTCCGTAACGTCCACGGACTTAAAAGCCCGGACTTTATCTTGTTGACCGATCCCGGATCTCCGCGGATAGTTAAAGCTTTTAACCTTTTTAACTCTGTTTCGATATCGGATCTAGTGTTCATTTCCACGAAGTTTCAATAAAACTCGTCTCACGGTACTTAGTGAATAAGTAAATGGAAAGCTTAGTGGATGCAGCGGTGTCGGATTTCCCCGTGAATTCTCAAATGTTTTAAAGCCCGCGGGCGGTCACTTTAATTCCGAGATTTGGTTTCTAATTAGTGTAATGTAACGAATGCACTTCGGTTAGGAATGAGATAGTGTGCTCGCACATACACTAATTAATTAGTTACTTAACTAAGTATCTTATATCTTCGCCTGAGAGTATGTTTTTGCTTGTTATCTTGGCACCACAATCATTAATTTGGCATCCTGGGTTGCAAGTATGAGTTACTGTGTGATGGTATTTTCTAAGTAAAGGTCTGGCGTCTAGGTCGGTTCTTGGTTAAAAATGATAGCATCGCTAGTAACCAGGTTAATTGGGACTCAAAGGTTATTTATGTGATTGCAACGTTGCGGGCACAGGTCGTAATTCAAGCGAGGTGAAGATCGTTGCAGGTGACAAAGCTTTGAGAAGATTCCATTAGATGCTGCCCTTCGTATACACCGCACCCACGTTTGTGATTAATACTTTTATTTATATGTATATGTACACATACATGGTTTTGAACTCTTATCTTGTCGTTCGCGACTCAATCCTGCTCAAAGCTTACCTGCATGTGTAAATAAATCACCAATCCTATGAAATCTATCAAATTTTACAAACGTAACGTTTGGGTTCAGATGTTTGTTGATCAATCATGATTTAACTTAGCAGTAATATTGCATAACATATGAATTACTTTTTCATTAGAATGCAAAAGCTAATCAAAAGCTAATCAAAAAATGGTTACTCAAATGCACTGCTTTTCGGTAGTTATTTTCTGTAAAGAATTTAAACTGAATTTAAGCAAAACGTTGTTTTGCGCTAAAATGTCCCTCTACTTTCCCGCTTTGTAGAAATTGTTTTAACGTAAATATTAACAATTCTGAATTCAATTATGATATTCTCCTTGGCGGGTCCAGTTTCATATTTAACTTACAAACAACTGTTTGCACTGGTTAACTAAATATTAATTGCATGGAAGCAAAATGTAATATAATATTTCTGTGTTTTGCGAAACGTATTTCATATGTAAACATTAATCAGTTTTGAAATACACAAAAATATTTTGTTGTGAAGTTCTCATTTCTGGTGCAATTATACGTAGGTCTGTATAACTTCCTCGTGTAAAATTCAAAGCAGGAATAATTTATTTGTTTATTCTTGATGAAAAAACAATCTTACAATGAACACGTTTCCTAACAGTTAAAAGTATAATTAAAAGTAACTTATGAAACATGTAGTGTGGAATACTTTGTAAATATAATTTATGTTTGCAATGTTGTTGACAAAATATGGAGGACTAGGGGAAAAACTGAAACGTTACTTCATGAAACCATACTATTGCACGAACCTATGTTCGTGTCTACATATGTGTTTTAATGTATTTAAATCCTAGGTGGCTTATTTGGTTATTACATGGTGAAACTAATCATAACAAATACAATGATTTGAAATTTTAAATAATGCATAGCAAACGTTTTTCAAACAATGTTACCACAAATATTTAACGGTAATTATTCACCATTTCTCCATACTTAACATGTAAATTATTATTAGGACATAAAATTATAAACTGTAAGCGTTATAATATTAATGAATACATTTATCGCATGATTGAACGAATAATAAAAGGTAGTATGTATTTATTTTCAATAAAACCTATTTATTTAGTTTTTCAACATGTAATTAAAATAAATGCATGTAAAACTTCTATTTAACATGAAATTCTACGAAAGTTATGTTATTAGCTAGCATGCGATGGTGTAAACAGTTGTAATACTCAGTCATTAGTTTGTTATGAATTCTATGTAAGTAAAAAGTGTATCCAGGAAATCCCGTGATTTTACAAAGGTTTACTTACACATACTTACAAAGTCTCAGTTTGTTAGTGTGTTTGTTCGTCCTTTATGCCCAAATGCATGAACTTATTAGGTAAATATTTAGTTAAAATCAGAATAACGTAGGTAGGATGCTTTAATTCTGGTGCGTGAAATAGTTCCCTCAGGAAGCGAGTAAAAACGCTGACGGAAACTTGTAGTACATAAATATATTACGATAGCAAAAATAAGATTAAAATATTTATGTGAAATTCGTTCGCAAGTTTACTTTTAAAGGTTGCGGAATTAAGACAGCCGTGAAAGCGGTTCGCGCGGAATTCTCGGCTCACACGGAACTCGCGACTCATACCGACGCTGCCGCTCATACGACGCTTTTGTGACTGATGCTCATACCGAGGCTACATAGCCCGAGGCATCCGTGACGCGTGCCTCACAACGTCACTACGAAGCTACGAACTAGGAAAAGATTATAAAATAAAAATCCCGCGAGAAAAGAGATCGCGAGCAGCGGTGCCACGGATTAAATTGTCGATGTAAACTCGCTGCGAGAATTTTATGCCAGAAAATGTATCAGCAAATATGTATGACGGACGATGATAAATATTTTATAATGTCTTTCAAGTGTAATATTTCGCATCAGTTTTATATTCACTTAGTTCTTTTTTAACATTCCGATAAAATGGGACATTTATTTCAAGATTACTCAACTCTCTTGTGAAAATTATTCAATTATCTTTAAATGGAGTATGGTAGCTTCTCTCTAATAGGCTTCCTTACGTATTTACAAGATATCAATAGAATAACCATCACGTATATAAAATACCGACATTGCCTTGTTCAAAATACCGAATACCATAGCAATCACTGATACAAACAATGCATACCTTTCGCATAGTCAAGCCCAGACTCTTACATCGGTACATCTCAATGTCTGGCTTACCAGACAATCTTCATACGAATAATTGAATAGACGAGCAAACCCAGGTGGAAACGATGCCATATCGAACGTAAACAATGATAAGCCTGTTGTGTGTTGTCAAATATGCGGAAATCACAAATCTGCAGCACAATGCCTGTCGTTCTGTTTGTCTGAACCAGCGGCTATTAGTAGAGAGCTTACGGGGATAATACGGAGATAACGAGTCTTTGTGTGTTTGTTCACAACTCTGTTCGTTAGTCTAGGAGTATAGCTGGACTTATGTGCAAGAGGCCTCTCTTGCACATAGAATCGCATGGAAGATATCGCTTTGTGGTTTTCGATAAACTTTCTCAAATCAGCCTGGATTATGGTAATGGAGCATCTAAGAGCATGTAAATGCCGGTAATGTGTTCATTGCAATCTCTCTACGGTCGTTTCGTATTGCCGTCTCATTGCTGGACTGTTAGAGTGAGGGAATAGAGAGAGTACACCTGTGTCTGCGCAAATGTGTTTGTTCACTATAATTAAGTATATTCCGCGTAGGTATCTGGTTGATCTCTTCAGGGAGAACAGACGCCGTGGCCGATATTGGGTGCCGTCGGTACCGATCGCCGTCGGCCACTCAACGTAACCGTTTATGAATATAAGTCAATTGTTGTATTTTTCATATATATATATTTTTTTCTATAGATTTAATAATAATAATTTTAGTTGTAAGTTTTATTTTATTTTGCTGTGCCCTACAGGGTCCACAATTGTACCTAGCTCTAAGCCTAACTGTAACACCTACTTTAAACATTGTGGAATGCAAATAAATAATATGAATATGAATGATTTCATGAATTGTATGTAACATAAAATATTAAAAAGAGAAGGTAATTCTATCTAAGAATATAAATGAATAATATATTACTTCAGTAGCTTGTACATCACAGAAACATTTAATTACTGTGGCGATTTCAAATCGATAACGGTGGGAATTACAGCCTTCAATTATTAAAATCTTTGTATATCATTAACAGTTTATAACATTATCTACTCAGGGTATATGCTACAGGGATCAGAAAGATCTTAGTACCGAACTATATATAATTACTTCTATTTTCTGACCATCGACAAAAAATTTAACAAGATAAGTAGTACCAGATAAGTCATAAAAAAAATATTCTTTACTAGCTTCCACCAGACCACACCTACTTTATAAGAAAACTACTTTTCGTATAATGATACTAAGTAGCCGCTATGTTATTCTGATGACATGAAAGTTCAAAATCAAATGTGTCAAACAGTTACAAGATTTCTTATAAAATCAGAAACCAAGTAAAATAAGAAACATAATGATTTATTTATAAAGTTCATATACCTATACATTCACAATACACAAAATCCTAGATTCTATTCTAATACATACGCCAATTAAGGGCGACTGATAAACAGATAACACTGTTAACATATACGTTTATTCTTATTTCTACTTATAAAGCATATCCTTGTTCCACATAGTTTGACTGTAAAGGCCAACTCCAATGACAAAGTCTGACATTTAAGGCTCGAGCAGACCGGATGCGTATGCGTAACCACGCGCGTAGTCACGCGTAGTTACGGCGTAACCATGAGTTGTAATGTATGGAAATGTATACACCGCTTGCGTAACGACGCGCGTGTCTACGCGCAAGCGGTGGCCTGTCTCATACATTTCCATACATTACAACTCATGGTTACGCCGTAACTACGCGCGTGACTACGCGCGTGGTTACGCATACGCATCCGGTCTGCTCGAGCCTTTAATTTAAAATACACGAGAAGTTTTCAATTCTATAATAAAGGACGGCAGATTCCAGACAAGAAAACTGAACTATATAGTTCTTATTTACTCTCAGTTATTTCTTAGGATTCTTCAGAATCCTTAGGGAAATATTTGATGTATGTAGAATAAAATTAAAATGTTATTTATTTTCCTAGGTTCTTCGTAATCTTAGAAATAGTTTGTCCATGAACAGTCGGCCGACAGTTGCCCCAACGGTAGACCAACATGATTTTAAGAGTCTTGATCAAAGTTTTCAGACAGTCTGATACCTGATACCAAATATCCTGATCGTTGTTATATGCCTACTAATATTCCTCTTCATACTGATTTATGAGTTGAAATTAACTATCAGCCGACTAAAAGTTTGCAGCGGGCTACTCTTAATGCTGAAATATTCTCTCTCTCTTTCCAGCTATTTATCCCACATGGTGGTGGGGTCAGCTTTCCTAATTTTTCTTCTCCACTTCGCTCTATCTACGACATCGTTCTCGGACACCTGGCACTCCTTCATATCTTTTGAATGAAATATCTCTTAATGCTGAAATATTATGACGCATAAATTGCAACACATGGAAACTAATAAATTGTTATTAAAATGAACACGCATCTTGAGAAATCTACTTTACGTTACTAAATAAAAAATAACTATAAAACAATACAAAATCATAACAAACAACATCAAAATAGACATACAAATCATATTTTATACTACATACACAAAAATATTTCAACAGCTCTGACAAAATAGGTATTCAATGAAACAAAACAAAACACAGTTTTAATTTTAGAACAGTAATTCGATTGGTAGCTGGGTAATTACATACGAATGCCATGCTTCGGGGAAGTCGAGCGGTCATAGACCCTAGCCATGCGTCATAGATAGGGTTATTTGACCCTACTAGAAGTACATATGAATGTAAGTTCCTATGTTTGTTTGTTACGATTTAAGGGATTGTTGAAACGTAGTACCGATTTGTCAAATACTTTTTTGTTAACATCTGAAGACAGAAAATTATGGTTTGAAGTTTAAGTTTTTTTACAGCTACTTCATTCAGTATTTGCAAGTTCAACCGGGTAATCTTTCTATCATGTATTTGTCATGTTACTAATTACAAAGTTATATTTTTTTAGAAGAAAGTTAGCCACTCTTTAAGTGTCTTATTTGGAAAACATACAAAACCTTTTCAAAAACTTAATGACTGAACGATATACCTAAATTCTAATAAATCAAAACCGTAATTAATACCAACTCATCACACAATCCAATAAATTCACAAACGTATTCGATTAGCTCCAAATCGAATTAACGTCATCGAGTAAGTATCGAGTACATGTAATATTCAATAACATCCCTAATTTTGATTACAGACCCATCTTTAATATTGGTATAAATACCAAAAACCGTTGAACTGGTTAGATTGGGAAGATGTTAGGTACTCAAGAAATTGTTATAGGCATTTTTTTTAAGTAGGTACATAGCTTCTGAATTATATAGGAAGTCAGCTAGAAAAGATGGTCATCCTTCCGCAAACCGACCGCGCTAAGCGTTGCTTAGGATGCGTCCACACTGTGCATGTGGTGCATGTAAGCTGCGCAAGTGCTTCAACATGCGCAAGCGACTTGCACCGTGTAGATGCACCCTTAATCTTATGATCGATCAACTTGTACGGATGTAACTTAGCCACCAGCTCCTTATGTGGTAACTAATTGTCATAGTCATTGCTGTTGAAATTGTCGTAATCAATATTGTGAACACAAATGGTCTGAAGCAGCAATCCAATAAAGCTCATTATAACCAATATAACAGGCTTCATCTTGATGTATATTACAATGCTAATTAATATCATCTATACTGAGTAAGGAAAGATATGGAGATGCCACAAAGAAGATGGGTCAGGCAACTTCTTGTCGGTCATAAAGCAACGTATGGTAGGTGTGATCAGTTACTAGAACTAACAAAGCGTTTGGGATTCTTGTCAATTAAAAAAAAACCGTCAAAGATCGGTCTTGGTGATTTTATTTTGAAAACAATGGGCTTCTAAGGAAAGCGTGTAATGGTGGAGCTAGTAATGTTCCTTGTCCACCGAACAACCACATTTTGGCGTGTTGCTTTCTTAGGAGATTTTGCACTATGACATCTCTAGTCATTTTGTTCTCCATGAATCGATATAACTGAGCTTGTCATAACCGATTACGAACTCGAGTGTCTCGATATTGCATATTTGTCATTAAGTCCTCAAGGGGCTTGGTTTGAGATGAGGCTGCCAAGCGTGAGTTGCGCAAAGTGGAATTCTAAGTACTAAGTAATACTAAGTACTTGCGTTCCGTGGAATCATGTTAAAGTTTGCACTTAGGCGTTTAGTTATAACACCTTAAGTTCTAACGAGTTGTAGTTGTTTGAATTATTATGAGACGTGAGGAGTTTTTATTAAATAATAATATAATTGATACAACTTAGCATCCGCAAGCAGTCTCGTAAGTAAGCGTTCCCGTGTTTCAACAGGACTACTTTGTACGCCCAGATAAAAGTAGCTTATAGAATTTCTCGATGAGAGAAACTTTTGGCACCGAAAGAATTTCCCAAAAACTCTCTCTAGCTTTATAATTAGTACCGATTTTTAAGAAGTTCATCGTGCATAAACTTGCGATACTCCAGCTGCATATTCAGCTCACCGTTGTCTAATATTCATTCCATAATTGGTTTTTTATTTATTTATTTACAAAACACACCAACAACTTATTTACTTATTGGTTAATAATAGTCATCACAATCCCATTCTTGTTTTTCTTTAGTTCGTACAAGGTTTATATGAAGCCCTCCGGTCAGTGGCACCGCTTTCAGACATCGCTCCCAGATCCTCTAAACTTTTCAGTTAGCAAGCCTTTCAGCTAAATGGCTCTTGCTTTTACTTAGTTCTAATTAAAACGTCAGAACTCAACGCAATTATAATTTTTAACGTCTCCTCAAAAAGGAGGAGGTTTGCAATTCGTCGTCATAGTTTTTTAAACTTTTATTTTGACATTGCTAATACGTCGGAATTTCTTCTTTTATAACTTTTACCCTTAATTTTGGGCATACACGGTCGGTTGCATAATTTAAGTAACTATGATGATAAACAAACCATTGCACTCTCATACTTTATTAATGTGTATATTTATTTTTACGCGGCTGGTAATGCCTTAGTTATCATTATAGTTAAATAGTGCAACTCACCAGGAATACAATCACGTAACATAGCTAGTTCCAAATCTAAGGTTGCAATAATCCGAAGGGCTATTCCAAACTCGCATATTACAAGCGTCTAGATCATTTTAGGAAGCGCGTATAGAAAAGGCACTTGTCAAAGTCATATCATAGCTTTGACGTGCTCATAAGATTCTATAAGCATAAGTTCCTATAACATAATATTCATAATTCGAACAACCCACGTGTATATAAGTACATTATTTATTTATAATTTTTGCACAATGTACACTGGCGGACTTAAGGTCTAAGGCAGAGAACGCCTAAGGTTGCGTCTACATATGGAGAATGTGCCGCGAATGCGCAGCTGAGCGCGTGCAATCACGGCAATGGTCTATAGTGGTTTAGTCGCCTTAACGCAAACTCACGCAAGGCTCGAACAAAAATGCACGCGCGTAGTTCGCGGACAGCTCGCGAACGTCCCGCGAGCTGCGCATTCATAGCTCATTTGCCAGATGGACGCACCCTTAGGCATTCTCTACCAGTCTACCTTTTGGTAATAATTTCTTTTTTGGAACGCGAAAAAAAAAACACGTATGATAGATGTGGTGATGACTAAGTAAGTATTGTATAAGCGTATATAAAACCCAAGCTCTGAACTCGCCCTAACCGCTTCTAATCCTGGATAGTGCCTACCTCAAAGCAGACTGTTACGTAGCTTAGACGCGAGAGCTAATAGTGTTGTGATCTAGATATCGACAGGTAAACCTTCTGTCGTAGACTAGAGAGGGCTGGCAAGATCTGTCCTGTGTCGATAACGATGACCTGAGGCGAGCAGAGACAATACACGAGGTATCAATTTGTCTCTAACCTATGTGTAAGCGAAGGCTAAGTGTATTGAAATCTATTTGACGATCCATTTTCACGGAATCTGTCATCAATCAAGAAAATATTTTATTTTGTTTAAATAATTATTAAGAAAGCCAAATTAAACCGTAATAAAATTAAAATCCATAAAAAGGCTTTCCTATTTCAGCTCAATAAGTACCTACTCAAATAAGGTTGACTGAATGCTGATTCATTAAATAATTTACTTTAGTTTACAATTCCGATCATCATAGAACGATAAATTTAAAGAACTTATAGGTTTAAAAATATCCTTCATCTAATCCTCGTAGTTGAACCTATATCTACATATGTCTCATCATTTCCCGAGCCTTTTCCCAACTATGTTGGGGTCGGCTTCCAGTCTAACTGGATGCGGCTGAGTACTAGTGCTTTACAAGGAGCGACTGCCTATCTGACCTCCTCAACCCAGTTGCAGCACCCAATACGCCTCGGTAAGACTTGATTCACCTACGTATGTACTTCAACCTCAAAAATGAAAAACAACTTATACAAAAATAGTTCACGTGTGGGATTCTATTGACGTACTTTAGGCATAAACCTCCTTTGATAATAAGTGAAGGAGAAGTACCAGCCGTGGGTACACGTGGGTTTTCCCGAAGGCGGGGACTTGTTATGATGGGAGACCTTTGCTAAATCAAGAAAATAAAGAATATTTTCTTAGATATTCTATTTTGTAAAATCATAACAAAGTTATTAGTATTTTTCCTAAGAATTCTATTCGTAGGTTAGTAGTGGGCGACGAAGAAACTAAGTCGCCTCGTGGAAAAATGAGACCTGATAATATCTTAGAAACTAGCTTTTTAATAATACACGTTTATTTATATTGTTATGAAAACATTGTTATTTCTAAGAATATTCCCACGTCTAGCTCAATATTGGGTGCTTCACAGATTGTTTTTTTATCCAATTATTTATTTATAAAATCATATTGTGTATTTTTCTGCTAAAGTATTTATTAAACCAATTAATTTCCTTCCAGAACATATCCTAAAATGAACTAACATAAAAACAAAACACTATCAAAGTACAATTTACAGTGAAAATATTTCCATTTTCAAAATATTCCAACTATTATTGGCAGCATTAAACTACACCAGATCAACATTCATTCATCGGAGGCATCCTACCGCGGTGTCCTAAAATTAGGACCAACTATGGACACACCACGGACTGGCCAATGATATCTGAATAATGAAAGCGTGGTCACCTGTAAATGGATATTTGTAGTTCCATTAGACTGGATCCGCATGTTCGATTGCTTTTCAAATCGGGAGATTTGAATTTAGAATAGAAGGTAAAGACTAAAATGTCTCTGGTTTTTTAAAAATAGGTCAGCTTTTGTGGGGAAATGTGTCAAATCCTTTTAGCTACTAATTGGAACTCGAGAGTATTTTTGAAATCCCTCATATCTTATGAAAGTCGGTTAAGTGAGGTAAGATTTAGATTTGACTTTTGACCAATTTTAGCTTCCGATAATAGATTTAAACTACATGAAAAAATAAATGCGCAGAAAATAATGTTAAACAAAAATAGTTAGTACAAGAATGCCTAATGTTGGTTCATTTTATAAGTGCCTACGTTTTTTTTCTCATTACCCATTAACTTATTAGAATCTTCTCCATCTTCTCCAAAGTAATCAAAACTTATTATAAGTCAAAAGTCAGTTCAGAATTTAAAACTTATTTGTCTATGTTAGATAGTTTTGGCATTTTCAAAGGTTACCTAGTTCTGAAAGTATTCGGATTTTTACAATGTTAAAGTTTTGAATTGAGATAAATTGAAATAGAGATATATTGTAAGTTGGTTTTCTAGAATAGAAAATGTATGAGAAAATGCAAATGCATTGTTTCATATAATGATGTAATGCGTCCCTAATGGGAAGATATGTTTCCCTTATCTTAATGCAAACTTTTATTATGTTACTTGAGGATAAAATTTGAATTGAGATATCACAAACTTTACCTGGAAATTCGCAATTCTCTTTACCTGGGTAAAGAAAGATATTCCAAATAGGCACAAAAATGGAAATAAGACCCTGTAGCATTTAACTCTCAGCAAATATAACAATTAGTCTACAACTATCTTAAAAATAACGCTTAAAAACCAAAATCTCTATTTAACATGCGCTAAGATGTTTCATTGTCACATAGCCCATTTAAGACTATTTATTCTGGTAGATAAATCATTTCCCACAACACGCAAATAAAACCACTCCTGATAGCTAACGTGGTTTCTATAGCACGCGGCACGACCAGAACCAATTTTAAAACATATTTTCTTCAAAAATACTCTTCGAAATAAAGTAAATTTCATAACAAACCAGAAATATGCGATGTAAATGCACAAATTCTGGCGTGACATTCACATTTCAAGCCGAATGCTCTGAACGTAAGTTGCAGGCGAGAGGGCGGATATTAAAAATCGTTTCAACACCTCGCTCGTGATTTCCATTATCCTTTTGAAGATGCTTTTCTATAAATAAATATCATGTTTTCAAGGTACGTTTAAAGGAGCAATTTTTATGACAGCCAGACTATGAAGTGAGCGAGTGTTTTGTTATGAACGGGAGTCTGTTCACTATTTTTGTTGTTTACAAGTTACTTTTTGAAGCGTTCTAGAAATGCCAAAAGATTGAAAAAAATAAAAGGTATATCGGTGAATGCAGAATATTATCTTAACGTCCTCCTCAGTCAGTCGTTCTATCTCAGTCAAGGCCGGAGAACATTAAGTAGGTAGGGCGTATTCTTTATACGCCCCATTTTCTTAAAGAACTAGAAAAATATGCAAGTTTCGTTCATAAAAGTGAAACGGAGGAAGTTTAAGAGTGACGTGGCATCTCAGCCCTGAACTGAGATCAGCATTGTCGGTCACGGCCGAGCGCCGACCTCGCACTCATCAAACATCCGGGATTCTTCATGTCATCCCGATGCAAGGTTGCCGTTGTAATATCGAATATTTTTCAACGATTTTTAATACTTTTGAAGGTCAAATATCTTTGTGCTCTCGACGTGGAGGATACATTCAATAATTTTAATTCGAATTCTTGAAATGATTTCAGCTTTCACTAGCTGCTTCTGAAGGTCATGAACATAATAACGCATTTTCCAAACATATTTCATGAATGCAGTTACTTTTTGAGATGAAAAGATGCTACGCCATTTCGTAGCACGTGCTACGAGAATGCTACAAGCATGCTACGACTGGCATTAGTAGCGCCATCTAATAAAAAGGGGCTGAACTAACTACACTCACGTACGTCTTGCATCGCATCATTTATTCATAAAGCTGTCTTGAAGAACCTTGCACACTAACGTAGAATGTCTTAAGACGCAAAATATTACACTAATTATTATTCCAAATTCGCATTTGAATATAGAACCTGATACTGCTTTGAAAGCTTGATCTAGTGTTAGAACAGTCTCTTAGATATTTCTTACAGTAGAAGGGTTATGAAAAGTGGTGAGCAGTCAAGTGTGTATTAACTCTAAGACCTAAGAATGACGTTAGGTTTAGTTCTAATGCAGTTGATTGAAGTGCTGTTTGATAGATGGCACTAGTCTGCACTATTCAAGAACCGAGAAATTCGGTATCGCAAGGGTAAGGATACCATGAGGTGAAAAAGTAAATGCAAAATGATTGTGGATACATGAAGAGTGTGAGGAAGAACGACGAAAAGATGGATGGATTTCTTAAGGTTGACATAAATGAGAAGGGATTGGATGTCAGTAAGACGGTTAACTAAGAGGAATAAGAGTGGAGAATATATTGGGCCGACACACGGCCGACATCAAATAATGAGGGTTTTCTAAAATGGCAATCCACGAGGTGGCAGCACCGAGTCGTCAGGTCTAATAACTGTCAAAGTGCTTATCTTTACTATGAATAGTGAACGATTTTAGTGTTTTTTTTTATTTTATAATTAAAGCACTGCATTATTGTTTTATTATTGCGGTTAAGTAAATAAAAAAAACTAAATCATATTGTGTTAACAAATTTTTCAACAAGCTTTTCCTTAGTACCAGTGACTTTTGCACCCTCTCTCTTAGCTCAATTTTTAGTTCGGAAACCTTATTCTGACCGTAGTCCATAATAAAATCAATAACACTTCCAATATAACAGAATTTCAATAAACAATAAGTTCGGCACCTACAAGTCCATACTATTTGACAGCTGTTTGGACCAGACGCATACGTGGCGCCACCCGGTGGCAGAAAAAATTTCAAAAACCCTCATTGGGTACAAAGCAAAATGAAGCCTACATACTGGTTACATATAAATATTTGAATAAAAAAGAAGATCATGTAAATCTCTGTCTCTCAATAATGTGACACAGAATAAAAATATACCTTTGAAGATACTTATTGAAAAGACAAATGCCTGTAACGTTAGAACTATACTTGTGTTAGTTCATAAATAACAAAATAATCCTATGAATACTAATTGCGTTAGAAATAATATTAATTAAGCAACGCACGATATTCCGACAAACGTGAAGAATTCAAAGCGAATGCCTTTTTAGGGTCAATGACCGATATGTGTAGGTGGCATATTCATATGTGGAAATTGTATAGTCTAGTGCGTGGTGTATTTTGGTTTTAAGGTTGTATCTACACGGTGCAAGTAGCTTGCGCATGTTGAGGTACATGCGCAGGTTACATGCATTTTAAAAACGTGCGGTTCCAGCGACTCGCGCATGTACCAAAGCACAAAACCCACCCGCGTGCTCTTGTCACTTGCGCATGTTAACTTGCTCCAGCTACATGCACCGTGTAGATGCACCCTAACTGAATAGTGTTTTCATTTATTTTGAGCGATTGTCAACTTGCTATTGGAATGATACACCATGATTACAAAGTGTGTTGATGTACACACTTTTCTGATGGGCCAAATTATCAGACTGCTTAGCAGTACAAAGTAACTCGTTTTTTTTGTAGTAGAATTTTAAGGTCAGAGTAAATTTTCAGCAATTTCGTTTACAAAACATTCGCATATTAGCAAAGCGAGGCATTTGAGCAGCAGCTGAATTGACCATAGTTCTATGCGCAAAGCGTATTTGACACCTACATTGAATATTTATGATCAACAAGAAAACAACTACTTTGATAGAATGTTAACAATATTTACCACAAAATCCAATATACTTCCAAGAAATAACTCATATTAAATGGAAATCTATGCAATTTAAAGGACTCGCAAATAATATTCGCCAGCATTCTGAACACACATTACACATACTTAATATACGAGTGAAATGCACGTGCTCAGATTCATTTCAGCTAATATAATTAATCACATCCAAAATTGAACTTTAAGTAGTCAGACCAGAGTTGGTTGTCGGATGACAAATCTTTCCCTTTTTGTTAAGTTGTAAACTTAGCACGAATAAACTAATTTAAAGGAAGGTTGTTAATGCGAGTGAAATTTTGAATTTTATTTGCTCGTTACTCTAATTTGAACTTAATTTAAATGTGCAGATAGAACAAATTAGAGTGTCACATTATAAAACATACGTGCTTTAGGAAAGTTATAGATATAATTGTCTTGTCTAAAAATACATTACAATACTCTTCGTTTACTTGTGCTGAGCAGTCTTTCTTCGTTTTCATTTCTGAGTGCATATGTAGATATGTAATGTGTGTTCAGAATAAAAGAGTAAAACAAACGATTGAAGGCTCATTCAATCCCTATTGATTAAATTATATTAGAGAAAATAAGCAAGGTATGAATAAATACACCTGTTTACATAATAAAATGTAATAAAGACATTAAAATTATTTGAACGAACCCTCATGTTCTAACTCTAGTTTTTCTTTCGTTTGGTCAAAACACAATTTAGAAGTAGCCAGGCAAATTCAGATAAATTAAATGTCTTGTGTACCTACTAGATGTTTTATTTAGACGATTATTCCAGAGGTTTAACTTATAATTAATACCTACATATATTCGAACAGTAAAATGTGTCTTTTTTTCTTCGTAACCTGATAGGTACCTAAATATCTATTCATTCCGATAAATAAGCAGTTTACAACTTTATACATATATCCTTAAATTTAAATGTTTTTTCTTCCTAACCTGACATGATCAGATAAGTTAGAACTTTAGTGAAGGACTCACCATTTCTCTTCGGCGCCATCCACCTTGATGTCAGGGATGTTCGGGATCTTCTTGTTGAGGTATGCTGAAGATATCTTCAACAGCGCCTGAGGACAAAATATACATTTAATTAGTAGGTATATTAAGAAGGTAAGAAGTCGTGGAACAAACCTCTCAAGTAAGAGTTCAATTCCAGGTCCGGCAAGCACCAATGCAACGTTTCTAAGTGTGTATGTGCTTTGTAAGTATATCTTGGACACCAATGACTGTGTTTCGGGTGGCACGTTAAACTGGTTCATAATTTTGAAATTATTTTCCTTTGTCAGGCTCTAGTCTGGGTACTTTTAATTTAAATTGATGCACTAATCTCTGCGTTAAAGCGCGACAGACAGCTTAAATTTGCATTTATAATATTATTAAGACTAGATATAGATAGATCGTGCAGTCAACACTTCACTGGTTTCCTTTGACGCGTCACACGTAGCCAGTGGAGCAAGTCTGGGAGAGCCTTTATCAATGCTGTGTGAAACCACTTTACACGCCAGACAGAAACTCCGTCAATGAACTAATTAACTATTTGTGGTTTGTGTAATCAGCTCATTATGTTCACACTTGTATCAATATATCGATGTCTTGTAGGTATTGAAGACAGGTAGGTATTGCCTACTGGTTTGGGTTTGTTAAAGGTTCCAGTAATTTAATAATTCTTGTCCTTTTTTGAGACTAAAAGAATGCTGACATTTTTAACTGACTTTTCAAGAAAGAGGTTCTCAGACAGGCCGCTTATTTTTTGTGTAATTCGTGGATGTAATCCATCGTTCATGCAGATTTTCAAAACATAATTTTGTATATGTTGTGGGTGAGTATACAAACTTACTATCTCATATACACTAACTCTCATACCCGAAAAAAATCTGATATCCCGAGCGGGAATCAAACCCGTGACACAGTAGGTACATTATTCGAGACGATGAACCACCACGCCATATGCCTGTTGTTTTGAAAACAGTACGACGTGGGTGGAGTACATCCAAAGAGACCTATTATTACTGAAGCAATATTACAAAGACTGATTACAACTCAGTACTCAACAATATCTTTCTCTGTGTATACCATGGAGAACGAAATGATTAGCGGAGATGTCATATCGAAAAATCTCCTAAGAGAGCAAAGCGAAAAAAAGGCGGGTGTTCAGGAGACGAGGAACATTATTCGCTCAATATTTTCGAAATAAAATCACCAATCGATCAAGACTTATCTTTGACAGATTGGTTTTGATTTGACTAGGAGCCCAACTACTCATTAGTTCTAATAACTGATCATGCCTACGGTATGTTAAATGACCTACAAGAAGGCACCTACCTTCCTTATGGTATCTCCGCTATCTTTCCTTCCTCCGTGGTATATACATACATATATGTATATCTCTATATACACAACATACTATTGATCTGTAATCACATACATATTAAATCCGGTCTTCCTTTGTAAGGAAAAGATATTGTATTAGCTCATATCCAATTATTATTTGATTAGTTGGGGAAGTACTTGTAGCTACTTATTAAAGGGTTCTGAGCATGTTATCATATTATTTGTTACTAGCCGTTTTCCCGCGGTTTTACCCGCGTCCCGTGGGAACTACTGCCCATACTGGGATAAAATATAGCCTTTGTTACTCGCAAATAATGTAACTTTCTAATGGTGAAAGAATTTTTTAAATCGGTCCAGTTGTTTTTTAGTATAGAGAGATGATTATCGAACGAAAGCGGGGAAGTAAAACTTGTGTTTGTAAATGTAAATGTTCGTGCTCAATATGTGTAAGTTTAGGAACGCTCAATACTTAGTGGTCATGACGCCGAGTCATACAAAGATACGAACGATTATTCATTACCAGCCTTTTTAATATACCGCTGCTGGGCACAGACAGGCAAAATTGAGCGTTAGTCACCACGCCCAAGACCAATTTTGGACTTTTTACGAAGTATGTCCAGGGTTCTACAACTGTTTCCTTTTACCATTCAGAAGTCGTGAAAAGATTGTTACTTATAGTAAAGCACCTCAAATACTTATCTGTTTTATACATAGGTACTTTTTTATTGTTTGTGTCATTCATACCCACGCTGCGGGCAACGTATAACTTACATACATAGAACTTAACTTCTATATGCAGCGAAAGGAATCCTAACTAAACTTCCAACGCAGAGATTTATAAATAAGTTAAATAATTTCCCAGACTGCACGCAGACCTAAGGTTGTAATTATGAGATAAACTCGCAAGTAGTAATATCGCCTGACTTTAATGAGAATAAACTCTCTTCTTATTACTTAGGTGTGGAGCTATGTTTAATTTAATAGCAGAAATTCTTTTTGTAATAAAAATTAATAGCGAAGTAGGTAATTATAATATTGAATTGAGAAAAAATCATGCAGATGTGTGTATAGTGGTGTAAAATCGCAATTGCGGGTTCGATTCCAGGACAGGCATGTACTAATACTTTCTAAGTTATATCTACTTATACTTTCTAAGTGTACCTTATATACTATTAACATATGACTTCATGGTATATAAAGGTGAGCTTTGAAGCTACAAGTTGACTCGACCCATCTATACTAATATTATAAAGAGGAAAAATTTGTTTGTTTGGTTGTAATGGATAAACAAAAGCTACTGGACCAATTTTAAATATTCTTTTACCATTAAAAAGCTATATTATCTGTGAGTAACATAGGCTACATTTTATCCCGGTGCGGGCAGTAGATCCCACGGGACGCGGGTGAAACCGCAGGAAAACGGCTAGTATTTTCATAAAAGAACCCGAGCCTTAACAAAATAGAAGATGTGTAGATGAGAAGTGTGTTACTCCAATAAATTCTATGACGCGTAAATAAAATGCATGTACCTACCTACAAATAAAAATGATGAACAAAAAATTTGGTAACGGCATAACTAGTGGTCAGCCATATGGTTTCTATTGAAATTCACAACTCGTCGAGTACTATCCAGCCGATCTAAATGCCCGATGATTTTTTAGAAAAACATTTGAAAGCTGGCTATCGTTGCTTGAATTGGCGACCATAGAAATATAAATAAATAGCAGCTATACATTTTTTATTTGTGTAAAAGCTTTCATCCTTTAATTGGTCATCTCAGGTCAATATTTGTGCCTTTTCTTCATGTAGACTGACTCAAGAAATAATTCGTTATTAAAAATATTTCTTATTAAGTAAACCGTCAGTTGCACAAACGTCAATTAAAGTTAAAGTTTCATTAAAAGCTATTTCTGACACTTTTTATCTTGTTGACAAAGCAATAGATTTAAGGAAGCTTTAACTTTAATGGAACTTTGTGCAACTTACAGTATGTCCCTTAAATTTATATAGTCGCAATGAAATGTTTTTTTTTTTATACAGACTTGATTAATTGTCAGTTGATCAGTTAGAATTTATCGTCTGAATTTGTAACCAACACTAAAATATTCAAAAATTATTCAAGCTTACAGCATATAAAATATCATCATCATCATCATCAGCCTATCGCAGTCCACTGCTGGACATAAGCCTCTCCAAGTGCACGCCACTGAGATCGATTTTCGGCATCTTATTTAATATAAAATATATTAAAAGTAAAATGCAACATATAAAATGCGAAGTGAACTTACTATGCATACTCTAACATTGTGAGTCGCTGTTCATTCGAGCTCGGAATCTCCCGTCACACTAACTTACAATATCAAAGAGTTTATAAGGAAACGCACGCTTGTGATTTAATCGCGCGTAACATGTGTGTGACTTAATACGATAAGTTTTTTTTTTCTTTTCATTTTTAAGTTCCGTACTCATCATCTCCCGAGCCTTTTCCCAACTATGTTGGGGTCGGCTTCCCGTCTAACCGGATTCAGCTGAGTACCAGTGTTTTACAAGAAGCGACTGCCTATCTGACCTCCTCAACCCAGTTACCCGGGCAACCCGATACCCCTTGGTTAGACTGGTGTCAGATTTATTGGCTGCTGACTACCCGTAACGACTGCCAAGGATGCTCAATGACAACAGGGACCTACAATATACTTAGACACCAATGACCGATGTTAGAGTTCCGTACTTAAAAAAGTAAAATTTTTGGTTGTATGTACCCTAAAGATATAAATGTCTAAACCGATTTGAAAAATTATTTCACTGTTGGAAAGCTACACTCTTCCCGAGTAATATAGACTTTATTGTATTCGAGTACCGACTGTAGTCTTCACATCTCGCGAGTGAAACCACAGAAAAGCAACTACTAGAGGTAAGATGGTATAATCGAATACCTCATCGATAAATCCCTATTTCCTACTAATTTCACTAAATTACGTAAGTAACTTCGAATGCGCAACTCATTATAACACCCAAAAGCTTCAATTGCAACAGTTGCAGTAAGTACGTGAGTAGCACAAGACTCGATACAACGATAGTTTGGAAACAGCTCGATTTGGTCGGTCCTCACTCAGGAAACTTTGACGTTTCCACCAACAAACACTTAGTGTTAGTTTCAAAGGAGCTTTGAATACTGCTTTGCGAATAACTAGCATCCAATCGCGGCTTCGCCCAAGTGGTGTGTTGATAAAAAGTAGCCCATGTGTTAATCCAGAGTATCACCTATCTACATACCAAATTTTAATCAAATTGATCCAGCCGTTTTTGCTTGAAAGAATAACAAACATACATGCATACTTAACATTCTCACAAACTTTCACATTTACAATATATAATTCACGCCCAAAATTTTAAAAAGTCTTACTATTTCCAATATTTATGTTAAACCTTTTCATTCACATTCAAACAAAATAATATACACAACCTAACCGTTGTTCATATTTATAGAGGTACAAACTATCACCAATTACCAATACCAAATACCAGGGTAGCATACACTAACAGGCGTCAAATATTTAGAAACGCAACGAACGTACCAAAAGCCGCAGGCTCGCATGCACTTCGCAATATCTAGGAATACAAACATGCGATATTTCGCCGACGTTTTCTACGTATTGGAAATTTCAAACACGTGGCAATGGGAGAATGTTCCGGGAACAGGAATATATGCGCTAAGGCAATTAGTGCACACGTGTAGACGTCACGAGTATGCTGTTCTGATTATTATTTACGCCAGTAATTCTGTAATTGCTCTGTATCTCGGGGAATAGTTTTGCTACGATATTTTCTTTTGTTTTATCTTATAGATATAGCAATATTTTGTTCGATAAAGGATTGGAGAAATAGAGTATTTTCTATATAAAATCATTTTCTAGTTTATGGAATTATAAGTCAGTAACAAATCTGTAATGTCATGAAAAATATTCGTAGCATGTAAGAATCTTGTCTATGTATTTTGAGCACTGTAACACTAATGTCCTTTGGTTTTTCATTCTCAAGAAGCAACGTTATAAATGATAATTTTAAGTTAAGCTTGGGTCAGCGAAAATATTAGTCAGCATACTTATAAAAATTGTATCACTGAGCAGAGACATCTTATTTCCTCAATCCTCTTACATCCACAAATCCTTATGTACTAAGTATAGTGTCAGGCTTTCGAGTGAGGCTGGCGTGTCAAAAGGCATTTAATCCGATCCGACTCCGACGGATTCTTGCGGTCACAAGCAAGAATTATAATAAAATTTTTCTTGTGTTGCAGTTAACAGGTTTGGTCCTAGGTATATAATACCTTCTACTATTTTGAAACCATAGAAAAAGAGATTTTATTTTAATTCTGCCTTAGCGGGCCTGCTTGAAGAGATTTCTTAAGAAATAAGCAGTAAGACTTAATTCTTCCATTTTTTTGTTATTAATTACATTATACACTATTTTATGCACAGCCATACCTAAGCAGGTTTCATATGTGCATAAAGATAGTTTAGTAATATTAAAAAAAAGTTATATTTTAAACACAAAACAAGTTCTCAAAGTTGTGTAATGAACTGAAAAGTACTAGGCTATCATGAGCGCCGAGGCGGTGTCTCGCAGCGCGTGCTCGCCGGGAGGCTAAAGGAAAACATTTTATATAAAATCGCTCTAAACATTTCAAGCAACTATGACAGGTGAGTTTAGCTCAAGTCTACTGTGCTTCAAGTAGTTTTATAAAATTGTTTTCTGTTCGTTTTTCATGGCTTTTAAATTCTTTTAATACAATTTTTTTAAATACCTCTAGAAATTTGTCTATTTACCAACTTTCCCACAGGTTATTTAAAAAAAAACTCGTACTCTGCAATGCAAATTATGCACCAAGGACCATAAGTGAAGCCACATAGAACTTTGTATAACGCAATCACGCCAAGTGACACTCAACTGAACAAAGTTGCAATACATGTCACTCGAATATTACGTAGATCCAATTCGCGATGCTACGACAGAAACTTGCTACGGCTACGGCGTAGCTCGTAGGCGTGCTACGGGACAACTTGAAATTGGAACTCTGTTAGAACGTTTGTAGCTGTCAACTTTTGATTTGCATAACATTTTGTTCGTAATTGCGATCAGAAAATTATTTAAACAAGTTAAACATCCGAATTTATGTTCCTTTTTGGGTAACCCACATAATAATTTTGTCGAATGATTGAACTTTAAAATAGGTATTTTTTTAAATTGAAAAATGTGGTATTACCTCAAACTAAGGTGTCGCGCTAGAATATTTCAATATATATATTTAAATCATACTTTGACCTTCCCCTTCAGTTCTAACACTCTACGAACTACTCTTTTAAATAATTAATTATTTGTTAAAATTTTTTTTGAAAAATAATTAATTCTTTTTTTAATCCATACTATCTCAAAAAATATTGTTTCAGATAAAAAACCTAGTAGACTTGAAACGTTAGCTTCAGTTGAGGTGAACTAGCGTGAAACAATAGCAGTCTAAGAGGTCTGCAGGGAGTCTATGACAATGAACAATGTGTGGCTGCTCAGAAACAAATGCCTTACAAAAGAAACATTCCGTATTATTAGGCGCGATTTACTAAATAATTGTGGCATTGGTTAACAGTATGGTCAATCCATATGTATGTTACAGCCATAGTGATTAAATAAATATTATACATAATCACTGGTCATTACGTATAATACCCAAATTGACTAGACAATGTGATAAATTAATTACTTTATCTGGATATTATTCATATTAGCTGATCAAAGTTAGCCAAAGTAATAAGTCTGCATATTATATATATTATCTAGATATTATTTATAATATCTTCTCAATTTGGATAAAGTGATAATTGACACAGAATTAATCACATTAAGTAGCAATTTTATATATACATAAAAAACATATAACATATATAAAAAATATGAACATATATAAAAAAAGAAAGTCGTATTAGATACGCATGTTATAACCCAAGAATGGCCAAACCGTTTAAGCTGAAAATTAGAGGGGAGATAGCTTAGACCCGGGAAAAGAACATAGGATAGTTTTTATCACCATCCGGTTACGGGTAACAGTTATATCGGGACGCGGTTGAAAGCGCGGCTAGAAGCTAGTTATCAATAAATAGACAGTTAAAGTGAAAAGTGAATATAAAAGTCAAATTTTTTGATGATTCACTTCTACCATGTTTTCGCTCATGAAGGTTGCAGTTTTGCGAACATTTCAAAAATTATCAAATTGTTACAGTTTGCTAGACAGCTAGACCAGAAAGGAAAATATATTCTAGTCTGCCTTACGGCGGTGGAACCTCCCCTTAATCAGAATAGGTGATACTTTTCCACTTTCATTGATCATTATTGATCATCATCATCATCATCAGCCTATAGCAGTCCACTGCTGGACATAGGCCTCTCCAAGTGCACGCCACTGAGATCATTATTGATATAATATCTTTATTCGGCTCGTATCGTGCCGTAAATAAAATCAGAAATCAACAATCCTTTATGAGCATACATGGTGATTCTAATTTCTTCTTTAATACTAGGGTCATAAAAGAGCTAATTATTTTCCTAATATTTTAATTATTGTAACATTTTTCTTCGTTGATGTTAAACAACTTTTTTTAAAGCTAGTTTTTTTGTTAAGTTAAGGCTATTTATAAAGCAGAGCATAGTTAAGGAATTCCGTGTCTATGGCGTAATGAATGCACCGTACATACTCATAGCCAGAGATGTGGGAACTTCCAGCATTGTTCCTTCATTCTTGGCCAGACTGCGCTGCGCTTTTCAATGTGAAAATATTCTGTATGGGAAGGGAAACTTTTGAATATTTGCTCAATTTTATTTCTAATTTTTGTTAGCAATAAAAAAGGAATATAACTTTATGAGTAGCTAAGTTTTGAGGGGTCTTTTGTTTAACCAATCATTTGGTATCGTATTCTTACTGCATTGATTTGTATGTCTTTTATAACAATAAAATGCAATTTATTTTTATCTTACAAACTTGAAGTTCGACTTAAAAATAAGTCTTAAGACTAGGTATAAAAAAACATAATTAGCTTAAAATAAATCGAGTACAATAATCGTGTTTTAATTAACATATAAACACACTACACTCGAACAATAACCAACTACTACCTTGACGTGAATGATCACCAATATTTGTCTGTATCGGAATATTTTACACAAAACATATTAATAATAATGTTTGTTCTCATAATATTTCCCAAATATGAAGTGTTCGTTTGACGTTTGATTGCGCACTTCAAATGTATTCGTGAATTTTATCGAAATTTCACCGAACAATTGTTACCACGATATTTCATCAAAGAGAATATTCATTAATTAAATTACTTGTTTTCCAGCGAATGTCACTAATAAATCATATCATGGACATCGGTTGGTTTATTGCGTATCATAGCTTTATTTTAATAATGTGCTTCCAGGGTCAATTTTCGTTTGTTTTTCTGCTAGATTCTCGTACATTTTCAATTCTGATGAACCGAGTTGACAGATTAATATCAGCTGATAGAAGAGTGTGGAAGAAGCAAACATGCTGCGCTGACCACAAATAAAATTGTGATTAGGGCAGTAGGATGACGAAAAAAAGCTTGAGGCTAAGTCTGTCTGTAAGTGGTTTTACTGGAAGCGGACCCCAACATAGTTGGGAAAAGGCTAGGCAGATGATGATGGCTGAAGGATGACGATGATTTTAAATTCTGACTTTTTATTACATGTTGGCTCCTACTAAAACATGCTAATTTCTGAAAATCTCGAGTACGAAACGCTGGCTTTTCCATTAATATTTTTTTGTTCTTCATTTAATACAATTACTCATGATTGAACGTGAATGAAAATGTCTACCTCCAACGCTACAGTTTTAGCTGGTCTATTTAAGCTCAATTAAAGCATCAATTGATCAAAGCCGCACGGGCTTTGTGTATAAATTTCTGCTATTCAAGTCCCGATTATGAGGTATTTGCATCGGAACTGAAACGGCAGTAATATATGCAGTCATCATTGTGGTATGCTGTGACCGCGGGCTAATTACGAAAGCGCTCGACATCGCGAGCGCCATTTTTGGCGATCGATTTGACAGTTGCATCATTTGACTGTCAAATTGATAGCGAAAATAGGAATAGAAGCGATGAGGAGTGCTACCGTAATTTGAGGATTTCAGTTAGGATTTAATCATAGTTTTGTGATAGTAGCTATGTACCAACCTGCTGAGTGATTTGTGTGGTTTATAACGTGCTACCGGAAAGGTATGTTTTTTTTCTGGGTATTTATAACCTTGTAAAAAATAATTTGAGTAGTATTTTTGAAGGTTCATGTATACTTAATTTGACTATAATGACCATAAAATTGCTATCCATTTTTGAAACAAAATGAACGGATATTTTAAAAGTGTCGAACATTATTCGACCAAAAGTCCGATTCGGTTACGTTATTTGTTGAACAATCAAAGATCTCGATAAACAGAAACGTCAGTTCAGTTTAAAGTTAAAAGTTCACGAATCAACACGTAATAATGTGTCAACATCCCATTTCCGAACAAACTCGATACCGATGTATCGATACATATATCGATAAGTGTTGCAGAATCGAGTAGCTCAAGGCTATGTGATACATATGTATGTATGGATTGACCGATCAAAAATTAAGCAACGCTTGGCGCGATCTCTCTCTTGGATCTCGTAAATCTTGGACAGTCGTTATACCTATAGGTACGGATAGTCAGAAGCCATAAAATCTGACTCTCAAGGTGCATTTTGGAAGTGAACTGTGGACTGCAACTGCAAACCTTACGAGCTGTAGTTGCACTATTGATTTTTGTGTATATACCTATTTACAAGAACACGTTTTGGATTGAATTGGCAGCAGTACATGCAGTCACTGACAGATATTGCCGATTTCATGAATGCGCTGCAGTCAGCTGCTCACTTCCAAAAAGTACCTTAAGTTTTACTCAGACTTGTAAAAGTCTTGAGGAAATCAAAAAGGTGGTTAACAAAACACATCCGAAGTGAAAAGATTAGGGAAAAGGCTAAAAGAAGAAACTATCGATACATAAATCGATAAACATTACAAGCTGTATCGAGTGATCGCACATCTAATTACAATCGAGCCGAGACTGTCTCGATGCGATTGCTCTGTAATTGCAGGGAGAGTAAACATACACTGCACGTGCAAGGTGTAAGTACTTGAACGTTCTGAAATTAGTTTGTTCAGCAAAGGATTTTATATACGTTTTAATTTCTAAGAATGTGATTTTTATACCTCTATGTTTGTGCGTATGTTGGCAGTTGTTTTTAATGCATATTTGTTTTGTATATGTATATTACTAGCTTTTGCCCGCAACTTCGTTCGCGTGGAATAGTGACTACCAGCAGATTTTTGATTTGACCAATAGATGGCGCTATATGTCCGGAATAATTTTATTTTTATTTTTTTTTTGTAATAAAAACTATCCTATGTCCTTTCTCAAGTTTCAAACTATGTCTGTACCAAATTCCACACAAATTGGTTCAGTAGTTTAGGCGTGAAGAAAAGACAGACAGACAGACAGAAAGACAGACAGACAGACAGACAGACAGAGTTACTTTCGCATTTATAATATTAGTTTGGATATTTATTCGGTGCGTTTATAGGGGTGACCTGGTTGTGTATTTTAAAGTAAACTATTTCATCAATTTGCAATTTAAATAAAATTAACATAATAAAACCTTTGCCTGCGCAAAAACTCTGTCTATAAAAAAAAAATTGTAAGTCTCAATTTTTCAGCAACTCACTGTTAATAATATTCGGAATAAGTATTTATTATACATATGCAGCAAATATTAAAAAAAAACACTACGAGTGATATTCCAAACTTCCTTAATTCCAAGTTTCAGTCACAGAACGTGGAAAATGTTCGTCAAAAAGGATAGCGACGGCGCCGTGAAAACTTTGTAAACAGAACTAAACGAACCACGTTTAAAAACTATGATTTTTTTCACGAACTCGTTAAAACATACAAACAAACTCAGTACGTTTCTGTTAGAAGTTAGGCATTTCACGCCCTACCAATTTTTGTAAATCAATAAACAGTTTTTTGATAATATTACTCGTGAACTGAATTTCGGGTTAATTTGTGATACGGTTTTCATGTTTTTTGAAGATACGGGTAATTGAGTAGTGACTGACCACCTCAACCAAGTTACCGGGGCAAAACGATGCCCTTAGTAAGACTAATTGTCAGATCTTCTCGCTTCTAACTACCCGTAACGACTTCCAAAGGTGTTCAAATGACAGCTGAGAACCATTAGTTCATAGTGCCTTCCGAAACACAGAAGAAATCGTCTTGTGACGGACACCTATCCAAAGAGAGACTGCGTCAAGCGTTGCTTAACCTTATAGATCGATCTAACACTTTGACTAAACCACGGTCACTTCTAAGGTAATATACATATAACTGTCTCCCAAAAATAATTATGTTAACAATCTGATGAAAAAAAAAACAAAATCACCTAAATAATTAACGCCAACGACATGTTAATACTAAGTGAATACCATTAATTACCCTAAGTGGTAGTGCTATATTGTATCTAGTTATCGGTCCAATAATTTGACATATCTCCGACCTCGTCACAATAGATAATTAAACGATTAGACTATCCATTCAGTGCCATTGTAACCTCTTAGTTGGTGCAACATGTACATACATATACACAGTGTGAATCATACAGAGTGTGAATACCGAGTTTGCAAGTTAATGTTCTCAATACCTTGTTTAACATGCAACTTAATTACGAAGCATTTACTTTTAGAACTGTTCAATTAATAAAGCTGTTTTCAGCTTTTGGAAAATAATGAAAGGCAAAAGAAGTGTGAAGATGAAAATGAATGAATGAAAATATTCAAATTGTGTATACACACGACGAACAATCGGTCGACCAAAAGAATGCCATTTACAGATACCCTAAATGTAGGCAAACTGATATTTTAAAGCAACATTTCAACATTCACTCTCAAAATACTGCACATTTCAAAGACCGAAAATTATTCCCTAAAATAGCAACGCGATTAATTAGTGCATGAAGCATGGAGGCCAGGAATTCCGAGGTAACCAGCTCAGCAGTCGTAATAATGACGAGCTCAGCACTGCTTCATTGTACCTCCAACATTTCACTTGAAATTCCACCGAATAACTACAGCTACTAAGGGCGCATCTACACGGTGCAAGTAGTTTGCGCATGCTGAGGCACATACGCAGGTTACATGCTTTTAAAATACGTGTGGGTCCAGCGACTCGCGCATGTACCAAAGCAAAATACCCACCCTTGCACAGGTGCTCTTGCCACTTGCGCATGTTAACTTGCTCCAGCTACATGCACCGTGTAGACGCACCCTAACATTTAGAATGAATACTGCGTATTTTGAATTACTGAAAATGTATCGGGAATGGATTTCAAAAAGGATTCGTCGGAAATTCTGTTGTTCGCTGAATACACGTTTCTATTCTGAGTTAGAAATGCATTAATTGAAGTATTAGAATTGTGTTTTGCTTTCAGGTGAAGTAAATCCAAGTAGATATTTTATTAATTAGTCGAAACACAAAGAGCTTTGTTTGTTGTCTTTAATATCTCATGTCGTATATGTTTGTGCGAACAAAAATAAAGGTATGTTCAGTTAAGTTTAAATAGTTATTTAGAGCAGCAATGCTTGCAGGCTAATTAATTGTAAGTATGCCTACAAAAGGCACATGTTTAATACAATCAACTAAACCAACCAAAAAGACTCGTACAAAAACAAAATCAAATTAAACCAAAGGTCAGCATAGAACCCTGAAATAACAGTAACAGGTAACACAGTTCTTCCCGTTTATTTTCTAACTTTCGCAAAGCAAATTAGGTTGCTGTCAACTACCACCGTCACCAGCATTAAAGCAAGGAGTTTTAATTCAATATTCTCCACTTTTTCCATGGAGAATTTCATGGGGAAGGTGGCTACCGCGAATTTACGCCGTGCAGTAAATGCATTAGCTTCATGGAGCCCGCGCCAATGATTTTCACGGAATAAACGTCCCCCAAATGATTCAATAAACGCCCACAGGATTTACGCACGTGCGCTCTTAGCAGGATTTAATCACGGTAAATATGCCAATATTTTTTACAGCAAAACCTTTAGCGATCAGATTTTAACTAGCATCTACCTACGCGCATTAAGGAAAACTGTCGAGAAGAAAAAGAAGTTGCTAAAATAGTTCAACCATTTATAAGGTTGGTTGAAAAATTTGATAAATTAGGCAGCCCACACACAACTACCACGCACCAAGCAGTTTGTTGCACAATGTTTTTACACATGCAAGTTTCAGTTTTCTTAAAAAAAAACCGTTAGCCCGTGCCATAGTCGGAGTGTCACCTGCCTAATTCTATTATTCAAATTCAGAAGAGGATTCAACAATTAGACATCGAACAAATCACTTTCCCAACCTTTGACATAAAACAGAGACAATACTTCTAGAATCTAGAACATTCTACTATATTAAGAGTATGTCCGAAACTATAATATAAAATTCTTGTAGTCAACAAGAAGTATTGACATTGCAGCGCTCGCGGTATAAAGGATCCGTCAGTAATAAGTCTATTGTACCAGAATATAACAATGTGATGCATCATTAAGTATTAACTTACATACGAGATCAGAAACTTGAACGTACTTATAATTTAGAATATGATTGTAAGAGTGAAATAGACGTTTGTAAAATGTTTAGCCTAGTGGTTTCAGTATATGTAGGTTTAGAATAAACTTTTAAATAATAAACCTTTTAATAATTCTTTAAAATATTAGACATAAATTACATCGACTTAACAAGCTGATTTCTTTGATAATACGGACTAAAAAGGCTTACGACTGCATTATAAGCACCATTTTTTTCACCCACAACCTCAAGCGCGTCCCGACGGAACTACTTCTCGTACCAAAATAAAAAGTAACTTGTGATAAAAACTATTCTACGGGCCAGTTTCATCAAAATCCAATAATATACTTCCATTGCATTTTATTACTTTAACCCAACATGAGAAACAGATATAATCCCCTAACATTGAAGCATTCCTTTTATTCGTCACAAAATATAATAACAGACAGAATAACGTAATATCGCATAGAAGTGTCTCGTCCGCGGCCTGTTTCTGAACGAATCCCTGAAATTCCAGCTAAGCTTTCCTTCGTAATATACTTTGTAATGTCGGTACCTTTCAAACGGAAATGCATTCGTGTTATATTTGCTACGAATAAACTTGCGATTTTAACTCAAATTGTATTTTGAAGTGACAGTGTTTTCTAGCTTCAACTTTGTTGCTGTTTCAATACAATTATATTGTAGTTTTTAGTAGTTTGTTTTAGGTAATAATTTGTTTGTGGAACAATTTTCTGGGTGTATCTTTTTTTGTTCACATAGTATCATAATCATCAGCCTTTTATTGTTGATCTGAAGATATCAGGCCTCTTTCCATAGAGGTTTGAGCGTATATTACCACGCTTGCCTGGATTGGCGACTTCAGACTTAAAAGTCCAGGCTTCTTCTAAATGTTTTCCTTCACCTTTTATGTGTTAATTGTATCCAAGATACAGCAGTGAAAGAGCAGTTCGCTCAGGACGCGGGTGCAACCGTGGGCGACAGAAAAAAACATCTATGCTTATAAAAATTAGGGTTGTTTATAAATAAAAAGCTCTATTTTAACTGCAGACTTATTACCATAACAAGCTGTATTTATCAGAAATAACCGAATTAAAACCCACGTAGCTACCCACTCTTATATATAACAATCAAGTCAATCAAGACTCTAGTTAATACAGGTAAAATTAGAAACATAATACACATATCGTCTAGACAGCGACGCGTACATAATATATTGTAGACTAAAATAACTTTATATACTTGACTGACGCTAAAATTGTTGACGTTAATATGTAACGATGCGTGGGCTCATATTTATTGGACAAGGTGAATATTGTGCGTTGAAAATAACGTGGATATGCTGAGATTTATATTATTTTGTTTCATTACATGCCTCTTTTGAAAGGTTAAGCTTAAGAGAAACGGACATCTTTTTAATCAAATTAAAAATTATGAGGTTTTTAATTAGATTTTCTTATGCTCTTAACTCATTTTACAAGTAACTGAGAATCCAGAACCCCATGTTCTATAGCTTACTTCGATCTAAATCAATATCTGATATCCAGGTGCCAATATCCAAACCTTCATTATAGTTCACAACGCATCGCTGGACAGAATAATATGGATTATCCGATATGACATTAGGGTGCGTCTACACGGTGCAAGTAGCTTGCGTATGTTAAGGCACATGCGCAGGTCACATGCATTTTAAAAACGTTCGGTATCAGCTACTCGCTCATGTACCAAAGCAGAATACCCACCCGCGTGCTCTTGTCACTTGCGCATGTTAACTTGCTCCAGCTACATGCACCGTGTAGATGCACCCTTAGATGGCTAAGGTGTACTGTATAGCTGGGTATAGGTATCTTATATCAATTAACAAGGATGATCAGTTGAGATGCGTGACAGCCAGATTAGATAGACGAACTAATTATAATTATGTACCTGCAAGGTCAGCGTGACCACTACTATTAATGAGCACTTAGTGCATTACACTCAAGCGTATCTATACTAATCTTGAGTACCTAATATTATTAAGTAGCTGATTTCCCGTATTCGAAGTTACTTAGGTACATAATTTAGTGAAATAAGTAAGCTAGGAAATAGGAATTATTAATTTATTGATCAGGAATTAGATTATATCATGTTACTACTGTTCCTTTATACTTTTTATACTTTTTTGTACTTATAAGTACATAATAAACAATAAATGTTAGTCATTAATCACCAGATATTAAAATACCGTAGAAATGAACCTGGTTGAAACTTTCACTTGATGTGAATGTGGGCGTTTCGATTGCTTGGTTCGTAGGCGTTATAATCAAGTAAAACAAGCATACAGTTGAGAGTGGAAATTCGATAAAAATTGTAGGTACGTACTTAAATCATCGTATGTATTTCAGAAAACTGTTAAGCTAATTAGTTCCTAATGATAAGATTATTGAAGCTACTTCCCTAAAATAACGTACGCTTAGGTCAAAAACATCTAGCATCAAACAAGAACTTACGGCCAAGTATTTATACAAGTATGTTAAGATCTGACCGATTTTTAGTGCAGTTGCTGTCAGTCAGTACAAAAAATTCTGTCATCCCTTGAAGACCGACTGAGCTTTCAACTGCACGTAGGCAAGCCTCGGTGGCACTACACAAAAACACCGCATAAAAATAAGTGTAAAAACCGATAATTCTGCATCCTTTCACCGGCGATAGAACCGATTGGATGCCATCACATTTTATCGGAGAAAAACATAAAATAGGTTTTAAAACTAAATCTTCAATCCCGGTCTATTTTCACTGTTCAACTTGTAAATAAGTTTATTGAAGTAAATTCAAGAGTTCCCGATCATTTTATTGCAAATTTCAAACCTTTCACCTTTGAAATTCTTGAAGGAAACTGGATTTGTAAAATGTTAGGAGTTCCTCTTTTCTGTGGTAATGTAAGTGCTCGCCTATGTATGGAGGAACTTTTGTCAAAATAGCTTAAGATTTTACATTTGAAATTTTTAAGTAAAGATTTAAAATAGAGGGGATTTGATTGAATTTTTGACGTAGAATTTAATCTTTCCTGTGATTCTTGCATAGGTACATAGGGTATGCAAGAACTTTGGTTCGTACATACCTTATGTATGCAAGAAATTTGGTTAAAGTAGCTTAAAATTTTATATCTAAAATTTAAGATAAAAAGGATTTGATTCTATTTTGAAGCCTGGTAGAGCGCGTAGGGTACTTTGTCTACCTCTAAAGAAGAAACAGGCTACCACGTATAATGCTTATTTTTTTTTAAAGGTGGCTAATCGGATTTGGCTGCTGTGGAAGGAATGAAGTGGGTTCATAGATACTTGTTTTTTATTTCATGAATAAAACTAACTATTCATAATCAACAAGCCATTTACAAAGCTTCTAATTATTACCTTTTCCTTACAGCAAACCCAAAAACTCAACAAGATATACATACATACACATCTTGTACCCTAGTACATACGGTCAGACACTCGGCATAGCAACGCTGCCCGGCTTCGGTTACCAATTTTGGTACATCGACACCATCGCTTTTAACGTTTCTTTTGTACAAAATACATGAACGCGTATATACGCATAATTGATGCTGAGGTTTTGTGTTTCCAGCGAATTGTGGCCGGGTTTTTTTGTTCTTTTTTGTTGTATGAATTTTGGCGTGTCGGTTCAATTCGCCAGCTTTCTAGGTAGTACTAATTGTTGTTAGTGTTTTGTTTTAGCACCCCAGTTTGAGCAATCATAGTGTGATATGTAGTAAACTATAAAAGAGAGTTGACTAAAATACCGCAGCTGGAAGATCAGTTACGATAAAATCTTCAGTTATATGTACATACTATTTCATATATTTAAAATTAAAAACACATTAAATTCAATGCTTATAACTTCTTAACAATCATGGTTACAATAAATTTTTATTCACGTATTTAAAAAACCTATAGAAAATTATAAAACGTCCACGAAGACATATAATTTCGAAAACTTTTTTCCCCTCTATTGTACTCTGAGGGAAAAATCTTACTTATTAAGTAACTATAAAGTCTACTTGTAACACGGAAAAGTACCTAAAAAAGTGTGAAAAGTAAGAACGTGACTTTGAAAATTTTGTTTTTTTCATACAAAAACGTGTTAGGAAAAAGGTAGGTACCAGTGTTTGTTACCAAAACTTTTTTGCTTGATTGTAGGTCTTCATGCTTTGTTCTTCATTTGAATATAAAAATTTCGAATAAAATCTCATGACTAAGTAGCAGGTCGGCTTACAGTCCAACCGGACGCAGCTGAGCACCAGTGCTTTACAAGGAGCAACTGCTTATCTGACCTGCTCAACCCAGTTACCCGGGCAACCCAATACCCCAGGTAAGACTGGTTGTCTTCAGACTTACTGGCTTCTGACTGACCGTAACGACTGCCAAAGATATTCAAATTCCAGTAACAAGTACCAATAGATGATTCGTCAAGTCCAACTTAAAATATACTAAAACAATTTAAAAATCAATTGTGTAAAATTTAAAACAATTTCATAAAAGCAAACTACTTGGTAATGTCAGTTCTTTAACGCAGAGTATTTTAATTTCAGTGGACAGGCAGCCTTAGATGTTGGAAAATAATTAAGCCATGACTACAAGTAAAAACTATGAAAACTTCAAGTATTCAAAACATTATCAGTAGGTAAGTATTGTTTCTCTTTAAAATAAAGTGTAGGAAAGAGTACGAAAATTAATTTAATAATTTGTAAAGACATTGTAAAGAGCGAATATAAAATTCATATAATTTCTACATAAAAGACAGCTGGCTTATCTGTCCGAAGGCGCACAAAAGCCACGTTTCACCTTTGCACTTTTTATATAAAAAAAAAAATAACGTGTCACCTTTGCCAGTTCCAAGAAAGTTTTTCACAATAAGTACTTTTTTAACATGATGCTTATATTTTCCTTTCCATTACCTTGTTGCAAATAAAATAACTGTGGCGCTTCTATTTTTTAATTTTCTCATTATGAAATGAACGCTAAAGAGTTTTTACTAAGCTTAGTATTTGACAAAGAGTTTCTAAAGTAAAAAGGTTACAAGGCAAACTGTCTTTTGTTTTTATTAAAAAAAAAACTAGCCTCTTGTTTGATGTCTCATTATTTAATTATTGTAAAAGTTCTTAGAAAGGCTTTGTGTTCATTTATTTGAGTGCATTTCTTTTGTTCAGTGAAATAAGTGACTTTTTACGAACTAGTTGATGCAGTGGTCACTGTCCAACAGAGGGTTTTAGGTTCAATTCCATTAACAACATTAGTATAATGACCAGGTTTGTTAGATGTGGTCTGGACGTTAAAATAGTTTTTTTTTTTTTTAATTCAAGTATATTTTTATAAAAGAGCCCGCAGTTCCATTATACGTCATTGTATTTACTACTCCTTTTCTCTGCTAAGAAAATGCACCCAACAAAAAACTACTCGCCAATATTAATTATCAGCTTTTACGGTAGTTTCTTTCTTCAAAGTTAAGAGATGTAACATCAAGTAATAGACTAATGGAACAACAAAAAACCTTTTAATTTTTTTTTCTCATAAATATCCTACCGTATTTCTTTAGTAAAATTTTTCTTTAGAATACAGGCAACTGCAATACAGGGCACTAATCTTCGTACATAATAAGAAAAAGCATCAACTACCTCGATAGTACGACAAGAGGAGACCAGACGGGCTTCACAGTGAAGCCAGTTTGTCTCTGATTGGATTGGCAAGGACTACATTGGATACTGTTCCCATAGACAGATTAAATGCGATTAAAAAGCGTCAGAGAAGAATCCTTGAGGAGAGCCGACTTAGCTCATCTTCCTTTGATGCTGAGTAAGTATTGTGTGGGGTGACATAAAAGTGCTATATATCGGGTGTGTCGTTCATAATCACATTAAATTAAATGCGTTAATATACTGGTTAATATATGTCGATTAACACAAAGATACAAGAAAAATACGTAAAAATAAAAAAATGATTTTTTCAAACAAAGTAAATGGAATAAAAATGTGCAAAAATTAGAACACCATATAAAAGTCAGTCATTACAAACAACTGAAATTCTCCCTTGAAAACTGACAGCTGTCAACTGATCAAAACATACGATACTCCTAACTTTATCTCTGCTTTACACATGATGTTGTAAATTATAAAAACGAAAAATGACTCCTGTGGTCAAACCACTGAATGGATTAGGTTATTTTTTTTACAATTCGCCATAGAATATCATAAAGTATATGCGATATGATTTAATGTGATTGTGAACGACACACCCGATATAATACTAGCTGTTACTAAAATCCTCGCACATGGAAACATTGGTCAGTTACAAAATTACAAAAAGTGCATTTTACCAGGCGTTTCCAACAACAGACAAATAAGATTTTCAAACATATGTATGCCATGAAAAACTGAATTTAATGAGGATCACATTTTCACTACATATTGAATTCAGTTCTCATTTCTCCTTGAAAACAAAGCGTCAATCTTGCGTAAGAATTATTATAAACTTATGCAAGTCTCAAACCATGTTATTATGAATCTACATAAGACGCAACAAATGCCATTAATTAAATACTATTATGACGCGCCGTAGATCCTTTAAGTAATCACACTGTTTGAACCGCGACTTTCACAACGCAATTTAGAACATGTTCACATATTACCGCACTTGCTATTGAAAACGCACCCTTAACTTGAGGAGTATAAGGTTTAATTTGCGTTGTAGGGTGGTATGCGACGGGAGCAATATTTAATCTTATGATGAAGGAGCTTAATAATTGCGGATAGTTGATGGTAGACCATGCCGACAGAGTTTTACAACAGTGGGATGTAGTCTGTGAACATTGTTCGAACATATTTTGTTTTTCATATTTTGTTTTTCATAATCCTTGTGTTGGATTTGTAATAGTTGGACGAGCCTTGTTTCATGAAGCGTTGGCATTTTTAGGCGAATGTTTCTAGCCAATGGGTTAGCGTTCTGGCGTAATTTTTATTATTAAGATTCTACTTTAAACCTAGTCTTTTAACGATGTTAATCGACTATCTAATAAATCGTTTACGTAAATGGTCTAACAAAAATTACTAGTAACAATATTTTAAAGAGACTCCCATATGATAGTCGTGATTTTTGCCTTTTTTATAGACATTGTACCTTTTATACTCGATACTAATAAAGGTACGCCCTTCGTGGTGGCGAGTCCAAAATTAAAGCCCAAACCTATCCTGAAATCAACGAAAACAAAACAAAACAGCATCTACAGTCGCAAAAGTCAAATGCAGAATAAAGCAAAAACAACAGTCAAACGATATTCCAAAATTAAATTCTGTTTTAAAAAATTTTACAATACATTTTTGATTCCATCTCAATTAAATGTCAATTCATAGAGGCTCGGCCGAAACTCATCCTAAATAAGCTAGTCACGTTCACTGAGGTATTAGGTTCCAAAATAGACTTCTAAATTCAGGCTACTACCTAACTTTATAGGATATTGATGATATGATAGTATTTAGTATTATGTGGAGTTAACACCTAGGTATGAATATTATTGTAGGTAATTCTTTCACTGCATAGGGAATATGTATTTAAGAATTGTAATTTATACCAAAAATCATAATTACCTATGTTGGTGAACAAAAAAATACATAAGTACGTACCTCACAAATGTACTTAATTTACATCGCTAATTATAAGTCAATGCACCAATAAAAATATGTGTACCTTTCAAAGTATTCCTATATTTAATCACGTGTCAAACTGTGTTAGCTTTTTTGTAAAAATAGCTCTGTAAGTCTTCCAACTACAATTAAATTAATATAAAGTGCATTTACATCTAGCATTTATCATTATATCGTGTTATATATATAGCCTCTTTGCATAATACCCCGAGGGCTCTTACAGACACCCACACACGCAAACCCACGCACACAGCCTCACCAGCCACGTGTAATGCAATTACTTTCGTGGACCGCATCAATATATTCCAGCACGTATTATGAAAAGCAAAAACACGTTGTTAAATTACTTTTGAAACCAAACTTCACACACGTTTTAAAACGTTAATGTTATTCTTTGGCGGTGTAAATTATATGAATGCATATCGCTGTAATCCTGAAAGCATGCACTAGCTCTAGGTTTTTAATAAAGTAATTGGCGATTTCACTCACGTTCCGCGAAAATCACTTGCCGTAACCAGGTAAAAAGTAGCCTATATCCATTTTCAATCTATCATAACATTTACCTGCTATCGGTAGTTAAATAACAAATATTGCCTTTTTACAAAAATAAGCATTTACGAGTATATTTTTTGTATCCACAGTAGGAACGATAAGTACTGTAAATATTACAGTTCTCAAAGCTTTTGCTTTCCGAGTTAAATCAAAGGACTTTGTAGCTTCACTATTTGATTTTGTATTTCTCTTTTGATTTTTGTATTTGTATTGCTCCATAACTGCAATTATTTATTTTATTACTGTGTACTCAGTTTACTCATAAAAGTCCTTTGAAAATACCACGGTAAAGGTAAACACTAGCGAAACGGGATAAAGTAATGGGAACTTCTTCAAAGTAATTAAAAATATATCCTAGAATATTTTGTTATTATTAACGTTTCTCTGAAAAAAATATATATTAAGTATTGGCTCATTTGAATAACGAGATTACTTTTTATGAGACCATAAAACCTATTTTAATTACTTCACGTTTATTAATCAAGATAATTAACTCTAAAGTTAAATCCATTTGAAGAAAAACAAAGGCAAAAAACTGAAGCAAAAAATATTGTATTTTCAGTAAAAACGTTCCAGGTACACAGTGGTCACAATAAATTGCATTTGTCGGAACAAAATCGATAAAGTATTTGACAACTGCGATGCGACGGAATGGAAAATAAAACAGCATTATGCCGCTCAAAAAGCTGAGAGAAATACAGTTTTTATTGCAGTTCAGTCAATGGTACAATCAGATATCTAAGTATTAAAGAGTTATTTTTAGTGTTCAGCTTTTAAGCTTTGCAAATTAAAACTTGAATGTTTCTTACTACGTCACACAATTTCTGGGAAAGTCTTTTGACTATAAAGACTTGTACCTATATGTAGACTAATACATACAAGTAAAGCTCACGCGCTTTTTTGAGATAAAACATAGATCTATGTCGGTTAAGGTAAATAAAACTTTTCTTTTTGTAAAATAAGATTCGTAATATATTTTAAAACAAAATATACGCAAAAATACGACAACTTATATGGATACTTACACTTCTAGTACAAAAAAAAATGAGAACTCGGTTCAGTTTCTCAAGCACAAATCGATATGGAAAACAGGTAATTTTTCATCATAAATCGATATAAATGTCAACTCTTTACGGGTCCTGAGGGCTATTCGAGTCACGTCTCGAGGCACAAAATCTAGATGGACTTGTCTCAAAGTGTTTTTGTCACATTTAAATACAAATAGGAGAATTTAAGGTAGAAAAGAATTGTGTTTTTTGGTGTATAACTTATTGGCATAGAGATTTTTATTTGGGTCTATCGAAAAAAAGCACACTGTGCAAAAATTGTTAAGTCTTTACTACGCTTACATCGTCAAATGTAGCTTAATTAAAGTTCAAAATACAAAAGACCTGCTATTCAATACATTAATTTCAACGAACTCAATCCTATGATTATCCTTCCACAAACCTGGAATAATCTCATCTTCCTTGTTATTCTAATTCGCCTTTTGGACATTTAGTCAATGTTTTTGCCCTTCCTTTTTCCTTACGCTATGCTACCCTACCCACCTTCGAGTGTGTTGACCTTTTTAGGCCTATGTACAACTCCGGGGCCTTATTACTTCCATGCGAAAGAATCGGTTTGCAATTTTAGTGTATAAACAACGTTAAGAAACAACCTCTCTTTAGCATTTATACCTATAATTCTTCATAAACACTACATATATATGTTCCGTTCAAAATATGTTCATTAAAGCATTTATAATTAACTCACAGTCAAAGTATGAAATTGTATTAAACATGTTACCGTCCCGAAATCAACATTAAAAACTTATTTTTAAACTTCGTTGAACAAAATACGAATGAGTTTTAATTGAAATCCATTGGGAAAATATCGGTCCAATTACTGGTTCAAAATTAAATTAAATACAATAAGTCTACCGTAATAACAACGTTGCTGATGCCTCGAAACAATATGCCTTGGAATGCAAATAAATGAATATGATTAAATGTCATATGGCAGATACACGTGAAGTTACACACTAGCGAATTTACAGCTCGGTTTTTCAGAGCGAAAACTTATCACACAATTTACATAACAAATAATTGTCGAATATACAAAAATCAAAAATAATGATTAAAACCGAGCGACAGGTTTTGCCAGTTTTGCTGCGAGCGGGAAAGCGAAGCGGAAAATCCGTCAGTGTGACAACTCTGTTTTAGACGCAGATGCAGAGCAAAAACCGCGAGTCCGCGAATATATTGAACAGATTCCATCAAAAGTAGGTACCTTATGTTCTAGGTTAGAACAAAAAAAGCGCTTTTTGAAACTAACCGGTCATTTGGTAAAATCTATTGTCATTTAAATAAAGGCTCTAACATATTTTTTTCTTCTTAAAACACATCAATTAAGTCTTGAAGCCGGCCCTAATTAGCAGGCTAGGAGAAAGAATCAAGCTATAGTATATGTAGTGTAATATGATCCAACTGTCAAAGTGTCTCTATGTGAACCTATT
The DNA here is from genome assembly GCF_030705265.1 of Helicoverpa armigera. Lineage (NCBI taxonomy): Eukaryota > Metazoa > Arthropoda > Insecta > Lepidoptera > Noctuidae > Helicoverpa > Helicoverpa armigera. The sequence goes on along the minus strand of NC_087120.1, from coordinate 3,409,520 downwards.
GTTCTATTAACGTCACTCTTACGAGTATGGTAGATGACATGACGTAGTCTATGTATGTATGTAATTATGTTTGTGTAATTGTAATGACCTTTGCAACGCAACTGTGTTTTCATTGCATAGCTGGATAGATAAGCGATTATCCGTCAGTTTCACAAAGCTCCATTAAAATTAAAGCTTCACTAAATCTATTTCTGACACTTTTTATCTTGTTGACAAAGAAAGAGTCAGCAATAGATTTAAAGAAGCTTTAACTTTAATGGGGCTTTGTGCAACTGATGGTTTGGTTTTTATAATTATTTTAACAGTTGGCACAACGCGATGCCCTCTGACCTTTAAGTGATTACTAAAAACAATATTTTACACCGGTATTATTCAACTTAAACATATCTACGTAAGCCGACCTCGCCTGCAACAAAATGTCTAATAATCCCTTGAGCCACGAAATATTTCTTTTATATCATTTTTAAAGTGTCAACTTTTGTGCTAGCCACTGACGGCTTTATTTTATCGCCAGAAATTGGATTAAATTGTCAATGGCTACCTCTTTGGATTTTGTGAAATCTGGAATTGTTTTACTGAAATATTTTTTGTGAAATGCAGTGAAAGATGGCAATCGAATGATTCTGGATGTTAATCCTCACTGATATTCTAAATAGGTATAATCTGCTCTATAGAAAGTGGGACGGTTGAGTAGTGGTATTGGTAGGTTGTAAAGCGTGATTACGCCAGTACGCATGTCTGTAATTCTGTAATTATCTATATAGTATTATCAGTCATCATAAAGTTCACAAAGTTTTGTTTTAGGTTAGGTAAGTATTTTCAGAAATCTTTTTCTTTTTGGTGAGTCGTTAATTATCAGAAATGTTCACGCTTTACTGCTGTTTGCTCTAGCGAGTAGTCCAGAAGAAATATTTGATTGCATAACAGTGCCGCACATGACTGGACTCTCGCTACTGGATATCGATAGAGACCATTATGATCATCATCAACATCTCAGCCATAAGACGTCCACTGATGAACATAGGCTTCCCCCTTAGATCTCCACAGATACCTGTTGGAGGCGACCTGCATCCTAAGACCATTATACCCACCTGAATACCTAAGCGGCCCATTAGGGTGCTTACATAAAGAAACAGGTTTCCGGTACAGACAAATCTGTACGGGTAGGTACCGATCAGCGCAGGTATAATGTTTCAATATAATCCTATTCTCTCACTTATAAAGAAACAGGTTGTAACTTGTCGGTGCCGACTACCTGGACCGTGACATACGGGTTTAATTTTAATTGTATTTAAGGACAGGTTCACCTGTTTCTTTATACGAGTCAACACTGTACTGATAGGTACTGATCTGTACAGATTGGTCTGTACCGGAAACCTGTTTCTTTATGTAAGCACCCTTACTCTTCTTACCTGCACCTACTTACCTGCTCACAGCTCACGCTACAACCCCATACAACTTCAATACGTACCTCGGAGTAAGACTTCTCGATGGCTGACCGCTTGATGGTGTAGGTCCGCAAGTCTTCCAGCAGATCGCACTCATGCTGGTTCTTAGCGTGGAGCTTCGCGATCTGCTCCGTGTGCAGGTTCTTGAGAAATTTCGTATAGTTACTCTGCAACAAGGAAAAGAACAAGTATTAAAGTGTGAGCTAGTATGAAAAAGTAAAGACACTTGTTGGACATTAAATTATCCTTAGAAACCTCGCAAACTGCAGATTAAACTGTTGGTTAACCATCCGGCCGACATTAAGGGTCTTACTACAAAAACTTTAAACCCTGTTTTACACTTGTCTAATAAAATTTTGTGGTTTTGTGGTAAGACGGTATCCGTCTTACCACAAAAACTTTTAAACGTCAATTTAAGACTTGTCCAAAAAAAAATGTCAGATTATGACGTTGACATATGGTTCATTTTGCAGCCAAAATTTTTTTAGACAAGTGTAAAACCGGTGTTTAAGTTTATGTAGTAAGGCCATATATCTTTAAGGTATTCGTGAATCCATCTTATCCAACATTTCAGTCGGCGAAATCCGATTGTCGTATACTACGCATCTCTCAAGCCCCATTATTATTGCCCGAGTAAAAATATTTTTTTAGCAAAGTTGATTGATCCTAACGAAAAAATGCTTAAATTTGGACGCCTGAAAGCATAGTCCTAATTCCTTCACCATCAAATGTAGCTCGACAAATCTCTTAGTCACTACACATGTTAACATTCAAACCACATAATACAGCCTTACTTATAAACGTGCATTAAACATAAGTAATACTTAAGGGCTGTTTAAGAAAATACTTACTTATAAACGTTGCTTAAGCATGTCTTAACTAACTTTTAATCACTACTTAATACTTTAAGTAGTGATTAGTTAAAATGTTGCTTAGAAGATGATTAGAGATTTTATAAGTAAGGGGGATAATCTTCGACAGACACTATTTCATTAACAAAGTCAGGTAATTTATTTCATTTCACGGCGCACAAACGAGCCGAGTCCTCTTGTCTGCGGAGAAGTAAAACAATCCCCTTACTGAACAAAAGAAGTGGAGCATTGCAATTAGATTAATCACGACTTGATTGATCGTTACGGACAATCAATGGCTGTGCGATTGCTAATTTAATTTGTTACCGCTCAATGCTGTTGGAGATGCAACGATCCTCTATTTTGGAACTTCGAAAAAAGAAGCTGCGTTCTTTAATTCTACAAATTTATCCACGATGAGTGAGTAGTGCATTCGAAGAATAATGCACATTGAAAACTGAACATACTAACTTAACTTTAATTGACATATATGTAGGTACTTTCTCTAAATTAAGTTCCCTAAGAATTATTCCAGGTTTAAGTTGGAACCCAAAACCTACAGACGAGAATATTTATGGAGCATCTCTGCAAACTAACAATCCGGGAACTTACTGCGATTCTCGGCATTATTAAGAGACTTGTAAAAGTCAAGTCGAAAACTCATCTTTGAATCGCGTTCTTACATGCAAGTTCCTACTGTAAGTTGTTGAATGCCACCGTTTTACGGATCGGTGACAATACGAAGTTCTTAAACTGTGAAAAGGTACCTACGTTCACGCCATATTACTACACTAGCTTCTGCCCGCGGCTTCGCTCGCGTTAAGAAGTATAATTATTAATTAGGTATGGTTTTTGCGGCTTTACTTTTGTTTAGCGTGTGTAAAAAATTAGGGCCATTTAGAACTAAACATTATTTTGTTCGTTCCATTACGTACTGATAGGTTCAAACTGATAGGTTTAAACATTTTACATCCTTCATCATCCCTTATTTTATCACCCGTGGGGGTTGAATGGGGGTTGAATTAATCAAAATCGTATTTAAGCGAACGTCATCATAAAATAATATTCATAAAATCTAAGAAGGTGTATACAAACTTTCATCCCCTATTTTATCCCCTTAGGGATGGAATTTATCAAAATCCTTTCTTAAGGATTGCCTACGCCATAGTAGCTTTATGCATGCAAAGTCTCAGTCCGATCGGTTTAAAATTGAGAAAGTTTCATACAAACTTTCATCCCCTATTTTATCCCCTTGGGGGTAGAATTGATCAAAATCCTTTCTTAGCGGATGCCTACGTCATAACATCTACCTGCATGCCAAATTTCAGCCCGATCCGTCCAGTGGTTTCAGCTGTGCGTTGATAGATCACTATGTCAGTCAGTCAGTCAGTCACCTTTGAGTTTTATATATTTAGATACTAGCTTCTGCCAGCGGTTTCACCCGCATCCCGTGGGAACCTCTGCACGAACCCTGATAAAAAGCCTTCCTCGATAAATGGGCTATCTAACACCGAAAGAATAGTTCAAATCGGACCAGTAGTTCCTGAGATTAGCGCGTTCAAACAAACAAACAAACGAACTCTTCAGCTTTATAATATTAGTATAGATAGATGTCTTCCGAGCCTTTTCCCAACTATGTTGGGGTCGGCTTCCAGTCTAACCATACACTGAGTACCAATGTGGCACATTTATAAGTGTTCTGGATAAATATGATGTCTAGAAGTAAATCTAGCTTAATGTCGTCTTACTAAAGGAGGTATTGAAAGGTGAAAATAGTTCAGGGAAATGGATTTCCCATTAGGAGTATAAGGATTACATTAAGCAGTTAGTTCTAAAAATAAGTTAGAAGTTGAAGTGAAAGATCTTTAACATTTTCTATGAGAGTTAGAATGTCCTTTCACATTCTATTCAGTTTCGTATCATTTGTAACTTACATCTTGAAATTCTAAAAACTCTATTATAAGTGTTATAAAAAAACCCTATTAATGGCATTTGAAATATACAAATACATCTATAGTTAATTCAAGTGAGCAATTCATTGTTTCAAATCCTATTCACCAATTGACTTCATATACCTAATACAACATAGATAGTACAGATCCACCTAAAGCAGGAATATCTGCGCTTAGCACAACAATCTGTTAATAATCCCGTCGAATTCTGACTAAATCTGATGCCTCGATGCTTCCTACCAACGTTCAGACATTATACGTCTAGACAGACACCCTTTGAGGCACTGAGCTAGGATACAGATAAACATCTGTCTATAATACATATCGACTAGGATCTTAGGACTAAAACCTCATTTGTACTGACTTGTCTTTGGTACTTGGAAGTGTTCTGAATTCGAATTCTGAGTTGCGCATTAGGCCGGCAGCACACATCCGGTTTCCTGATCCGGTTTTCTGATCAGGAATTCAGATTCGGAAACCGGAATGCTCTTTTTTCATACAAAATGTTCACAAGAGCGCACACGTTCTTACTTTTTCCGGACGGAAAAAAACCTGACACTCGGTTTAAAATTTTCTCCGTGCGTTCGGGTACTCAGAACGGAATAAAACCTGATGACGTCATTCCGAACGCAGCGCTCGCGAACAATTTGGTTTGACCGCCGCACACATACGGAAATTTTCATTCTGAATCAAGGTAGCCCTGTTCCGAATGGACGTGTATCAGAGCATTTAGAGCCTGCCTGTGTCTGGCTTTTTATATATGTTTTTTATTTTTGTATTAAATATTTAAAAAAAAATCCTGTTTATTGAACAATTAACAAGCGTACACATATTTACATAAATAAACACCCAAAAATAATGAGTTTTTTTAATTTCTCTCATATCTATGCCTTTATAATAATAATAATCAATTTTTATTCAGATAATACCTACAATCCATTATTATTAGTAAAGATATTTATGAAGTTCATCAAAGGATTTAATGGACTTTCTATAATACTTAATAAATAATTCTTCTGGGTATGCTCGTAATTTAGCTGTTTTAACATAGAATTCACTTTCGGATAATCTTTGAGCATTCGACGGGTGTACCCAGTAACGTCGTTTCCTCTTTTTCTTGTTTAGCGCCAGTAAAAGTGCAACAGCAATCAATTCGCCATAGTCCATGATGTCGTGCCTTCAATATGGTTCCTCTTTACGTACTGGCCATGTAAATTCAGAATGAAAAAAACCGAATGTGTGCGCTAGTGACACGGAATCCCGAATCTTAATTCCTGATCAGGAAACCGTATCCGGAAACCGGATGTGTGCTGCCGGCCTTATCGTGGAAGAGGTATTCGTGTTTTAAGGAAGCGTTGAAGTTTTGTATGAGGTCGTGCATTTAATTCCTGGTTGAGACAAAAGGTTAACGTTTAACATAATTAATCACGAGGTTTAAATATTTTCAAATTGTATGAAATAATAAACTCATATACCTATAAATACAATTAATGAAGTCAACATCTCCTCGCTCGACTTCATACGAAAATATTTAGGCTGTTGGCGTAACATACAATACAACGTACGGGAAGAAAATGTAATGTCGTCACTCATCTTTTTAGTAACATAAGAAAATGCCAAACTTATATTATATTCAAAAGACCATTAAACACGGTATTCATAGTTTATACGCGTAGACAAAGATTGGCGACAGTGGTATTTACTCGACCTAAATTACTCCTCTCTCGGACAAAATGCATAAACTGGGGGTGCATTGTGACCCGTTTTACGACTACCTACTGACTGCTAGGTATTTAAAATAAGTATGCTTTAATTAAAATTGAGTGCCAGCTCATTATAATTGTGTTCTAGATGTTGATGGCAAAATAAATATGTAGGTACGGCCCTTTTTTGTATGAAAAAACTGTAAAGCTTTTTGAGTAATAAATGGTGTAATTAACCTATCTGGACATTGTTTTATACACCTAAGTATTGTCATAGGTTAGATTAAAAGACTAAACGATGACACAAAAATTACATATCTGATTTGACCCGCAAAATAGGCAAATATGCATTACTTATATGTACATACATACAGTCATGGACACATAATTAAAGACACTGTTGGAATCTTAAATTGCTACCGCATTTCATCTGTATTTCTTTTTTCTGATTGCTACTGGAACTTTATTTTCTATTTTAAAATATTTAAGAGGGCATTGTGAAATATTAAAACTAAAGACTATCTTCAGTGATCCTTCGCGACAAGTTTTTTTTCGCTTTATCCGAATCTCGAGCGGTATGAACCATAACGTGGCCTGGTCATATAATTAAAGACACTCCATTTGCTCAGAGGAAGAAATGCAAATTATTAATATTATTGATGGTACTTTTCTATAACAACATTCCCTACACTGTAACTAAGCATACTAATGAGTACTAATATTTGGTTTATTTCCTTTTACCTCAATGACAGCACGACATCCCCAAGCGTGCAAGCGGTCAGTTTTGTTTTAAGTCGCTACGGGAATTTTCTTCCATGCTTCATAAAAATCTGTGTAAAATTGATCAATGTTTCATGTATGACTAAGGCGATTATCACACTGCCCCGCATGATGCAGCGTAGTGCGTGGATGCGTTTTTTTCCGTTGTATGGAAATATCTCCGTTTGTATGGAAAACACGCATAGTCCAACACACTGAAAATGCATCCACGCGCGTTCATGCGGATCACGCACATACATGCGGAGAAACACGCACCCCCGCGCGTAGGTACGGGGCGAGATGCAAGGTATGGCACACTGATCCCGCAGTGACGCGCGTGATTTTGAATGGGCGTGACGTGTATATTTGAAAATGGAACTCGATGAGAGCCGCTGTGCGTGAATTTAAAAAACGCACCTACGCGCGTGAGTGCGTGAAAAACCCGCACGATGATGCAGATCTGCACTCCCGCAAGAACGCGCGTAGGTGCGTCGACACGCAAGATGCAGCGTGATGCGGGGCAGTGTGAAGATCACCTTATCGCCATTGTGTTTTCTGGCCGATCACCAGTTTTTTTTCTGTTAAATTTGCGATGGGCCAAACCAAAACCGTCATAAGTTGCTCAATCAAAGAGTCCTTTTTACTACTCTTACAGTGTTTTTCAGAACTTTTCTAATTTGGAAAGCGCTAAGGACCGGTAAATTATGCTTAGCATATAACAAAATGCTATTTCTAAAATATTATAGTACTTGAATTCGCCTATTTTTAATAATGTCTTTCTAAAAGATCACCACACCAAGTATTGGAGAGAAGCCCCACACTATTACTTTTTCGCCTCCTATGTTTGAGAACTTTCTTAGTGTATTTTGGTTCCATCTCATGTTTTGGAGGCGACTAATTTCGATACATTATTTTAGAATTATTCGTATCCCTTTGTTTAATGAGAAAAAAAAAATACATTTTTGAACACTTGTTAACTGCACCTTTCACATTTGATAGAAATAGCCAACTACAGTATGGACACGCGGTGCTTTTCCAAAAGTAACATCTTCCGATACCCATGCCTTACAGCTTTTCCCGACCCGGTTGTAGTCTAAAAGTGCTGCAGTCACAATTGTCGTCCTTTTAGCATCAGATGACTCCCAAAAAAACCAGTACCGAATCATGTAAATGGTTCACTATTTGCCTATAGCACCGCCTTAAAGTCTGTTTGCGGACAAATTTTCCTTGGGGTCGGTTTTCAGTTGTTCTCAAACCATGCCTTTTTTAGTGCCATTGATAAAAAATCTTTAATAATACATTTATTACCATGTCCTTACTACAGATCAAGTGGTATGAATAAATCCGTATGTCAAAATATAATATTAAAAAGCCTAAAACATTTTACTTAGCAGAATTTTTGTTCTAGTCTTATTGATAGGACTAAAATGAAATTTTTTAATGAAATAAACCTAAATTATTACCTAATTCGAGTTTACATAAGTATTTTACTCACTTCTAAAAAAAAGTATGGCAACTATTTTTATCTTTCGTTTTTTTTTCTTAACTGGGCTTTAACTGTCTTTAATTAGCTGACCAGCCAAGTATCAGCTACAAAAGTTAGTGTTCATTTCCCATAGAACTTTATATCTAAAGTATTATAGAAAGAAAATATTTTTTGTCCTTAATTTAAAGAACACAATGTAATGTTTGTTTTAATAATTATTACACTACACTTTATACCGTGCTTAAGCTCATGTCAGTACCATAACTATTTCTTTCACTTCGAGTCAGGGGTGTCTTTAATTATGTGTCCATGACTGTATGTATGTAGGTACCTACTCATTCTTAAATAGGATATCTTCAATTCTTATTCTAAGAACGATCCACTGACTCTTGAATTTCATCACCTGCCTATCCTTTTCCCAATTATGTTGGGGTCAGCTTCCAGTCTCTGGATGCAGCTGAGTACCAGTGCTTTACAAGGAGCGACTGCCTATCTGACCTCTTCAACCCAGTTACCCGAGCAACTTCATTATAAAATACCGCATGTGTGACACGGCTTTAAATCACTCTTAATAACAAAATGGCTGTTTAAATTTAACAGTATTAGGTCAAATAATATCCAAAGTGAGTTACAGGCTTGGTTTGGTCTCGGATCCTTGCAAGCGGTGGCGAGCTGGTACTTCGACAAAGTTCCAAGTGTAACAAACTTGCATCGTCATGGTGCCTGGTTTAATCTGAGAGTTTGGCGATAATTGTTGCTGAAATTCGGTTAATATTTGGTGAAGAATTGTAGTGTTATAAGCGTTCGATAGTGGGCAAGTTGCCGATTGTTTCGTCAGCAATGCGCGGGTACTCTGGAGCATTATATGCTTATCTACAGTTTTCTAAATTACATTTCATTATATAATTGAAAACTATTTACAAACTAGTTTTATAGTCTCGTCACCAGTTCAGAAGAAGCAATTATAGTTGTTACTCCATTACATAAGTATAAGTATAAAATGACAATCTAAAGTGAATCTGCAACGATATTACGTAAGATAATTAAAATGGTCCTACGACGTTTCTATATGTACAAGTATGTAAGTAGATAAGTAACACAATATAACAACGTTTAAGTTGTTCCCCAATATAATACAGTTATATGCACTCCTCGAAGTCACATGTCGGCCAACTTTTCTCATAAAACATGCGACTTTGTTTGACTTTAAAATTTCGTCCTGTCGTACGAAATTGCTGACTTACGTAACTCATCTTCGTAGCAAATAAATGATATTACAAGAAATATTTTTAGAATCGTTTAAAGAACTTTAGAGTTGAATGAGTTAGTCTTAAAATAGTCTATTCAATTTCACATAAAGAGCTATACTTGGCATAATAGGAACCTAAATATAGACAGCTCTCGACGTCAGAAGAACTTAATTTAATGTTGATGAAATTAATTTTCTATTATTATCTTTTTATTTACGGAACAGAGAAGTGGTTTACAAATAACAAACTCTTAAAGGGTTTTACCTTATCCCGTCGTTTGCCCAAAACAAAAGAATATTGTTTTAAGGTGGACTTGTGCATCAAGATATAAACAATATTATTAATTCCTGTTTGCAATGCATTACAGCTAATAGAGTTTATTAGATGTTTCTTTTTTTCTACATTTACAAAAGCAATAAGTGAGTCAAGTATAACTTTCTGACCCAACACAAAATCTCAGAAAATGCAAGCAATTATTCTCAAAGTCTCTCTATGGGATTTGCTGAAAGTATAAAAAATACACGTGGATGAATTCTCCGACAAACTAGCACTAACATTGTTTTAACAATACTCTTTACTTGCAGCTAATCCCGTCAGGTATCCTACAGTAAACTAAAAAGATTAGTTACTAACGCATTCATTTGAAATTCCTTTTCAGTATCCATTAGTGTGTTATACCGACTTAGTCGCACCATATTAGGATTAGCCGGTAGCTGCAACGCTAGGATACAAAGGAATTTAGTCACTATGTCAGTGCCAATAGTATTGGCTTTTGTTTATACTTGGTAATCCCATATTCTGGGACCATAACGCTTCAGGACTCAGGACGTCTAACTCATTCAGCCTCTAACAAAATGGCATTAACGGTGGACAATGCGCAGGACTGTGCGTGACTTTTTGTGTAGCAAAAAACAGATTTTTTACAGATTATGTAGCAGTGTTTACTTTTGTAAAGCATAGTGAGGGTTCATTATGATGAAGATTGCCAAATAAAAAACATTAAGTGCCATTCAACAAAGTTTTGATACCTACTCTCTCCATATCACAGCATTATTTGAAAAAATATCCTCACGAAAGATTCTAAAACTAATTCTTCACAAACTTCATGATAAAACTGTAATTCTAACTCATTAATCGAGCTGAGCTATCCTCTGAATTTGACAAAGAAAGCAAACGTCATTAAAGTAAAGCTTAGTTAAAATTTAATTCCTATCCCAAAATCATAGTCTCACATAGTCCTAAATTATGAAGTGTGACGTAGTAAATTCCCGGATAGTGAAGAACAATGCCTCAGGTCACGGTAGAATGGCTCTCAATACATTTTATAATCGGCTTTGTCTTCCATAGAGGTTTTAGCCTGGCTGAGAGTCCAACGTGACTGCCAAAACTGTGGCCAATGCGATAGCCAGAGTCTATGGTTACATAAGAATCAAGTCTTCTACATCTCTTTAATAGTATGAGAGCACCACCCCCGCACACTGAAGGCTAAACAATAGGTACGCTGACAGTTGACCCGATGGTTGGTAAACAGTTTTTTTTTTCAAGAAAATCTTGATTCCAATAAAGTTTTCAGTCGGGCTCTCAGATCAGATCTTTGTAATGTGCGTACCATTCGTCTTCATAGAACTTTTGTAGCGTACAGGTTCTCTAAAGAATATAGACTGTACTTTTCTTATAGCAGAATTCAACATAAATGTTATACCATTATCTCAAGTTTAATTGAATCAAACTTTTTAATATCACAAATACCTCCAATCTCTAACAGCAGGCAAAATAAACCGATTAAAGAAACTCATTTCCATTCGCAGATTATTAACAGATTACGTCAAACAAATCCGTCCAATAAACTGGAATACTACAAACAAACAAATGAAATGAGACATTTTCCATAATCCGAAAAGCGGCTCAAAGTAATACTAATTGATACATTGCGTTCTATGTTCAATTATGTGATTGGTACGTGAGCTTTATTCCAGCGATGTACACCAATCCTTGCGTTGCTGATTTAATATCCTAATGGAACCAATGCCCGCACCTAGTATTAGTTACAAAGTAATCCTTTGATACCCTCATAAAGCTGAATTGGAAAAGGATTTGTTAATATCCTAGTGTTTACTCTTATAATACTGTTGATGTGGCTTCTCTAACCCGTGCCTGGATGTAATATATTTTTTTATGCATTAATTAATTGACATTGTCAATATCTATACATATAATAAATCTGTAGAAAAGTAATTTTTGTACTTTGAAGAAATTGACAAAAAAAATAGCCGGCATGTTAAAGGATAACTAACAGAACCCATTTCCATCATTTTTGTCATTTTTGTCTGTTTGTCTGTTTGTCTGTTTATCTGTTTGTTCGTTCGGGATTCACATAAAATCTACGAATTCAATGCAGACAATGCTTATATACAAAAAATCTACGTAACTTGGGGTATTACTTAGTTTTTGTTTCATCGAAATCGATTCACTCTATCAAAAGATATGATTAAATTTGTGAATTCAAGATGTAAAATATTACGACACGCAATCTGTTTGTCAAAACTGTACATTTGAATGTTGTACCTATATTAGTTGATCGGCCTATTATTAATCTTTACACAGAAAATCACACCTTTATGTAACTTCGGAAGAAAAAAAAATATGAAAATTTTGTTTAGCCAAGGTTAAAGTAGCTCCATCTGTGGTACCTGTGGTAAATAAAATACATCAAATTTGTCAAAGGAGCGAGGTGGTAAATGACAATTAATTACCATACATTCTTTATAGAGGATTATTATTTCAACAGATGGAGGTGTGTATTTTCCGTAATTCACCATATTTTAACACGTAGTGTAATTTTTCGATAGGCATTTCAATAGTGTTTGTCAGTTTGCCGTACCACATCAAAATCCAACTTTAATTATTACCTTGATGAAAGGAAAATTAATAGTTCTCAGCCAAATTTAAAACGGTGCCATCTAAATTATTTTTTGAACATTATGTCAAAAATGATGACTTTAGTGGAACAATTAATTATCATTTAAAGTTACAGATGGAGTTCATATCAGGATTTTTCATACACATAGTTTAGCTTATCTTCCACCAATGTGGTGGCCTTAAAACAAATTACTTTGAGTGAGTAGTATTAAGTAGACCTTAATTATTTTTTCTGATGCAAAATATGTAAACTTAATCCTAGAAGAAAGGAAAATCTATCTCTCGCAAGCGCTGCTAAGCGTGAGGTAGGTAATGTAGGCTTCTGTAGCTTTAAAAACAAGCCCAGATACAAAGTGCAGATAAGAAATGGGAGCTTTCTCGATTTAATACCATACACACGTAAAATGCTTTATGCGTCTGAAAACGTACAAATTACGCGTCGCGTACCAGAGACATGCTTACTTTCAACTTCTGATCGCAAATACACTGTTCACGATTACGAACAGTCTCAGTAAGACCCGAGCCAAGTCTAAAAAAACACCTTTTATATAAAACTACGTTTGGTGTCATTCAATTACAAAGACAGAATTGTTCTCTGTTGCAAATCCTATCCACCTATATCCTATCCTAATCCAGCATGCATTGCAGGTGTGCATTGCACAAAAACCAATGGTATCCTATTAGAGAAGTCAAAAGAATCGGCCTGCCAACGTCAGCTTTTGCGCTAAGCAAGTGTTCTTAATAGTACCATCAGAATTACATTCATCGTTGAATGAGGTGAATACGTTTTCAGAAACCACAATAACAGTAGGAGCCAAAGCGTATGATCGCTTCATAGAGCTCTGATTGGCCCCGGGTGACCAACTCAGGTCTGATTTGTTCGTTCATCAGATCTTTGAAAGTGTTTCGGTGGATACTTACTGTCGTCCTGTTTACGTGTGACACAAAATATGGTATATAAACGTCCTCCGCAAGAGCAAAATTTTCCCGGTGTGCGGTAGTGACGCACAGTATACAACACTTCTGTTTCTTTTGATTTGCTGGCTCCACCGAGAAATGACAAATTGCGAACGTACATTTTGAAAATCTTGGCAAAACTGCAGGTTTCAAGTACGAACACATGAAGTGGACTCTCACAGATACGTACATTTTGCCTATTCGTGAACTACTTAATGCAAACATTTCGGTGGAGTCCCTCCCGGTTTAGACCTCCCCCACATTAGGCGTGCGCGATCCTCGGGCGTGTGAGTAGCGCGTGCGTCGCGAGCACGCTGCGTGAGCATCGCATTTTGCTGCCCTGCGGCATTTGCAGCGCGCTCGACTTGACGTTTAACTGCTAAGGCGTTTAGCGGGCAGCGGGGATAGCGGGCGAAGGGGTAAGAACGCAACTCGAGCGCGGCGTGCTCGCCGCGAGCGCGTCGCTTGCACTCTTCACACATGTCGCAGGGCAGCAAAACGCGACTTTCACGCAGCGCGCTCGCGTCGCCCGCGCTACTCACACGCCCGAGGATCGCGCACGCCTAATGTGGGGTCAGCCTTACCATAGTGAGTAAGTGAAACTATCCTACCCTATGCGCCTGCTGATGATGATGACTCATTTTATCATCCATCCAGCTATTCCCCAACTATGTTGGTGTTGGGCTTCCAGTCACCGAATCTGTTTGAGTACCAATATTTTGCTTGGAGCTACTACCTATCCACCTATCTTCAATCCAGTCAACTACACAAGATGATATCCATGGTAAGACTGACAGACTTTCTGGCTTCTGATTAGTCACAGCAGCTGCAGAAAATGTACAAATGACAGCTTTGTCAGACTTAAAGCATAAAGACATAGATTATAGCTGTTTCCTGTGAAAATTACTTACGTACTATACGTAATAATTTTCCAAATTGGCTGACTAGATCCAGAGATTTCCACAACGTCACAAACTTTACTTCTTTTGTTTAGATAAATGGTCACATCCACAACACAACCTTGATCAATGAATCTATGCGACTGCTAAGTGCTAATAATTATACTGTCACGTGAAAGAATACACCTACGGGATAAGTAGTATTTTGACTATTCTATATTGCCCACGCAGACGAAGTTGCGGGCAACAGCTAGTACTTTCATAAAAATAAAGAAAAACAGAGTGGAAAACATACATTTTTGGCTTTCATATCAAAGACGAAAATTAATATGTATATTCTCTAAAATACCCGAATTAATATTTAACTGTTGCAGGCAAATAGATATGTCAAATGAAATCAAAAATTAGCCGTAATGTAGCTTTTACATAATGTCAGTTACCTATTGCGCTAAGTACGTAGTTCCTTCAGAAAGCCGAAACCACTTGCCGGAGCCAATAGCTTTTTTTATTTATAGACGTAACATACCTATACATTGATTTATCAATAAAAAACGTAATGAAAATATAAATAGAATAGCTCGATCCCATTACATTTTCTAGCTCCTTTTTTAAACACTTTTATTATCCAAGCTTCGAAACAAAAAACGAACTAATTTAATAAATTATTAAATCTGTACCAATCCGCTTGTTATGAAAAACGAATAAAATACCAAACGCAATAATTGTGAAAGCAATTTTTTTGCTTCCATTTGCAACGCTATACTCCGACTAATTGACAATTATTGGATATTTTGTTAGAGCCTGCAGTTTTATCAATAATTCTAGTATCTATCTGTGATAGTTTAGTTAGAGGTTTTCGTTGTTAGAGGAAGAATTCATAAGTGCTTTGAGTTTTTGAAATGTTCTTTTTTTTCTATTGTATAAAAACATTTTTATCGTCAGCAGTCAATTTTTTTAGCGTTTCACTGCAGGGAACAAGCTCTTCGAATAAAAAGAAGGAATGAGCATAGAACTCCACAGGTTCGTACTTGTGGACTCATTATGATAAAAAACCAAAAATGTAGTACCACAGCATTAATTTCAGTATATGCAAATGTTAGGAAAGACCATATTTGCCCAGTCTACTTCAGAGTGTACCCTCCAAGCAATATCAGATTGGGTCTGGATAAAATTTGAGCAAAAGATTAACCTGTGGAAATTGACGAGCAAGGACTTTCAAGTCCTGACGCTGTATTAAAAACTGATATTTGACGGCAGACTGGTATTTCATACGTTATAGTTAATTCCTTATTAACATCCCAAATGCTGTACAGGTGGTACATTTTATTGTCTAGAAACATTATGGACTCTATAGGACACAGCTTGAAGAAGGTATATAAAATACCTAAGTAATTAAAAAGTTGAAAATAAAGATACTTAATATTAACTTGCAAATATTGTAACCCAAAAGTCATAAGTATACATGTAAGTTTGTTACTCTCACAAGTAAAAACTACAGGCTAGATTTTAATTGCATTTTAAACGAAAAAATATTTAAGATATAATTTTCATTATCGCGTGAAACCGGGGCATGTCCACGGAAGAAATTCTCTATATTTTATTATTGAACGAAGAATGCATTCGAAGTAATACCAGTAATACCACTGAGGAATCTTTGCGATTCGAAAAGGAAGCACTTCGAATAAATAAACAGGACTTTCTTTTAATTAAAGGAAAATTAAATAAATAAAAACTTTTCCATTTTTCTTGGTTGGTCCATAAATAACTACTAACATTCATCATATTTTAAGTTGTACAAATGCAGTAATTTAAATTGCAAAATAATAGTACAGATTACCTGCTATTAATATAATTAATATTTTTCAGCTAAATTGGATAATTTTCAGGTGAAATAATGGTGGTTTGAACTATTATTACGCATTTATGAGCTATTTTAAAGTGAAGAAAGTGACATTTTAATTCAATATTACCAATTAATTAAAGTAGGTATGATAATAAAAAGTTTGAATCGTTATATTCATGGTCTAAATATTACAATACAAACTTTTTACTGCCACTAATTCACGACCTACTAGTGTAGGTCGACATGTAGGTATTCAAGCACAAGTGTTCGTTACTTAGCCTGAAGATCAAAGGATTAATCAAGTAGCCAGCTATCAAAGGATCGCTTAGCTGCTGACTACATCAAGCCAATAGTGCTGTTCTCTATAGTGTTATCGATATCGATAAGCTGTTGGTCTTGATATGCTCTTGCTATAATACACTTTACAAGCTTAGACTGAAAGTTCACAGGTATACTTTTTCTAGCGTCTCTTTCTAACAAAAGCTAGATTTGACATCTACAATATCGAGCTCTCTAATTAGTGACTTCTACAGAAAAAAAAACAAGTTATGATAAAAATCAAGTTAAAAAAGTGATAACCGTAATTATTTACAGGAGAATTTGCAGCGTACGAATATGGTAATGATGATAAGAAAAAAATACTTAATTTATGTGCGAAATTTTTGTGGCAAGGTGCAATCAAAAAAATAATATCGCGACACCTTCAGACACGGTCCGTTAGCCCCTTAGTAAGCTATTTATTAGCTTGTTTTATAGGTGTTAACATAACTGATAAATTACATAATACAATACATATACCTTCTTAAAAACTTATTATAACACCCACACCAAAGACACAAATTTCGGCCGTACCGGGAATCGAACCGGTGACCATCATGCATCATGCATCATGCCGGTTCAGCATGATCATAATGACCATTGCACCACGGTTTTCAAGTCGCAGTGAATTGTGCAATTTACTTCGTCTACAGAATAAATCATAAATAAAGCTTCAAGTATTAAAAGATACAAGTTATTTTAAACTGTAGCCACAATAGAACTTAGTGTGATAAGGTCGTAAGTGAGTTCCATTGACGCCTCCCGATCAATGACTCGGCTCGCTCGTAAATATTGAAAACTTAATACTTCGATGTCGAGGAAAACTATTCAATAGCTGTTCTTTTTTACCCACGACGGAACGGAGCAGGTATATGCGTTTAGGGTGAGAGATGTGCGTTTGTGTGTTTGTGTGTTTGTGTGTGCGTTTGTGCAAAGTAATGTTCCCTCCTATCTTCTAAACTAATGATCTGATTTTGATGCGGTTTTCAATAACGTATTTGTCTTGGATGAGTTCATGTTCTTAGATAGGTGTCATGACTGTAACTCACTAGAGGGCGCCACAATATTAGAGCAAAACAGCAAAGTAATGTTCCCACCTACCTTCTAAACTAATGATCTGATTTTGAGACAGTTTTCAATAACGGATTTGTGTTCCATGAGTTCATGTTCTTAGATAGGTGTCATGGCTATAACTCACTAGGGGGCGCCACAATATTATTGCCAAACAATGTTGCAATATAATCAAAACGTCTGATTACAATTCTGTTTTCATCAGCAATGTGTACGTGCTTAATGCATGTTCCCAAATAATAAAAATTACGCCAGTAACTCACTAGCGGGCGCTACAATATCAGTGCAAAATAATATTGCAATAACATATTATATAGACTATAATTCGTATATGCTCTCTAAAAAGTCTGAAATAAAATTAAACAAAATTAAAAATTTTAAAAAACCCCCGACGGTAAAAATCTTATTGAAAAATAATAAAATAACTCAAAACCCCCGACTTAACCCAATTATATAGGAATAACCGTCGGGGGCTGCCATTAAAGCTTTTTCAATGCTTTCATGAAAACAATAGGCGTCCATTCTCTCATTCCATTCTCTCTGATACCTAATACTTTCACATCATGCGTCCAGCCTTCAGAACACAGAGGTTTTATTGCATTTATACCCATTTTCTAACCACCTACACCTTTTATAGCAAAACTTATTAACTGTCTCAAATAATGTAATAACGATTGTCTACGCCTATGAGCAAGTATAAAATTAATTTGAATTATGGCGAAAACATTTTTATTTTAAAATCTGACTTTATCTTTCACTAGAGGTAAATTTTAACTTCGTCTACATGGAATTTTTACATCTTGAGGATGTAGACGAATTACGTTTTTCTACATAATTTGTGTATGTTTAAGACTGTTGTTACATGGTTTTAACCGCGTCTCAAGGGAACTATATTCCAGTATATTTAGTACAAAATCTCGCTGCCAAAGATTTACCTTAGCTTGAACGCGAATAAACTAACACACAGACCCACTTTCAGGTAAACTAAGGATTATTTAGCAACATCAATTCCCGCCCAATTCTGTCAATCACATAGAGTTTTGACACTGACGTCGATAGCCAGCTGTCAAAATTCAGTAGAGGTAACGTCATTGAGTTGTGCCGTCGCAACGAGCAATTTATTCCCTGCATTTGTTCCAACTGTACCCAGAATACATCACTTTCACGTCACGGCTTTTACGAAACTATTTTTCGACAGCGCATTCAATCAAAGCCTGGCCCACCTTTGTTTTAAAAGGAATATTTTACACTAAAGGAAAGGTCAGGCGTTCTATCAGATTGTGACACGGATGAATTTCGACAAAAAATCAAACGAAAAAGACGAAAAAACTACCTTTCATACTGCTATATTCTCTTTGCTCTGTGTGTGGAAACTATGCATTGTGATGCAAGAACAGGGAGATCAAAGAATTCAATATAAGCAATATACGGTACCTAGCTATTCGAACTAGATAACTATTTATTTTCGGATTTATGATTACAAAACGCAGCGTATATTCAGCAACGTCTACCCAACTTAATGCAATACACAAAACTACTTCATTTACCTCGCTCTTTATGTTAGAAACATATTTCATATGTTAGAAACATGCAAAGGCAAATAAAATAAAAGGACTAAAGATTTTACGGGTACTCTTGTTTTCACGGTAATCTGAATATGCAACTAGATTGTGGTATTTACAAACGTGATCGTATGTATTTGTTCGACGACCATGCAAATCCTCTGGTCGTGATCCTACACTCCAAACACTTTTCAAAACAAAACATTCCTGGAACTAGACTGAATCTATAACACTTTTAACACGTGATGTTGAAGTGGAAACTTGATAAATATTCATGTTTTTATTACAAAATATTTTATTTCGTGAATAAGTAAATTCACTGGAAATATTGCACTTAAAATGAACACAGTCCATTTGTATCAAATTCCAGATTGTACGAATTTATTTTGCAGCAAAATTTTAAACTTCGTCGAATTGTAAAAAAAAACATGTACATAGGTATTGGCTGCGTGCATGTTTTCCGTGATCGAAAATTCTTGGAATATTTAAAAAAAAAATAGAGGTAACTCGATTACATTCGTTTGAATTTCGAGCTCCGTGTTTCTCTTGTTTTTATTTTACCAACGTTTTTAAAAAGCTACGTTGGTGTTTTTATATGAATTTTGTATTTTCACATGAAAATATTTTACGTATTTCGTCTAGTTTTGTAGGTACTCTGAAAATCGAGTAAATAACCAGTATTCATTCAAATAACCAGTAGTAATTTGGATTTTCGGGGAGTTTAGAGGTGTAACATTATTTTTGAATTCAAAATAATTGCATCCGTCTCCGATTCGTTGTCAGAATGATCTGTACCAACTTGTTTATGCTAACTGTCATGAGAAATGGACTGAGAGCATTCGGGTAATAGCTTTTTAAATTAACTGCTAACTATAGCCTAACTGGTACCTTCTTTGATCTAAAACTTGTTTGTGGGTATGACAACTAGTTTGTGTATATGTCGCAGGGATATGATGAAAACAGGGATTTGATCAATTCCCTAAGGGATTTGATCAAATCACGGAGGATGTTAAAATAACAACACGATTTTATCTTTTCCCTAAACAAATCTAGTGAATTGAACAAATCCCTAAATTGGTTCAGTGAAATGACAAAAATAATTTTGCTTTGATATTTTGAAGGTTTATTTGGTAAGATATACCTATTTAATTATGATAATCAGGTGTGTGCAATACAAGGAAATATTGATATAAAAAATTTTACTCAGAACAATATTTTTTTTAAAGAATGATCAAAACATTTTTTTTTAATATTTTAGTTGCGTAAGATATGCCTATTTGTAATAATAACTTATTAAAACATGTAGCTGATTTGTGGCATCGTGAATTAGATAAAACATTATTTTCCTTACAGGCACATCTATACGTTTTGCATTGTGCGTTACAGACACCTACGGCTTGCCTAGTGTTTGCAAGCGAGACCCAAACAAGAACCTGACATGTTTTTTGTCATTTCACTGAACCAGTTTAGGGATTTGTTCAATTCACTAGATTTGTTTAGGGAAAAGATAAAATCGTGTTGTTATTTTATCATCCCCCGTGATTTGATTAAATCCCTTAGGGAATTGATCAAATCCCCGTTTTTATCATATACCTGCGACATATATCCTTCTAACTAATTTACCCTGTATCAGATTTTTGGTTTCGACGTCACACTAGTGGATTTTTGTGACTGACTGTTTTTGTCAACGTGGAGTGGATTTTTGTTGTAGCTGCCAGTTCTGTCAGTCAGTACAAAAAATGCTGTTTTCGTTAGAAAATTAATAGCTGTCAACTGCACGATAAATTTTGTTGCACGGTGTTAAAAAAATACAATTGTTTGATTGACATTCACAGACAGACTCGGTATTCGGTTTGTAAGCAAGCAGTATCGCTCGGAAAAACCGAGCAGAAAATCCGCCATTCTGAAGATGCTGTATTAATTAGTTTTCATTAAACTAATGAAGTTTATTTATTTTATGGTAGGTGTGCGATTTTTTGTATTTATTTATAAGATATTGTGTAAATAACTTCTTCGAGATAGTCGTACATCGCTAAGTTTCAGATCGTAATATTCTATCGACCTCATTCGCTGGCCGTGAATCCAGTCGTGAGGGCATTGTACCTCAGTTCAATCATTGATGAACTGAACTTTACACGTACGATACAATAACGAATGTTTGCTTCTCATTATTGGAAACTTCGATGTGAGGTGAATAATTTATTCTTGGTTATGATATTTTGAAATAAGACTACTTACGGTATAAGGGTTTCAAGTAAAATAGTCCTGACGCCATACAGTATGGTGCTTCAGATCTTTCATACATAGATTTTTCTACGCATAGAAAATCCGAGCGTTCAGCGTTTACGCGCGAAATAATTAGCGGCAATAATCTGATTTTTGCAAGAGTTATCAATTGTTTGCTCCTTACGAGTCCAGCGTTGTCGCTCGGAAAGCGAGCGGAAAATCAGCCAGTGTGAGTCTGTTACTTGAAGATAGAATGAGAATTCGCTCATTTTCTTGTAAACTATATTGAACTATACACAAATAAATGTAAGCAACCATATCAATCACGCGCAGTAAATACATATATTTGGAGGAATTTGTGTGATATCTCGCTAGAGAGGCCTCGGCCTAGTCCCTTGGGTTTTATTGCCTATATTTATGACTAGACCCTTTGTTTGTGCTAAATACCCTTACAAGTTATGTTTGCGCTTATTTTTGTATTGGAATCGCCATTTGTAACGATTCCTTTTGTTTTTTGATTCTAATACAATTCATACGGAATTATGCATTATTTATTTTTTTATGAATGATATTTTAAGATGTTTTTTGGTACTTGTGATATGACGGCAGATAAAACTGTATGGAAGGAGAAAACATGCTGCGCCGAACCCAAATAAAATGGGGATAAGGGTAGGAGAATGATGATGGTGATACTGTTAAATATGTTTTTTAAAGTGTTAATAAAATAATATAAACTGTAATAAAATCAAATATGTATTTTTTATCCTACTGCGATAGTGGCGTACCAAAGAAGCTGTCAGTATTACCAGCTCACTTAACTATGAATATCCGATACCAAAACCATATAAACTCAATTAAAAACCTGTCTTAATTCTACAGACCGATAATTCCATTTCGTATATCAATTAATTTTAATTTCAAATACTCGAACCTACTTAAAAATGTCACTGCAATATGCTGATACGTAGGTGATATCGTATGGTACAATTTTTGTAGACCAAATAAAACGTGCATTTTCTCTTAAGAGCGAGCACACACTACAAACTTTTAGTCGGACGATAGATGATTTGGGCTCGTAAATCAGTATGAAGATGAATGGAAGTATACACGCAACAACGACCAGGTATTTGTTTGGTATTACCGATTAAAAACTTTGATTGACCGACCGATTACCTTCAGGTCGACTAATTAGACAGCAGTGTGCGCGCAGCCTTAATGTGACTCTACGAATTAGTAAATTAAAAACACGCATTTTTACTACCTATACATTAATTTGCTTCTGTAAGTACTGTAGCGCAAAAACCTTATTTTATGGACTTTGGCAAAATTGACATTAAATTGTATATTAAAAATCTAACTACCTATATTATTTTAAAAAAAATGTCGGTCGGAATTTGACACCTGCTTCGAGTAAAACTATTGATATAAAACCTCTATAATATTTAGGTACGTGTAATTTAATGGGCCTAATTAAAATATCGCTTTCGGTTACCGCTGTCAATAATTTAATTGAATTTTGTAGTCCATTAACAGTTGAAATATTAATATTAATTTAAGTACAGCATTTATAAAACATTAGTAAGGTAATTATAGACTGACAACTGTTGCAAACAAATTTAAATAAATATCATTTTACACAGACGTTTTTACATCACCAATATAATTTTAACATCGGTGATTAATTATTGAAACAATGTCTGAATCTAAATCTAATCTGCACAAAGATTAAACTTGAAGCTCACTCGAAAATTCTCGAAAGATCAGTAAAAACAACTGATAAAATGATCGAAGTAAGCTTTAATCGATACCTGTAAAACTATGCATATTTCAAAATTTTTGACTAATTGCAGCCACTCGGGTATCGAATTATGCTATAGTTTTCGTTCCACGAAATATAAAATCCATGCTTTTCTGAATTGTTTTAAAACATCAGAGGTATTGTACTGAAGCTGTATTTTGTAATAAAGTGCGCGCAATTTAACAGATTAAGCTTAAAGCTTGTATCGATCATACCGTGGCTTCACATATTGTTGTATTGCTATGGGGTTTTGTGATGTTGTGTAACTAAAAGTATGTACGATTTTTTTATAACTTAAATCTCAGCTTTGTAATTTTATTCGGTCTCAAATGTAACCACAACTCCAAGAAACTGATTAGCATTTATTTCGAATTTCAACTTTAAACCACTTCACTAAAATGCAGCTAAAATATAATATATCTCAAACCCAATCCATCACTCTCAAAACTGCTTAAAAGAACTTTTACGAATTCAAGGAAAAGCTCTAACGACGCTTTCAAAACTACGAGCAAACTCAAAAAGCACAACTTAAATGCAACATGCACTAATTATCGTCGTTAAATTAATTACAAAAATCATTTGTTGCGCTTTCAAGATGGCGGGCAGTCAGAAGCGAACTCCCAGCAATCTATCTTGGAAGGAAAAAAATGAATTAAAATCCACTGACGCAGTTCCCACTGTTTTGAAAAGTACCATCAGGAAGGATTCTATTGTATACGTCTGAGCTTGCAAAAGGACTTTTATTTCTTCAAATAGCTATTATTATGTGCTTAGCTCGGGAAATACTTCTTTTATGTTCACTACAGTTGTTCTGTAGTCAGTAGTATTAGGTTTAAAGTTGCTCTAGAATGCTTAAGACTGTAAAAAGAATTCTCTATCAGATAAACAAACAACTTCAAAATTCCAACGAACTTAATTTCCGATGCAACCCACAAAGGTAGATTTCAATTACTGAACTATTCAATTTCCTGAGATCTGAAGAACAAACTACGAGGGCTTGTATTCACAAAAGATCATTAGCTAAGAATATCGTGTTACGTTCTACGCAGAAGTAGGAAAATCGCGGAAAGTTCCAGACTTGGCTGCGAAGCTAAGAGTTCATTATTTGTTCTGTTTGATAGCGCCTAGCCGGGTTGTATTACAACATTATCCGTCAGCACTGAAGCCTTATTGTAAAACTTTGATAAGTTAATAAATAGTTTACTGCGAAGTCTCTATTACATCTCTGTTAGATTACTTCAGAACTTCAGCATGGATAAATAAATCTAATAATGAGATATTACTTTTAACTATAGGTATATACCTACAACCCAGAGACGAGGGTTTTATCAAAAATAAACCTCCCTAAAAAGCTTCGATTTGACAATACATATATGTATGATGCTAGCAATTTTACAATGTTTCTCGAAAACAAATTCTTTTTTTAAGCAGTGATAAAGACAATTCCAACGACTTAATCTCTGTGTCTAACCATGAGGTCTCAAATGCATGCATTTGGCACATTTTTGACACCAAAACTAATCAACTGATTGAAATGTTTGGTACACAGATAGGCCATATTCTGAGAAAGAACACAGACTGTTTGGTACAGCCAGGGACGCGGGAGGAACCGATAAATTGCGATAATAAAACATCTAGTTCATGTTATGGTAATTATTAAGACTTTTAAAATCTATCAAAGTATTGAACAACTGAGTAACAATAACATTATAAAGTTCGAGCCGACATCTTTACTAACTCTCACTGCACTAGAAAGATATAAAAGAAATAATGCTGTTTCTTGGAAACTGACCTAAATAATACTTTGATACGGATTTACTGCGCTGTATTTTTCTTGTATTCTTTTACAATATATAAAGATCTTTTGTATCTCTATTTTATATCAAATAAAAGATTTTTATAACATCCTTTTTCAAAATCTTCTTTCATATTATGCTTATATAAAAATATCTTTAAGAATATAAAAACCTAAAAGTCGACAAGATAAAATATACTGCAAAATGAAATAGGAAATTTCAAATTTACCTAAATATTGAACATAAGAAAAAAACATTAGTACTCACTCTAAATCTCAATTTATTAATAACACTAGACTCCAAAATTATTCTCCGCAAATCCTCACTCATTTTACCCGCCTGCACTAAAACGGGTTACTTTTCAAGCACAACTTTCGTTCCACGTTAGATTTGCAATAGAACTGACCTACGCGACCGAGAGCGTCTCAGAGCAAAAACGTCGTAACTGCATTGTTACACTTCATTCGATAATAGTGTAATTTAGACGAGTTTGCTTTGCGAACATGTCCGACCAATTTGTGATACATATCTATTGTAATATTAACCTGTCGACATGTAGGATAAGTTATTGAATAATGGCACCCGCTGTACAACCAAAAAACTGGTTGAGATCAACTTTTTATAATGGATTGCGAATAAAATGCTTGGAAATTATGATAATTACCTCTAAGCCAAACACATGCTATTAAGACCTGAATCAATAAACCACTTGTGTGTTAATTTCAAAATCACATAATTGAAATGAAAATATCTATACTTTTTATATAATATTTACGTATGCATCGCTTTCGTCCGCGTAAAAAGTAACGGGAAGTAGTCAAAAAGACTAATAATTAAGACGTATAAGTAATAATTCATTTGAAATGTCAAAAAGTTAAGTCGTAAAGTTTTTATGAATAAAGGGGTTATTTTTACAGAAGCACAGGGCTTATAGGGGTGCCAGCGCCCCTCCCAGGGGACTGAATATCGATCGGTCTAATTATTGTTACTCTATGGGTACTGCCGAAAAGAATGAAGGAAGGGACTGTTATATTTAATAGCAATCATGGCCTTAAATTGATGCTGCAAGAGTAATCTCAGGGCTAGACCATTTTACAAATCAACTAATTACATAATTTATGTATTAAAGCTAGTCTACGTTTACCAATTTCGATTATCAAAGAACGAATTCGGCAATGTGTCATCACGCCATTTTTTTCAAACGTCATTCAAAATCAGAACAGTAAATCACAAACAGAATCTCCAAAAACCTCGCTCTCGTCAAGTTTGAATATCGAACGAATCTATTTACTCTTGACATTGTCTCGGTATTTCGGGTTACATTCGGGAAAATTCGGCAACGCTCGGATTTCAGTCAACCTGTCTGCGGTGACCGGGCTCCGACAGCAAACGGTAAAATTAAATATGGAAACTTTCGATGTCAAGTTTGAGGTTGCAGCCACAAATAGATGGCATTGTGTCGCTAAAATTTTGCCTATTTTAAGTTGAAGCTGGCCTAGACTCCACGTGTTTATTTACGATTTGAGATGCACGAGGTGTCAACATGTTATGCATCTAGTCTATAGTTATCATCGGTATTTTAAATGGAGCATAGACCGAATGTACTCTGTGGCATAGACATGAGTGTGTCATAAAGATGAGGTTATACCTAATTATAGTTATAATATGACACAATATTTGACTAGCATTTTGTTCTCACACATGATGAAAGTGAAAATCTGTGGACTCACATTTTGAAGAACCTTTAAAAAAATATGCTTTAAAATTCGGCTGTCATTTAAATATCTTTGGCAGTTATGGGTAGTCGGAAGCCAGATAGTCTGACAAAAAGTCTTACCAATGGGGTATTGGATTGCAGATAGTCAGTTGCTCTTTGTAAAACACTAGTACTCAGCTGCATCCAGTTAGACTGGGAGCCGACCCCAATAGTTGGGAAATGGCTAAATGGCAGATGATAAAAAATGCTCTAAAAATGTTTAGTAGTCTATATCGATCGGTATTATGGCATTATGTACACATGTGATATCTTCAACGTTGAGTATAAAATAAAAGAAATTGTACGTTTCCTTTATCGTGGGAAACGTGAAAGCTTGAGTACTTATTATACATATGTATATCGGCTATTTTCTTTTCCTTCTATGAGTCTCAAAGTCAAGGCCTAATTGAAGCTGAAAGGTATGAATAAAATATTAAGTTCTTTTGATTTTTTTTTCTCAAATTATACTCGTGGTACATTTAAGGACTTATGAACTTGACTATACCGTTGGAAAAATAAAATTTCTTCGAAATATCTAACTCCATCTTTTCAAAACTTAGATACCAATATACTTAGAAATAAAAATATGTATTATAGTCCTCAACGACTCGACTGGAGATGCGTCTCGTGCGTGACCCCATATAATCGTGCTTGACACTGCTGAACCAACAGTCAACTAAGAACTACATAATCTTTACTACGTAATATTATAAATGCAAAAATGCCGATTAAAAGGTACACAAATAGTCTAGAGCTTGAAAAAGGACATAGTGTACTTTTTATCCTTATGCTGGATGCGGTTTCCTCAAAACTTGGGTAGCATCACAAGAAGCATTATAGGAATACATTAATTTGACGAAAAGTTCCAATGAATTATTATCCTTATCGCTTTATAATAAGTACGAAAATTGCATACGCCGCTGTCTTATCATAAGCTGTTTACACTTGAAGAATGGAAGCATCCAGACACTTGAGCATTTCTTCAGATGGCATTCACTAGGACCTACTTCGATGGAGTACCATGCCACTTCAATAGCTCCGTACCTAAGTACCATTTGATAGGAATGAAATTATATTCGAGATAAGTTAAAGTAGTTTGTTTCTTTATATTTTGATTGGTAGCTAATTAAAGTATTAAGACACTATTGGTGCTTTTATTTGATTGTTGGTTAAAAAATAAAATCTGTGATCATTAGAACTATTTTTGGCGCAAACGGGTAAAAATATCTACTTCTCAGGCTCTTATGGCGAGATCTAAAAAAATCGGAGTTATTTGACATTAAGTTTTTTCAAACGACTTATAGAGCTTTTGAAGTTAATTATAGACAACAGTGTAAGAATACATTTTTCCTTCACACTCATAAAACTAGTACATAAACAGTAACACGCAAATCAGTGTTTGTCATCATAGTAGGTACAGGTACCAGGGGACTGACGTGGTTTGCCCATGAATCGTGACAACGAGCTTGTCAATGTTTGCTCTTCAACCATATGACATGCTGTGATTACTTTAGTAGCCTGAAGAGGGGGCTCGTGGTTAGTGACAACCGCATACGTCGATCGAAGGTAAAGCAACGCTTGACACGGTCAGCCAGTGGATGGGTTGATCATCTATGTTGTAGATTAACGGGTAAAAAGTATCATAAATGCTCAATTGTTCGACGATTGAATATTACCGAGTGACAGCGCAAGACGGCTGGCAGGAGCTGGATGCGAGAAGCCGAAAATCGATCTCAGTGGCGTGCACTTGGAGAGGCCTATGTCCAGCAGTGGACTGCGATAGGCTGATGATGATGACAGCGATGAGGACCAATTGTTTAATGCTGTTTATTAGTATTTAAGCTGTATGTGTGCATATTAACGGTTAGTTTTAGGTGTTTATTTATGTAAATATGTGTACCTATATTTGTTAATTGTTAAACCCGAATCAATAAACAAATGGGCTATCAAAAACTCATCAAAATCCGTTGCGTAGTTTTAAAGATTTAACCATACATAGGGATGTAGGGACAGAGAAAGCGACTTTGTTTTATACTAAGTAGTGATACGTATATAAGTATAGAGTAGTACCTACCTATGGATTTCAAGTGATCACTTAACAAACCAATAAACGTAAAATGTTTTTATTACACTCCACAAGTAATGTAGATGCAACCTTTATGTAATGAAACCTTGCAATAAATATGATGCTGTATTTCTATGAAAATGTTTTATTTGCTCCGTCTCGACCCAGTAAATATGAAATTGGATGCACTTTTGTGGAGCTTTCAAAAGATTGTGGCGAACGTGCGAAAGGAGTATGAAGACCTTAAATGCGTTTTATATCACATTATTGTTAGATGAAATTGCAGTTGGAAATGGATTGGAAACTGGGTATAATATTGTTTTTTTATGATAACATCCATACAACGTTTTTGGCCCTTTTATGGTTGATGCTTGGTTAAATTCAAAATACACACTTACATATATTAATAGGCTATCTGATACTGAAGTTGAAATTAAGGAGTTAGCTTTAATTAGTCATCATCATCTTCTTCTTAGCCTTCTCCCAACTATGTTGGGGTCGGCTTTCAGTCTTATCGGATATAGCTGAGCACCAGTGTTTTCCAAGGAGCGACTACCAGCAACCTAGTTACCCAGGCAATTCAACATACCCCGCAGTAAGACTGATAATCAGACTTTCTGGCTTCTACCGACTGCCAGTATCGACTGCCGAAGATGTTCAAATGTCAGCCGGAACCTACAATTTACCGTGCTTTCCGAAACTCGAGCTTCATTTATCATTACCAAAGTAAGAAAAACTGCATTCAAATCGTTTAATCCGTTAAAGATGGCCGTAACAAAAAAACACAAAAACGGAAAACAATGAGACCCGTTTCATAAAAACCTTAACGAGTAGAATCTCTATAAATCACGAACTTGCAAATAAGGTTGTACGTGTTAATCAATAGTTTTTGCAGCTGTCTGGAGGTAAAACGCTGTGTCACATATCCTCTTACTACAGATTCCGATCCATCCGAAGTGTTGCGAACTTAAGATTATTTCAATATCCAATCTCCAGTCGCAAAACAATGGATACATAAATTATTGTAATCCACAGTTAGAGATTATGGGTAGACCGAAAGTTTTTCAGGTGATTAAATATACAAACGCGATTTGGATATTAATAACACATTCATAATGTCCGACTATCGAAAACTGTTGAAATCAAATAAAATCTATTTTATTTTACGTTATTCTGTACGTTTGGAAGTAAATTGTTCGATACAAATGCCGATCATACGCGTGAAAGAACAAAAACAGTCAAACAGATATGCGATGAATTTATTTTAGTAAAACTCCACACAAACCATTAGTATCAGAAATAAAACCACCATTTTGCATACCGAAATATTACCAACTAAAATAGATTTTTATTTCCCGGTTTCTCTTCGAGGAAAGAAGGAATAATAAAGAAAAAAAGAAGTTAAGTATGTCTATCTTCATTTTGTCTTATACGTTTTTAATTATCGAAAGAGTCTCGCTAGGAGCTATTCTCGGTCTACATGTGAAACCGATATTGGCATAATGAACTTTATTTAAAATTAAGCCAGACCTACAATGTCAATTTTAGATTCCAGTTTTAAAATGGAAAAAATTTAACCTAAAGGTTTTTTCCGTGTCTCATGTCTGTGGTTTTAACGACCGCAATTATCTAGCTTTATTTATAGAAAGTTAATTTTACAGTGAAAGTGTGGAAAACCACTTTAAAGCTTCATTACTTAGACTATCGTGAAATATCGATTCGGAGTTAGTGTTTTTTTTTATCAAATTCATACACCAAATATTATACGCAACAATAAATATAATACGACATAGTCATCTTAAACCAAGGCAGTTATCATACTTCCTATCTTATTTATTCTATAAACTGCTTGTCAACAAAACTTGGAATTATTTTCAAAAGGTCAACTTGATCGCAGTTACGATAAACGACGCAATTTTTCTCACAAAATAATCTCAAAGTATCAAAGACTTTAAAATAAATATACAAAGTTTCTTTTTTAATTATGATAACAGTCGATCTCCTCAAATTTTCATCATCTAATTTATAAGGACACAAGCTAAGTATTAGCAATTACAACCGAACATCCAAATAATATGTGGCTTATGTCTCTCTTCAAAATTAGTTCAATGGTTTCGGCGTGAAAACCGGACAGACAGTCAGAGTTACCATCTCATTTATCATCATTTTCAATAAGCAGAACGGGAACTATTATGATCAATCACAATGCCACATATTATACCAAGTTCCCAAAATAGTTGCATGAGCACTCCATTTGCATAAACTGAAATGAAGATAGACAATTGCCATTTGCTCTCCAAATTGACGAATGATATGTAACGAGATAATTTTAGTAGCGTCCCGTGTGGACATTGATGAGGATTTGTTAAATGAACCTTTCTACTGTAATCCATATGCTGCATAGACGTTTTTTTTTTTTAATTTGTCATTTTGTATCGGTGGAAAACATCTCGAGGAAACCTGGACTATATGGCCTGAAATAACCAACCCGCATTGAGCCGCAAGCGTAGTGATTAACGCTCAATCCTTCTCCGTATGAGGAGGTCTGTCCCCAGCAGTAGGACGATAAAAAGGCTGTAACAGTAACATTATCGGTGGTCGACTACCCGAAAGACACTGACCGTATAGTTTCTAAAACTATAACATGTCACATGAAATACCAACACCATAATGTAAGTATCCAGCCATGGCGTAATATAAACTCTTTTACCAGTAAGAGAGAGTTTCAACGAATACCAATTTGCCGTAAAAGTTGTAAGTCCAATTTAATAAGGACATACTCTATCTTATTACGATCTGAGCGCAAAAATTTGTTCCGTAGCTTCGCAGTTACTGAGAAATTACTAATATAGAAATAGCTCAGCACAAAGACCTAAGTCTAGGTATAGAAAATAACAAGAAATTAACGTCATAGCAGCATTCTTATAAAAATACTTCGCTTAATTATAACATCAGCTGAAGGAACGTTGCATTTTTTCAAAAATAATAAAATTCCCATGCTCTTCTGCAAAAAGGGTAATATAAGTAAAATTCTTCGTAAAATCTAAACCTCTTTTAATTTAATGTCTAAGGTAAAGAATCTTTGGAATTACTGTTGAAGTATACGTATGTCTCTAAGATAATAAAGGTAGTTATTTTCTCATTTCATTTAATTTAGTTTGCTTTGTAACTATTATCTACATTCTAATGAAAAAATATTTCATAAAAGATGTAATCAAGAAGAAAGAATCACATTTTTCTGACTCAGGCATGGTACAAAGAGAAAACCAGATCTAAATCTAAAAGTATTTTTGTTTTTAACTGTCAACTTATGAAAAGAGGACACTCCCCACAATCTAATTCACTTGAACCGGTTTACTGCTTTCTCATAAGTCATATTATGTCACATGAAAACCAACTCTAAAATGACACTGTAAGGTACATTTTTATATTGATGTCAAATTGGATTACGTGATCCAGTTCAGACCAAGTATTGTAAATTCATGGCCTAATCACACTCGCCTCCAGTCACAAAAAAATTTAAAAAAGGAATTCTAACATTTCTGGTCACGAATCAAACCACAGACTAAAATTACTGTGACATTTTTGTGACGATGCAGATTGTAATGCATATTTAATATCAAGCTTAGAGTATTCGCACACTACAAACTTTTAGTCGGCCGATAGTTTGTTGAGGCAAATAAATCAGTGTGAAGGAAGATAATGGTAGTAAGCACATTACAGAGATCAGGTATTAAGCCGGTATCAGACCTACTGAAAACTGTAATGGGAATAAAGATTTTCTTTAAAAAATTGTCAGACATCGGCTCAATTGTCGGCCGACTGTTTCGTCTGCAGTGTGGTGGTACTCTTACAATAGAATGATATAGTTTTAAAATTTGATTTTCGTCTTTCGACCACAGAATTATTAGATAGTTCATAGAGGTGAAAAATTTAAAAGGAGGTTTTAAAATAGTCTTTGAATAAGTCTAGACTCGTAGTGAGGCAAGTCAGTAACCCTAGATAATATGTTTCCAAGTAAGGCCAAGTCTTTTAATAGCTACCTTGTAGAAAATAAGCGATGTCATGTGCATCCTTGTGTTCACATAGTGCAGTGCATTGTTGCAGTT
The DNA here is from genome assembly GCF_030705265.1 of Helicoverpa armigera. NCBI lineage: Eukaryota > Metazoa > Arthropoda > Insecta > Lepidoptera > Noctuidae > Helicoverpa > Helicoverpa armigera. Next base: position 3,376,752 of record NC_087120.1, on the reverse strand, counting down.
CACTTCATATACATTGAAATTATGTAGTTATTTTTAACCGTAATTTTATAGAATTCTATTTTTTTTTTTTGTAATCTATTTTTTAAGTTTTGTCTTATGCACACAATAAAGTATGTATTTTTTTCGAAATCTTTTATCGCTATCAAAAACCTCTTGAGTTATGTAAGTGGGAGAGTTACTGGGTTCAATTATTTCACCAGCACCCAGCTTGCAAGAGCTTATATGGATAAAAACACTCTTCACCGACCTTAAGTCTTAGTTTATCTAAAATAACGAGATCTCCAGGCACTCTAAAGATCGAACCTAGATAACAAAGTTAAAAAACACTAACAAGAAAAGTATGAAAAATATTCTCAGCTCATTTTCCTTTTATCCTACGCTTTATAATGTGAAACTAAATTGAAACTCTTTTTCACTTTTAATAGCAAATATCGCGCATTACTCAGGCTCTAACAAAATAATATGGATCCTTCAGGAATTACATATAACAGTGCTAAGCCTCTTGGGACTCGTATTTTTGTACCAGACTTCATACGCAACATATATTAGGTTATATGATGCTGAAATTGTATATTTATATGCAAATAAAACAGTCATAAAGCTATGGAGGGATTAGATATTTTTAGAATTTGGTAAAAAATATTTTTGGTAACCGGTCATCTGCGCCTCGGACTTGTCCATAAAAGGTCCTGTTGCTTCTAATCTATGACGATCATTTGGCGGTAAATAAATACAAATCCTATAAAATCTCTACACATTACTGTTCATTAGAATTAGTCCGATGAAAAATAAACAGAAGACAAGCGTACATAAAATGTACCTTAGCCTGCCTGACCACTGAAACGTTGAAATATTAACCAGCAGAATTGAAGACATTTTCGAATTTTATAAAAATGCTTTTACCTACATTATATTCCTTTATTTTTCTGCGCTGCAGCCAGGGCCTCAAAAGACAGAAAACCTTAAAAGTCTTAAAAGCATCCTTACAAAACTTAAAAATAAAATGAAACCTCTTTTTGAATATTATACAACCTGTGACAAAGTTACACAACTTATTCTACAATTTTATTCTGCTTTACAGCTGATGTTTATTTCAGAAACTATGTACTAACGTTGTGCACTTGAAACGACAAAAGACATACTTTAAAAGAATGCTTGTCTACCTTCATTACGGAAGAAGTTGAACTATATTTTGTTTTTAAAATCTCGACGCGACAAGAGTGATGTTGTAAGTTAGACTATTATGTTCTGTGACACCGCACCTATCTTTTAAATAGATGTAACAATTTCGCAGCGATTTTTAAAGTTGGTTTTCAGTGGTATATCAAAGGAAGTTTTAAAGTTATTGGCTGCTGAAATCTCAGGAACAAAATATGTATGTATTTACTTTTCTTTCGAACACAGGTATATCAAAACTTTTTGACATTTCCGTCTAGCAAACATGAAAGTATACTCCCGTACCATACCTTTTTACTTTTTAAATGTCATCATGCCTTTTGCTTTTTTTCTAATTTTTTTAATCACAGCAAAAAGTGCAGTTTCGAAATTTGAATGTCAGGTTAGTAGGTCAAGCGGCATATGGCAAAGGCTTCATTTGAATATTAAAAATATATTAGCATTTTCTTTTACGTCTTATAGTTTAGGACTTGAGATTTAATGCGGTTTTGAAGTATCACTTAGAGCGCCCTGCATACTGAACACTAAACAGTCGGCTGACAGTAAACACAAAGCGATGGTAACCAAATATTCTATTAAAGAAAATTTTGATTCCAATCAAAGGTTTCAGTCGTTCTGATATCGGCTGAATACCAGATCTTTTTGTTATGCGTATTATTAAATAATAAGAAGTAAAGGTTTTCTTTCGATAAATTATTATTTTATATATATTATTATTTTTTATAAGTCTCAACAATTAAACGGTATACTATGAAGTCGACACAAGGAAGTTTAACCTAACGCTTGCATTTAATAGAGACAGGGACAAGTTTCTCAGACAGATGAAATTATACACTAAGTCTAAAGGAACATTGTAGTAGTATAATCTTAGAAGAAACTTTTATCTTATTACTTCTTGTTGCATGATAACTGAAGAAGCGAATGCAACTGCAAAAAACAATAGCATTTTTCGTACAAGGGTTGATATTTTAATTACCAGATAATTTTTACCTGAACATATTCATGTTTGAAGCTTTGACAGATTTTGTATAGAAAATAATGTCAAACCGCCATATTCAGTACTCAGGAAGAAGCTATCCGATCAAAAAGAAAATCGCCTTAAAAAGAATATTTCGTAATTTTATGTACTCCTAAAAATATGCATTACCTACACACATTTTATTCGTTCGCGTCAGTATCGAGTCCGTAATCGATACAGCCATTAAAATATCGAGCTACAAATCAGTAAAACGTATCGTGTCGAGTCGTGCGTTTATAGGAACCAAGCAAGCGGGAACGTGCGGTATTGCAGCTAACATCATGTGGGGCCAGGAAAGCAGCGGTGAGGGCTCGGAGTCAGCGAGATCATATGGTATGACGTAACTAGAGGTAGTGTTATAGGATGTGAGGCCAGTAAACTGGCGGAGAGTGATGTGAATCTGACTATCCTTTTCCCAACTATGTTGAAGTCGGTTTATAATCTACAGGATGCAGCTGAGTGCTAGTGTTTTACGAGGAGCGACTGCCTATCCGACCTCCTCAACTCAGTTGCCCGGGCAACCCAAAAACTTTACGGCTTTTAACTACCCGTGAAGACTGTCAAGGATGTTCAAATGGTAGCCGATAGCGACGGTCAAGATAACCTATGAGAAAGGTCATAAAACCAGATATAAACGTTTTCTATGAAATACGATTTTATGAATCATTATGTCTCAAAGGACGTTGGTTTTATTAATTCAAACTTTTAAGGTTTCAGAATTTGCCTCACCGCACACCTTAAAACGAGTTTTATCTTTGCATATTGGGCTGAGATGTATTTTCAGAAAAGACCTACATATTCCAAATAATTTGTGGCCCCAGATTTAGCGGTGAGAGTCGCGGATTCGTGAAGCTGCGGTCTATCACGTCACATGTTGCGGTCGGTAGTGGATGCGGCCAGCTTTGTTTCATCTTGCTTTATATAATCCTATGCAGTTTTCGTTGGTGTAGCTTTAAGTTACATCTTTTAAAACGGTACCTCGTATTATGATATTTAGTGGAATAGAGTCATTCAATTCTGAGATTTTTCGTATGCAAGTCTTAACTTTTTTTTGCAAACAAAGGTATATTATAGTAGGTTTCTCATAAATATTAGACTAGGTCCACAATTTTCCTTACAAATCAGCCTTTACTCAATAATATTACATTGCATCGTCTACTGAATGACGTTACCCGGGTTTATTACAAAATTCCTGCCATACCAGGCTACACGGCTTAATTGCTAATGACACCTGAATCCTAAAGCAGCTACATATACATACATACGTACAACATAGGTCTAGACAAGTAGGAGCATATCCGACAATAATCCGTGCCAATCTGATTATGGTATGAAACTAAGGGCTTCTTCACACGTACCACAACCACACCACGTCGCAGCGACAAAATGTGGCCAAGCTGTGGCTACGTGTAAATAGTGGCGCAGCTGCTTTTTGCAGTTGCGTTGTGGTATCGGAAAAATCTCGATGTGATTGCGTTGTCGCTGTCGTTGCGATGTGGTATCTATGTGGTCATGTGCAGATATTCGCCGTAGAGGAAACACGGCTTGACATAGTCATGGAGGAGTTGTTCCTTCTTTATCCATGTCGTGGCGATGAGGCCGCGGTGCCACCGCCGGTGGTGGTGGCGTTGTCGTCAAATGGCGTGGTTGTAGTGTGGTTGTGGCTGAGGTGTGGTTGTGGCACGTGTGAAGAAGCCCTATATCTGCACATTACCAGGTGGTTTCCACATCAACCACATCGACGTTTTGTCGGCACCACAACGCAACTGTAAAAAGCCGCTGCGACACTAATCACACGCAGCCACAGCTCGACAACATTTTGTCGCTACGACGTGGTGTGGTTGTGGTACGTGTGAAGAAGCCCTAAGAGCGTTGACCGAGGTACATCGGGAGACTATGTGGCGATTGAAGGATTACGCTCGTGAACCGAACCCCGGTATCTTGGTGACGAAACGTGCTCACCAATTCTCTTAAGGATAAGAATGTGAGCGACTTTGCAAATTGTACAAAGTACTAAATGTGACGTTATGAAAGTATAAGCTGTTTTTTTCTTTCTAACCCGTAGTCTAATTATGAATAAGGATTATAAGCTTATAGAATAAGACGTGAAATTGACAATTCGTTTTAATCATTGGACCGAAAGTAAAATCGAATCTCAGCGGAGAAGCATTATTGATTTTTTTTATTATTTAGAGTGGGAATGTTATGACGAACCAAACCACATTATGTATTATAAAAAAAAAAACATTTAAGTCATCCTTCTGTAATAGTTTTCAGTTCAAAATAAAAGCTGTTTTACAGCCCTGTCTTCAAATCGTCACACACAACAAAATTAATAATTCACACGTTCGCCTCCATGCAGGGTCATTCACCCGGCAGTACATGTATTCATCAAACATGTCAGTTATCTATCGGGTCTCAATTACCCTATGCACTCTCCTAGCATTTCCTTGCCTCCTCCCTTTCCATTGTATCTAGTACTGGAAGCTAGTACTGGAAGCTAGTACTGGAAGCCAGTACTAGTAGCTCGCACTAGAAGCCAGTACTGTATGCTAGTACTGGAAGCCAGTACTGGAAGCTAGTAGGTACCTACTGGAAGCTAGTGCTGGAAGCTAGTACGCTGAGCTAGTACTCCCCGCTAGTGCCACTGGCCACTGCAAGCCGGCACTGCATTGTGTTCGAAATTAGTAGCTTACGATAACCTGCAGGTATTATATAGGTAATTGATATCAGCTTAGTCTAGATTTAGACTGAGTTTAGGCGTTATCGAATCAGTTAATTAACGTTTGATTAAAGTTTGTTATTAGTTATGTTATGAGTGCAAAGGCCACCATTGATGAATAATATACCGCGCGGAAACGTGAACTTTTAAGTCTCAAGCAAATACCCAACAACCTTGAGCAAGCGATTTGACTTACAAAGTTCTTGAAAATCGAAGTGTACTTAAGTACTAAACTGATTTATATCAAAACTCTTAAGAGTATTATATGTTTTTTAAGCAAGGATGTACCTTTATACTGCACTTGTAGGTTTAATCATCTATTAAGCGCTAGTCTGTCTAGAATTTTCTCAGCCGCCCAACATTCTCTGACGTGGAATTGTAACCAGTGGTACAAAGGTACCGTAGAGGACACGGCTTAACGTCCCACGCACGAGGGCTTAGCACCGCCAACTATCAGACTCTGAGCTGCTTTGTGGAAATTTCTTAAAACCCACAACGTGTTTTCAACCCGACCAGAGAACCGAACCTGAAACCGCAGGCTGTAATACCTATTCTTTGTACCTGCGTCATGTGAAATGTCGTCATCAATAAAATTGAACGATTGTTTTTCTCGTGCCGATAGTAATGTGTAAATAATTCGTATTTAAACCCCAAATATTTATCGGAAATTAACCCGTGAAACGTTTATTCCCACAATTGGTAAATGCTGAAAATACCTACACAATAATACGAAGTATACATTTGTAAATAAAGAATAAAGTTCATGGCCTCACGAGGTATGTACAAAATTGACATCATTACTTTAATTGGAGATCAATTTTCTGCTTTAGTTTATATCATTTTGATATTATTACGACTTGTCCTTTTCAATGTGAATAGAAAATATATTTCTGTTGAATAAACGAATAACATTATTTTGTATTTTCTTTTATTTTATTAGGATAAGTTTAATTATAGCGGCGGCAACGCTGACTTGAAAGCGCCCTTAGCCGAGGTACCTTATTGCAGTATATCTTCCCTATTATCAAGTAGTTATGCAGTGTATCATTACTGGACTGTGACGGATTGACGAGCATGGAAAAGTGCAACCCCAGCCGTTCAGTGACTGCACTTTCCACTCTTTAAAATGGCATTACCCGTCCACCATTATAAATTCAATAGTCTGGCTTGAACCACCAATAACTACAGAATTATGTGCCATTACTGCTTGTTTCTAGATAAAATATTAACGTAAATATCACGTTTGTATGATGCGCTTGTAATTTTATTGGAAAATCCCTACGTATTTACGTAAGAATTGTGAATGTTGAATGAATCGGAATTGTTCCGTTGAAGTTTCGAAATAAAACTTTGTATTTACTTTTACGTGTATTTCTTTTTCTTCATTTTTTTTTTCATTTATTGTCTTCTATCAAAATATCTAGGACCTAAGTTCCTAGGTACCTTATGATATAAGATAGAGCAACTAGTATACCATGAATTGTACCCACCCATCCAGAAGAGGGACGAAAGCTCTGGACCTACCTACTTTCTTATATTTATTTTATAACCATCCCGATAATCTTAGTAGCATCTTTTTTGCCCAATGTTACAAAAACATTCTTTAAGGTTTTTCTAAAATATCTTTTCCCTGTTTAGAACTACATTTTCTACGTATTTAATGTGCAGAGAACACGAATGACGCCAGGGGCCGAAGCTAGTAGAAGTGTACGTATTTGTCCGAGCTCCTTACTGTTGAACTTGGTATGTTCAGTTTATTTACTTATTATATGAAAGTTTCGCTGAATAGAGGGACTCGTTAATAGTTAATATCGGTCGACAGCTTTGTGGAACTTCTAATTCCATTATGTTCCATGAGCTAAATTAGAATTACCAACGTCACTCCTAATCTAGCTTAGGGAATATTGTTTATATAAAGGAGATTCATATATTTTGTAAAGGGAATCTCTTGGTATGAAAATGTCAAGTCCTATGTTTCTTTCCTCCGTGGTCATATCCAATTGAGCAAATAACTATCAACATTTTATAGATACGTGGACATATTTATAATTCATCAGATAAAAAAACCGAAAATAAAAATCTCCCATAAAACTCTCGATTGAAAATAAATTAGACGAAATGTACCAAAAAAAAATGTAAATACTGACACAAAATGGATTGTTATCACGATAACAAATGGTATCGGTTTATAAAACAACGAAAGCTTCGTGAATGTTATTCGTAGAACAAAACCCAATGAGGTATTAAATCTCCAAAAATTGTGGCACGTTTCATTCACGGAACACACGCGTTTTAGGGAACGTCACGCCGATGCGGATACATTGTATCCTTATTCTATTCTCATATAAAATACCAAGATATTCTCCTTTCAGAATTACGCATACAAGTGTCGTGCACAAGTTTTTATTTATAAATTAATTCTGTTCACATGTTTACCATCGCTACGGCCTGTTTATATGAGATTAGGCATTTATTGATTAAATTCTCACAGCCTACGCTTGGTATTTATTCGGAACGACTTTGCATTACCAGACTCATTACACAACTTCCAAGATAGCGTAAACTTTAAATTCAAGACCGATTTATGTTGCTTCAAAATTTATAGAAGCCGATGCCCTCAGTAATTAAAATAAAAACATAACACTAAAGTTATATAATTTCGTAGTAACACGCGACGAGAAATTGACGCGGTGAGGAAAGTACTTAATTCACAGTTGTGCCGCACTTTAGTAAAGTTTGTGGAGGCTTTGTGAGGAGTCGGTGAGGGTCGTGAGGCCATGGGGTCGGAGACTTACCTTCCGCGGTGGCGGCTGCATGTTGTCGCTGGTCGCCGGACCGTCGGCGACTGAGTGTCGGGAGCACGACTAGGAGCGGATCGATGCCGCCGCACGGACGCGTCTCCACCCTCTGCCGCGGCCGACCGCGTCTGCTCGCCCTCCGAGACTACGCCGCGCATGCCCCTACCACCCGAACCTTGCCATATCCACCCCACGCGTTTTTGCCTTATTCCTTTTTTAATTTTCAAACATTACTCTCATTAAGGAAAAATAAAAAATATTTTTATTTGCTATTTTTATTCTAAGTTGGCGTTGAAAACGCGTTATGTGACGGAGTTAGTAAGCTCGCTACATATTCGTAGCGTCCCTTCCCTAGCACGTAGCGCGTAGCATCACTCGTAGTCGGCGATTCGATCCCGTTGTCAAGACAACCCCAAAAGGCTGGGGTTTGACAGGAGTCACCACTCTATTTTGACCCCTTCTTTTTCGACACTGAAACGCTTTAACATAAAACGCAATATTTTACGTAACTGTCTTAAGTTCAATCCAAAATATAATCTCCAAAATATTACTAATATAATATGCTGACAAGATAATGATAACTCAATAAACATAAAACTCGTATAGTTCACGTTATAAATACTAAATGCGCGTGCACTCGCACACCCCTAACTTGTAAACACGACGCCCGTCATTAATGTCATAAGTCTGTTTCGAAACATAGGTTATAAATTCAGTAGCTTTGCCTGCAAGAAACAATTTATTTTACCTTTAACTAGTTTATTATTTACTCTGTGTAACATACACTGCAGGGCAAAAGCATACATAGAAATTCACGGGTTTTTTTTGTTGTAAAAATGTCGTCAATGTTTTGAAATTTGACAGTAGTTATCGATTTTTGATTAGTGACCCAGTAGCCAACATTTGACTGTCAAATGTGTAACCTCATTACAAGTACAGAGTGGAAGTTTTTCATTTCGCGTTACCAGAAAATGACATTTCGTGGAATTGCAATGATCGCTCGGCGAACGTTGTGGTTCCCTGAATGACGGAATGATAGGGCTGAGCGTTGATTAATTAAATTGTTTTTATGTAAAGTATTTAGTTTATGAAAATTTATTAGTAATACTAACAAGTAAGAGAAGTTGAAATGATTTCTTTCTACGTAACAATATAAAGCTTTGAGTAGAGAAGAAGAAAACTAGAAGTAACTCCGACTTCGTATTCGATAAATATCAATTTTGAAATTCTCTGCGTGTTGTACCACAAATTAAAAAAATATATATTTACAATTTTTTTCCAAAATTGAAACTTTGAAATGTATAAAGAAATGGTCTTCTTCTACTTGACCCTCTGTACTCAGCTGTTATTGATCACAATAAAAAATAAGAATAGGTGAGCTTAAACAAGTTGAATTTATATGTAATATGTCCCCTACATACATATTTTATGAATTTTGAAGTAAAACAGGCCTATGTTCAGCAGTGGGCGTCCTATGGCTGAGATGGTGATGATGATGAAAGTAAAACATGTTTAGTTAGTTTTAGTTAACTTTAACTCTGGTGATAAATATTGATACTACGCAGGATAACATGCTAGATTCTGTTCGCGGTTCCCGCATCCGGATAAAAAAGAGCTTAGACTCATTACTATATCTGTGCACCACATTTTAATCGGTTCAGCAGTTCTGGTATCAAACATTTGTACGGTAAAATAAGCATTTAATCACGGTATTTATCGTTTTAATTAATAATTTACAAATGAAAAAACGGTTTTCAATTTTATCCGTAGGTACTTCGTTCGATTACAGTAGGTAAAGTATGTTGTGTAGTAGGTAAACTGAGTTTTTTTAACGACGTCAAAAATCATCAAATGACCCCTCCCGCTTTGGGTTAGCAGCAGTGAGGGAGTGTCAGACTCTAACTGATGAAAACCGTCGTGTTCCGTCGTAGGCCTTTTAGGTACCAGGGCCGCGGTAACTCTTTCGAACAATCCCGCAGCCCCGGAGTAAACTGAGTTCAAATAGCTTTGTTGTACAAACATGTACAATATTTTCAGGGGACCTGGCTTGTACTTATTTGTACATTGTTAGAGACCCCGCGTCCCGTATGAACTACTGGCCATACCGGGATAAAATATAGCCTATTAGTAGGATGTTACTTGGGAACAGTATAGCTTTCCAACACTGAAAGAATTTTTCAAATCGTTCCAGTACTTTTGGAGCATTTCAAGGTATAAACAAACAAACAAAAAACCCTGTTTCCTGTTTATTATATTTACTGGCTTTAGCCCGCGACTTCGTCCGAGTGGAATAGTGACTTTCGGCAGATTTTTGGTTTTACCCACATAGTTCACGATGTCGCAGAATTTCTTCAAAAATGAAATGTGGAAGATATTCTAGGGAACTCTTACCTTGAAGACCTCTATCATGAACCATAGCGCGATTTATTTCGATCCCAACGGGTCTATTTAGGTATCTATACTCCGTTCGGGCATTTTCTTTGTACTAAAAGTTTTATTATATTGATATTATTTTATTCGTTCCTTTTAACTATTTATTTACTTTTTTCCGATGAATTAAAACAATAACATGAATCGAATTGATGCCGACTTTTTACCAATAAATAGCGCTGTATGTCGGGAATATATTTTATTTTTACTGTACCATAAATTTTAATTTTGTTAGAATTCCTGCGAATTCTTCAACTGCAGAGAACTACGCCACGCTCCAAGTTTGAGTTTGAGTCACTCAACTCTTTTTAGGGTTTCATACCTAAATGGGAAAAAGGTAACCTTACAAGATTACTTTGTTTTCCCTCCGTTCGTCTAGATTCTTTATTTCAGATTTTTTTGAGGTAGGAAAAAAAGAGGTAGCAAAAAGCATATTTCGACATTGCCCATTGCACCTTTCTGACGCGATTTTTTCATTACTTACAATAAAAGGTTACTGGTAGTCAGAAGCCAGAAAGTCTGACAGCTTACCAGGGGCCCGGTTACTGGATTGTAGAGGACCGCTAGGCAGCCGCTCCATGTAAACACTGGTCCTCAGCTGTATCCGGTTAAGATTGGAAGCCGGCCCCAACATAGTTGAGAAAAGGCTAGGCAGATGATAATGATGTACGAAACCATCGCACTTAACAGGTTATTTTAATTAAGATTAACCAATAACTTCAAAAGCATCTAGAGCTTTACATAGGTATTTGACTGTCAGTCTTACAAAAAAGGTCTTCTGGATTGTACTATGTTTTATCAAAATGAGTATAGCAATTTTGTCACAATTGTGAACAAAATCGGGGCAGATAGTTTATTACTATCTGTGCTTGATCACTAAGAGTACACGCGCACTATATATATGCCTATAGCTTGTTTGGGCTTATAAATCAGTATAAAGATGGAAAGAAGTACACACGTACATACCTACAACGATCAGGTATTTGCACGATTCACAAAAAAAAAAACTTTTTGCAACCAAAAGTGTGCCGTATGCGCGTATTTTTAGGTTAAGAAGATACAAATATAAATTCCTATGTTTAATGTCCAGCTTTAAGGTTTTTTCTATTACGAAAAAGCACAGCAACATTGTGATCAGTGCAATTTAGATTCATTACGTTGAATCAAGCTGGATGTCTGCAAAAATTGCATGTATTTGTTCCGTGAACCACGAACCACTTTTGTGTACTCAGAATTCTACAAATGCTATTATGTGCTTAAAATAGAAACGTTGGTTACAGAACATTGGACAGAGATGTCTAAAAAGTACTTACTAAATAATTGTACCTAACACTTACCTTCATTTATACGAATAAAATAAATAAGAATCATTTTTTGGTGGTTTGTTTGTACAAAAAACGCTCCGAAAGTAAAGAACCGATTCGAAATTTTTTTCACTGTTGGAAAGGTTAACACATATAGGCTACATTTGGTCCCGGTACGGGCAGCAAGTGAAACCGCGGGTACAGCTAGTTTCTTATAATGTGGAAGACAGTTATGTCCCATACTACTGTACCCGGAGTCTTGAACTTCATCATCATTGTCTTTAGCCGACTAGTCTGTTATGGTCGGCACCCAGTATAACCGGATGAAGTTGAGAACCAGTGCTTTACATGGAGCTACTGCCTTACCTGACCCAGCTACCCGAGTACCCCAATACCCCTTGGTAAGGCTGGTCTTCACACTTTCTGCCTTCTGATAACCACTAACGGCTGTAATCTCCTCAAGCCACAGTTGACAGCAATACACTCCCCTACTGAGTACTGAATCTACTGATATTAGTAATTATAACTCCGTTCCAGTAACTAATTATAACATCTATGTTGTCGTACAGTCGCTAAAACTAGACGGATGCTAAACTCAAGAGGTATATTTATTTATGCCATACATACACCTACAATTAAGTAGAATTCATTATGTTTTGGTTTTTTAACTCTTAATAAATACATTGTTTGTTTTTACATAATTTCCGTGTTTCGGAAGACACGATAAACTGGTGGGTCCCGGCTGTCATTTGAACATCTTTGGCTGTCGATACGGGTAGTCAGAAGCCAAGAAGTCTTACCAAACGGTATCGGGTTGCCCGAGTTACTGATGTGAGGAAGTCAAATAGGCAGTTGCTTCTTGTAAGCTCTGGTACTCAGCTTCATCCGGTTTAACTGGAAGACAACCCCAACATATTTTTGAAAAGGCTAGGCAGATGACAATGAAAAAGTCGTGGTGGCCTAGTGGGCAAAGAACCAACCTCTCGAGTATGAGGGCGTGGGTTCTATTCCAGGCAAGTACCAATACAACTTTTCTAAGCTCGTTTCGCAACTTTCTAAGTATATCTTGGACACCAATGGCTGATAAGGTGAAGGAAAACATCTTGAGGAAACCTGGACTATATAGTCTGAAATCACCAACCCGCATTGAGCAAGCGTGGTGATTAATGCTCAATCCTTCTCCGAGTGAGAGGAGGCCTGTGCCCAGCAGTGGGACTATACAAAGGCTGTAAAAGTATAACAGTAACAGTAGGCAGATGACATAATTTCTCTGACGCAAGAAGTTTACCGCTCTCAGATATACCTAATTATTATTTTTGTTAACACGAGTGATTCTCCTAATATATCATGTATGATCGAGTATTTGATCAATGCCGCTTACATTTTCGGTCACAGTTCTAAAGCTACGTGTGTTCAGTTGTTTTTTTGCTCTTTTTATCTATAACCCGGACAGTGCAGTCCTTAGCTTTCTATCTAGTTGTCCTTCTGTTTATTCACTCATATGCACTACTGTTGATTACACAAGTGCATCAATAATGCACCTGTGGCCGGCTTACCGTGGCCACGTAGAAACAATGGCGAACGTACAAAATACCTTATTTAGTCATGATGGAAATGGAATCACTAATACTAGGGCTACTCAATAATTGTAGACTGCCGTGTAATATGGAATGAGGAGAAATCGCATGCCTATATTTAGTTTTCTAGGAACATCAATTGGTTGAAAATGATGCTTTTATTTCCCTGTAGCACTTGCAAACTTTTACGGTCGATAGATAGGGCTTGGGTATCAATTACGCAAATTACAATGATCAGGTATTTAGCCGGTATCAGACCGACTAAAAATTTCGATTGAAATCAAGATTTTCTTTTAAAAAAATCGCAACCATCGGTTCAACTGTCAGCCAGGGAGGTGCGTTAAATTGAACTGTCGACTCAGTTGACGCAATGGTCACCATGCCAGACTGACAAAGAGGGTTCAGGATGCCACTTACTTTATAAACATTTGACTGATAACTTTTAACAAGTCTTGCTAGTGTTTATTTCACTGAAGTATGTACTTATACCTATAGAAAATTTTTCAGCAAAAATAAATTAGCGTTGTCTTCGTACTTTCAAAGTCACATGTCAACTGCTTTTTTTTGGTATCTTCATTGAATACCGTACAAAAGTGCAACAAAAATTTTGTGGAACAATAGGCTAACCTCTGTGGTCTGCACTACGCTAAGTAACTTTGCATAGTTGTGACACAATACAAAGCCACTTTGACGTAGTTTTTAATATTCCTACAAAATTGTGGTGTTCACTTCTAACCGCGTTTATAAAATGGAAAAACTGAAAATGCACCGCAATGTTTTAAACATTTACAGTAGTTTTCTCAAACAAACACTCGTCGTTTAAGTAATTTTACGTTTTAATGAATGTTGAAAATTAATCAAAAAAACCACAAAAATTGATCAGAATTTTCTATTTACACGAACTATGTATTGTAGTTCTGTATGTTTAATAATGTACAATCGAATATGTTATCGAAAATACTTATTATATAACACCTTTTTATTCATGTATTTCGTCATATTTAAGGCTCGAGCAGACCGGATGCGTATGCGTAACGACGCGCACGTCTACGTTACGCAAGCGGTGTGGCCTGTCTCATACATTTCCATACATTACAACTCATGGTTACGCCGTAACTACGCGCGTGACTACGACGTGGTTACGCATACGCATCCGGTCTGCTCGAGCCTTTAATATTCAGGCAATGATAGCCCTAAAGTGATGTATACACTGAAATTATTTTTTGAAAAATTAAATCACATAATTTTACCTGATTCTATAATTAGGATTATTATTTGAAAGCCATGAAGTTTATGTCAAACTAGGGTCTATCCTCCCCACTCAGAGGCATTTAATGGTTACTTAAGCCATTCCTTAGTGAAGGATTTGTATGACATTCCGTCACTAAGGAGCGACTCAAGTAATCATTACTCTGAGTGGGGAGGTAAGTCAGAAAAAGTTAATTCACTGAATATCAAAACTTATCTTCTTGTTACAAATCTGCGTTACGTTTTAGTTAGGGATGTGCACAGTTCATGCTACGGCGTAGCAGGGTAGCTTATTGTCGTAGTAAATTTAAATTCGTAGCACTTGTATTTTCTTTCATAACAAAGTTTTCCAATAATAAACTCAAAATCATTTATTGAAACTTGGCTCCAAAACAAAAACGACAAAAGACAGTCGTCTAACCTTCACAATTCATATTATTCAATTCAAACTGAAAATATTTTAAATAAAATATTATATAAAATATAAAATATTAAAAATAAAATATTTTAAACGCCAGCTTAGATTTATTGAAGGTAATTTTTATCTTAAATAAATTATTCAAGGTAATTTTTACCTTAAATAAATCTAGACAGTCTAACCGAACTACAATTCTAATTAAAGTCAAAAAATATAAGAAGAGTGCTTCAAAGTGTCCATTTCTTGTTACCGCAGAACTGACGAACTTACGGAACTTTTTTATAAGAACTTACAAACTCACTCTGCACTCAAATGTTTAATTATTGCACTACAAAACTTATTAAGACGCTAGCGGCCACCTGAGACATTTCCTGCGTGACCACTATTTTTCATATTTTAAGATATTTTTGTGCATAAGATATTTAAAAAAGTATTCAATGTTAGAACATAAACAATCACATTTTTAATCTTAACAATATAAGTTGTCAGTTAATAGTGTGAAAATAAATTTATTTTAATTTTTGAGGTATAAGAAGATATGCTATGTATGCAGAACGTCATTGTCTGCCTAACCTCTTCTTGAATTCAGGTGAGCCACTAAACTGGTCAGAGTGGCCCACCAAAGTCAAAGCCTGCCGGGCTGCGGGATTGTTCGAAAGAGTTACCGCGGCCCTGGTACAAGAAGGGCATAAAAAGAAACATGGTGGGTAAACCCCATAAAAAGTCACTAAACGGGTACTTGTCAAAATTAATGTGCACCAGAAATGCGCGTTTGACCACCTATACACAACCCGTCGAACAGATAGTTCAATAATAATGTAATGTAAATATTAATTAAATGATAAATAAAATTAAATATGGCTTAGAAACCACTGTAGCAACGATTGCCAAACTATTGTAGGTACCTAGATATCTAAACGACGGACAAATAAAAAACAACAGTAAGATTTACTTACATTCACTCTCGGCCTTTTATGTGCACTACCATATTTGTTTTCATAGTAGCTCATTGTGAATACTATTTACTAAAAAAACTAATGTTATTTCTTAAAAACACATCTACACACAACACATTTGAACGGAAAAACATCACTTTATTTTCATGTAGGTAGGTAAAAAAATGTCACTAGCACATTATCGGCATCATTGATAAATATAACTGAAGTTAATATGTAGTTAAACGTTAGTCACAGATATATCAACGTCTTCACTGCTGCAGGCATTTTCGATACTGAAGCTATTTATCTAACTGATAATCTGATATAATGTGTTTATAGCATTATGATTTCTTTTAGCAAAGATTACGCGCTCGGCCTCGTTAGTGCTTGTTTCTGAAAGATAAACGATCGTTGAGCGTTTGAACGATAACTGATTTATTAATGTTGATAATCATATAATGTGTTACCGGGCTGTCCTTGTTTACGTCCAGCCTAGTTTCATGTGTTCAGCTGGGAATTTTTGGTGACGTATAATTTTATCTTAGGGAAAATTGTAAACTAAATAATAGTAATGGTATATAATACCGTCCTCTCTGATTATCGGTCACGGCGATGTTTTTTTCATATAAGGAGATCAGCCAGTTACGCAGAACATTTTATAGTGCACAAACATTTGCGCAGATAGAGGTGCACATGCACACTCCCTATTCCTTCATTCTCATAACCCGATGAGAAGGTAATCCAACACGGTTGTGCTTCTCCGATGCAGGGGTCTATCAATCACCAACTTCGAGGCTCCGTGCTAGTTTGTAAAAGCTTCTAAAATCCACAAAGTTATTTCAGTGAGTCCCGAGAATCAAACCCAAGACCTCGTGCACAGCACTCGCGCTAACGACAACTAGACCAGCAAGGCAGTTACACACAGTCATGTCAAGTGAATGCGGAATGCTAATAACAAGTTTCGTCGATAATTTTGTACCTTACAGCGAACATATTCTGTATGCAGCAGGACTTAATTGAATCATTATTTGTTCTTGAATAATAAACAACCTTGGCGCGAGGCAAGGGAAAAACAATTACATTTCTATTTTCATACTTGCTTCAGTTACAATATGAATTTTTATTTGCATTTTAATTTACTATGCCACGTGTTGGAATCTTTCTTCAAAGCTGGTTCTAATTTACACTGAAACTCAAAACTCTAAAATCTGCTTAACCTTTCCCGACTATGTTGGGGTCGGCTTCCAGTTTAACCGGATGTAGCTGAGTACCAGTGCTTTACAAGGAGCGACTGCCTATCTGACCTCCTCAACCCAGTTATCCGGGCAACCGATACCTTGGTAAGACTGATCAGACTAACGGATCAGATCCAAGCATTACTAAAAGTTGTTAAAACAAAAATTAATGAAACGATGTTTACTAAGGCATTATCTGTTAATTAAGTAAAAGCATTTCTGTGCTTTGTAGCTAGATCGAAGTAATTCCATAGCAGTTGGGATTCTCTGAAGTAAGTATTAAAATACTAGTGTTTTCGCAATGTTAAAGTATTTTAGATGGATGGGTAGGTACTAAATATACCTGTAACCTATACTAACAGCAGCTTGGGAGCAGCATTGTGCTCCCAAAGTACTGAACCGATTAAAAAAAAAAAACATCTTTCACTGTTGCTACTGTTGTAAGCTACCCCAAGAAATATAGGTGATATTTTATTTCGGTATGGACAGTACTTCCCACGGGACTCGGGTGAATCCCTGGGTAAAAAGGCTAGTGCCAAATAATATCATGTCCATGTCACTCTCACTGACAAATACTAGTAAATACAGTAAACGCCTTGTATGTTTGTGTGCATGTTTGTTCCTCTTGAACGCAAAAAGCTCATAGATGCATGGATTTTGATGAAACTTAGCAGTTATATAACTTATGTATCAGAATAACATGTGGGTAGGTTTTTTATCTATGTGCTGTGGATCCTTAGGGAAGCGGATGTAACCGCGGGTGGATGCGAGTAAAGTACCTATATTATTAGACAGTAAGTTGGTACCTACAATGTATGTAGGTAAAATCGTTTTCTACAAGTTTTCAAACTTTTGCAGCTAAGTATTTGTAGATGTTTACGGGAGTCAAGCATAAATTATTTCCAGAATATCATCGAGACAGGAAATTATCGAGTTGCTCTAAATATCTGGTCCAGTAGATTTACTTACTTCTTATCGGTAAATTGAATCATCGGCCGGCACCATTATCATTCAGCAGGAGAATATTGGTATTACATGTAAAAGCTGTAAAGTGTGCTGCGCTGACCTCTATCTGCCGTACAGCAAAAGGTTTTATCCTGTGTCCTTCGAACCTATACACATATATTTATCCGTAGGTATATTCAGTTCGTCTACATTGCCTTTAGTACAACATCCTTTGCACAGATGGAGTTGTTAGCTATATGGTACTCCGGTTTGATCGCCAAAAACTACTTACCTACCACCTGAAACCTGGCTTAAAACATTACCCTCCCCGCCCACGTCCGATAATCGGCGGCCGATTTTTTGTAGGAGAAAATTAGTACATACTGATACTACAGAGTGCAACACACGCGTCATACAAAACATGACATCCTACAAAAAATCGGCCCGATTATTATCGATTATGTATGTCTGTATAAGGACAATATTATTATCCAATTATGGCTTGTATCGTTTCAAACGGCTCTGAATCGCAACATTGTCTCTTGTATCAATTTACAATTAACCACCAAGTGCTTGGTGATACAGAACTGTTGGAGAGTAGGTTGCGTCAATTTCTGTATAATAAAACGTATACCTGAACACTTAACAGAAAAATTTGGTATATTTATAGACAGACCTAATAAAATGAATAATGGAGAACATACAGGAATGAATTTTATCCAGAGCGCAAACTTTGTCAACCTATAGTTAAATAAGTTTTATAAATACGTATATTTTTATTTTGTCGTGTGAAGATGTTTATTTTGTAACCGATTGTACGGTCACAGTCGTTTACTGACGCGAGCGCTGCTCCAAGTGCGTAAGAATAGTTGGTATCCATATTTAGCTGATTTTAGACCAGACAAAAGAATGAAAAAAAATTTACTGGTGATGCAGATATGTACTGTTAATTATTCTGGACCACACCACCAGTTTTTTTGTACACTGCTTAAAATTCATTCCTGTATGTATTAGTATAAATTTAATTGATCCTGTCTATGTACCAAATATGAATAGTAGGTAAAATGTTAATGTTTGCATGCTGAATGGTAAAATGCGGCTGAGCTTTACTCTATGTCAAGACCTATGAAAGTATATCCATAGGTAAGGTACATGCAAAATAAAATTCTATTTTATCTATACATGGGCGGGCAGCTTTCACATGTGCTGTAGTCTACACTAATAAATGTAACAAAGAGGAAACATTTTTTGCTTGTTTGTTTACACCATAAAGGCGCCGAAACTACAGAACCAATTTGTAAAATTATTTCACTGTTAAGCTACACCCGAGTAACATAGGCTGATATTTATCTCGGTACGGGCAGTAGTTCTCACGGGACGCAGGTGAAACCGGCTAACACGGTAGGAATATAGATTTTTGTGTCCATTTCGACCGCGCGGCCACCTCATAATTTTTGATGAAACTTTGCCAGGAATTAGTAGTAATTTGTTACTTTTCACTCCTCTTTTCCTGAATTTGTTACAAAAAAAACCAAGCCGCTATGACAAAGAACAGTTGGCCGCTAGAACCGCCACTTGCCGTAGTCATCGCCCGTGATTACTCAGAAACTATACAATGCAGATAGACGAATGATACATCAAAAGAAAGGTCTTAATTTGTTAAATTTGTTACAAAAATAAAAAAGGTCAAAACGTAGATATACAAAAAGTTATGCAATGTTAAGTTTTCAGGTTATGAGTAGGTAAGTATATCACCGTAGGCACCAAATTAATAGAGGCTAATGTGTATAGAAAATTAGTCTTTAATTTGTTACAGCGAAAAAAGACAAAAAAATACTAGAAAGCAGGTTCAATAATATGTTAGAGTCGATTTTAGTTGGCCGCGCGGACGGCAATATGCCTAAAATACAATTTCGTTTTTCTCGTTATTAAAAGTAGGCTTTAGCTTAATTAAAGTACTAGTCGATGGGTAACGTAACCTAGTTTGAATAAATATAGCGAATTTAACTGCAGCATTCGTATTTTAGGAGATATTTACAAAAACACAGTGGTATGAAACTGTATGAGAGTAGGGTGTCCATGCATTTTCACATATTCGAAATTTTCGTTATTCACGTCTTATTTTTTTAGGGAGAGTGCATACTTTATAAAAATCAAAGTCACAAATAGATTAAAATTTCTTTATTCACAATCAACACAAAGGCAAACAAATCAATTGTTTGCCTTTGTGATAACTAATGTGTCAAAAATGTGACACAGAGTTGAAAGGTGAACTTAAGCTAGGCGAGATCATAACATTTGATTTAAACGGAGCTGCAGACTCAGTTTTACTCACTGAATTGCCGATTACTCTTAGCATTAAGGATAATTATTATTTCTTAGTTGGTACTATAGAATTAATACCAGGCACAAAAATAGGCCACTATAAATGTCATTTTTTAAATAACAATAAATATTTTTGTTACGACGACAATTCTTTTAAAATTGAAATAAGTACCTACCTCTAAGAAAATATGTCTACATTCTGTGTCACATATTTTCGTGTCAGTTAGACACACAATTTATAAATATTATGTTAGTTTATGAAGATTTTATATTTATCTGGTTGTCTTTTATTACTTGATTTGTTTGCCTTTGTGTTGATTGTAAATAAAGAAATTTTAATCTATTTGTGACTTTGATTTTTATAAAGTATGCACTCTCCCTAAAAAAATAAGACGTGAATAACGAAAATTTCGAATATGTGAAAATGCATGGACACCCTACTCTCATACAGTTTCATACCACTGTGTTTTTGTAAATATCTCCTAAAATACGAATGCTGCAGTTAAATTCGCTATATTTATTCAAACTAGGTTACGTTACCCATCGACTAGTACTTTAATTAAGCTAAAACCTACTTTTAATAACGAGAAAAACGAAATTGTATTTTAGGCATATTGCCGTCCGCGCGGCCAACTAAAATCGACTCTAACATATTATTGAACCTGCTTTCTAGTATTTTTGTCTTTTCGCTGTAACAAATTAAAGACTAATTTTCTATACACATTAGCCTCTATTAATTTGGTGCCTACGGTGATATACTTACCTACTCATAACCTGAAAACTTAACATTGCATAACTTTTTGTATATCTACGTTTTGACCTTTTTTATTTTTGTAACAAATTTAACAAATTAAGACCTTTCTTTTGATGTATCATTCGTCTATCTGCATTGTATAGTTTCTGAGTAATCACGGGCGATGACTACGGCAAGTGGCGGTTCTAGCGGCCAACTGTTCTTTGTCATAGCGGCTTGGTTTTTTTTGTAACAAATTCAGGAAAAGAGGAGTGAAAAGTAACAAATTACTACTAATTCCTGGCAAAGTTTCATCAAAAATTATGAGGTGGCCGCGCGGTCGAAATGGACACAGATTTTTCCCTTGTTCTGCTGTGAATTGATTGATTGTGTGTTTGGGAGCTTCATCTAGGATAGTTTTGGTTTAATTTTATCTTATTAGGTCTAGATCATCTTAGTTTTGTAGTTTGCAGTCCTAAAGAGTTTTAATTTCAGCTAATGTTAAACTTATGAACGCTTGACTCTGAATTTTGGTGGTTAAAACTATTCTTCTGGTTTTATATATTGGTTTTAAGTACCTACCTATTGCAACTGTACCTATTTACCTATGTGCCTTTACTTACAGGTTACTACTGACTTGACTGCTTTAAAAACGCAGAATTAAGTACCTACCAAAATTTAAACTAAACCGCCATCAAGGAATAGACAATAAAAGTCAAAATTGTTATTTTTTAATAAAAATTACATTTATTGGTATACATGGAAATAAATTACAAGTAGGGGAGACCGGGGTTGGTTGACTATAGGGGTAGGTTGACTAACTAGCAAAAACTCGTCCAACGCAATAGCCTTGAGCTAACCAGTGAGATACGAACGTTCGACACCTCCCCCCGCTCAGTCACCGGGAACGCGGCGTCGCGCACGCACGTCGTTTGAGAGAAGGAACGGCTATTGCGTTGGACGAGTTTTTGCTAGTTAGTCAACCTACCCCTATAGTCAACCAACCCCGGTCTCCCCTATATTACAATGGGCTAAGTAGACCATGTCTACCAGAAAGTGGAGGTAATCTAGATTGTCATGTGGTTTCCGTAGGATGGAACACCCTTCTAGACACGGCTATATTGCTAAAGTGACATCACTGCGCACAAAATCACCTGCTGCTCATTGAAATCGCCAATTTCTGGATTAATTTTAATTGCATTCCTCTACGGTCGAATAACTCTCATATACTTACTCGATCTAACTTTCGAGACAAAAATGTTCTGCGTCCCGTTTTCTTGCGCCTGCATCTCCAGTGTATGTATTCTTATTACTTTCCGAATGGCTTAGCTATTAACTATATCAACTATGGTCAAGTTAACGTTAACATTTTGAAATGTAACGTTTTAATAGTGTTTTAGTAATGCAAGGAGACGTGCCAATACACTCATGATAAAGATGTAAAGCGTCAAGCAGGTTGTGAAATTCGTGAGCGCAGTGCTATCTCGAGTCGGCCGCAGAGAGTGACGGTGCCATATCGTACGGAAACCGCAGAACAAACACCCTCTATCTAACAGTTACCAAATGTCGAGTATAGACATCCAGAAAAAACATATTTTTGTTAATATGAGACTTACAAATAGGATTAAAAGAATTGATGTATCGTGTTCCCCAATGTTAGCTTGCAGGAGCAAAAGCCTTTGAGGAAATTCCTTATCGAAGCTATACTGAATCATGTTGCAAGTAAACAAATGAAAACTGTTTATTTGTAATAAATTACTATATTTGCAGTGTTTTAACGTTCACTTACTTGAAACAAGACTCCAATCCCCAGACGTAGGCACAGTTTAACATGGCCCAGCCACCAAATCGGTCAAATAATTAAATATATTTGGTGAATTTTGGGCCATGTTCAAGACGCTTATCTGTTTTGGGCATTTTAGATGATTTTCAAAGGGAAGATCTTAAATCATTCAGCTGATATTTCCCATAGTCGCTTTACCCCAGGCTAAGAAAAGGTAATTTCTTCGGCGCTTTTCCGATTAATCTTCGGAAGGATTTTCCAGATTGCCAGGGTGTATGAATCATTAAATCATTGTCGCGGCAGACTAGCTCACTTGAAATTGAAAGGATAGTTCTTACCTTTTCCTAGCCTCTGAATATATTCAATGATGGCAAAATAAACGGCACGAACAAAGAAACAAAAGGAACAAAAATGAATAAGTATTTTCTGCAACTGTATGGTTACTATTAAAACTAGATATTTATTAAAATTGATAGGATTTAATGAAGCAAACCTCTAAAACCAAAGCAATGTTATAATAATATGAGGTTGCTACTATTCCAAAAATATTTATATGTATTATTTAAATTATTTTGGTCTTTAACTGCTATGTGGTCACAGACCATTTTTATATATTGATTCTTAGGGATCATAAATTTGTTTTATCAAATCAGAAAATAAAACGTTTAATAGAAAACCAAAATGGACAGACAGAAGGCAAAAAAATCAAAAGGAAAGATTAATTGATCTAAAAAATTTATTAATGAATGAGGCGACTATGTGCACATTGAAAACACTTGTTATATTACAATAATTATACTTGTACACTATTTACAAAACCCACGATACACTTATTCCTTCCGCTCGCTGTAGGCGACATTTTAGCATCATCATCTTAATTTACACACTGTACATAAGTAGTTTGTACAAGTTTATTCTTAAACGTTACATTATATTTATACTAACAACACTAATTTAAAAACAATGGAAATATTGTTGATCATAATACTTATACGGATAATGGTATAAGAATTCTTTTAAATCTCTTAAGAGCTATTACTTAACCTGATTATATAATCTACAATATAAATAATATAATTAATATATGTATTGAATTTTGTCTATAAGCTAATGACTGGTGCGCGACGCTCAGCCATGGCTAGAGTCCGGGCGACACCGCGATCAACTACGACTTACGCTAGGGCGCGACCGCCTCTACCTTATACACGAGTCTACCGGAGCGCGACAGCGACCCCGCACTATATAACATCGCTACATCGGGCCTCAGTATGTAGGACATTACATACATGTCATTAATACATAAACATGTCAAGACACATCCTTAGCATACAACGATTCAACTTACAATACGTAAATTACAATTCCATACAACACTTGATTATTAAACTCGGTAAACTAAAAATACTCGTTACAAAATGCGCTTACAGCGTAGCAATAATAACGTTTCTAAATTAAGAAAATACAATCATTATTACTAGTTTTTCAACAAAATATTTAAAAAAAGTTACATACACCTACTTATATAAAAAATATTTTATCAACAGAGGAAATTTTAAACATATGTACATTTATCAAATGTTTTTTTATTCCCTGCAGTCGGAATCTCAAAATACAAAAATTATACCTAAAAATCTAAACGATTCATTATATAAATTAAAACAAATCACAGTAACAAGGTAATGGTCGACACAAAATTATAAAAAATGTGATGCTGATCGATACTCGTGTCACTCAGTAGATTTGTGCGTACGAGTTTGTACACGCCGTAAGTAAAGAGGTCAACACGATGCAAACTTTTTGTAACACTAAAAAATAATGCCCGGACTTAGCTGTTATTTATTTGCAAGGTGATTTGGCCTCATTCCTTCCGCTCCTGCACTTATATTGGTTACGATTCAAGCAAGACACAAAAGCGCCCCAGCGCCATAAAGTGAAACAAAAAAAAATAATAACTGTAGTTAGGAAGACGAATCACGGTGCAAACTTTTTGTAAGACTAAAAAATAATGCCCGGACTTAGCTGTTTTATTTATTTGCAAGGTGATTTGGCCTCATTCCTTCCGCTCCTGCACTTATATATATTCGTTTTGATTCAAGCAAGACACAAAAGCGCCCCAGCGCCATAAAGTGAAATAAAGAAAAATATAACTTTTGTTAGGAAGACGAATCCTTATGTGATTTTGTAGATGGAGACTGTTCTTAAAAGTTTTTAAGAAGGGTTTTGGACAAAGTCTGAATATACTTATAATTATAGCTTCACAGAGCAAACATTTTTGTTTCGAAATTAAATATTGTTCGCGAGCTCATATACTGGATTGATAAGATTACTAATTAAAATATTTTCTTTATTTTAAATCGTTGTAAAAATTCACAAGAATGGTGCCAAAATCTTAGTTTCTGTTGTTTGATTTATATGAGGCTGTAACTTAATAGAATTGAATAATCTTGTATAGCTTATGGTTGCTATGTATCGTTACGTATTTGTGTTTTCGTTACGCTTTACAACTCTCACATTGCCTATAGTTCAAAACACTTGAAAAATCCGTCGAAAATACTAAAATGGGTATATTAAGCTCTACACGGGGGTTTTAGACCGTAAGTTTTAAATATAGACAATGTGGCTACACTGTGAAATTCTGTGGCAAACGGAAATGGGCAAGTCCGTTCCCTTATGCAATGTCAATATTGCCTGCTCAGAAATTGGCTTATTTATTAAGTTTATGGATATAATTAGTTTATTAATATATGTAGTCTTCATAGTAGACAGTAGCATATCTGCCAGGCAACATCGACACTGTGGGTGATATCAGAATGATTTAAAACTTGTAGGGGTGGGCAAACTGTGTTACACTAACATTATTTTTCTAGTCTACCAATAAATACGATTCCAAATTTTATAATTATTATACAACATACCTAAATACTAAGTTTTTTTTATAAATATTGAGACTTAATAAGTGCCTTGAACATTTCGAGAGCTCCACCCTGATTAATCCGGATTTGCCCGTAGAATTAAAAAGTTTATGAGACAAATACGCCATTGACAGTGTATCATTAAAATTGAGTTCAACCTGTGACGCTCTGACGTAGATTAAAAGTTAAGCCGTTCATGTATAACTATTAGCACACATACAACAGAGACCATTTATAAAAATATGACACTAATATGAGTAAATGAATCTGTATCGCGATTGTTTTGTTTTCATGTTCCTAAGAGACTAACTAAGTATGGAAGAAGTTTGTTACTTTAGTGAATACTTTACACAATAGTGGGATCCGCCTCAGCGGCTCAGTTAGTAATGGATAATGGAAGCTGAGTTCAAAGCGTTTTGACAACACCGAGGTAAACAATTTGGTTTGGAAAAATGTCCTGTGATTATTAATAGATTAATATCGGTCTTAAAATTATTATACTGTCAGCTACGTAAATTATATACATGTTAATGGAGAATTATAGAAGACAATCATTTCATAGGACCCACACTCATAAGAATGTATGAAAAAATCTCAGTATATCAAAATAAATTATTTTTGTTTTTAATATAATTCTGTTACTTCTTGTAGACTTAAGGAAAAAATAATTTCTGACCACGAAATAAGTTGCAACCACGTTATTTACAAATATAAATAATTTAAAAGTATGGTAACTTTGTTTTATATTATGGATAAAATTATTGATTATTTAGACACGAATAACTAAGCATTTTTATATTTGCTTATTATTGATATTTAGAATTTCCGTTTTGGAACGTACGTAAGCTACAATAAAGGTAAGTAATTAATATTTACATTTTGTTAACATTTACTCGCAATATGTAAACGAAACCTCGTCCTCTAGACCGCGAAGGTTTTTCATTTTATTATGAAGTTAGTGCTGGCCTAGTGGGTAAAGGACCAACCTCTCAAGTATGAGGGCGCGGGTTCGATCCCAGGTCAGGCAAGTACCAATGCAACTTTTCTAAGTTGGTATGTACTTTCTAAGTATACCTTAGACACCATTGACTGTGTTTCGGATGGCACGTTAAACTGTAGGTCCCGGCTGTCATTGAACATCCTTGGCAGTCGTTACGGGTAGTCAGAAGCCAGTAAGTCTGACACCAGTCTAACCAAGGGGTATCGGGTTGCCCGGATAACTGGGTTGAGGAGGTCAGATAGGCAGTCGCTTCTTGTAAAGCACTGGTACTCAGCTGAATCCGGTTAGACTGGAAGCCGACCCCAACATGATTGGGAAAAGGCTCGGAGGATGAGGATGATATGAAGTTATGTGATCATTTCATTGCACACAGACTGAATATCTACATTTTCGTAAAATAATCGTTTTATTTATATTTAAACGATATTCGGTAAATCCCGCATTTTAAATTTTTAAGATTGCAGCTTTTTGAAGTTGTGATGAATAATTTAAAACAAACAAATACTGTCGTGAATGTGGCCTGATTTTTTATTTTGCACTCTTCTTTTTCCCTAGCCTATGTTTCTGAGAATAATTACAAGTCGGTCGCATTAAGTTTTCTGATTGCTATTATCATTTGTTTTACGGGCACCATTCAAATTCTACTGTAATTAAATGCAATAACTGATCGTGTTAGTAGATTCTTTAAATATGGGTTATGTCTCTTGACAGTCCAATTCTCATAATTGTATTAAAAATATAAAAGTATAAAAAATCAGAATGCTTCTCACATAGTAAACTCGTGCACACAATTTAGAACTTTAAAACTCCGGAGATGCACTTCATTTTGATGTTTTTCTTTGTATAAATAATAAAGCAAAACTAAGCACAGCCTACAACCTAATTCGGTTTTGTGATAGCACAAACATAATTTACTTCTATTTCCCAAACAAGAAAAAACTTGACTTTCCGCTGCACTTGACATTTGATTGATGTCAAGAACGAAAATTATTTATACATAGTTTCCAATAATTGATTTACGATTACCATGTACATTGAATTCGCAATTACTAATTTCAGACAGGTACTAAGCTAATTTAATATTACGAAAATGTGATTTTTAAACATTTAGTTTTATACTAAGCTCATTGATAGGCCGCGGCCAGTATGCTACCTCCGTGCGACCAATACTAACTTTAGTCCTTGTACTAAGGCACTGTCCAGATCCAATACTATACCTTCTTAGGTATTCAATTTAGAAAAAAAAGTACATTTTCATCCATTAGGCCAAATTAATCATTTTAAGTTGCATCACAATAGTTAAATAAACTGAAAACCAGGTTCAAAAACTTAGCCAAATAAACAATACATAACAAAAACTAAACCGTAAAAATCTTTTCTATCCATATTCAACATATCCTGCACAGGAAACTGAACTTTAAAAATAAATAGCTTCGGTCGATTTTGAATCGCAAATCTGGACATGACCTTAGAACACTATTTAATATTTTATTTACAATGGGAAAGAAAATCAGATACTTATGAATAACGGACACGCACTTAAATCTAACACACCATTACTACGGACAATCAATCTTTGACTATACGATGAGTATTGCCGAATATTGCACAAACAAATTAAACATATTGTGTTCACGTCACTAATAACTTATTACACGTTCAGCATATGCTACGTGATGACTCTGTGGCACCATCAGGCTTGTACGAGCATTCAGCGAGTTTCTATTCCAATATTCTATTGCCATCTGTTAATCTGTTCAAATTTGTCATTTTCAGTCTATGAGAAAGTTATAAAAGCTGATGTTACCAACTGAAATATCCAGCATCACATAGCATACGCTAAACAGTTATTTATAATCAAATAAATATTCCAATCAGTTCATTGAATTTAACTTCAAAATGATACCTTAATTATAATTATTGATAATTGTCAAAATGATATGAATAGGCAATAAGCAATTTATGTTAAAAGGCCGTACGCAATGGACAACCACGCGGTCATGAAACCTCGAATATATTTACATCGTTTTACTTTCTATTAGGAAAACAAAATACCAAGATGGAATGCAGCTCTGTGGTACATTGTGCATTTGCCAAGCATCGCTGTACAACAACGCGTACTCGTCAATGCGCCGTGCACAGCAGAACTAAACCCAATTAACTACGCACTATGCGCTTATAGACTTCTAATTAATTCCATACTTGATTTATCTAAGTTACTTGAATTGTAGTACATCTAATACCGTACACACTAACACAAAATTCTAGTCTGTAACATATAGTATCCTATGTCTAGATGCGTGGTCATTCAATCACGGACAGCCTGCGCTAAATTATTACATTCCACTTTATTAGCTATCTCAATTAAGGTATTTTATAGACAATAATATATCCTACTCCTGTTTATACAGCGTCTAAGTTCGGATGGCAACAGCGCTGTACATGTATCCTTATGTAATGGCACACAGCTCTCAAGTAGTTCATCACAAATTCTGCTTATTTTACAGTCAGGTTATTTTATCTGAAAATCTTACTTGTACTTTATATTAGCTAAGTTTTGTGACAAGCTCTTTGTAAAATGAGCAGAACAGAGATGTGAATGTATGCAGTTGTATATGTCGAGTGTGAATGTTGGTGTGTTCCGTTGGTTGTTGCAGGAAACATGTCAAATATATCAGTATTAATGCCCTTTCGTATGCAGTAACTTTTGTAATCAATCTTTGGTTAAATTCAAACCATGATCTGATTGAATATTATTGTAATTATACGCCACCACGCCGGTGGTGGTTCTTTTTTATCGGTGACTTTTTAATTATTTATGTTATTAGGGTGAGGTCCTGCGTGAGCGGGAGACAAGTAATTCGATAAGAGTAAGTATAGAAGATTGAATGCGTTTGGCTAGTCACAGAAAATGCTAGCTAGCGTGTGTGGCAGTCTGCGAGTTATAGGCTGCGGCCTGAGCGCCGCTCGGGAAAGCTTGGTGTGTACCTACCGGAGCTTGGTGAAGCGTGTGCCACTGTGTTTCGCCTCGAGTGACACAGAACTCTAATATACATATAAATCGACTGTCGTCTTGTATAAATGCTATGCACACGGTAACATAGTATGTGATGAGTTAAGTGATTGTGAAGCGTTCAGAATTAAACATACGTAACTTAGTTTCAAAAATTACACAATTAATTCATGAAAATTAATGAGATTCCATATGAGGCACAAAGTAAAACAGTAACTTTAACAAAAATATATATGCTATACTATAATAAAGATTTACTTGTGCACAGCATAATGCACAATTTATATAACCTTAGAATAACTTTAAGTTAATCATTGAGCTTTCCTTTTATACAAATAAATAATATATGTAATATAATAATAATAAACTACATCATGATAGAGATATTATTGTTTAAAAAATATACAGACAATATCAGTTTTAGTTTAACTATACAGGAGATTTTAACTTGTTCTATTGAAACACAGTTCTAGTCCTTGCCCTTAGTTTTTTTAGCCTTAGATCCCGCACTGTTATTGTTAGGCTGTTTGACTAACTTGTTACGCGACGAGTTAGGTTTGTCCTTGGTAGGGAGCGAGCGCGGAGCGGCGGCGGCGCGCGACTTGTATCACCTCACTTCACAGTGTTTATTGTTATTGACCGGCAGCGCACGCTCCGCGCTCTCGGGCTCCTTCATCACGTAGCCTTCCGAGCTGCGCGCGAGTTTTAACCGGATGGGCGTCACCTTGTCGGTTCGCACCTTGCGCATGGCGGACGACGCCTCGGAGTAGGAGGGCGGGTCGATGGCCAGCGGGTCGGGCGCCGACGGGTCGTACTCGAAGGGGTCGATGGCCGGCTCCGCCACGGCGGGCGGCGCGGCGGGGGCGGCGCTCGTCGACGGCCCTGCCGCCGCGGCCTCGCCCAACTCCTCCTCCTTCGTGCGCTTTATTTTTATAATCAACTTTGTAGCACTGTCACTTTCACTGTTCACCACTTGAAGTTTTTCAGCTTTTTTGTCCTTTTTCTTTTTACGTTTCTCACTCTTTTCGCCCTTGGGTTTGGTCTTAGTTGTTTTCTCGTCTTCCTCAAAGTCCGCCATAACCATTCGACGGTACTTCATGCTTTCGCGTCGCAAGTCTTCCAAGCTTGGTTTGTTCGCAATGATTCGCTTCTTAGGCGGTCGGTAGATGGTGGTGCCTGCGGGCTCGTCGGCAGGCGGAGCCGCGGGCGCCGGCACCTGCTGCACCGTGTTGTTGCCTATCTTTATCTTCAGTTTAGGAGCGACCGGTGACGTCGCATTCGCCCTGTTCGGTTTAGTAGACGTGCGACCGCGGCGCTTGTGCGCCTGTTGTCCCGAAGTGCCAGCTATCGAGGACAATTTCACATCATCTGAGGGATCAACATCGACATTCATGCTCACTTCTAGATGTCGCAACTCTCTGGAGAGGCCGCTGGTAGTTTTGCGTTTAGTTTTCTTTTCTACGGGACTGTCAGTAATTTTGTAGTCCTCTCGAGTGGGTATGCTAGTCATAGAGGCGACGGCTTTAGGGATGGTGATGACGGCGCGGGTGAGCGGCGAGGGCACGGCGGGCGGCGGCACCGCGCCCACCGTGGCGGGGTGCGTGGGGTCGTCCATGTTCATGTCCTGCGTCCAGTACTGGCGCAGCAGCTCCTTCTTGCGCATGCGGCGCAGGTTGGTGGAGCCCGACATGGAGGAGGCGGCGGCGGCGGCCGGCGTCATGGTGCTGGTGCCGGGCTCGTGCGCGGGCGCGGGCGGCGGCGGCGCCACCGGCTGCGACGAGCTCGCCGAGTAGTTCGCGTCCAAGAATGGCCCTTTGATCTTTACCTTCAGTTGGTTTCTCGAATCTGATAGTGATACTTTAGGTAGCTGGGGAACGTATGTCTCTTTCGGGGGCTCTGCAGGCTCCGCTGGCTGCTGCGATGGGGAACCTGTCTGTGGATTACTTGCCATTAGTGCGGTATGAAGTTGTTTCTCAACTTCTTCGTCTATCTCAGTTAAATGCTGTTCGGCGGTGCCGCTAGCAAACGCTAGCAAATGGTAATCGTTTTCTGCGGCGGGCGCAGGGTTCTCGAAAGGTTGATATGTGCGCATATCGACCGGGCCGGGCAAGACGGGCGCCACTTGCGAGAAGCCCGGGCCGCGTTCCGCGCACGCGGGGGACGAGTTCGTGTCCGCGGGTTCAGGCGAGGGAGGTTTGATGTCTTTAGTGTCGGACGGCGGAGCGCGTTTGCTCGGAGGAGGAGTGAGGACGCGAGGAGATTGAGACGCATCTTTGTATGAATGTTCAGACTTCCTATCATCTCGAATATCGATAGATTTTCGCTTGTCGCGAAGAGCTTTTAAGTCGACACCATCATTCGCGATTTCTTCATCAAAGTCATAAACTGTGCCGACAAGCTTGCTTTGTATGGAGTTACCCATGTAGTCGACGGAGAACCCTTGGCCGCGGCTCTTGGACCGTCCGCGACCTCTTTGGCTTCTGTTGCTGCGATTGCTCGGTCGCTTGGTTCCTTTAGGAGCATCACTTTGCTTAGGCGAGATACCGGGGCTCTTGCCCGGTGACTTGCCAGGGAACTTGGTTGTCGGTTTGCTCAGTTTTGGTGGAGATTTAGATTCCTGCGGATGTAAGCTGGTCATAGTTTCATTACTATCGTTTGACATCTTCGTTGGCGCTCTATTACTATTGGTTTCATAGGAATCGACGCTCACGCTTGGGCTGGACACAACATGAATGAATTTATCGCTGCCCGTCACGTCAATTTCATCTCGAGGCGAATCGGGAGGTTTCGGCGTAGGGGGAGCGATCATTGCTGTAGTGAGCGCCATGTTCTGTGATGAAGATGTGAACGCAGCGCTGTAGAAGGTAGACTTGAGCGGGGGCGGGGCTGCCGAGTAGGGCATGGAGCCGTAGAGGCCAGGTCCGGGCGACGGCAGCGGCAGCGGCGGCCCGCCCGCGAACAGAGGCAACGAGCTCAGGAACGGCGAAGCTTCGGGCGGGTACGTCGTGTACTGGTTCAGCGGCATCGACGGTTCCACGGGACGCGAATATGCCGGGATAGGTGGATACGTATCTATTGCAGGCATCACATTACCTGGACGTAGATCACTTGAATTCAAACGGGATTTTCGTGCATTCTTATGAGAGCCCACGGACGCTTCAGAGTTAGTGCTAGATGCAGACGATCTTCGCGTAGTTATCTTACTCTCGCGCCATTTTTCTTGGCTTACGTACTGCGGTGAAGATATCGTGGCACAATCTGAATGTATCATTTCATTGTTGTCATAGTTTTGGTTGTCATGTACTAGTTCTACGTCATTGCTGTGTACAGAATGGTCGACCACGGACAAAGATTGGGAATCGTCACTTTGCTTAGATATTGAAATAGCGTCTCCGACTTCAGATACGGACTGGACATCTGATTGCACAGTTATAGGTTCTTTGACATCATCGGCGTATGTGCTTGAGTGATCGTATTTCCTGTCATTGGCAGACTGACTCTGTGTGTCCAGCTGTGACACAGATACCGGTACGTTCGACCACTTCTCGTTGCTTGTCATGGCGATGGGCTGGAACTCTTTAGCATCCATCGCGGTATCTCCTGAAGGCAAATCTCTATCTATTGAGGACCCTCTTCGCGGTACATGGTTGGTGGTCTGTCGCGATTCTTTTGGAGGCGATCGCTCGACTGGTCTTTCAGTAGGAGTGTGCTTCTTTGGAGGCGAACTATTATTATCTTCAGCCTTAACCAAGTTACAAGCAGCAGTGACATCATTGTCTTTATGATCACCGTCATCAGGCACAAGTATCGGTTCCTCTTGATCTGGGTTCTCGGGCGGCACCTTCTTAGTGCTCAGCCTTATCCGAAGCCTGTCTACTAGGTTAAGAGTTTCCTGCACACCTTGCTTAGAATCCTCTTTGAAGAAGAATTCTGGGTACGTCGCAAAAGGTTTAATGATATCATCATGGTTAAATCCATCGTCAACAGCCATCATTTCAAAGTCGAGGAACTCGTTGTCCTTTGATTGAGGCGAGAATATGGATCTGTTTGGATATGGGTTTACGGCCGATGGTATTTTAGCACTCTTGGAAATTTCTACTCCCTGAACGTGACTAGCATCCTGCGTTATAAACTTCTTTTCTGCAGAACGCTTCCTCATATTCCTGGCCACGTTCTCAACCTCCATGTGTTCAATACTCATTGTTCTCGCGTCCATCGGCGTCTTCGGTGATTTAATCATGGTATTTTCATTGAGGTTAGCTTGTATCTTAGCCATCATTTTAACACTGCTCTTATCGGCGTAATCAGAATCCATGGATTTGTCATCGATGTATTTCTCATTGCCACCCGGCTTTTCTACTTGCGGCGGAATAGCATTTGGACTGGGAGCTTTTGGCAACCAATGCTTGTCATTGTCATGGTAATCTGTGTTAATGTGGATAGGACTCTTCTTGTCAATAATTTCCATTGGCGGTATCTCTATTTCAATCCTTGGTTGCGTTGTCTTCTTTTTAGTGGGCGACACAGCCGGTTTGTCGGACCCAGCGACACTATGTGCCACGCTCATACGCCTATCTTTCTTAGCCGGCTCTCGAGTCTCATTAGAAGTAGAGCGGTCTTTTGGCGCTGTGTCCTTAACACTCATTCGCCTGTTCATCAATGACTTATGTTTGGGCTCAGCACTCTTCTTCGGACTGACCTTCTGTAATGGCGGTACTTCAATTTCAATAGTCTTGTTGACTTTCTCCCTGTCGTCATTAGACTCGCTTCGCCTCTTTAGCTTGTTAGTTTTAGACTTAGCATAATTCTTGGGTGTCTCAACCACTGGCTCCTCTTTAATCTCCTCCTTGAGTTCCACTTTGACCTCTTCCTTCACCGCCGCGTCCTCTTTCCGTTCCGCAGATGGAAGTTCACTGGACTGGCTGCCCTCTTTGGGTGTTTTATTGGGTGTAGCGGTAAGAGCTTCGTCTTTAGATGGTTTTCTAGGTCGGGCATCAGACTTATTAGGCATATTTCCGCCTGAAGTAGTGCTTCTGGTCCGAGCACGTGTGGCAGCGCGCGCATCACTGGGTCGGCTAGGTTCCTCTCCTTCAGGAGTCGGTGATGGTACCCTACACTCGGACCGCCGTTCGGAAGTTTTAAGCTTCTTATCTGGCGGCGCCTTGCGTGGGGAGGCATCAGTGGACTCGCTCTTGCCTTTTCTCCTTCGTCGAGGCCTTTTGGGGTATGGGCTTCCTGAGCGGGATCGGTCGGACACTTTAGAGCTGTCAGAATCACTCGAGGCACTAGTGGAAGACAATGGTTTTGACACCCTGTCGAGAAAGGGCAAGTCCACTGTAGGTCTAGAGCCAGGAGGTGAGAACATTGACGGCTGGCGTGTCGTGGCCGGTTTGATCGCGCGTGCCTTAGCGGTGGGCTTGATCATTGATTTTTCAGGTTCTTCCTCAGAACTGGATGAAGATGAATAGCTGCTGCTGCTTGAGTTTGAAGACGAACTAGAGCTTTCCTTCTGAGCGGGTTTCGAAGTTTTGGCCTCTTCCTTCTCTTTCTTAGGAGATAATTTCGGCTCAGATTTATCTGCATCTTTCTTTTTCTCTGTTTCGTTCTCGGGTACTGGTGCCTTCGTACCCAGTCCACTCTTGATGTGAGCGGCTGCTTTCTTCGCTGCCTGTCTTTGCGGTACATAAGCAATGGGTTCCTTCTCTGTCTCCTTAGATTTCTTTTTGTTAACTTTTGAAGAATGAGCGTCTTTTATTTCTTTGCCTTTACCAGTTGATTTAGCCTTTTCACTTGGTTTTGTCACTGGTTTCGGTTTGGTGTCATCACCGCTTGTTGATTGTTTTATTTCTCGTTGTTCAGGAACTGTTTCATCCTTTTTGACAACAGTGGTCGAGCGCATGTTTTCGGAAGCTTTCTTAGCCGCCTGCCGCTGTGGAACAATGAGATCTGTCGGGTGATCCTTCTGTTTGGAGAATTTGATGTTCTCTTTATTTTTAGCTTCATCATCCGATTCTGTTTTAATCTTTTGCGGTAATGGCATCTTTTTGTCTTTGTTAGAAGGCTTTCTGCCTCTCTTCCTCGGACCAGGCTTGTCCTCTTCCGGACTTGTAGTTGCTTTCTTCTCGGGTTGAGTTGGAATAAATTCTTTCATAGCAGCCTTAGTCCTTGGCAGAGATTGTTGAGAATCATTACCACTTGGTGATTTTTCCACCTTGACTTTGTCCGGTTTTTCTTTTTCAGTTTTAACCTTATCTGACTTGACTTTATCGGCTTTGTCGGACTTGTTGTCCTCGCTGCTGTCTGAGTATATGTCGATAGGGAACTTGCTGTTTCTCATAGTAGGTCTTATCGGCATTAGGTCATCGCTGTCTGTACCGGATTGACCCATCTTCCCAGCCGTCATTTCTTTCTCCATTTGCTGTAGCGTTTTACTGCGAGATCGATCTTTCTTCAATCTGGAATTCAAAGATTCATCGTCACTGCTGCTCTCAATGAGTGGTTTAGACTGTGGTACCTTCTTCTTCTTCCTTTCAGTCTTCTTAGGAGATCTTTTGCCTTTGCCCTTAGGAGATACCTTTTTCTTTGGTGATGTTCCAGCTCTCCTTCCTTCGTCATCTGTACTAGAACCAACTTTGGTTCGGAACCTACTGGACCGCGCCATCTCCGGCGCACTCTCTTCGCTGGACAGTCCACTATACATACTGCCACTACGTCGCGATCCATTTACGTAATGTTTCTTGTACGGATTTGATGACTTCGAACCTTTGACTAACCCGTTGCGATCTTTCTTTTTCTCGTCGCCTGATTCTGGTGGCGCGATGCGGGCTAGCAACTCTTCGAAATCATTCTTATGATCCGGTGCATTGTCGTGAGAGTATAGTTTGTCATATATTGAAGGTCCGTGATTAGCCTCAATGATGGCTGACAACTCCTGCTGGGGGATGTCGCCAGCTGCAGATAGCACAGCCACTTGTTTGTGAAACGTTTGTTCTCTCATACGGAAGAATGAGCGAGAGAGCTTTTCCCTTCTGCTCACCATGTAGCAGAGATTTCGTACCCGCTCCAGGTCCTGCCTCAGCTGCACGAACATCTTGAGCTTGTCGATGTCGGCCTGCTCCTGCCTGTGAGTCAGCACCTCGGTGTCGTCCGACTTGGGTGGCAACAAGGGACGATTGTGCCCTGCTCGCCTCTTTAGCTTCCAATAGTTGTAAATGTAATTAATAGCGTCCTGATCAACGTCAAGGAGATGTGTACTTATATCCTTGACACTTACGTGTTTATCGAATTCCCTCTCAATCTCATGCAAGCGAGCGGCTCGAGCTTGCGTCTTCTCCTCTGACGTCATATCTTTCCTACGCTTTCGTTTTACCTCATCCTCCTCCTCGCCTGAACCCGGACACTTTTCTTTCTTAGAATTAACACTATGCTTTTGGCAATAGGAACGTAATTTAACACCGTCGTCAGCGTTTTCGTCTTCGATGATTGCCCGCATTTCTAGACCGTGTTTGAATGCGCACGTTACGTGGTAAGCAGTTTTACATGTCTTTACCGAACACTGAATGCAAGCGCCCTTGCGATTACGACACAATACACAAACGAGGGACCATCGGGAGGGTGGAATGGAAGATATTTTGGTGATCGGTTCCATAATCTCCGCGCAGCCGATGGAGACCTCGGGGATCCATAGCACACAGCTGACGTGCGCCCACTTATGCCCGGAGGGCGTGCACTTCATGGCGCCGCCGTGGTTGGGGCACAGCACGCAGCTGGGCCGCACGCCGTCGCCGCACGGCCTGCACAGCCATTGACCTGAAAACATTGAGTCACTATTAGATACCTCTTCTTTACTATATTAAACAGGAAAATTACATGAGAAGCTAATAAGTAACTATCGAAATAACATAAAAACTAGAAGAATTAAAATAATAATTAGCAATTTACTACAAGTGAATATTTTCTTTCCATTCAAGAACGCTCGCATTAGAAAAATAGCAGCTCGTCGCATCGATAACTTAAACCTCAGCAAACTGCAACTTTTGTTGAAAACTAATTGATAAAGCTCTGCACATAGCTGTGGTGATGAGTTAGATTCATTATTCATATTTTAGGATACTAAACTGGTTATGGTTGATAAAAGATAAAAAGTAATTTATTCAAAGTAGGCTGAAAATCCGCTCTTTTTGAAGGTCAAATTTACAAAACATGGCCCCAAACGCCCGCCCTTCACCACTTCCAATGTATTTTTGCTGGGAAGAAGTCGTCAAACATACGTCCGCAGCAACACAATTCTGTCTGTATGGTTTGTAGAACCGTATACAAAATATAAAAAAAAAACATATAAAATTATTTATATACATAAATTTGCAATAAAGAAAAAAAAAATATTTTATCATGTTGGCTAGTATACACCTTACCATACATATTACTCAAGCAGCTACAAAAAAAAATGTGTAAAAAAATAAAGAGAGAACAAAAAAATATACAAATAATATTGTTGATTACAGAATGAATGAGCTTTCTGTCATTAATTTGGAAATGGCTATTAGGGCTCACTTTCTTTTCTAATGCGACGATATCAATGTACCTAAATAATGTTCAGTCATTCAAAAAGTACATAAAATCCACTTACCGTCCGGGATAACGGTGATGCCGTAACAGGCCTGATGCACGCAAATATTGCAAGAATCGCAGAACACCATTTCATTGCCATCCTCCGAGTCGGGGGACCGACAAACGTCACAGATGACATTCTCATCGTACTCGATACCGAGGCCCTCCTCAGACTTCACAATTGCCTGGATTTTATCCCAGCTACGAATCTATAAATACAACGTATTTTATGTTTATTTTGTTTTTTATTTTTGATTTGTTTTTGGTCGTAAGAACGTGGGTTACGTTTGAAGTTGTTGGTTTAATTTACGGGTTATATTTTGATTTGAATTATTGAAACGTTTTTTTTTTAATTTATCACTTTTTACTTAAAGTCTTGAAACTGTTTTATTTTAATTAAAAAATCATGGAGTGAAATCGCCTATTTCGACAATAACTTTCAAGAGCTGAGATCACGAGCAACGAACTTCATCCTTCGGCAAGCAAACCCCGAGGCAGCTTAATCTTCACTAAGCAAAAATCGCGACTTCGCCGCAAGTCCACATATGCAGAAAGTACGTGAAATCTTTATTTGCAATGCAAGAGTAGGGAGATCACGTTTAATGAATAAAAGCTAGTCTTGTATTCACCCCATAAAAAATTTAAAACCGGTGACAAAAACCGTCTACACTTGGGAATTGGACAAATGCATCTTTAGTTCTCCGGCCTTATTGTGAAAAATAAACGCTTCATTGATTGAAAATAAAAGCGTAAGCAAGTCACTCTAGTTCAATACTGTCATTACCATCTGATGCTTATTTTTAAATTGCTTGCATCTGAACTTTCATCTAAGTTGCCATTCAACATTATAAAAAAAAAATGTTAGCTTATTACATTTTCTAGAAATAGCACCTTTTCCGTCTATTTGCAATCAAAAGTTATTTCCTAGAAATATTAAAAACTCAAAGCTAATAGAAGTCTATGTTTTCATTGCCAGCTGTGAATGCAGCAAGCATAAAAATCTCTAATAGTATTGGAATTGAGTTACTTGGGCAGGATGAAATTCGTGGAGCTTTCCTGATATTTGTTACGTCACTCGTCATGAATATATGATAGGTAGCCCACGCTATGACTTTGACATTTCGTTCTCATCGATCGACAATCTGATTGACGGAAAATACGTTGCAATTACTGAAAATATTTCAATTTTTCAAATGTTCTTACTGCCATTTGTATCGAGTTTGACACGAACATAAGGCAAGACGTTAAGGGCAACATAATTATCATTGAGTTAGAAAGGCTTTTACTTGTCTAACGTCTAAATTATATATCAAGTGCAACGTCAAGTCAAAGGTCTTATGAAGAAAAGCCCGCTGGGAACTTCAAGGATACTTATAATGAAGGCTACAAACATTCCAGGGGCCAATTTAATTGACCTTTACATGTCGTATATCTTTTTTTTATGAAAGTCTATGTTTCTCGATAAATGCAACATAGGATTTTTCTAGTCAAGATTGAATGAATAGATTACTGTGTCATCTTCGACCACATCGACGCTAAACATCAGGTGAGATAAACGCGTGTCTATCTTCAATAAAAAATGGAAATTATATTGTTAAAGGTCATTTGAAGATAACTTGAATACTTATATAGAGTAGAGTACAAACAGTAAAAAGTAGTTTAACGAATTAGTAGTACAGATTAAGTGATCCTAATGAAGTTTTAAAAAAAAATAAAGCAACCAGACATGTTTAATGTAAGGTCTTTCTATTTTTAACCGAATTCCCAAAAAGGAGGAGGTTCTCAATTCGGCCGGTATTTTTTTTTATCGTAAGATTTACTACGTGCCCCATCCGATTTTTTACGTATATGTGATCACAGATCTGTCCATTTCAAGGAATTCTGTACTTCATATGTGTACACAGAAGGGGTATGCGTTAAACAACAAAGGAAGCAACCAAGTGTATGTATGGCGCATGTGGTTAGACCACGCGGCGGTTGTCGAAGTACTGAACAAGTAACTATGTGGCGATGCAAGCCAACTTAATTAGGTACAAGATCTACTGTTTACTGGATGTGCTCCTTATGTGATCTCAGCATTGCTAATATAAGGGGGTAAGGACACGAAAGATCCATTGGTTGATCATCTCTGCTCTGCAGGGCTCCTAATTTTTTAAATTACTGTCCAAAATTTAAAAAATTTAAAAAATGTCTGTCTTGAGTAAAAACTTCAAATGAACACATAATCTAAGTCCTGGAGAAAAAAGAGGTGGAAGCTCTTATTTCTATGAATAAAAAACTTCTGTTAAAGTAAGT
Source organism: Helicoverpa armigera (assembly GCF_030705265.1). Lineage (NCBI taxonomy): Eukaryota > Metazoa > Arthropoda > Insecta > Lepidoptera > Noctuidae > Helicoverpa > Helicoverpa armigera. Next base: position 3,336,272 of record NC_087120.1, on the reverse strand, counting down.
CATCTGTGTCATTTAAGTTGATTTTAAGCTTGCTTATTTTATGCGACGGGTAAAGTTGAGCTTATTCACAATTGCTCTTTATTGTACGAACAACCGAATGAAAGCATTTCACATTGAAATCTTAATCTGTCTTTGCGTATCTTTTTTCTGACAACAAATCATTCCGGTCAGACCAGGACTCGTTTTTTTTTGTATTTAAATAACGTAACGGTAACTGCGACAAACTTTACAAAATAACCAAGGTACGATCCATTGAACAAAACAAAAACATGAATATTGAAAACACTACGATTGAATATCTTCTGAAGTGGAAATACCTCAGAAAACGGTATAGAAAAAATCGCGAGTACGAATTGCAGTACAGGTCATTTGTAGACTTATTATTAAATCAATTCTTCATAATTATACACAAAGCTACGAAAGTGTTATTTACTCTCGCAACAAGTATAGATGCATATTTTTCTCGTCGAGACGAAAATATTAGCTATTGATGCCAGCGATGGCCCGTCAATACTTTCGAAGGCTATTTAAAGTTGGCGTCGTCTCTTTTTACGGAAAGCGTGCATCTCTGAAAATGCTCAGAACAATGCATTTTGTTCTGAGCATTTTACTACACAAACTTAGGTCCAAGTTCACGGACAACTAAAACGACAGTTTTCATAAAACTGGTTTCTACGAATTTTCACGTTCAAGTTTCAAAGTAAACAGTTTTAAAAATAAAAAGCGTGTAAAAAAAAAATGGACGGTTATACTGTTTGTGAACTTGCGCCTTAAAGGTGAAATAGTACCAAAATGATAAGGTCATTATATAAAGGAATAAAGAGTAGGTATTTTGAGAGAAAGCATGTAACATGTCCTTGTTCAAAAAGAAGTCCTAGTACGAGTTAAACAGGTTAAAATCAAAACTGAATAACACAGCTACCGATTCAAAAATACTATTCGCGAACCGAACATTGCGGAATTCTTATGCAGAATCCTTTTCAAAAGTACCGGTACGGAAAGCCCCCTTTCGTCAATTGTTCGTTTACACACGTGGTTTATAATAACAAATATCTGGTTGTTCGGATCACAGGTCACACGAGGGAATCGCGACACAATGGTGACAGACCTTCACCTTGCACCGCGAGCTCAGACCTACGCTGACATTCACGTAGGTACGAGTATGCAGTACGCTCGGGTACACTTGCATACGATCCAACGGTGCTACATTTTAAAGTAGAAATGTAGACTTCTTTGCACTGAGCTCTGGTATCGATAATCAATATGCTTAGCGATATACTTTCAAAGGTAACAGATTGAACCAGCGACAAGCAAATTCCTTGTATTTGACATAACGTTGATTTTGCAACAGTTTGATCGAACCGTGAGACACGATTTTTTTCACCTTTGTTCTGTCTCTTTATTTAAACTACATAAATGGCAAGTTATTAGATAATCAAATCAAACAAAATAACTAAACGATAAAGATTAAATAAAGATAAGCAATTACAACTAACAAGTCCACTTTTCTAGTTAGAATACCGCCGTTATTATTTTTAATGAAGTTCCATGTTTGTAAGAAATATTGCCAAGCTTCGAAGCTTTCTGCCTTGAGCCGTAATTATTTACAAGTATTTAGCTCAACACTGAAATAGTTTACGGAAACACTAACTAAAATTCTGAAAAAATGCATGTCCAAAAAGTATATTGTTTCAAAGACCTTTGTTAACGTCGAAATGGACCATGCATATAGGAAAATTGGTCAACTGTCACTGTATGTTATAAAAATCTACGTTGAAAAGTTATTTTCTTTCTAGCAATTATCAAACCCGGAAAAGCTTCCATACACGATGCCTATCGGAGCGTTGACGCTAAATGACAGACTACTGTTAGTGCATTTATTTGGCGTAGGATTTCGACAGCCGGTAGTTTCAGCGGAGTATAGAATTCATACGCGCTCTCTAAATTCTAAAAAAAAAAACGAAAACTTTTACTGATGGCGATTATAGAGATGTTAAACTATACGTTAATCTTGTATATCACTACGCAGTATAAAACAAAGTCGTTTTCTCTGTCACTATATCCGTATACTTAAAACTATGCAACGGATTTAGATGCGGTTTCTTTAATAGAGATGAAGTGATTGAAGAGGGACTTTTGTATAAGAACATCCATTACACAGTGGAGATATACTGTTATTTTTTAGGTAACTGCACTCGTGTGAAGCCGGGAGGCTAGTTAAACTATAGTTCAAACTTAAACTAGAGTATCTTAAACTCGGCTGCATCAAACATGACATGCACAATAAACATCACTATCACTGTTAAATTACCTGTACTAAGTAAGGAGTGTTAGCGAGAATCCTACAAATTAGAGACCTTTCAAACAAGCCCTTCAGAGCTCATGTCACCGTGGAGTACTTCCTCGAAATCGAGAACTAACTGGAACTGCACGAGAGTAGCAATGCAGTTTACCAGTGAGGATAACTAAATTGACGTTTATTAAGACCTGCATGTATCGACAATCTGCGTAATTTTCATCGACATACCTGTTACTTCAGATAATGGAATTTATATGGCTGACGGGTCCCGGCACAAATCACTTATGTCAGGTGCATTTATCAAGCTCGCCTGTGTTAGTGGAAGCGCGCCTAGTGATGGGTTTGGACCTAATAAATGACAGGGAATATGAAGCTCGGCCTAGTAACCTATAGGCCCGGGATGTCCTTGGATTGTAAGGCAAAACCTACTGACACTGATTCAAAACTCGGCGCGCTATTAATAGACACAGAATTCTGAGAAAATTCGTTGAGAACAATGTCTTTTCAAAAACAATCGATATTTATTATCCCGTTTTCAGAAGTTTACTTTTGTTTATTTATCGTCAGCTTACTGAATAAACTATTTTTTTATCATCCGTAATTTTATTGAATTTTAGAAGGAACAAAGGCTATTGAATATTAAGTAAAGTAATAATAAAGCTTTATATATCTGCACAACACGGCAACTAATTATCCATATGCGAGAAGTATCAGTAGCTAGTTTGTAATATTTAAAATTCTTCGTCCCTTCCCAGAAAAAGCATTTCCTTCTAAACACAAGTAACTGGGCCAAACATCGGTTGGCTCCGCCCCTCGAACGCACCCCCTAATCCTAAGCGTCCCTTTTCGGGCCTACCCCGCGTCAATCTTTTACGGCGACACACCCAGTCCCGAACCCCGCGGAACCAACCAACCAATTCAGTTGTCACCGATTTCAGAATATATGGAAATTTAAATAGAATCACATAAAAGCCAGATAAATCAATATATACCTATTTCTATACCATATCAGTTCCCAATACTAGGTATTGAATGCGTGTGTTCTATTTTTTTTTTAAACGCTTGATACTCGGTTCCCGGAACAATATATTTTCTAACCTATTTGGTATCATTAAATTGAATTGAATTCCATTTTCCGATCTCATAAGAGTCTTTTGTAATTTGCTAAGTAGCATTGTACAAATACAAGTATAATATAAATGATCTAGGTATTAGTTCCGCAACAAAACATAGTATAGTAAGTTCAACTCAGTCGTGCGCGCGGCCCTATGTATGGGTAACCCTTGTACATATACAGTGACTTTGTGTGCGTGACAAGAGGTACAGTCGGGTACAAATACAGTTATTTAGGGGTTGTATACGGCTGTTTAAAGTACAGTTATTACGTAATTTAGTTTATTTATTTATAATGATTCTGTATCGCTACTTGAAAAATCAAATGATGAATTTTCGGATTCGCTACTTTCACCAATGTTAATTATAAATTCTGACTCCATGTCAAAATGTCTATAGTATTCTTCTTTTTTCTTTTGTAAATGTCGACAAGTATTACCCAACATCCCTTCATCAATTTGACTTAAACTTTCATTTATGAGTTTCATTATTTCCGTCTTATTTTGGTCGACATTATGCGAAGCAATATAATTTTTTTAAATTCCCCACACATTTTGTTTCCATTATTATACTAAATTATAGGTCTTTTTACATTCTTAGTCCACACATTTATTTATTGTCCGCGTACCCCGAGCTAGAAAATATGTAAGGAGTATTTAATTCATCTTAGATATTTCACTTCATTTATTTCTTAGATACTGTCAATGTCAATTTGAAAAGCCGTATGAGAAAATAATGATAAACTGTAAAATGTAATAATAAAAAGCTTTGAATGTTGTTTCATTTTTTTGAAACGCTACCTGACTCCTTAAAACATTTTCTCCGTGAAGAACTAGACATTTTTGTAAACGACTGTACCCATAACAAAAAGCGATAAGAACACGTCATGCTCGGACGACGTAACTGTCACACGAATGAAAGTTGTATATTTACAAGCCGACGCACACATAGGGCCGCGCGCAAATCTGAGTTGAACTATCTATACTCGAGAATCTTTCCAACCCTTCACAGAACGATACGGTCGAGTTCTATTCATAAATACGTTGGCATTGTCAAGGATTTAAAATATGTATTGTGAGAACATAAGATGTAGGAACAGCAGCCTTATGTCTTACACATTTTGTATGAAAAATCTGCGATTTCTGAAGCTCACAACTTAGTTCAGTCTCGTGAGTTTAGAAGTACACAATAGTGTACCTGTCATGGTAAGTTTGGTTTGTTCGACATTTTGTTTAAAAAAGAAAGTTAGATCATAAACTGCCCAAAACAGAACAGCCTTTACATGAAATACTAGTGGCCCGCGGTATGTGCTTCGCTACGTACCCATCCACTATTTTGTTACAAAAAATGTGATAAATGAAGAACCGCTCGACCGATTTTGTCTGAACTTCACCAACATACAAACTACTAAATAGCCCGAACAAAGCCTAAACATTTGGTATGGATAGGTGAGGCCGTTCCATTACAACGAAAAGTGGAATTAATTTTCATATATATAGATGTACAATATTCTGAGGTTTAACGGCGTTCATATAGACCTGAAAATGCAAACTAACTAACTCGACCGTGCCTATATTTAAATATTATCGAGCTGTAAGGATCTCTGAGCTAAACACATACACGCGCGCCTTTGTGAATGAAGTTTTCCCAACAACAATGTATAAACCTGTGTCACGCGCTCGGGATAAACATTCTTAAAAATACTCCACAAAGAGACAAAGGTCTTGTATCAGCTTACAGCTACGTAAAAGGATAGAAGCTGCATTGATTTTAATTCTGCAATAGTTTTTTCTTTTTCTTTTATGTCCTCTTCTATCACATTTTAGTTAAAAAAAGAGAATAGTGAAAAAAGTTCTGAGTCCGGTAAACTAACAGGATTTGAGAGCGAAATAGTATTTAAATCTTGAGAAAGGATACCGTCGTTCCAGGTCTAGTTATTTCTATGTGTGGTCTAAATGCAGCCTAAGGTTTTGTAAGTTCACGTTAGAACTTTGTCAAAGGCAAGCAGTGAATATTCAATAGATTTCACAGTAACGTTAGGCAAAGGCAGGCTTGTGATATGTTGTCCGGAACTATTAATACACCAAATATTGAGGACGACAACAGCCATATACTCAGACAAAGGCAAGATGGCTCTTCAAGCAAGCCATGCGTGACGTTGCTTTTGAGTCCATAAGCGAAGCTATCAGGGACATTCGATTTGTCGATGCAATAGGCTAGTATTAATTTACAATATTGCGAAACCACTGCTTTGATGTAACGGTACCGTATTCCTAGAACGTGTGGTACAGACAGCCGAAACTTGTACAATTTACCCTTATATACAACTAGATTAAGCCCGTGGTTTCATCCGCATCCCCAGGGATTTACTTCTCGTACACATATTGAAAAGAGCCTTTATGTTATTTTGTCATGTTGGCTATATTACTGCGAAGTTTCATCAGAACTCAAGACACACTCTCATACACAATAAAACTAACAATCATACAAATACACTTTCATATATCCTATCGTTCCGCATTTAAAATAAGTATTAGTCGGATGCTGCTATCAACTGATCACGAAGTCATTGATGCGGTAAATCCATGTACTGAGAATAGATATGTGAGAACCTAACAATATCAAATCCCAGGTTCAATATGTAACGAGGAAATCGAGATGACTTTATTGCATGCACATTTAAAATAAGTATTAGTCGGATGCTGCTATCAACTGATCACGAAGTCATTGATGCGGTAAATCTATGTACTGAGAATAGATATGTGAGAACCTAACAATATCAAATCCCAGGTTCAATATGTAACGAGGAAATCGAGATGACTTTATTGCATGCAAATATAGAATGAAAGCCGTAACGATCCGTCACCGTACGTGGAAAACGTAGGTACTGGAAAACATATATGAAGGTATTTGTTAAAGCCTTAAGCCCACACAGGAAATCAGTTTTATGTAAAATGTTCACGGAAACGCATCTATCTATAATTCCAATTAAGGAATATTTCATAGCGAATCCGATAAATGCAATGCAAGCTCGTTATTTATATAATTAGATATTTCTCGCTATAATCTGCCGGTTATTCGAGCAAACTATTTGTCAAGCTACTTATTTTATTTAGGGCTGATTTTTCAATCATCAGTTAACTTCTATCTGAGGAATAAATATGGCGGTTTGACATATTTTCCATACAAAAGCTGTCAAAACGTTAAAAATATTCCTCAGATAGAAGTTATCTGGTGATTGAAAAATCAGCCCTTACGGAACTATCGTAGCGTACACTAAATACCTGCATTTAAACACGATTTAAGCTTCATAAAATATATATTAGCGGACTTCGTGGAAAGTTTAACATTATGTAAACACTACATTTGATACTAATATAATATTTAAACTAATATTTCTTGGTAATTTAGTCAAAGGGTTAACTATCAAAGCTAACGCCACACATTTATCATATACCGACATGTACATGGAGTACATGGAGGTTTTGTGTGACCGCAGTTGTTCCTTCCAACTTACTTTGAACTAGTGACCGTGACAGTTAGGCTATGTAGGTCTCCCCCATGCTAACCCAGTCGAGCCCTATCTATTATTCACCAACTTTAAGTTTATGCCTGCATGTGTTTACTGAACTGCAAGAACTTTCAAAGTACAAAGATACCAAGAATGGACAAAAGAAAATGTTTCTTAATGAAATGGAATGTCTGGCTTCGACAAAGCTTAAATCCCATAAAGCTTTGTTTTAAAGTGCGTAATGTAATACCGTCCACGTTGGTTCATATTAATAAACCAAAGTGCACAACGTCACACAGGGATATTATCTTTTTTTTCGAAAGCTCTTTGGTGGTAGGTTACTACCGCTAAACATTAAAAGATGTTAATTAAAACTGAACTTTGTGAAATATGTATGCAGAAATGACATTTATCAAAGGAAGGATCGTTATAAACCCTTAATATTACTATTTGAAAAGCGGTCTCTGGAAAAAGAAAAGTAACGAAGAGCATCCGCAGTAAAAGTTCATCGGGAAGCCTGGAGGCCGCGAAACGTCAGCCAATAATTTTACGTAGGCACCCGATATCGAAATTCTATAAATAACTAGCTGTATCCGCCATGCGTTGCAATGTCGCGGCGGAACCTTCGCGGACGAACCAACAACTTAACAAAGTTTCATCACAAGCGGATGGATGCTTAGGGACTCATAAAGGGAAATATAAACATTGTTGTTATTTTCATATATTAGTAGATTTTAATCATGAACTAGTTCTAGGTTCTAAAATATAAAACCAAGCTGTACATAGTCTAAAGCAACAAGCAATCTGACATTAATGTTAATTTTATATGATAAATGGATGGGATGGGAACAAAGAAGGAACAGGACAGGATGACACCTACTTAAAGGAACCCTCAGAAATAGTTATATTTTACAATCTTACTCCAACTCCGAATGGAAAACAGACGTTGTTATATTTCAATTAGTACGTTAGTTTGAGAATGTGTGCGTTATCAATAGGTGCGTTGGAGATGGTTGATGAAATGCAGGAAGTTTGTGAGTGGTGTCACAATAAACGTATATATTACAGTAAAGCAATTAAGCCCGGCGTTGGCGCGCTGGCTACAGGACGTGTAAGCGCGTTTCACGGGAAGTCGGTCAGGGTGTTCCGAGCCCCGCTATCCAAAAAGGTTTTATGCAACAAGTACACTGTTTTGTTTACAGTCTAATGGATGCCGGGCAGTCAGCCGTTAGACGGACCGTCACACTCAAAACTAGGAGCAATGTAAAATCTGTTATTCTAAAATGTCACTTTAAATTGCTTTTTTAATGACTTGGTTACAATAATAAAATAAACGTTTACATTGTCACTCATTAAATCGTTCTCGGATAATGTAATGTGACAACTCTTCCTTTCATTGTGAATATTTCAGCGAGCATCGGTCTTTTCAATTAATGCACTTTAATTAGATGGATTGTTTCGAAAAGGAAAAGGCTCGGGAGATGATGTTTCGAAAAAAACCGGACAAGAATCGAACTCGGCCACCGAGAGTTCTATACGTATATAATCATTATAAATATAGATAATTATTAATAATTCATAAGAATATTTTTATGGGAAGTATCCAGTGCGTTAAATTGATTCCCTTGAATGGGAAATAAAAATGTATTAATTCAACCTTGGGAACCACTCAATACGAACTTTAAGCATGTTTCAGTTTTTTCTTAATTAACAGCACCTTTTGAAATAAGTTAATCATATAAAATTACTTTCACATTAAAATCTCAGTCTGTTTTCCCTTCGGAGTAAGTACTAAATAAATCTACAATATTACTAAACTAATAAGTATTTAAGTTTCAAGTTTAGGCGCGCGACATCGAAGCACAAACAACGCGACGTAACAGGTAGTTGCATTACGTTAGTAACCTACGTTCCTATTTTAGAGCCAAGCAGAGAATCTAGTGTAAATCTAGGTGTGATTCGTGATATTTATTAATAATTACTTACTGAGAAGACCTGGGATCCCCCCGGCCCGTGGAGCCAAACTCTCTTCATCGCGTATTACTTTCAGTTCGCTCCGAAAAATATTTATGGTAAATCATAATAATAATATCCAATAACAATAATAAAATAAAAAGTAAAAACGAGGTACAAAAAAAAAGCCAGTAGAAAACACATAAATAAAGAAGAGGTCATATCCATTTTGTCAAAATAGAAAAAAACAGAAAAATAATTGAAATGATTGGTTATTAAAATAAAGAAATCACTTCGTACAACTTTCGGGAGTAGATTCAGTTCCGCAAGTGTACGCGCGTCGCCGCGGGGAGGCTGAAAGCGAGAGCGGCGTCGGACGCTCGCCCGAGCTGAATTCAGGTGCGCTAGCTTACTACGAGAGATGCGCGGACCGCCGCGCCGCGCGCCCTATGCCACAGACTGCATACAACTTTATTTGATAAAAGCAGCGCTTTCACACACTTACAGCGAACGATTCAACACTTTTTACACTCTTTTTATTTCGCTTTTAAAATGTATCTTATTGTTATCTACTTGGTCGGAAAAATATTGTGAAACTTTGAAAAGCATTTAAGTTATTGCTGAAAAAAAAAGCGTTTGTCGTCGTATTCAACAATAGATAGATAGATTTTAATCCACATAATCGGTAGTGGTTAGTTTGTTATCAATTTAATATTTGTTTTACTATAATTCATGCTACTTCCAGCAGTTCGAGTTTTAATCGGCTTATGAAAATCGAAGCGAATCAGTTGAACTTAGGGAAATTCGAAATACTATGTTGCGCGGGCGTATTGAATTTGATCCCTTAGTTATAGTTTCGAGTGTATCGAATTGTATTTGGGAGGAAATCATAAGCTTCTCGTAATAATCAGTTCACCGACCTACTAACGACACTACTACGACATTATTTCGATAAGATGTTTGGGCTGCCGTTTTAAAAAGTTCTTGGTCGCGTTCCTTGTCTACTTGTTCATAAGCATCGCTATTGGCTAGCTAATAGACAACGACACAGTTCGACCCGGTTGTGAACACTCGAATTTCAAATTAGCCTTGTGACACTTCAGGCTTACCATAGGGGAGACCTGTCCAAAACCGTATACCCGGGCAAAACCGTATAGCGTATGTATTTCTGTTAACAATCCAAATTTCCCGCTCCACTGCAGCTCAGCGGTGTCAACCAATCACAGCTATTTGTCAACAAACACTTGTCGCGATAGGCATGCGCGTTTTTTAAATATTTTATTTTATTGTTTTTTAGTGGTTTTTATGTAATTTATGTGCAAAAAGAAGTGCCAATCGTCAAATTTACGTGTAGAATAGGTAAGTAACTAATAGTCATGTTAAAAGTGTGTATATTTTTATGTAATTCAGTACATTTGTACCGGTGAAATCAATTACGAATGTACTAGTGAGTAACGTATTTATACATACAATGGTATGGGTCAAAATCGTATGGGGTAAAATCGTACATGTACGATTTTGACCCGGATGTACTTAAGTGTATTAACCTTTTATTTTTCATTACAGATGCCACGATGCCTCGTGATTATAAAAGAACGACTAATAGACAATCGTGGGACACGGAAAACATGAAAGAAGCTGTTCAAGCCGTGTTTGATGAGACTATGGGGTACTTCAAAGCTGCTCAAATATATCAGGTGCCGAAATCCATACGGTATACGGTTTTGTCCATGCCCTGGGGCAAAACAGTAAAACGAAGAAGAATTATTTTTGCTACTTTTTTTCAATTTACGCTTTAATTATCTAAGTTAAAATATTGCGATTGCGTACCTTATGAGACTGGTTAAAAATAAATGTCGATTTAGTACAACTGTGTTTTAAAATTATTGATCAGCATCCACAAACCCTTAGCTATACGGCTTTGCCCCGGTCTCCCCTACTCCGGGACATATTTGGTTCGTTTACTGAACCATGTTTTTAAATATTAATTTTAGTACTTCGAATAGGACAAGATATCTTTATACGACTTATAAATTTTGAAGTTTCAACAAATCGTAAATTGACTTTACTGAACATTATTGTTGAACAGTATTTTTTTACGTTCGAAGTGGTAGTGATTAATTGTCACGATTAGGGAACTTGAAGGAAGCCTCCGGGACCCTGCGCGGTCATGTTGTGGGCGGAGCCTGGTCGCCCAGCAGGAAAACTTATTGGTACAAAGCGCCCTTACAAAATTCCGATTGCGCCGAATTTCTGGCAAGTTAACGAAGAGTTTTACAAGTGAAATATTTTTGGATGGCGTTCTCCAGTTGCAATTTCTTAAGTAGTTCTAAGCATTCTTATACAAAGTAGGGTTTTGGTCTCTAAAGACCATTTTAACCGATATTATTTAAAAGCACTTTAAAATAGAAAAAAATATTATCGTATAGATAGTTCAACTCAGATTTGCGCGCGGCCCTATGTGTGCGTCGGCTTGTAAATATACAACTTTCATTCGTGTGACAGTGACGTCGTCCGAGCATGACGTGTTCTTATCACTTTTTCTTTTGGGTACAGTCGTTTACGAAAATACTAGTTATTCGCGGAGAAATTATTAAGGAGTCAGATAAAGCGTTTCAAAAAATAAAACGACATTCAAAGCTTTTTATTATTAAATATAGTTTTTCATTATTTTCCCATACGTCTTTTCAAATTGACATTGACAGTATCTAAGAATTGAATACTCCTTAAGTACATATTTTCTAGCTGGGGGTACGTGGACAATAAATAAAAGTGTGGACTAAGAATGTAAAAAGAGGTATAATCTAGTATAATAATGTAAACAAAATGTGTGGGGAATTTTAAAAAGTTATATTGCTTCGCATAATGTCGACCAAAATAACAAAATAATGAAACTCATAAATGAACGTTTAAGTCAAATTGATGAAGGGATGTGGCGTAATACTTGTCGACATGTAGAAAAGAAAAAAGAAGAATACTATAGACATTTTGACATTGGAGTCAGAATTTATAATTCTCCTTGGAGAGTAGCGAATCCGAAAATTCATCATTTGATTTTTCAAATAGCGATTCATAATCATTATAAATAAATAAACATTAAATTACGTAATAACTGTTTTTCTTTAAACCCCCGTATACAACCCCTAAATAACTGTATTGTACCCGACTGTACCTCTTGTCACGCACACAAAGTTACTGTATATGTACAAGGGTTACCCACACATAAGGCCGCGCGCACAACTGAGTTGAACTTACTATAATGATAGCTTCATTTCCAGTTATTTTTCTAGTTTCAGAGCTGAATGAAGTTATCTAAAACTTAATAAATGGCGAAGTTTTCAAATCATAAACGTAGAATCTACAGCCCTAACATCCGGCAGGCTGCCAAGGGCAACGAGACTTTCCTATAAACGAGTTAAGTTACAACAAGTGGAACTATGTATCAATGATATTATAGGTATGACGGCTCGACAACAATGTGCACCCCTACTGCAAGTTAGGAACTGTGAAGCGAGCACACTTTCAGTTACACTAGTGCGCCGAAAAGTTGCTCCAATAAATATTAGCGTGTGTGTTGGCCCTGCATACAACCATACCTATGCTTCAACTAAGTCAACAAAATGCCAAACTGTTTGCCTGTCCGTCTGATACCAATTTGGAATTTAGATAAATCTAGAGTCGAGGATGAATGTAGGACTACGTAAGGTGAAACTTTCCGAGTACACAAAGTTAGGGTAGGATGCGAGTTAAATTGCGGCCAACAGCTAATTAGTAGTTTCACGGTAGTTCTCATAAAATAATTATAAATATAAGACGCCCTTTTTCAAACTACATTTGCCTTCACAGGGAATTCCTATTTCCTGTTTAGGGATTTGATTAATATCCTAGAATACTTTAATCCGATTTTCTGTGTTTTTTTTTTTATATATTACAGAGAATATAGGGCGAATTTCAATCAAGCTTCCTTTGAGTGAATACGCAATGTCGTCAAAGAAACTAAAAACTGTGGTATCCTCATACTTATGCATACATCGTCGTCACTAATTAATATGCCTAGCGCTTGCACAAAATTAAACATAACCACCCATGGCGAACAGAATTTTCAGATTCCCAAAATAACTTCTATGCAAACTGTATCAGCTATGAATGATGGAAATAGCATTTTGGAGTCCTAGTGGCTATATTTGGTCGCATTTCCGTCAATTAACATCAGGAACGTGTTTTGAATGATGAATACCGGATTGCAGTAATGACATGGCCACAAGTCAAATCGTCTGGTTTTCAAAGGAAAGGCTTCGGCTGTAATCCACGTTAATTAAAGTTTGTTCGTCGAAACGACAAGTGAGGCCTGAAAATGATAGGTGCTTATTGGAAATAATTTGGATATCGGAAAACGCAGAACTCACCTCTGCAAAGAGGAAGGATATTAACACGACACGAGGACTTCATCATTCTATTTAATTTATCGGCATTCGAAATATTCAGGGCATTTACAAGGGAATTTGTGTAAATAAGCAATCAGAATAAATGTTCAGCAGATAGATATCATAAATAGGAAAAAAGTTATATCAAATCCTTGTAAGCAAATAAAATTAGATACAGGCTTTGAAAACTAATTAATAAGACGATAAGGCAGCTAAGCTCGAAAGTTCAATAACCAGTAACCCGTCAATAATATTGAAACAACAATTTTTTTTCATAAATCTCCTTGATAAACAGCTTACCCCACGTTTGAAAATTTTTAGCAAAAACACGATTAATTCAAGGTGAACTTGAGACGAAATTAGAATGACACATAATGTAGTTGAAAAATACTTTTCATATAATTGATAAGACTCATTATTACGTATAAAAGAGGTGAGCTTTTGTTATTGGATTAAAAATAACGCTTTTGTCAAAGCTCGTAAACAAACAATGAAAAATACGGTAATGGATCATGTAACAAGATATTATTATCTAGAATTTTCCATAAAGTTTTTCTCATGTGTTCTGCAACATTCTATGGACATTTTTCGAATGAGAAGTGTTAAGTATGAGTACTATAACATTACATTATTGAATATTCTTTTGACTAGATTTCATCAAATGGTGACTCTGTTTTTAGCTTGACGATTTAAAGAAGGCATTTTGAAGGGATATCACATGCTCCAAATTTTGTCATAGATAAAAAAGAAAACCTTAACTAAGTACACCAAAAAACCATATTTTAATCACAATGGTAATTAAATTACTGTTATTCGAACTTCATAACAACACAGTTGGAAGCCGCGAGCTTTCAGATGCCTGTGCGGATTTACAGCGATATACGAATATGGACCAGATTCCCGTGGAGCCACAGAAACGTGGCAAACACTGGCTTTAACGTCAATTATAGCCTCCATAAAATCATATTTGAGCTTCAAATTAATAATTTACTGGACCAAATATTTGGTATGTTTGCATGAAACGTTTAAAATACCTGCTTTCAATTCGCAAATTGTGCATTATTCGGAAAAAAATATGAATTTCATCATGTCCACGAAAAATACTGTGCTATTTTAACTCACCAACTGTTGTAAGTTACATAGAATGCAATAAACTATCGAGTATTGAATACTTTAGCTCAAGACTGATGTACCCAACAATAAACATGAATGTTATTGAAAAAATAATAACTCTACAGGTCACAAGAGCAAGTTGAACAATTTCCTTTCGTGGTATTGAAATTGCTTACAATCACAGTAGCAATCAGTGTCTTTGTTAAAAGTAATAAATTATTCACGTGCAAACTGACTGGAGCCTGTTGCATGCATGGATTCAATTAACGCTTTTTGTCAAAGGGAAATGTTGCCATATTTTTTACTTGAAACGTTATAATAAACGGTAGTACAGTTCCTATTAATGTGCAAAGTGCTAATGGGCATGTTTATTAATTGAGTGTTTCATTTAATATTCATCACTATTAATTTTTATGCCTGTGTTTCGCTGGCCAGAGATTATCAGTTAAGGCAAGTTCATCATTTTGGTAGAACATTTTTGGCCAATTCTCACTACGTTTAAATAGTATGAGTCATAATGTCGTCTTTATGAAATTTCTTTAAAAGTGTATGCAATGCCGACCGACACACGAAAGGGCTTTGAAGGATCAACTAAACTATGTTTTTTTTAGAGCTACAGTACCGAGTGTTGATACACGTTTCCCTCATTAGGCAGATCAAATAAAAACATAAAAATAAGTCTCTCTTTTATATGCTATGGCATGGTGCACGGTTTTATATAAAGCTAGCATTTTCTTTTTATTTGTTCAATAAGCTGAGTTTATTTGTTTTTTTTTTGCCAATTATCAGAACGTCAAAGCCAGCAATACACAACGCATATAGGCGGCTACATGTTTATCCTTATAATGTTGAATATTTCTTGGAATGACTTTCTAAGAAAACTGTACAAAAGTGGCCAACGCAACTAAAGCCTTGCTTACGTCATAGGAATAAGCCAGACGTTTTATAAATAGCTCCGAAGATCTGTCCAAGGCGAACTTAAAGTTGGAGATCAGAACATTCGATTCTTCTGTTAGAACATCTTAATTAAGTGGGGATAAAAACAGAACCAGTGACTTTTGGCGGCTTAACGGGTCGAAATGAATACTGTCAAAGTAATGTGATTTCATTATTGATACTTCTATCGTTTTAAAAATAGAATATATTCAGGTTTTATTCGGGCAACCGGCTACTTAACTTTGCATATATGTAGGTCCATTCGTGTACTAGGTTTAAGTGGGATTGACATCAATCATTGAATGTCGAGGGTTATACAACCGCAGTACGTAGGTAAAGCTATTTATATTTTGTATGCAGTATGCAGGATGACATTTGCAACGATGCAAATGGATCTATCACTACCTAGTATCTCAGAGAGCAGCACTAAATTGAGCTATTACTTGTGTATCGTGTCCGTAACTATCAAGACAAGATTGTATGTATGACAGAAAATAGGTGAAAAATTGAACAGAAGCGCTGAGTTAAACCGAGCGAAACCGTCTTAATTGAGGAGGTACCTACTTACAAAATACTCTGGAAATATTAAATGCATCCCTGCATTACACAACACTTTTCCTCGTGGGCACTTTTCAATTTTATGCATAAAATGAAACGCTAATTTCATTGCGGCCTGCACTTTAATTTTTACCTATAAAATGTATGAAGCCAGAGTGATCTCCTTTATTCTATTTTTATGTTTCCCAGTACGCGTAACTGGGTTAAAAACTACCAACTGCAGTAAAGGGCAAAGGTTTTTGAGAAGTGCTATTATTCATTAAAATTCGACGTGAGCTTCAAGCCATGAATATATCGTGAAATAAAATTATTTTTTGAGCAAATAATAAGCAGTGAATTATATTTTATTTTACAGGAGTTCTGCCAAATATTAAGTAATCCGGCCTTTTCGAATCCGAAAATCGATTCCTTAAGCTGCAGTTTTACCGCACGTTACGTGTATAATTAATCGTGTGTGGAGGGCTCTTAATTATTCACATTTATTGATCTATAGGTAAATTTTACTTTACACTACCAACTTTAATGGTGATTTAACTTTGGACTGCATATGCCATGATGTGCTGAGCCCATACTAATGGTATCGCTTGGTACTATAACTACTCCTAATACGAAAACAACTCAGGTCCTATTTGCATGCAGAATTTCTAATTATATCTTAGCCTGGTTGGTGCAACAAAAAGGATGGCAGACAAAAGAGCACCATGCATAAACCGGATCTTCACTGCATGTGTAAAAGGAAGAAAGTTCCGCAGCAGTAAGTTAGTTCAATTGAAACGGAAATCAGGTAATTAATAAATTGTCTTCGATAACAAAACTTTCAAACGCTGACTTATAAACTTTACGTGCATAACTTTTTACAAGTCGAAAGAATCGAGACAAGGGATTAGCTTTAGTAATGTTATGCTTAACTTCCGTCTATTTAAGTTTCGTCTATTTTAGTCTAGAGCCAGAGAAAGGACATAGGTTACTTTTTAACCGGGTATAGGAAATTATTCCCTGGGACGCAGAGAACAGCTAGTAAACTAAGTATATATGTAAATACATCATGTATATTATAAATGCTTCAACAATTCACTTGTAGAACACCCAACGCTGAATTTCTTTGAAGCATAAATGAGTAACGTATCCACCTAAACTGTCCATTCCACATTAGCGAGCTCTTTAATTGAATTTTTCTCCAGTTTATAGTATGTTCATTTGCTTAGCACCGCGGTTTTACATTCCCGGCCTAACAGAAGCAGACAGATCAAACAAGATTTATGTAAATACATCTGTTTCCCAGGATCTGGTCTGCACCTATTGCGTTTGGAGAGCCCCACAATGTACTGTGTACAAATATTAAACGCTACACTGTTAACTGAAAATAGTTAGTCTTCAAATAAATACTGTTTGTTGTTTGCACGTTCATGATAGTTGTTTGCTTTTGGCGCTTCAAAACTAACGGAACCGAACATTATTCAATATGATTTTTTTGGAAATGAATTTTATTTGAGTCAACAACGTGTTTATTTTTAATACAAAACGAGTTGATTTACGGAACAGAGCGGTTCGGTAAACCAACTAGATGAGGTTTTACGTTTATTTATTTTCGATTAATGCATACAAGTAGTTCATAGGTTTGTTGTGGTAAAAATAGTTGGAAATGCAACCATAAACTGACTGCTGACATATTCGTTTATCTCTAATTATTACATCCCAGATTAATTAAATTTTATCAATCCGAAGCTGCTGCTTACAAAATTCAGTGTAAATAAGTAATTGAAATACAATTTATTATGTTGAAAAATATGATGATTATTTTGGACACATAATTAACAATTTCAATAATCTCTCGTAATTGGAAGTACTCCATCAAAACGTAAATCTGTATGTGTCAGACTGATAGATTTTAGTTTTAACTAAACAGCGCAAACAGTATTTTTCACAGTCCTCGTTTTACCTTTACCTGATATATTTTTATATAAAAAAGTGATTACACTAAAAGATAACTGAACTGACATAGCTACTTAAATGGCTGTGGGTAACGCTTGTACATACGCCCAATGCACGTTAATTTCATAAGTAAATATCTATCAATGTGCATACCCGACCCAATCATGTTGGGGATTAATTCCCAGTGCATATTGGTGCTGACAAGCCATCCAATAAACCTCGATTTGAAGCCATACAGTTCCATCAGTACTATTCTTGGTAAAGCCGACGCTTTCAAAGCTTACTGATTATTGCCATAATACTGTGAAAGCAACATAATATTGGTAATGACGCCGCTACTAAAGACAAAATCAATATTTTCTGCTTTCCATGTAATAATTTTAACTGATTAATAGCCCTGTTTGAATAGGTCGCAAAACGAATGCGTTCATTATTTTAATCCGGATAATATGACACTCAGTAAATTTGTGGTTATATCGATGACCAAGTTTGCATCACAAAAGCTCTTCCTAGTACAAATGCTAGGTACAGAATATCGTATATCAAATTGTGTTTGATGCACAAAGAATCCCCCTCAGAGGCGGTGGGCACGAACGTCACTCACAAACAATTTTTCACCCGTACTATAAGCTTCGAGACTTAATCCATATATATTTCCACGTAAAACCCGGACGCTATTCGCAAACATTAAACTAGATATTCCCTTCCGCTTATTTTTTTAATTTATAAAACTCGTGCAATGCAGGATACATTCCGAGCTAGAATTTTCAAGTAAATAATAAACATTTCTAGTACATATTTAGTTGCACATATTTCTATGAAAAATCCTTGTCATGTTTGTGAATATTCGCTTGTTATTTCTCTTACATGTTTTCCTTTCAGTTAGATAACTTTTGTTTAGACTTTGAGTTAATTCTTGCTACTGACTAACTCGATAAAAACAAACAACAAACATAGTAACTGAAACGTTTTAAATTGAAATATTAACAAAATAAACAGAACCAAAGAGCATCGAAACCCTCATATAGACTTTTAACTCTATTTACGATTCCTAGAGTCAATTAGCGTTGAGAGGATAGTTTTTGCACGTGGCAGGACATAAACTAAGTTACAACATTCTAAAAACGGCATATTGACGACAAGCTGCGGAACCCGTGGAAACTACTTCCCCTACCTACCCGAATAAAATATAGCCACCCGGGGATGAATTTTATTTTTAATTTATAGGTAATGTGAAAAACAGTTTTGAGTAGGTGCTAAGCTTCTTAACGTAACTAATTAAGACTCATCTATTTCTAGCAAATAATAAAATCATCATTTGACGACCTCGATGGCGCAATGGTCACCATGCTGGACTGCCGAACCTGAGGTCACGGGTTCGATTCCCGGTTCGGTCGACATGTGTGTGATGAGCATGTTTGTTGGCCGTGGTCTGGGTGTTACAATGTGTATTTATCAATATGTATATATGTAGCTATATGTAGTTTATCAGTTGTGTTAGCACCCATAACACAAGTTACTTAATAACTTACCATGGGGCTAACCGACCGTGTGTGAAAATGTGTCCAGACATTATTTGTCCAGACATTATATCATTAACGCTATTTTAAAAATAAATACTATTTAAAAGGAGCTCTAAACACGTTCATAAAAACTTCTCGAGCCTAATCCATGCCCACCATCGTCCCTTTTAGTCCTTGTAAAATATCGGATTAAGTCTAAAATTATTAAAAGGCAGGGGTTCGAAATATTAATTTTGCAGACTGATTAGATTCATGATACAGATTTATAAACATTAAATCAGTCAAAATGAACCCGTAATACAGCGAGGGTGGTTTGATAGGATCAGACTTGTATGTATGTGGTACCTACACAGGCACATAGGTTTTAGTATAAACGCATGTAGCTGTCACCTCCGCACCTATCTCCCCCCGCGCACAAACTTTTGGTAGTGAGTTGCGCCAATCAATTAAAGTGATCTGTTTCATACAGTGTTATTAGTCTGGATGAATTTCCCTCTACAATGTACACGTGCATGCCTAATAACGTGAATAGGTAATATTTAGAAGTGATGTAATATTTTTATTTGGATCTGGATTTTACATTCGTTATAAGTATTTTCAGTTAAAGTGCAACAGTCGTCATTTTATATCAATCTAAGAGATATGTAGCTTTTCAAATCTGAACGCACGAGTAAACAACGTTATTACGCTGAACTGAATATACCATCACGCCAATTATCCCCACACATTCCTGCAGCTACATACAACTATTCACCTAGTTCAGTAGTTATCAAATTGTTTCGACATGTCTCGAGATAACAGCGGGGGCTCACTTATCTAATGTAATTTCGTTGAAGTAAAACTAATGACATAGAAATAAACAATCATCAATGATTTAGCTTCAAAAATAAATACTAGGCGATCACTGTCCATCTTTGTTATACAATACGTAGGTACTCCCGCGAATTATATTTGAAGGGGGGACCTAGATTTCATCCTTTGAGGGGACGTCATTTCAAACTAAAGTACACCTTAAGAGTAACACATTAAGTCAGCAATTTGTGTAAAAATGCTAGAGTACCAATTTCACCATGTCAAGATTTATTAATTATTTCTGTTTGGACGTCAATAATAATATGTACTTTGATTATATCAAAGGGTTGTTGGGCCTGCCATGAACATTGACCAGCGCAATACAAACTCATTACATTTCACCGGGTGCATTCCCCATACGTTTAGGGCTGCAAGCCCTTTGAGTGGTACTAAGCCTGTCGACCGTCCGACTATCTGCCTGCGGGCTTAATCTCGTGAAAGTAAAATGAATTGTTTTTACACAGTGTAAACTGTTTTTGTAGCCACTAAAAAAATAAAGAGATATGGTTTGGTTTTTGCTCGATTTTCAAGTATGATGGTACGACTGTGGCTGGTTTTTTAATAACTTACATTATGTTGTTTTAGTTTCATGGACTCAAATATGGTTAAAAAAATTGTAAGTACTCTCTGCATAAAGGACGTAATTAAGTCCTGTTTTAATAACTTCGTAGCTTCGTAGTGTCGCCGTCGTAGCAGCGTAGCGACGTAGCGCCTACAATAGCTACGCAACGTAGGCTATAACCGCATCGGCATGAGTCTAATGAATGTGAACACTTCGACCAACCACGGAACCACGGAACAGCCTCCAACACTTATTGATGAAAGTGCTATTTATTTATAGAGCAATTTTAGAGTGACATAGATGTCCATTGATATTATAAACATGATTAAATAGTATTTTACTGGGTTACGAGGTAAAATGAAGTGAAGCAAAAGTAGTAAAGTAGTAAAAGTCCTTTAATGCTAAGAATAGTTCTTGTGCTTCCTTTCTTTAGTTATTTAATAAAAACACCTTTAAATTAAAATTTTCCACGGGGTATTCTTTGAAGAAATATTTAAACGTCGCTAGTAACTTATTACTTGGTGCTTTTGTTCACTTACAAAACATGCACTGCATGTGTGCAATATTAAATCATAAGTTATTAAGAAGTTTTCAGGTTATTATTTTCATTTTTAGTTGTCTACTACCGAATACATTAGTAATATTTCCATATACGCGATGGCTCATCAAAAGACTGATGCAAAATTTCACCGACAATATAAACGTCAGTTTTTTTTTTTTTAAATAACTATTTACTATGAATTTTCACGTCCAATCGTCAGTAAACTTGAGCCTTAGTATAATATGATCTGGTTACCAGTACCTGCACAAATCTGAGTCGTTCTCCACAATTTAAGCCAAAATCAATGTGACCGAGGTGCGCACAACATTGTAACTGCGCTCAATGTCAAATATAAATACATAGAAACTCCTTGGTCCCGTGTGACCTGAGCCTGTACGTCGTACGTAAGTTATGTCGATGCTATCTTAACCATGTCGTTGGGATCACAGCTCGACGATTAAGGTACGTTTTGAAAGCTAGCTGCCGGCTGCAACTACGAAATGCACGTTCAGCAAATGCTTGATATCAGCCGCAGATTAACGTAATGGCTTGTGTGTAGTTACGGATCTTATAAAACCGATTGAGATCGAAGTGGCAACAGCATGTGCAGTCGCTGTCAGGTATCGACTGATTTCATGCAGTCGCGTGAAGTTGACAGTGGCAGTCGTCAGCTAGAATTCAAAACGTACCTTTACACGTATGTACCTGTGAAATTTCGAGGGGAGTATGTAGAGATTTGTCTAACTCTTGACGTTGTTAAAACTTCTTCGATAGTTACAAAATTTCTTCGGTACACTTTTGTTGCTAATGAATGAAAGATGCGGTTTGCTTTATAACTTTCATTATAAGATGTTGTATTGGAAATTGTGCACCATCTTCAGTATTTTTATATTAGTTACAAATTGTTAGTATGATTGTTTTGGATAGTGTAATATCAACCGGGTGGTTATGTCAGCATTAATTGCGAGCCAATATAAATTCGGCGATTTTAATTAGCTTTAACAGTTCTAATACGGTAGTTTACAACGAGTCAAATTTATAACTTTTATTGAACTGACAAAAACAGTTACTAATGCTTGTATTTTCATACTGCAATTAGTATGAAAATACAAGCTATGACGTTGATATTATTTAGCTTATATTAGCAATAAAAAAATGAAATCAATTGTCCCATCAAAATGATAAATTAAAGTGAAACTATTTTAAGACGCTTTACTAAATGATTATGGCAACATAATTTACTTAGAGTTAGTCAACTACCTAAATTGGGCACTCATGTACACACATCAATAAAATAAGGTTACAAGGGACCTTGAAACACTAACATGTGTAGCCGTTTATTAAAACTCTTCCCTTCGTCGTGATCTCCCTATGGCTTCGACATCAAACAAAATGCATTGGGGTTGTACTACCTATATGAAAAGATTAGGCTTAATGAAGTTTTTTTAGTTACATGCCCGTTAGCAACAGTGCCCTTGAATCTTATTCTTTTATCGATGAAACTGGGGCAGGAAAATGAGAAGATTTTTATATATTTATTGGTTGCACTATTGCGCTGTTATGCGGACCGACAGGGGCTTGGAAAAGCTTTGTTACTTACTGTCTTAATGTTTATTGAACTACTTTTTTGAATTAAATTAACTGATTCACAATAACTGGAACGACGAGACCTTCACTGTGCCAACAGCAAAAGGCTACTGCTTCGAATCCTCTTTTAAATAATAAATAATTATGCTAGTGTTGCCTTATGACAGAGCTTTTATTCGAGTAATATTACGATTATTAAAAGATGTTGGATGCTGTTTCCTAGGCCGAAACTAAGACAGTTTTGATTTCGGCATCGGCTACAAAAGTACTCCTCTATTATTACACGTGGAATAAAACGTGACCCTAAGGTACCCTTCCGTATATTAACGTGAATAAAAATGCATCAGTTTACAATGTCACAACCTTACGTAGGTTTTATGTAAATCCATGTGATAATGTATCTCAGTGCAGTTCATACGTCTATATTTGCGTTAGCAAAATCGTTTTTGATGTTCGTAAATGCAAAACTGTACTAACGGTCGTCATGTAAACAGCAATTTTAAACCTTAGGGGCGGCGAATGCGCAGTAGTATCAAACGCGTTATCAAACGTAACCCACGTTCTTTTAAGGTCGAAAATCGGTTGTGTGGAAAAAGATATAAGGACTTACCTCCAACTCCTCGATGACTTTTTCGAGTTGGTCTTCGGTGACTGGTGGGGCACCCGCCCTCGCGCGCTCTGCATTCAGGAGTTTTAGCCACGCGGTGTCAGTGGCATCCAAGTCGTAACTGCAAGCGGCCTCGGCACGCGCCGGCGTTTGACTCAGTAGATGTTTGTCCGAATGGTAGTGAGCATCGCGACTCAGGTGCACGTATTTGTCTTTAGGCCTGTTGGATAAACAAAGCATATTAATAAAAGAAAATATCGTGTCTGCAGGGACATTTGGATACAGTGGCAATCTAAGGTGAGTCTTAAGTTATTATATTATATTTTCAGGTGGCAGTCGAAAAATATTTAAATAAATACCTTCTTTTAATATCGAATTTTAATGATATTCCTGTAGTATTTTTTTTACAAACGAGTACTATGTATATCTCACGCAATTTTTCCGGTATTGACAGAGTGAGATGGGTCTGGGCGGGGCAAACGCCTGTACTTAATTTGAAATTGTTAAGGCCGCATTCATATTGAATACTTCTATAAAATAAAAGATATATAAATATTTTTAAAAACGTAAGAAAAGTATTAAGCGTTGAAAATGTAATAAACAATTGTAACTTTCAAACAGCTAAAACTATATTTTCCATAAACAATCTACTACTAATAAAGGGCGTCAAAAAGTGGGCGTCACCGTGTAACTACAGCGTTTGTGTGGATCAAAGTTATGCTGTTTACGTAGACCAGTAGAAACTAAATGAAAATCTGCAGTACTCCTTTGTTAAAAAAAATAACAACATGGAAATTTAACATAAGCTAATTCATTGCCTACTGAATTATTAGAATTATTATTTTAGAATTATTATTGACACATCCAAAATGAAGCAATTTTAAAACCGCACCTAATGGCCAGTGCCTGCCTTCATCACTATTGAGTAGTACACAATGAGTGTTCACCATATGCACTACATAAATATATCGTCGATACTACCAGCCTATTTCATAAAGGAATTTGAATATATTTTTTTAACTTTTTACAAAGATTTATTTCGCCACCGACTTTTAGGGCGATGCACCTAACAGCTTTTTCTTGCGTTTTAGAAGTCGAAAGACATCCGAATTGAGAACCTCCTCCTTTTTAGGAATTCGGTAAAAAATATCCTTTGCTGATTTTTACAAATGAACAACAACTGCTTTAATCAGCTTACACTTTTGTAACCACCGAAATAACTTCTCACAGTGTTGTGGAAGAAAGTTATAGTCACAAAAAAACCGTGACCTTCCCCTATAGAAGAGTTTTTAAAGAAAGCCTTTAAAAGCTTCTTAAGTGAAAGTTGGAAAATGTAGTAGCGATGTTTATAAAAGTTGAACTTACAATTTGAATTCCTGAAAGTTGGGTGGCGGTGGATTGTCAATGATCTTGACCTTAGGCGCGGGGAGGGAGTCAGGGTTGACCGGCACCTGAACTCCTCTCTCCCAGTCCTGCTTCCACGTGTCAGTTATTATCCAGTACGAAGATGGTGTCAGGGGCTCATTGTCGGGCAATTTCATGGCGCTGATAAGGTCCTTTCTGAAATTCGCACACACACATCCACTTAGCATTTCCAAAACATTTTGTTATTTTATTCACCAAACCCATGGCATTTTACAGACAACGCGATATCAGATACCCGACTTAGATTATGTAGATCAAAATCAGAATACATTACCAATTCAATTGTTGAAGATTTTGATTTTAGACGCGATATTGTTGGATGTCGAGTCGTCTGTAAAATCTTGTTAGTTTGTATTACATATTAATCTTTTCTGAGATGTTGTAATTAATTGCAGTTAGTTGCCACAGCTTTCCACCTTTGTTCGTATCATTCTCAATCGATATATTCTAGGGTGTTTGTCCATGTTTATAAACTATTGGCATTACAGGCGATAAATTACTACGGATATCCATATATATGTGGTACAATCCCTTTGTCTTTGTCACCTGACGTGTCGTTCAAATTGCATCGACTTTTAAAGTATGTTTGTCTTTCAAAATAATTATGAAATTTGTAAGGTTACTTAAAAAACAGCGTTTCACGGAGAGGCTGCTAGCTGTTCCCGTGACCACGGTCGGTGCAATTCCGGATAAATATTTGATAACTAGGATCTATATGTCAGTATTACATGCTAAGCTGACTTCAGCTGCTTGAACCATGCAGTGACCATGATAAGAAAATAGTATGAATCATTGAGACATCACACTGTATTTAAAACATGAGTTTCCAAAGAGTATTATAATGTGAATGCCATCACCTTGTAGACTAACGCAAGTATCACAAATACATGTCTGATAGCACCATTAAAAAATTTTCCTATTGATACAAAACAGAATAGATTAATATGTTTCTGTGTTTCAAGCTGATGAGAATGATGTATAAATATAATTAATGAGTTAGTATGTACATCCTAAGTCCCTTTAGCAATTTTTGTTAGACAGATTAGTAAAATTTCTTATTTGGTTAATTTCTACAATGAAAGTAATATATAAGTTAGTACAAATACCATTTGCAGAATTTTCAAGACAATGATACAGATTCTATCCTAATGAATGACAGAATATTTGATAGCAATACCTAACAATAAAATTTAAAGATGGAAGTTACATTATGACATAATCTTCTACATTATAGTAATGATGATTGCAAGATGAATAAAATGATTGATTGACAATAAAATACTAATAGATAAACAATACAATTCGCATAGTACACAATAATAACAATTTCTACAATAACCCTTATATCTATGTCTAGAGTAATTTTGCCAGCATAAGCTCAATTTTAACTTCAGTGTGAGAGAATGTTCATAGTTGTATTTTTTTTTGCAAAATATTGTTTTTGAATGATAATTAATAATTATTATTCATTTTTAGAGTCCCTGTGGTGAAAGCGGCTACTAGATTCAAGAAATTCTTCATAGACTAGAAACAATAAGATAATGTAATATAAAGAAAAACCGAGTACTCTGTTGTTTTTTGTCACTTTAAAGATTAAATTGATTTGAATGTACAGGTAGCACAATGATAAAATTGCATTCTGAATTTTAATACAGCATCTCGTTGTGAAGCTTTTTCCTGTCTACCAATAATCTTAGTCTCAACTCAATA
This sequence comes from Helicoverpa armigera, assembly GCF_030705265.1. NCBI lineage: Eukaryota > Metazoa > Arthropoda > Insecta > Lepidoptera > Noctuidae > Helicoverpa > Helicoverpa armigera. The sequence goes on along the minus strand of NC_087120.1, from coordinate 3,309,626 downwards.
ATCTTTTTTGGGGTTTAAAAACCAACCTTATACTTGGCAGTATTACCACCAAAAGTATTTTTATGTGTTCAACAAAGTATTTCTTTTCTAGGTGGCCAGATACCATACCCAGAAAGAAGTACTCGAATACCAGCAATATGGACAAAGAAGAGTATGATCCCTCGATGCTGTTCGTAGCCATCTACGCTTTCATCTGCCTGTGCTCGTGTTACTTTGGCAACCGCTGCGTCACCAGAAGCTTACTTATGTACTTTTCTGTAATAGCAACGATTATTTACTATCTGCGTATCATTAATAACTTGCAACTGCCTTAGGCATGGTTTTAACCAACTTTTATGTTAAGTTAGCAGTGACTTATTATAATGCATAAATTAAGATTATTGACGGAAAAGGGCTAAAGTCCTCATTAAAGTATTTTGGGTTATATGGATATGAACCATAGTTATGTAAGTATGTAGGCATAATTTTTTTCCAATTATAACCTATTATTAAGGATATCATGTTCTTAAACATTCTACTTGGGCAGGATCATCTCATAGCAGTTCTTTGACCATTTCAAAACTTAATAATTTTTCTGTTTCATAACAAAACAATAAGAAACTGTTTTGACTAATAACCAATGAGAAAAGATAACTAAATAAATGTTTAGGACATTTTTTTGTAATGAATTTCCCTAAGAGAGGATGCAAATCCCATCATAATATTAATAGGATGTACAACTGATAACATTACTACAATATGAAATAGGGATTAAATGATAATAATAATAAAGACCACCATACAATGTTTTGATACCCTTAATTCTGTAATAGTTAAGTCTAAAATTACAATAGTACCAGTAAATTTTGTCTACTGCATTTCAAATTGTAATCACACCAACAATGGAAAATGATCTATAAAAATAGTAAATGATCACCTAACATAGATTGCACCAAAATTAGGCAAGTCGGGGTGCCATAAGTCTAAAACTCACATAGCTAGTTTTTAACTACAGTTGTCAGGGTTGTATTATATAAAAACAAACTTTAAAATATGGTTTTAGATATAACTACATATGGCATCATTATATTCATGTAAATTGTAGGTCTCAGCCTTTATTTAACATCCTTGGCCGTCATTATGGTAGTCAGAAGTGCGTAAGTCCGTGGCACCAAGGGGTACTAGGTTGCCCGGGTAACTGAGGTGAGGAGGTCAGAAAGGCAGTGGGTCCTTGTAAAACACTGGTACTCAGCTGCATCCGGTGAATGCCAACCCTAACATAGTTGTGAAACCGCTCTGGAGATGATGGCATCATAATACTTCATTTGGAAATAAACCACATTTTTAGAGAATCACTGTGGTTTATTTAGGCAGAAGTACTGCATTAATTCATTTGTTAGCTAAGATTTGGTGATCATTCAGTTTTGCTTAAATATTAGGAGGAGTTAAAACTTTGGTTATAATTTTATATTAAAATGCAGGTCCAATTTGGGTGACCATTCACTATTTTTGTCTTTTATATGGTACTATATCTGGTGGTAATTTAAACATAAGGTAATAGAATTTACTTTGTATTAATAACCGCAGTATACATCAATAGGGTTTAAATCTACAGTAGGATAAGTGTGTCTAATAAACTGCTTTTGAAATAATAGTGTAATTTATATTTAACATTGCAACATTCATTTGTTATTTACTATCCTAATTTCCATATGCACATTCTCTCATATCTTAGTTTTATCCGTCTTAACAACTATCCTACTACAGTAGACACAGATTTATATTTATTTTGCAAAAAACAGGCACAATATTCATAGAACAGTCGCAATACTATTCCTCTCCTCATTAAAATCTTAGTCAAGTTGAGTTCATAAGATCCAGAGTAAATTATTTCTACACATGGCTAAATAACAACATTTATAAGTTACAATAATGATGTACTCATTTTATATTATCTAATAACAGATTTTACAGCACAGCAATGAAACTGAATCTAAGTTATTTGCTTTCAAATCTATATTTCATTAATTTTTCAAAAATCTTTAAGTATGTAATATTATCAATTTCAGCAAAATGCTTATTGCACAACATTATTTAAGCACAGCAAGTTCACCCAGTTCATTTAAAGCAAATTCGCATGGGTGCAATATTTTATGGCAACTGCAATGCAAGTTGTTGACTATAGACAATTGTATTGTAGTCAAAATGCTATTAAACTGTAGTATTTTAAGTTTTAATTTATTCTTGTGTGATTTAAAAAAAATTCTCAGCTGCAGCTTGTGTTTTTGTTTTCAAACAATCTTTAGCAAAATTAAGTAATGTACTTCTATGAATCACTTTTGAGCAGGTCAGTATTATTCGCAACAGCTAGTAAATATGACAAAAATGGCAGGGGCAAACAGCTATTTATACAGCATAAAAATACTAACAACTATGAACATAGTATAATATACAATATCTGGAACTAAATGTTACTTGGTTTCTGAAAACCTAATCAAGAGGTCTGTCACTCTTCATGCCAGCTTTTGTTTTAGATATTTTATATTATAGATAGCTTATCATGACCACAAACAACAAGAATCCTAAGTTGATATGAACTGTGACAATAGTTTGTTTATGTAGAAGTTACAGAAACCAGAGGTTTGGTGCTTAATACATAATATATATTACATACTCTAATTAATATATGAATGCTTTCTAATACTTAAGATAATATAATAGACTGTATTCCAATAATGGCATCCAATTCAAACGTATCACACAAACCTGAATAGTTCAGCGGGTGCCTCTGAGGCACTCCTGTTATAAATTGATGACATCTTGAGGTCACTAACTGGGCGGAGCTGCCAGAGAGCATCCTCGGGCTCCGTCCTGCGGCGCTTGGATACACCGGCTTCATCACCGCGCATCCCAGACGACCGCTTTGTGCCTCTCAACGACATCTCGCTAACTAGTCCACAACCTACATGTTCACGATCCTTCTACTGCTTTACACTTAGAACGCGGTAACAACATTGTGTAGAATGTCACATCATTCACTACATGGCACTTCAGTTTGCGTTCCGTAAACCTGAAACAACAACATGTCTGATTTATACCTGCTTGTCACCCTCATCATCACTGGGAGCTCTTCATTGTGCTCCTCTAAGCATGTTCACAATCATCCAAAGTATTCACACAACACTATCACACACTGAGTTTTGACATACTAATTACAGTGAACACAGTTAGCCAAACAACAAAACAACGTGCTTTCACCATTAATAACACCATCTTAACGTATTGCAGCATTGGCTTCTAGTACTGAAGCCTTTTATCCGAAACTATTCGATACAAAAGCATTTTGACGGTCAGAACAAAAATGTCATTTCAGGATTCAACAATGTAAAATGTACAGGTGTTCTAGCAGTATGTTTGTGTTTTATCTCTGCTGATTACACCATATGATGCATCAATATCGAAATATATGGTATTTTCTTGCACTATGTACGAAAATGAATAACAATCCCGTTTGACGTTTCACTTTATTGCACGAGTAAAATGTATGGCGGGCCAGTGGTCGGGCCGAGACTGTAAATAGCGGCGAGCCATATTTATCAGCCGCCCCTCGATCAACTCACATGCAGCCACCGATAATTTACAAAATGCACTCACAGTAAACAACTAAGGAATCCAATAACTTCATTCTATATTAATTAACCGTAAATATTTATCTCACGAATAGTCTCCATTGTAGGCTACATAACAAAGTTGACAACATAGATAGCAGCACTGTTTTGTTGCCAGATTGACGTGAGTCCTACGCATCATTTTCTCCATCGCTTCGCTATGAATGTATATCATATATACATCAAGTCAATTGTATATCAATTTGCAATAATGCACTATGTTGAAATACCTCATAATTCACATACATTTTCTGTAACAGACATTTGGCGCCATTGATCCAAAAACTACTTCGGTCACGTGACTATGTACGAATCACCAACGCAAGCCAAGTAAAATGGCCAAAACGCACATCGAGTTCATCTAATGTCATTGGTTTTGAAAGTAACTTGCCGCATAACATATACATGGAGATAAGATTTTTAATTTCTCAAAGCCGAGAATAAACCAAACACGAGCACATAGTTAATAAACATTGGATTTGTCAGCAAGAAGCACAAATTACTAGAATAAATTACAACATGAACATAGAGCCAGAGATATCAATATGAAGTTACACCAAATATCCACCAGTTGGCGCTGTCGTCAAAAAAAAGTCATAATGTTGCTGTATTAAAAAATTAGAAATTCCTGTAAAATTCCGTTCTATTTTTTATTATACTTTCTTGAGTGATTCAATAAAAGCGTTTAATTTTTATAGGGGTTTATAAATTACTTATAGTTGGTTTAGAGCAAAAAGCATATTTTATAATTTATCCTTTCTGGCCAACCCCAAAGTTTGTCAAAAATATTTTACTATTTTAACAACACATTTTATAATCTATATGTATTTTTAAGGCCCACATTAATTTTATTTGCAAGGTTTTATCTTTTTTACAAGCCATTCCCCTTCTAGGTTCATGAATGACAAATCCACGTTAGTAGTAGTGTAAATACGTCTAGACTTTGAAATTTTTAACGGGCATAATAGTTTCGATGACAATAACATAGAAAAACTTGATGCTCCAACCCAGACCCTGGTCTTCTTATGAGGGAACTCCTCGATAGTTAGGAGCAGAACCATAGATAAAACTTAACAAACTTATTCAGGTCCTAATAATTATCATTAGGATCTATGTGAGAGGACAAGAGCATTAAAAGATTTATTATTTTATCTTCTGTTTCTGTTCTACATATAATATAATTATTTTCTTGCAAGATTAAGATCACCGCACCCAGTTATTTCAGATCTCGAGCATACCTACTTTCCAAATCAAGCTGTTAACATATTTGTTGCTGTAAATAAATTGCTGTAAAACTACATAAATAACGTCTCGTCACATTTTTTACTACTATTTTATTATATTACACCCTTTTACCCATTTGTTTTAATAGGTGCACTTGCATGGACACCCTACGATTCACATGTGACCACCCGATAAGGTTATATTTTTGGTTTTCATTATTATTGACTATTCATCCAGTGGTTGAAACAAATAATTTTACTTCATTAAAAACTTTAGAAATACTTTAATGTAAGTTTCATAATTGATGTAGGTTGCAGTAAATATAATCACAGCCTCAAAGAGTTGCAATGAGTCAGAAGAAAATAAGTCACCATCGTATCAGCCGTTTACTACTGATCGTAGGAATAAGTATCCTAACTAATAAGACTAAAAATTAGCAAATGATACGGTAGATATTAGAATGATTAATCCCAGGAATATCTATGTACCTACTTACACCTAGAACACGGATTTCTATATACCTACTTACTAATAAATATGTATGTGTGGTTATCTCAACGAAGGAGAAAGTATTTGAGCAATGCCTGCTTCGCCAATCTATAGCTACAATAGCGTAAAACCGACTGTCGCGTGTCCTGTTATGAACGAAGCAATCAATCAATCAACCAATGCATTTGCACTTTGCTTTGCAGCGCATAACTAACAATGCAATGGACCGTGGTATTCACGACGTTCAAAATAACTGATAATGGCCGAAATTAGTATTGAAAAATATTTTTTATTCTGTGGTACATCAAACTTTAAAAAATGTACCGGTTCTCGTACATGATATCTCCATTGTTCATAACTGAGGGTCCCTAACATAACACCTACTGTATTTTTTATGTTTGGATAATCAATGGTAAGATTTCACAAATATTTACGTCTGTAAGTTGTTTTTGTTTTAACATAAAAATTTAACAAAAAGAACCTTTGTCAGTTTCCATTTCAGTACATTTTACTCTATGGTACGTAAGCTATGACGGAAGTATATTTATTTTTATTTACCTATTCACACTTACATTTGTTACAATACTTACAATTTAACAATGCAGTTGTAATTTTTACCAGCACTCAACTGTTGCTAGTTGGGTGGGAACTCATCAAAGTTCTGAATATTATTGATGAGATTAGATAAGTTACTTATTAGGTATTTTGAACTTGGCGTACTTTTTGGTTACTGGTGCGGTTCATATCACGTATAGTTATCGGCACGGATAATGAGCTCTCGGCGGAAGAGTGCGCTTTGCGCACTGTACACTTAAGGGCAATAAACCAATAAATCACTTCTGCTCAGGTGAAGGTCAGGGCTCAATATCCTTGCCGATGATTATACACGCGCTGTATAAAGGTTTACTAGAGATGCTGAAAATAATAAAAATTACCTTGGTACTATGTATTTTTTATTCAAGTTATTACAGTGTTTTATTTTGTTAACAGTTATATATTAATATTTAAACAATTAACTCTAAAAATACAAAACTACGTCTAAATTAAAGAAAAGATAGATTTTAGACAATAGGTACTTCTAATAAAAACTGTATAGTCAATGATGATTTGCCTATATAATTTTATGAATCCTTTTATGTATAGTGGTACGGATATAAAGTTGCACAAAAGGAATGTTTAGATAGGTAGGTCTGTTATAAATGTGAAAAAGTTTGAACATTATTTTTCAGTTGTATACTATACAATTTTATTAGTAAGCCTATAGCTTTCATAAAGCTATAGAAATAATCCAACGAAATAAACACCATCTATTAGATTTTTAATAGCTAAGGGCCTTTAGCAGGTGTGCTTCAAATACCAAATAAATTCAGTATTTAACGTTATAAACTTATCTGATAGACAAGTAATAACCGAATGTTAACACGTAGCAAAACAGGCCATTATAAATACCCTTTCCGGTTACACATAAATTTACTTTCAAGTGCTAAATAATTTCGTTGTTTTATACAACAAAAAGATAGTTTCCTCATGGAATGATAACTAATATTATAATTAAATATACATGTACATATATATATAAACGCAGTATTTTAAACGCGTTTTAAAATAATACTTAACCCGAAATGGGGTTATTGTTCATCTGTATGTATGGCGGTATCTCGATAGTAATAACTGTAAGCTTGCTCCGATGTTTATGACGTACAGTTACTTTCATTTTTTAAATAATTGTGCTCGACAAACCGGTCCGATGCGAGTCTGACTCACACGCCGACCCACTTCGCTTGTCATTAGACAAAGCGCCATCTACCGACATTTCACGGAAACAATTACAAACTATTGATAAATCTATTCATTTTCTATTTACAACATGAGTAGTCGATATAAATTTCAATACATATCTAATTTACGGGCACATTATTTGACAATATTCTTTATTACTTTATATAACGTGATATATTTTGTGACTTGTATAATCATTATTATGCTACTTTTTAACAATGGCACGGTTTTTCAGCTTTTGATTTGTTTTATATCAAGACATAGATACATATATATGGATAGTACATAGGTATGCACGCTGAAAACAGTATAAAATCCATATTCTTATCCATAATGCTACATGATGTTGCAATTTATTTCCAAAACTACTAGGCAGATATTTTTTGCCGTCATTTTAATTGTGCAAACATTTAGCATTTTATTTCTAATTGCTGTAACCTATATATCCGGACTTTCATAGGAAGTAGTGCCCTATTATCTGGTAGTTTAACGAAGATAATAAATTGCTTGGAAATCAAAACCGATGCAGAATAATAATTCGAAAATATTACAAGCTTGCATCGGAGTAACAAATTGGCGAGTTAACTGGCTTAATAGAAAGATTATGCTCCAGTCAGGGCATTATTGCATAATGAACCCCGTTCAACTTGTCACGTTTATATCAACTACATACTATTCATATGCAAAAACGTTATTTTTATCATATGCAGTATAAAGCATTCTGAATTGTTATTTATTACATTACTTATCAAACAACATTTTACCTGCATATATTTTGTATATAATATTTGATATCAACATTGAGTGAGAATTCGTGAAACCATTTCTATAAATATTCATATTCTATAAATTATATTTTAATACCTAATGTTAATTATCTGATTGATCTGAACAATAAAGAAATAAAATATAAACCTTTCCAGCAATAATTCTACTCTTCTTATCGTTTCCAGAAAATTCTTTGAACTTACATAAAAAAATGACAAACAGATCAAATTGCAGCAGAGATTACATCCTACGTAGCACACATGTACTGGCTTTAAATAATAAAATACTAACCAATGATATATTAATAAAGAGGCCCTAAACACCTATGATACAGTTACATACATAAAATTGTTGATTTACTAATAAAGATGTGTTTTTAAAACTATATAACCACTACTCTTTGTTATTTTTGGTATACAATCTTAATATTAATTCTATTTAATTATAATTTCCATATGTTATCCTTCGCGAAGTAAGCCTTGATAAAGGTACGAGGGACGCGTAACTGCAGCAAGCGACATGCCCTTGCAAGAAGACTGGCTTCTGGAACTATAAGAAGCCCTAAACCCCCTTATAATCAGCATACTTTTGAAGGAGTATATTATAATCCGACAAATTGCAACACAGTCAAAAAAAAGTACTACAAGGGTCACCTGACATGTCCAGTGGTGACATAGCTCTTCGACATGTCGTTTGCTGCAGTCGGCTTCACACCCGTACCTTAAATAACACTTATCTTAGTACAGTGCGTTCAAAAAGTCACTTCATACGCCTACATTGCATTGAACACACTACAGGTACTTTGCTTAAGCCCACATTCCCACTCTGCCATAAAGACCGATATTATTGTAATGGTTAGTAATTATCAAGTTATAAAAGTGCACCAATAGCTTCTGCACACAAAATATCAAATATTAGTTAACATTAGTACGCGAACGGACAGATATCAGTTGTATATCAAGTCTTGATTATGGAAACAGGTGAACAATAATACAACCCTAACGACATAGTGTGAACATGGCCTTACGGGTCTGCAAACCTCAATCAGATAACATAATTAAAGAATAATAACTTATTATAAATCTACTTCAGATAAACTTAATGTCTACATCAATGGGACACTAGATTTAATTTACCCCATCAACCCCATACAAACATAGGTAAGGTACATTATGATGTGTTAATAGTCATATTATTTTACATATTAAAATCATTTTTATTATTTATTATACTACAAGACAAAGTACAAGAAGACAATATCGAAAGTTGTATAAACTTTGATATTTAATAACATCATACGGGCTACAATCGTCAATGTACCAATATCTGTTAAAATGTTTAAATATACATAGTTGTGGGATCAACCACTTGTATTGTCAATCAGATATTTTACTTAGAATTGGTTTAGTTAGAATTGTAGCCCGTAAGAATTCCATCCTACATCTACACGACCACAGTCCTGTATCTTCAGATCCATTAATTTCTATCAGTCCATTGCAATTTGCGAAATAATTTAGCAACAAAACCATTTTTCCTCGGCATTTATCAAGTGTAACACTTCGGGTCAAAGAAAAAGGTTTTCTTACCAAATAACAAACTGATCACCCCATATGAATGAGAGATTTTATTTTTTATAATTATTTACCTAGCTGCTGGTTAGATGGCGCTGTTCTTGGTACGTTACTGCAAGGATCATATCTTAGCAATGTCATAATTTTGAGGCCTTATAACAAAATTCTTTCCGTAGTCCGTACCAAGAGATTTTGAGATCAATTTGTGCAGAAGTCTTGGCGTTTTGGCTAAATCCCAGTAGCAGGTAAAACGTCATCTAACGAGTTTTAAAAAACTATTGTTTTTTAAATCCTCAAAAAGAAAACCTCCCATTAAATTTTAAAGTTTGGAATAAACGCAAACGGTTGTAGATAAATGCCGCATACAAGTGCCGGAAATTACGTGTAAACAATACGTAATAAAAAAGGAATGATTTATTTGAATGCCAAGTTACATTATGAGAATATTTAATTTTGACAAAGGTATACGTGACCACCAATCATGCTGGTCTAAGAACATATGCTATTCTGAACCGTAAAAAGAAGCCAACCTCATTTTTATCTAGCCAGTGTATTTTATAAAGCTAAAAATTTGAAAAGAAATCTTCTGCCGTGGAAATTGTAACGAACCTTTATGTCCCTCGTGCTTTTCAATGAAATGAATCCATAACATAATATTGAACCTCGATTATGTAATTTAAACGCAGGTCATAGTCCGGGAGGCGGTGCGAAGGTACCGTTTTACGCCAATCCATAAATTCGTCCAAGCTCTTATGAAAAGTCAAGCTAGTTGCACGGTTCCAAGGAGTTGGTCTCTTGGAGAAGAACTGGCAAGAGACTGCATGGAAACTCTTCGTTACCACTTGTTCGGATTTAGAGATGCCATAGAAAGATCTTGAGCCTATTGCATTAATGGTGGTGCTAATATGGTCCAGAAGTCTATCTCTGCTGTGTCGATTCTACACTTTTTCTGTCGCTTCTAAGGTTATTTTAGCACATCAAGTTTCTTTAAAATGAATGCGAACAGCTGAACTTTACTTAGGGAAAACTATCTATTCCTTGCGTCTGTTTTCAGCACTATTATGTCTAGTTTCTATAAGTAAAATGTAATCCATACTATATGAAGAAGTATATGAAGTGTTTACTTTTTTATCACCACTGTAACCGACCTAAGATGTCGCATTTTTTACAGATCAACTAGCTCTGACTTTCGTATTTAAATCACTACCTCTCGGAAATTAGAATTTTATCGAATCATACAACAATTGAAAAAAAGATTGTACATCCCAGCCGCTATGAATAACGCATGTATAACGTGTGCGTGAACCTGTGTTCCTTTGCACGCAGTCTATACTATCATCAGTTTTATAGTAAGTCATGAAGTTGCAACTTTTATAATAATTATAGCATAAATAATATCGAGCTAGAAGCTTTAATTAGTCAATTACATGTCTTCGTGTAAGGTCAAGCGCTTTGCACACAACTTTAATAAGCGGTAATCGATTAAAAGTATACGCAATCGAGGTTAAGTTTTATCGATTCACCCCGTTCCCTAAATAGCGTAAATGAAAGCGCAATGTTATTTATCCAGTCGTTATGAATATTGCATTGACATTGATTCTCTATGGACATTATATAATTTCTACCCATAGTAGAATGCAATAGATTTATTGAATTGCATATTTATTAATATTTGTGCAAATTAACAGCTCTTTAACATGTTTTTTTATTATTATTTTGGTTTACCAAATATTATGCATAGTTTACTATATTTTTTTACATAGATTAGTAAAGTAGTAGAGAGTACTCTATAGAAGAATTTAAAGTTGTGTATTTGTATTATTATTGGTAGTAAAAAGCAAAAGCAGTATTTCATAGCGATTGTGAAGGAAGCAGTTTAATATTGCTGACACTGAGTCGGATTAAGTGACTAGTAGTGATTTATGAAATCACTCATATTTTTTTCTATTTGTGATTGGAGGGGGTCAAAGCTAACTGGCACATGCATCATTAATAAGCGTCTTTCAAAAATTACATATATTGTAAAGTCGCAACAAGAAATACATTTCACATACAAACACAGACATTATGCATTATATATTATGCAAATATATAAACAATAAGCAAAAAAATGAAAATTACCAAAACTATTGTGTAAATCCGATTTTCAAGTTTAGCGTATAAATAAATGAAGTACAGCTGTGTCAAGTCAATACAGAATGTCAAGTTTACATAGCCTACCGTTCAAGGTTCTAACAAAAATTTGGCATTTCTAATTCAACATTTCTCAAATATTCATATGTGTGTTTGCATACAGACAATGTTACAGGCATAGTTTGATAGAAGTGTTTAGATGATGAATATGGACTCCTGATGTGCTAAGAGGAAATCTGTAAAGTTGTTGATAGGAGCTATGGACAGTAGCGACATCTGGCCATTCGGGGGCCAAGCCAAGTTGGGCCCGAAGACCACTGCGAGGTTATTTGTCGTCATTTTGTTCAGACAACTCCTATCTTGAACCTGGGAGACAAAAATATATGTGTTAGAAGAAATTGCAACTTGCAACTTATGAGTGGCGTGTGTGTCAAATAAAAAATCGTAACGTAGGTAACATTTAAAAGCTTTTTTCATAAATCTTAGGACCAAAATTAATGAAGAAAGCACAAACCTTCCATAAGAACTGGAACACGTATTTCAACAACTTGTAGTTGTCTAACGGCAGTCGCTCGAGGATCAAAATCTTCACTTTTCTCGGCTTGTCTCGGGCGGACCAGTCTGCAAACATTCAAATAAGTTAGTTGGACTGGTTATTACTATCCGGACTTACACAAAGATACAATAATATTAGATTGTACTTGGAGCTTGACAAAAGATAAAAGGACTTTTTTATCCGGGTATTGTATACAAGAGAGTAACAAATTCAGAAAACACCTTATAGCCCGGTCAAAATAGACATAAAAGTAGTGGTCAAATAACAAAAATTCCCACAGAGCCGATTTTTGGTGGAGAGCTAGATTTGATCATTATAAATAAAATACTAAAAGTCCCCATCGATCCCATGTGTGCGTCAAAAGTTATTCGAGGTCAAATGTCAAAATTTTAGGTTTTTTGATTATTTTTCGAAAACGGTAAGTTTTATCAAAAAAAGACATCGGACCAAAATCGTAGATCTTTAAATTTTCTACAAAAATGGCATTAACAGTTTTCTCCTAAATCTTACCATTCCTGAGATATAGCGATTCAAAGAGTCTCACTATACATGATATGCACATATAAGCCACGTACATACGAGGGCTGCCTTTAAGTTGTATCGTTTGAAATAAGTACAGACAATCTAATAGGTTAATACCATTTATTGTTTTCAAAGAATTCTCTGCGATATTTAATGCACTTTAGCACGCATTAAACCCAGTTCTTGAAACATTTATTCCATTCTGAAGTGGGGTAGTCAAATTGGCCGATTTGTATGAGTCAACAGCTTTTCAGGTGTGCTGAAAAGTTTACCACGAAGACTTTACTTAATTTTGTGGAATGTAAAACAATCGTTATGCCCACGGATCTATGTCACGGTATGTTACATGTTGGTCTGCGACAATTAACTGCCGCATAGCCTCGATATTATCTTGGGTCATATCGGGTTAGAACTACCTTCAAGTGGCTTGTCTCTAAGGCTAGATTGCCCACTTTTAAATCCTAAATATGAGCGTACTGCAGTCCTAAGGCATGGTTCTGCATCATTAAACACAGAACAATTTTTTTTAAAGCGCTGAAGTCGCGACAATCCGCTTTTAAAGTTGTAGAAAATTATCGCACGCTTATTTTCCTTCGACATTTCCATTTTATCCAGAAGACTGGAGTTGGAAGGAAGGTACAAATCGGCCAATTTGACTACCCCCACTTTAGAATGGAATAAATGTTTCAAGAACTGGGTTTAATGCGTGCTAAAGTGCATTAAATGTCGCAGAGAATTCTTTGAAAAACAATAAATGGTATTAACCTATTAGATTGTCTGTACTTATTTCAAACGATACAACTTAAAGGCAGCCCTCGTATGTACGTGGCTTATATGTGCATATCATGTATAGTGAGACTCTTTGAATGGCTATATCTCAGGAATGGTAAGATTTAGGAGAAAACTGTTAATGCCATTTTTGTAGAAAATTTAAAGATCTACAATTTTGGTCTGATGTGCTTTTTTGATAAAACTTACCGTTTTCGAAAAAAAATCTAAAAACCTAAAATTTTGACATTTGACCTCGAATAACTTTTGACGCACACATGGGATCGATGGGGACTTTTAGTATTTTATTTATAATGATCAAATCTAGCTCTCCACCAAAAATCAGCTCTGTGGGAATTTTTGTTATTTCATATGTCTATTTTGACCGGGCTATTAAGGGAGTCTGAACGTTTGAAATAGCGCTAGCAAAATATTATTAGAAATTACCATAATTCGCATAGAGCGGGGCAAAACTTTCAGTAATCACTATCGTATTATCACCCAGCTTGGACATTAGTCAAAAATCAAAAGTATGAAATAAAACATACTCTGGAAATCCATAATCTCGTCATACAAGTCGAAGGTGAGCAATGGTTCCTCCAGGTCGCGGAAGAAGGTCTTTAGAAGCACCGCAGCGTTATGAGGGTCATTCCTGAACCTCAGAGGCTCGCCCCTGTTGCAAGCACGTTGTAACTCCTTGATGACCGACATGTTCGCCGAGCGACGGAATATGCCCTCCGTTTCTAAAGCTGGTGGGGAAATTGCCTATTAAGTATGTATTTAATTGACGTAGTTAAGTAATTGTTTATCGGTGGATTTGTATAATATGTATATCTGTTAATTTGAGATTGAATTTTAACATTAGTAGTATAAAGTATATACATAAGTTATGTCAAACTATTTGTTACCAAGATAGGTGAGGAAAATTACGCTTTCCCGGGCCCTGATTTAAATACTCTTAGATTCAACTTTTTCTTAGATCCCTTTTCGTTGTGTGATAGATTTCAGATCAGATAGTAGACAAAGGTAACGAAATATAGCATCCACTTACCATCGGGCTGTGACAGGAACTCAACACACTGCCGTACGACCGGAGGGATAGCTCCGACCATGTTTGTATTGTTCTCTTTTATAAACGCCAGTGAGACGCCGAACTGCTGCGTAGGGGGCGGAGACAGACTGCTCTTCGGTTTCTTTTTGTACTTCGCTACTGGTGACGTTTCCGTAGGAACTGTGTTCTGACGGGCCGACTCCGCAGCCCTGGGGTTCTTGGACAGCAACAATTTATCATACCTACAACAAAGATTTTCACTTTTTAGTCTTTGAAGAAAATATTGAGCAAAAGGAAAAGGAAGGACGTAAGGAAGGAAAGTAAGCGTGGGGATTACACACCATCGTTTTTCAGTGATACCAGCAGATGTTGAAGGGATTCCAGCTAAGTCATTGAGCTGCAAATTCTGTAAACCATCGTGGTCCATGTCAAAGCCTGTGGCTTCGTCTAGAGCTGCATCTCCCTCTTCATCGATAGTCGATAAGTTCTTGGACGGATCTTGAGTTTCGCCTACCAGCACTTCAACGTCGTATGGCAATGCGGATTGGTCTATTTTCATGCCTAGAAGGCCTTCAATACTATCGATCAAAATGGTTGCCTGATCTTGTATGGCAGTTGATACCTCTTGAGAGTTGGCAGATTTAGATACTCCCTCATCCTTTTTCGTATCTTGTATGTTCTTAGTATTTGGCAAGGCCGTCGCTTGCGCTTTCTTTGGGCCAGGCAACAAATGGGCGGTGACTTTTTTCACACCCGGTAACTTGGCATTATTGGATAACGCAGTGACCAGACCTGGTTTCGAGTCCAGCGACTCTTCGCCGGCCATAGGCAACGTTTCTTCTCTTTGCCCCGATTCCACTAATGGGTCAGTTTCATTCGGCAAAGCAGCCCACTGAACATTCTTAGGAATCGGTACCTTTTTAGGGATAGCGCCATGAGCTTCCTTGGTTTTTGAATTCGCTATTTTTTCTGCTTCTTTAGCAGAATAAGAAGCTGACTGATCTCCCATTTTTACTTTCTGTTTATGCAACTAGATCTTCAACCTTATTTGAAGGCTACAGTTTTTGATAACTTGTTTACAAGAGATTTATAGAGCTTAATTTGTCTGTAGGTACTATGCTAGTCAACTGTAATAAATCAGTCAGGAAATTCTTTTTTATTTTCTTTTAAGCGCAGTGAGTTTCTGATGTTACAAGGAGACAAATTAATGTACACGTAATTGTGAATCGAGTAAGGACGATTATGGAATCGATAATAAGTAAGAAAGGCGGTCAATGAACAGAGCACAGGTCATCAATGCACTTACTCGTAAGCTTTGACACGACATGCTTTGAAGCCCTAACAGCTATCAAAATCGTTGAATTTAAATTCTCGGAAAAAGTACTGAAGTTTTTACTCGAACAATGCTTATCGATTGGTCGATACCTGCGTGTTAATCAGTTCTATTTAAAATTAATCGACTGCATCCTTTCATCGGTGTGTCAGTCAAGACACCGTTCAATATTCAGCTGAATTATTTATTCGGTCGGACCACTGGTTAGTTTGAACTACATATGTGATTTGTTGCATTACTAGCAAATATCTAAAGGTGAAGGTTGGCTCCATGGAATTGGCCTTTAACATGCTTATTTCTGTAACTGTCCGTGTTCGACCAATTGATATTTTAAGGGTTCTTCTAAATTGGACAGCTCGAGTCGGCCGTTGATGCACCGACACGAAACCTCCAACTTGAAATTACCCTAAAGGTCATTTTGTGGAAATGTTTCCTTCTTGAATAATATAGTTACTATGTACTTCAGAAATATATTTGGGAAAATGTAATCAAATATTAGTCGTTTGTTCAGTAGATACGACAGTTAGTGAATATTTCATTGATGTTTTGCTGCTTAAGACGGCCGAGATGTAAATTCAGACGATTTTTTAATTATGACTTTTAAATAATAGACAGTAATATCTGATAGCATATTATTACTGGTTGTCAAAGTTTTGATTGATTAATAGTAGGACGTCCATCACTGCACTATAATTATGAGAAAGTTGAAAACTTGGAAAAGTTTTAAAGTAAAACTATACTTTTGTAAATGAAAAAAATAGTACTCAATTTTTTTTTCATTCGTGTTTAAATCAAAGCCGAGCGGATCGATCGATCATAAGGGTAAGCAACGCTTGGCCCGTTTGGTTCGTAGATGGGAAACCATCTTGTCATAAAGAATGCTTCCGTTTTTCGGAAAGCACGATAGACTCGTGGCTCCTGGCTGTCGTTTGAAAATTTTTGACGGTACGGTTACGGGTTAGTCAGCCAGAAAGTAAGAAAACAAGTCTTACCAAGGGTTGCCTGGGTAACTGGGTATCTGGATATCGTGCGACTGTCTATCTGACCACCGCAAGTGGTCAGATAGACAGTCGCACGATATAAAACACCGGTTCTCAGCTGCGTACATAGACTGGAAACCGACCGAATATAGTTGGGAAAAGGCTAATGGCAGATGAGATATTTTCTTGTTTAGAAAATATCACCCGAATAAGTACTATAATCCATCACACTCGCAATTTTAATTTGTCTCCAATGTCATGTCACAAAAGGCAACTTTTTGCAAAACTATGTAGCCACACTCCAGGATGGACCTGGAACCCACAACTTAACGAGTGAGCTTTAGAAACTGCTTCACTACTTCAAACTATTTTTATAGAAAATTGCTAAAAGCTTCAATTTATTATAAACTTTACATAAATTTAACAACGTAACTTTTAGCACTATATGGATTTATTATTTCCGCGGTAATTTTTACACGACTACATTACATTGCCACTACATATTTTTTTTATAAACGCGTCTTTTCAGTTTGAAATAATATTTAAAACAAAATATGATTCACCGATTTTAAATATTATTAAAATTAATATAAATTACTAATTAATAAAAAAAATACTTATCCGCGTGACTTTGTACGAGAGTTTGTCCGGAGTGACCGCGGGGTGAGTTGTGTAAACGGTAAGGCTCCGATTCTACGATTGTAACACGGGGCCGTTCTCACGATACACTGTCCGGTGCATTTCTCTAAAGCACGTTGCACACTTGCAGCATCGATTAAATACAGTATTAATTTTATTTGGCCGGTTTATAGAACTAATAATTTTACTGTTGTTTTTTTAATGATATGTTTAGTCTGCTTGACACTCATGATTGATACCTGTGGAACGCAATTTTAAAAGAGTGACGGATTTTAGGAGGAACAGCAAAGGGGGTAATTGAAAACGATAGTTTGAGATTAAAATGTAGTTGGATTGACACAGCAATAAATAGATTAAAACAGTAAAATAATGTACTCACTCAAGGACGGCGTCAGGTATGCACAGCTTATCCAGATTCATATACTGCTGCAGCTCATGCAAGTAATTGACGTACATCATTTTCCTTCCAAACTTGACGCTAATCGCCGGCTTCAGCATCTGCCATACTATGCGAATAAAATTCGTTGGATGTACTAAGTATAAAGCTTTTAGATTCTTCTTGTATTTTCTATCGAAAGCCTTGTAGGCCTTCCACAGCCAAGATAGAGGCGGTTTGTTTTTGCTTGTGAGGCCGCAGTGCAAGTATACCACGCTGTAGTCTTGTTCCACGTATTTGTCTAGTGTAAACATCAGGTACCTGGAACGAAGAATCATAACCAATTTTATTTTATATGGTAAATGATAAAACATCCTTAATAAAGAAATAATAAACCGGGTGTCAACACAGTAATTATTTATACCAACAACAATTAAATACTTTTCAAATTCATTCAAACTTCGATAGAATAAGAAAGTGGGCCTATAAAGGTAAAAAAAGACTTCTACCAGTGTATGAACTGAAACGAGGTCAACATTGAATAAACCATAGTCTATGGTGGACTACTGAAGCGCCAACCTTCATGGGGTCAGCTTTATAAAGTTGGTCATGTTTTAGCTTGTAGTTCAAGGATCCATCAGAAGGTTTAGGTTGTTTATCAAGTTCATGCGACTTTATTATTATACGCACAAAATGTAACATATTTTTTGCTTGTACCGTACCGTACTGTACTGTAACCGATAAAAAAATTCTTTCACTGTTGGAAAGCCACACTATAACCGAGCAACAAGAAAGAAGTTGCCCAGAGACGAGGGTGAAACCGCAGGCAAACAACTAGTTATCATAATAATCTAATATTTTTGTAAAATGTGTAATAGCAATCTCAGGTGCTAGTTGCGACCCAAAATTAATAACCAATCAAAAATCTAACCAATGATACACATTATTTTAGATATAACTGATTGTTTTATAAAAATTCTGACTATGTTGCATACCTTAGGGTAAGGTTCATATCTGAAGGAACCACGCGTCGAGTTTATCGGTCGCGTAACGCCAAAACACAAAAATACGATAAAACATTAAATCATTCACTCCTATCCGATTATGCGTTAGTGCGTCATCATACATTTACGATATGCTCGACGGATTTTTAGTCTTATATGAACCTTCCTTAAGATAGTACGAAAAAGTACATCATCTTCATATTCCGAGCCTTTTGCCAACTAAGTTTGGGGTTGGCTTCCAGACTAACAGGATGCAGCTGAGTATCAGTGTTTTACAAGGAGCGACTGCCCTATCTGACTTCCTCAACCCAGTTACCCGGGAACCCAATAACCCTTGGTAAGACGAGTGTCAGACTTACTGGCCTCTACCCGTAACGACCGCCGAAAATGTTCACTGACAGCTTGTACGAAGAAGTACATACCTAAGTAATTTATCAGGGTGCAAGTCCTTGCTGGGGGGCAGCCTGCAGGCCGACACCACTATGATACGCCTGCCCACCTCGTCATCCCCCACCACTTCCACCAGACCAGTGCCGTTCAGCTCCGCGAAGCAATCCTCTGCCGACGACGAGATCTGAACACAAACATAATTATTATTAAACAGCTGTTCCATGTAACTGGATAAATATAGCCATTGCTAGCCACAGAAACTACAGCTTCCCAACTGTGAGTGTATTTTGTTCAGATATTCGCGCATTCAAACTTTCAACGTTTAAACGTTCAGTATAATCTGTTTTTTAAATTGGTAGTTTTGTATGTTTTGAGTAGTTTTACCGAGCGTAGAATCCAACATCGACTGTAGAAACAGGGCTTAGCAAAAACTTCAAGTAATGAGATGTGACAATGCTACTAGATGCTACAGACTGGCTTCATTTTTAATTTCTTAGAATGATACTGTCAATTTATTTCTCACTAGCCGTTTTCCCGCGGTTTCACCCGCGTCCCGTGGGAGCTACTGCCCGCACCGGGATAAAATATAGCCTATGTTACTCGCAGATGACATAGCTTTCTAATGGTGAAAGAATATTTAAAATCGGTCCAGTAGTTTTTGAGTTTATCCATTACAACCAAACAAACAAAATTTTCGTCTTCATAATATTAGTATAGATAAAGTCTGTTGGGTATATCGCAAGCACATAATATTCGCATGTATCGACTTCACCTTAACGTACGACTTTGTAAGTTAAACACAACCTATACTTATCTACAAAATTATCAATTCCTTATTCATAAGAAAGTTTGCTTCAAACTGCAACTTAAGTAAACAGATCGATCAAAAACATGTGTTTATTAGCAAGTTTTTCAATGCCAATGTCATTATTTCGCAATATAGTAAATGTCTTGTTTTTTATTTAATAGCAAAAGGTCGTGTGAATTTCTTCAATATGCTACGAGAAAAATGCTACGCTGTGTCGTAGCATCTGTTGTGTCTTATGCTTCGCATAATCCATGCTTTAAATAAAATAAAATAAATAATAAAGAGGAAACATTTTTCGTTTAAACCCTAAAGGTTCCGAAACTACTGAACCGAATTGAAAAATTCTTTCACTGCTGGAAAGCTACACTTTTCCCGACATTCCTAGCCAATGTCATATATTTGAAAAAGGTCTTTTAATTAATGTTAATTGCGTCAGTGTGAGTGTCTCATATTATTGCGCGTATAAGTTACTCCACATTTTACATTGTATTACATAGATGGAAATAGTTACATTTGTATTGGATATCGATAATCCAGTATGTATTATCAATATAAATATTAAATAAAATATTCATCAGCAATTTGCAATTGAATTTAAAGACAGATCAAATAGCCTGAACGTTTTCCGAAACCAATAAAAAATCACCGTTTTACTTTGTCACAATCACTAACAATTTGGTCTAATAGCACTCCTTTATAACAAACTCAGATCTCAAGGCTAATTAATAAAATGCAAGTATTTTTGTGAACGTTACTGCATTGTTTCGTGTCTATGTCTGAACTGCAGGCTGTAGTCCGTATAATAGTGCAGTTATTGTATCGAGAAAATTGCATATCTATATGCGTAGTGCAGACGGAAGGATGCCAGCCAATTATAGAGTAAACTAGACTGTGCCCGCGGCTTCGCTAGCTTCAAATTCGGGGTTAGAAGTATCCCATCCCATATATATCCCATCGATTTTAGGGGCCGGGGAAAGATCAAATAATACAGGTGTTTTTCCGACTTCCCAAAAAGGAGGAGATTCTCAATTCGGCCGGTATGTTTTTTTTTCGTAAGTAAACATGGAAAGGTGTTATTATTGTAGAGGTCTGACCTCTAAAATCTAAAACCTTTTGAAGTCATAAAATAGAGCAATAGAAGATAGAAGCACGGCCTATAATCATAGCCTCAAAAAAGACGTGTTGGCTTGTCATTATCATATCGTACTCAATTTAATATTCGACAGAATCAAAGGGCCTTGTCGTCACCTCTTTTGACATTCATACAGGTATCAGATATTTATCGCACCTCTTATTAGAGACAACCAGTCTGTCAGTGTAATTTTGTTTTGAATGTTTCAACTTCTCATTACCTACTGTCCTTCCTTTGAATTGGTGGGTCCAGGATAGTATCTGAACATTTTTGGCAGATGTTAAAGACAGAAACCAGAAGTCTGACAACCAGTCTTACTAAGAGGTATCCCAGGTTACTGGGTAGAGGAGGTTTAGTGGGCAAAATACTGTCAAAATTGTATTATGATGACCAACACGCAACACAAGGGCGCGCTATTTATATAGAGGAGCCTACCGGTGGTTAATACGCAATAATTCAACTCATTTATGTACTTGGTTAAAAAAAGTCGTGGTGGCCTCTCATTTATGAGCACGTGAGTTCGATTGTATGTACTTTCTAAGTATCTAAGTAACTTAGATACCAATGTCTGATAAAATGTGAATGAAAACATATCGAGGAAACCTGGCATATAAAGTCTAAAATCACCAACCCGTATTGAAGCATGATGATTTACGCAGAATCCGTCTCCGTGTGAGAGGAGGCCTGTGCCCAGCAGTGGGACGGTAAAAAGGCTGTAACTGTATGTACTTGGATGGCGCTCTCTGGAGGAAGCTTACGTTCAACAATAGGCTGAACCGCTGATGATGCACATACCTCTGCATATACTTCAGGGGCCGTCGCCAGCTCCTCTTCAAAGTTCTCTTCTATGGTACCATCGCTGGGGAGATCGTCAGGAATATCCAGCAGCTCGGGCGGGAGAGGCGCTGCAAACAAACATACGTTTGCACTTATTCTCGTCTCGTATATATATTCTCGTATATTATAACAATTGGAGATTACAAATTATGTGTCTATTTACATTTTTTTTAAATTAGAACCAATTTTAAGTTTATTTTTGTCAATAAGAAAGTCTTTCCAATATTTAGATGATTTATACACAATACGTATATTTATAGGTACCATGTTTACTGGCTCCGTAGGGGGAGTGAAGGGAAATGGGGACAGCCTTCATTCTACTATAGTTTGTGCTGTTTTGCTCAGCGCAGGTAATATTAGACAAAGCAAAGGTGACACTCTGGTATTTAGCAGACAAGAGCCCGGGCAGGTTTATGACATCTTCACGTTATGATTACAAAATAGGCTTAAATAGCTTATACCGCGATGTAACTTACGTAACATTCATAAGGTATTCAATTTTACAAACGTTTCCGTGTAGCAAAGTCAATTTGGACAGAAAATGCTTCTGAAATATTGTAAATTCGCATAGAGCTTAGGTTCACCATTATAAATAAAACATCAAAAGTCTCCATCAATCCAGAGCGAGCTTCAAGATTTCTTCAAAAGGTCAAAAATTACAATAAGAAGTAAATTGAAGGAAAAAATAAAAAGTTCATTTGTTCAAGGTCAATTTTGAGACAAATCCCTTTTCAAAATCGTTCTAAACACCCGTACCCGAAGGTTTATAAACTGCTGTGAATTGGGTAAAATGACTTCCAATCAATAGAATAAGAGAGCTCTTAAAATGCATATTAGCGATTTTACATCACAAGAGAACTAGGCACCCGAATCCCAATCTATAAAAATGCTAGTAGGAAAAATCTCTATTTACCGCATTCATACTTTATGGGTCTCTCCACATTATATTTACTACCTAACATTTTGCTACGAAGTCATATTGTCAGTCAACAAGATAATACCAGAACCAATCTGAGCCCACTATATCAAGTGCTACATGAATAGACATTCACCAATAGAAGCCTAACATGACACCAGTTAGTGCTACGAATGCAATATCTTAAGAGCCTGTGCAATTTTTCAATCATTGAATGTAATCACGCTTTTGTGACGGACAGCACTTATGCAGAACGCTTCCTGTATATTTTTAAAATACGTCAAAGCAACAATCAACTCATACAAAGATAAAACATGTACTTTGTTTACGGCGGTTCAAAATATTTTATGTTAATCCCAATACCTGTACCAATACTACTCTAAGTTTGTATGTATCTGTTGATTTGCTTACTAAAGACAGTAATCTGACATAACTTGTTTGGGGCTAATGACAATATTGTATCCCTAGTAAGCAAATACATTAATAGATAAAATATTGGGAATGGCCGTTAATCATGCTCTACAAGTACAAAAATCCAAAACACCTGAACATTAAAATATACTCAAGTTAATTCATGCGGAAAAGAATCACCTTGTTTGACTACAATTACAAATACTTTAAGTTACGAAATAAATAATTATGAAGTAAAATGTTTGATCTTAGAGAATAGCAAGAGCATGTCCATGAATTAATGTACATAATATAATTATTGTTCTTTTCCTTTAAGTTCCCAGCAACATAAACAACAGCTTTTTTAAATCCATGTTCATAGCACTCAGTTCTAAGAAGAAAACCAATGTTTATGTTGCCTTAGCTTGGGCCATACCTCACAACAATAACAAATAAATTATTTATACTAAAATAAATCATTTTCATGCTCGCTGGGTTTTTATATTTGTGTCAGATATAAAAACCCAGCAAGTTCTATTAAGGAACTTTTAAAAATTAATCTCCTCTCATTGATAACACAATAATGAGTCATTGTTTATTAATAACAAATATGTAACCACATCAAATGATGAGGATGAGTTGACTCACACTATTTCCTGTTTCATTTTTGTTTTTAGTTGTGGTTGCCTAGAGGGTAAAGAACCAATCTCTCAAGTATGAGTGTGGATACGATTACAGATCAGGCAAATACCAATACTAATTTATACCAATACTACTTTAAGTTTGTATTTGTATGTAGTTTCTAAGTATATCTTGGACAGCAATGGCTGTGTGTCAAAGGGCACGTCTGTCATTTGAACATCTTTGGCAGTTTTCACAAATAGTCTGAATCTGATAACGTTCCTTGTAAATCACTGCATTGGGTTAGGCTGGAAGCCGACCCCGGCACAGTTCGGAAAACGCAATGCAGAGGATGAATTGCTATGAAAATGTAGCAGATTATATTTGCAGAAGGTGTCCATGAAAATCAATATAAGGAAGATGTGTAAATTGTAATACAAATTTCCAAATTTAATAATTGTGCTGTAGCAGTGGCAAGTTTAGATTCTTCTTTATTGTGGAATATGACTGGGCCTTAGTTTCAAAAAGTTTTCAATTATCCCATTCTATTGAGGCATAAAATGCTTAAGATTAGAAAATTATCAGGTAAAACTCTATACTAATGTAGTTTTGAATCACTTCCCATGCTGTAGCCATATTGCTATGCTACCTAGCAGTTTTACAGGTAATATCCTAGGCAATGATAAATCAGTGTACTCTAAATGCATGGCTACTTCCAAAGGATGTGCAGAGAATCAATTACTCAACATTAAAGGTATCATTACATCATAGCCGTATAATTGAAATGAATGCACTATTGTTTTCAGTCACTTAAGTATGGGGGTAAGGAAAAGTTCTTACTCCAACACAAGCATTGTTCTGCATTAGTCATGGGATATCAAGACTTTTTACACTACCCAGTCAGCAAGTTCCTATTAGAATCTTATACTTATGAACTTTGATAATCAAATAAATGCCTGTAGAAAGATTTGGATGAAGATTTCTTTTAAATATCAACAGCTACGATTAAAGAAAAAGCTGAAATGAGCAAGTCAAGGCCCAAATATTTGACAATGATTATAAGCATCATATTGTGATTAGAAAGACATTTGAGTCTCAACACTGTTTGATAATACATACAGTCATGGACACATAATTAAAGACACCCCCCGACTCGAAGTGAAATAAATAGTTATGGTACTGACATGAGCTTAAGCACGGTATAAACTGTAGTGTAATAATTATTAAAACAAACATTACATTGTGTTCTTTAAATTAAGGACAAAAAATATTTTCTTTCTTTAACACTTTAGATATAAAGCTCTATGGGAAATGAACACTAACTTTTGTAGCTGATACTTGGCTGGTCAGCTAATTAAAGACAGTTAGAGCCCAGTTAAGAAAAAAAAACGAAAGATACAAATAGTTGCCATACTTTTTTTTAGAAGTGAGTAAAATACTTATGAAAACTCGAATTAGGTAATAAGTTAGGTTTATTTCATTAAAAAATTTCATTTTAGTCCTATCAATAAGACTAGAACAAAAATTTTGGTAAGTAAAATGTTTTAGGCTTTTTAATATTATATTTTGACATACGGATTTATTCGTACCACTTGATCTGTAGTAAGGACATGGTAATAAATTTATTATTAAAGATTTCTTATCAATGGCACTAAAAAAGGCATGGTTTGAGAACAACTCAAAACCCCAAGGAAAACTTGTCCGCAAACAGACTTTAAGGCGGTGCTATAGGCAAATAGTGAACCATTTACATGATTCGGTACTGGTTTTTTTGGGAGTCATCTGATGCTAAAAGGACGACAATTGTGTCTGCAGAACTTTTAGACTACAACCGGTCGGGAAAAGCTGTAAGGCATGGGTATCGGAAGATGTTACTTTTGGAAAAGCACCGCGTGTCCATACTGTAATTGGCTATTTCTATCAAACGTGAAAGGTGCAGTTAACAAGTGTTCAAAAATGTATTTTTTTCTCATTAAACAAAGGGATACGAATAATTCTAAAATAATGTGTCGAAATTAGTCGTCTCCAAAACATGAGATGGAACCAAAATACACTAAGAAAGTTCTCAAACATAGGAGGCGAAAAAGTAATAGTGTGGGGCTTCTCTCCACTATTTGGTGTGGTGATCTTTTAGAAAGATATTATTAAAAATAGGCGAATTCAAGTACTATAATATTTTAGAAATAGCATTTTGTTATATGCTAAGCATAATTTACCGGTCCTTAGCGCTTTCCAAATTAGAAAAGTTCTGAAAAACACTGTAAGAGTAGTAAAAAGGACTCTTTGATCGAGCAACTTATGACGGTTTTGGATTGGCCCATCGCAAATTTAATAGCAAATTAAACTGGTGATCGGCCAGAAAACACAATGGCGATAAGTCATACATGAAACATTGATCAATTTTACACAGATTTTTATGAAACATGGAAGAAAATTTCCGTAGCGACTTAAAACAAAACTGACCGCTTGCACGCTTAGGGATGTCGTGCTGTCATTGAGGTAAAAGGAAATAAACCAAATATTAGTACTCATTAGTATGCTTAGTTACAGTTTAGGGAATGTTGTTATAGAAAAGTACCATCAATAATATTAATAATTTGCATTTCTTCCTCTGAGCAAATGGAGTGTCTTTAATTATATTGGCCAGGCCACGTTATGGTTCATACCGCTCGAGATTCGGATAAAGCAAAAAAAAACTTGTCGCGAAGGATCACTGAAAATAGTCTTTAGTTTTAATATTTCACAATGCCCTCTTAAATATTTTAAAATAGAAAATAAAGTTCCAGTAGCAATCAGAAAAAAGAAATACAGATGAAATGCGGCAGCAATTTAAGTTTCCAACAGTGTCTTTAATTATGTGTCCATGACTGTATGTAGATGAAATATCACAAAACAGATATTTTTAATACATTGTGCGCCAGCTAGAATAAATTAGGACTGTTGTTGAGTGCATACTCTAAATTAATTTCGAGTATATATTGAAACTGAGTACAAGGTTTTTAATATTAGTCAGATGGTGAGCTAAGGTAAACTCACCAAGGCCTGAAGTTTGAATAAGTTCCGAATCATCGAACTCTAAGCTCGGCTCGTAATCGTGGTACTCAGAGAGGCTGGTGTACAGCTCCTCAGGCTCAGGGTTGCAGCCATGAAGCACTGGGAAGTCAAACAATAACATCATTGACACAAATATTTACATTACTACGTCACTCTGTAACAATCTCTAAACGTACCTTGGAAGGCCCTCACAGGACTCAGCTTAGGCTGATGTTCCGATTCCATTGCAACACCCAAAACCTTTTGCTTCCGTTATCACAAAATTGCTGCACGTAAACCAAACTGACTGTGGGAAATGTCACTTCCTCCGAACAAAATGTTACAACAACCTTACAAAACTCTGTTGGCACATTAGTAATGTTCTTTCTTTGTCACGATGTACTAACTAAATATACAACGCCATTTGGTAAAAAAATATTGTCAAACGCTTAAACGTAATAGGTCTACGGAAATCGTTTAGTAAATCTCAAGTCTTAAATCTGTTATTTTTAATGGGTGGGTTGGCTCTATGGACCGCTGACAGCTTTAGTTCCACTTGGGGAATTTTGGCCTTTGGCGCTGCCGTAGCAAATAAGCCTTTTTGTATCTATGGTTTTCTCAGTATGGACATTCTTAAAAATTGTTGTATACGTGTATACTAGAAGTTTCTAGTAAAGTATGGAGGGAGACAGTAGTCAGGAACAACAAACCGTATTCAGTGAAGAGAGTTGAAACCAGCTACTTTGTGTTTGGGTATATTCTATTTATATTGACGAGGACGCGACCAGAGTGGCCTCGCGGCGTAGCATCGGGTGGCACCATTCAACAACCAGATTGATTTATTTTATGTAATGTACACACTATATATACAAACTTAACACTATAAATAAATCTAAAAATAAAATACTATATATACTAAAATATACATAAAAATAAACAACCAGATTGATTTTTATTGACACATTTCAAATTGACATCACATGCGAGATTTTGAGATTAGTGAGTGACATTGACACTGTGACTTAACTGGTCGGAGTCCTGAGTTATGTGTTTTGCAAGTGTTCTGTTAATTTTTTTTGTTGTTGATTGAACTGGATAGAGCATTTTTATTTTGCAGTTGCTTGTCCGCCTTTTTTAAAAATCAGCAGTGACTTTCATTGGGAGTTGGTGGCGGCGCTAGCACACAATCAACTTCAAAACCTCAATTTTTGTTGTGGCAAGCGTTTGAACTGCTGGCAGTGGTGACTACTTATAAAGAATCCCAGACACGATGCTTGGATTCTCTAACGCTGGGATCCCCGATAAATCGTGGCAACCTCCAGTGGCTGTCATAGAAACAACGTAAGATATAATTATTTACAAACACCCGAGTCTGTTTGGAGGTTCCTTAATTTATTTATGATATTAAATTACTTTCAGAATGGGAACTATGGTCGTAGAAATGTACTGGAAGCATTCACCAATAACATGCAGAAACTTCATGGAGTTGGTTCGTCGAGGATACTATAACAACACAAAGTTCCACAGAGTGATAAGAGACTTCATGATACAGGGTGGTGACCCAACTGGGACTGGCAAGGGAGGCCAGTCGATATATGGACCACAGTTTGACGATGAAATATCATCAGATTTAAAACATACTGGAGCTGGGGTGTTGTCTATGGCCAATGCTGGTCCCAATTCTAATGGATCTCAATTCTTCATCACATTGGCCCCAACACAGTGGCTGGATGGAAAACATACAATATTTGGAAGAATTCAATCCGGAATGGCAGTTGTTAAAAGGATAGGTTTAGTTGAATGTGACAAAAATGATTGTCCTGTTGATGATGTAAGAATAGAAAAGGCATACATCCCTAAGTAGAATATTAAAGTTAGTGTTAAGTCAGTCTAATTTTTCATATTTTGACTTTGAAATACATATTTTGAAAAACTGTTTCATCTAACCTGCAACAGCCTAAAATATCTTAGGCCAATATTAATGTGCTGTACAAGTAAATGTAATTTTACTAAAAAAATATTTTTTATTTTCATAATATTTTCAGTTTAGCCTCCCAACCTTATCCATTTAATATTTCATTCATATTTTAGCAAGTCATATATTTTCTTGAGAAGAGACTTATAAAGCTCTTATTTTTACATTAATTCAGATCTTATTGACTTACAATAGTCTAACTAAAGGAATACATTATCTATCTATCTTCTTTATATATAAAAGAAAGTTGTGTTAGTTACACATTTTATAACTCGAAAATGGCGCAACCTTAGACCCCGGAAAAGGTCACAGGATAGTTTGTGTCACTATCCAAATACGGAAAAAGTTTGCCTGAGACGGGGATGATTCGACAAATACCAACTTACAGAATGAGGCTGAACCTAAAGTACTAGGACAGCATAAATCACAGGAGTAGGTATATATAAATAGCCGAATTTTGATGCAACTGCTCTCCCCGCGTACCTGGATGGCAAGTCGCCTTTGGCACCTGGCTGTCCCTACCTTCGCGCCTTTTTCAATTACCTCAAATTTTTTTTCAGTCGATAACCTAAAAAAAATTCACGATTACGCCTTTAAACGATTGTTTCTCTCTTATTGGATCGCACCAAACTCAAAATCTGTTCAGTTAATTGGTTGTAGGGTCCTAGGTAATTGTTAACCTGAAAACCAGATTCCCACAACCTTTTAAGGGCTGGATGCGCCTCTACATAGTAGGTACATAATAGTATTATGATAATACCTTAACTCGGGGGCGACAAAATTGGCTATCCGCCTCCCGGAGAAGGCTCCGCACGCTACGCCACTGCCTCTACCTCAATATCCAACCACGTTCATGCCCAAAAATTACCCCAAAATATGATTTTCAATCCTCCACATCACATGCCCGTACCATGATAGGCCGTTTATACGCAGCTTTTTTGTTGCTGGTGCCACTTTCAAGCTTCACCTTATATACTTATTCCCATTTTATCCATTCGCATAGCACTACACTTTTTATCATTCTCATCACTGCTGCTTGCAGATGAGTTTCATTCGGCACTTTTATTACCAAACCAACTCCTCAACTATAAAATTTCAAAACATATTTTGTGGAAAATAAAACAAGTTATATTTTTCTCTAATTTATTGGACGGATAATGCTTTTTGTATGAAATTAAAATGCGACATTCGAGTGGGCAAGGCACTAAGTTATAACCTTATTCTAGCTTATGGATTAGTTAGTATACTATAAAATATATATGAAAGAAAATATTTAGAACTAGCTGACCCCGCGAACTTCGTATCGTTTAAACCTTCCCTGGACCTCTACAAACATTTTAAAACCAAAATAAGCAAAATCGATCCAGCCATTCCGGAGTTTTAGTGAGACTAACGAACAGCAATTCATTTTTATATATAAGACTAGCTGACCCCGCGAACTTCGTATCGTTTAAACCTTCCCTGGACCTCTACAAACATTTTAAAACCAAAATAAGCCAAATCGGTCCAGCCATTCCGGAGTTTTAGTGAGACTAACGAACAGCAATTCATTTTTATATATAAGATAATACATAACTTTGTAAAAGCAGACAAGTCTGGTAGTATCCATCTATATATATAAAAATTAAACCCGCTTTCCGTTGTCACGACATAACATGAAAACGGCTTGACCGATTTGGCTGAAAATTAGAGGGAAGGTAACTTAGACCCAGGAGAAGGTTTTAGGATAGTTTTTGTCACCATCCGGCTACGGGACGCGCGTGAAACCGCGAGCGAAAGCTAGTACTTCATAAACTTAAATAATATAAATAGTAGCATATGACATGCATTCTTGAGAGCTATGATATCAAGTCAGTTATTTTCGGTAATACATATCTAAAACTATATGCTATCATTTTTAACACACAAAATGATGTATTTTTTGTGCATGTCTTAAATAATCTAATCCATGGAATTCAAATTACTCTAAAGTTGATACTTAGTAGGAAGTTCAAGATGAGAATATATATTTGATTCATCCTCTAAGCCTTTTTCCCAACTATGTTGGGGTTGGCTTCCAGTCTAACTGAAATACATATTTGATTAAAGAAAATTGTTGATTCAGAAAAAAAATTACTGTTGGAGAAATTATCATAAAACTAAAGAAATATATTGCCTAAACACTACATAAGAATAAAATCAGGCTCATATGGACGGATTCAGCGTTCATGAATCACAGTTACTTTTCAATACATAACACTGGCAAAGTAAAATAACATATAAAAACGCAAAATATAAATATGGAATTTTCATGGAAAATAATTAACTTAAGCCAATACTGTTACCTACATCATTTAAAGCTAAGAAAGTAAAATCTTAACAATATTAGTGCAATAACACTACAATCATAGTATAAAAAAAGAAAAGTTACACACAAAAGAAAAAGTTACATGTTATTAATACTATGCATATGAAACTTTTTGTTCATAAGCATCGTCTTCATTCCAATACTCCTGATCAGCCAGTGTGGAATGGCGGAGGTTGCACCAGCGTGCTCCGAATCTTAAAATAATTATTATCACCAAGAGTACAAATAGAGAGAGGACTGCTACTGCAGGATATATCATCAAAAAGGCCATGATTAAATGTCACTTTCTCGTTTATGCAGCTCTAAATATTCCTGTGAAGAAGTTAGCGGCTGCTGAGATGCCGACGGAGGCAGGTTGTGTTGAGGGCCTTTGGAGTAATCTTCACTATCCTCACTGTAAGGATGGACGTAATGAACTTGTTGGAAGTTGCTCTCAAGCTCTGTGAGGTCCAGAGGTGGCTGTTTGTGTGGTGTAGCTGACCAGATTGACACAAGCCAGCGATTGCCTGGAGAACAATGAACACTGGTTATTAAGTGATAAGTTTTCAGTTAATGTGTTGATAGTCAACATTTTGATGGCAAGGTTATAGTGTCCGACCGCATGTTCAGTTTCGGTTTTGGTTGGAAACTACAAGGTTACACCATTTAAATCATGTCTACTGTACGTTGCTTTGTTTTCCCAAAATTTTAAAACTTAAGTTACATAAAAATATAAGAATACCTTATTTATGAAAGTTTACCTGTATGTTTGTCCAGCCAGTAGTCCGAGTACCTGGAGCAGGAGCACACGACGTTCAGTATAATAAGAAAGCCGAGGATCACCGAGCAAATTGCAATGGCTATGTAAAACGGAGTGAAATCACCGATTTTTGAAACGATAGGGTTTATAGCCTTGTAGGTCCCATTCCCTGTAAAGTAAGTGTTAAATTCAGATGCCGACATTCTTATCAAACTGGTGCCCACCTGTTGAAGAAAAAATCCCAATCAGGAACTTGTAACGAACACTGTTTATGTAGAAAAGCGGCTGACCGCGCCTAAACCCAACGGTTGCTAGGAATGTAGGGCGTGGTAAGTACCAAATTATTTACAAGTTTTTACGTCGATCACTTCAATTGTAGGCAGTATTTTTGAAGTTTACTTCTATTGTACCATATGGAACTCAGGTTTTAGTCAGTATCACAGATTTAATGGGAAACAACAAATACACAAACAAATTAACAAATTGTAAACGTACTTAACGTACCGCTTGCTCAGGGGGGAGACCAGGGGCTGGTCACTGCCGTACTTGACTAGATTTCGGTAAAAAATTTAGAAAAGCGCCATCTGCAATCCTCTTCCTAAAGTATTTAATATCTTCAAGTGATAATAGATGGCTCTTTAATCAAAAATTAACTTCCATAAAATATCACTAAAATTATTGAAATCTAAAAATTATTTTATATATTAGTATTACGTAGGAAATCTATCAATTATTTTTATTAAATCTGTACACTATTTTATATACATAAATTATTTTTCTATAATTATTTTTTTGGTTGGCAATAAACCGTGCCAACTGCCAATGCTGAAGTTAGAATTTGAATTTTAATGGCGAGTACAGTACATACAATTTGTGTGTTAAGTTTTCGTCCATTTAAGTGTTTTCTGCTGTTGACTTGCGTTGATTTGAGTTTTACTCATCCGCTGTGTTTTCGGTGAATTAGTGAGTGAGTTGAGCTGTGCTCCTCTGTTTCATTGTTTCACATAACTTGCGAAAAGACGCCATTAGTGTTTAGTATTATTTGCGATAAAGACGCCTTTTGTGATATTTGTGAAATAGACACTGTTATTGTGTTATTAGCGATTAGAGACGCTTGTTTGAGTGCATATAATCATGCCGAGGCGGTGCGAATTGGGATGTTCACACAACCCGGGTAAGTGCTTTCTTTATCAAGTTCATAGTACCTAGGGCCCGATTCTGTTAATAGTATCATTAAGTTATTAATATCAAAATTGAATAGAAATTAAATCGCAATATCAGTTTTAACCATTTCGGGCATTCTGCTACTAATATTTATAAGACCAATCGTATTCCAACGACATTCGATTGGTTGCTATTGGTCTGCCGTTTTGGTTTATAGGTACATATTACCATATTATTCTTAGTCTATATTGCCATATTGCCTCAAAGTCGTGGTGGCCTAGTGGGTAAAGAGCCAACCTCACAAGTATGAGGGCGTGGGTTCGATTCCAGGTCAGGCAAGTACCCATGCAACTTTTCTAAGTTTGTATGTACTTTCTAAGTATATCTTAGAAACCAATGACTGTGTTTCGGATGGCACGTTAAACTGTAGGTCCCGGCTATCATTTAACATCCTTGGCAGTCGTTACGGGTAGTCAGAAGCCAGTAAGTCTGACACCAGTCTAACCAAGGGGTATCGGGTTGCCCGGGTAGCTGGGTTGAGGAGGTCAGATAGGCAGTCGCTCCTTGTACAGCACTGGTACTCAGCTGAATCCGGGAATTATTCCCAATAGTCCCTCTAGCTGTCCTCCACAATTGTCTTCCAGTTATCACCGGGTGACAATTTGTGCCGACTGTTCCCTTTGAAAACTGACTAGAGGGACAAATGGGAAGTCTATTTCTCAGTTGTCACCGGGGTGACATTGCTACGGTTCCTTCTTCCTTCCTAAGAAAAAAATTACCATAGATTTCAGGTTTTTATTTATTATGTTACATAGAATCACAAAAAATATATATATTATTATTTTAACTAACACAATGTCAACAGGCTTACAAAATCGATTTTTTATAGTAGTTAATACTACTATAAAAACAAAACAACATTATGTTTCCTATAATAGGCACAATCACAGATAACTTTAATTAATACTAATCACAGATAATCACTAATGGTTAAGTTAAAAGTGCTTATTAGTCGCATGCTTATTTGTAACACAGTTTGTAATCTTGTTAAATTAAATAAAATTAAGAAAACGATTGGTGTTAATAGAAATTAATAATATGTGATGTACCTATTAAAGGAAACACAATGTTGTTTGTTATAAGAAATAAAACCTGAAATCTATGATAATTACATTTTTTTTCTTTGGAAGATTCTATGTAGCATAATAAATAAAAACCTGAAATCTATGGTAATTACATTTTTTTCTTTGGAAGGAAGAAGGAACCGTAGCAAATGTCACCCCCGGTGACAACTGAGAAATAGACTTCCCATTTGTCCCTCTAGTCAGTTTTCAAAGGAACAGTCGGCACAATTGTCACCCGGTGATAACTGGAAGACAATTCCCGCTATCACCCCGAGGACAGCTAGAGGGACTATTACTACATAGTATAAAACAAAGTCGCTTTTTCTGTCATGTGTCATGTTGTATGTCCCTATGAACGCTCAAATCTTTAAAACTACGCAACGGATTTTGATGCGGTTTTTTAATAGATAGAGTAACTCATGAGAAGGTTTTATGTATAATAACATCTATTAAATAATGGAGAAATACTGTTACCCGTGCGAAGCCGGGGCGGGTCGCTAGTTGGGAATAATTCGAATCGGTTAGACTGGAAGCCGACCCCAACATAGTTGGGAAAAGGCTCGAGGATGATGATATTGCCATATTGCAATCGTAAATCGTTTGCAGACAATATGATTCATTATTGAATCACAGAAAAGGATAAACACGTTTATTTAAAAGAAAAATAGTGGAATGCCACATACGCTTCAATCGTAATTGAGTCGTGATTGGATCTCAGTCGGATGTGAATCGCATGTCGCTAAAGTAAAATTAGCAGGGCAGGATTCTGCGCAATTTTTCTTTGAAATAAACGTTTTTATCCTTTCTGTCATTCAATAATGAATCATTTTGTCTGCAAATGATTTACGATTGCAATATGGCAATATAGACTAAGAATATTATGGTAATATAGACCAAAATGGCAGACCAATCGCAAACCAATCGAATGTCGTTGGAATACGATTGGTCTTATATTAGTAACAGAATGCCCGATATGGTTAAAAAAGCTGTTGCGATGCAATTTCTATTCAATTTTGACATTATTAACTTAACAGAATCGGGCCCCAGAATCGTGCTCCTGAAAGCTCCTAGTCATCCGGATAAACTTGTCATCACGGGAGATACCAACTCAGTCAATTATAAGGTTGGGCGTTTAGAGAAACACAGTTCCTTACGAGTAACCATTTATTACTGAATCCCATATGAAATGATACATGATTTAATAAGATAGACATACATAGATAGACACGCGCACACATACATAGGTAATAGGTATTCATTCATACATACACTATACAATATCAGCATACAAACTTCATATTTTTGTAATTTATTTTTCAGGTGTGACACAACATCAATTTCCACACCCAGAAAAGAATCCTGAGTTATTCAAAGCCTGGGTTAATATAGTTGGTGGAAAACTGGAGACTGCAGATGATATCAAATTTTACAGAAAGCGAGTCATCTGTGACATACATTTTGCAGACAAGTTTAAGAATCGCAACAACCGTTTAAATAACATAGCTGTTCCTACTCTCCATCTTCAGGGTAAGATTTAGATCTTTATTCTTGAACTAGATCGCAATGCCACCTACTGAGTTAAAATTGCCATTAAGAAAACAAAATTCTTAATTATTCACAATTAAACTGAACTGAAATCTTTTAGGCCACCTGTTTGCAGTATATTAATATTTAATTGGATATAAAATGCAGTTCATTCACCCCTTAACCAACTCGGTGAAGGTTGTTGTTTAGTGGGATCTTAGACTTGTTTTACTATTTCCAGGTGCTCCATCACAAGATGCTCATATGCCTCCTGCAACTCCACATATACCAACTGAACTTCCTATGCCTGAACATAATATATGGAATCTGCCTTCTACATCAAAGCAAATAGTCACTGGTACGTAAATGCTTGGCTACCTACATTCTCAAATTATGTTTAACTAGCTGCCATAATTAAATACTGCATTTTTTATAATAATAATCCCCATGGGGCCACCTTGACGTGATGGGGAAGGCATGAACGCTTAAAGAAGTCAGTAAGAACTAGACGACCCTGTGCCAATTGGTAAACATGAGGTACCATCAGAAAATATAGTCATAACACCTCGGCTAACCCTTTCCAACTAACGGTCCCAACTTCCCAACTAACCTTCCCTTTCCCTTTACCTTCTCTTCAGTGTCTGATAAAATATATATCTTATTACTTTAAAATATGTACTCTGCAGTCACCTTCTCTCTTTCACCTCTTAACTTTTCTTTTCTTAAGTTTTAAAACATTGCTCCTAATATAATTTAATGCGACTACGAAATAGAGTAATAATACCCCAGGCGGGTACCGGAGCTAATCGCGATGGAGAATCCCGCCCCTTTGTATTCTGGGTGGGGCGACGCTTTTAAATTTCATTTTTTCATAGATACCTTTAAGGCCACCTGTTTGCAGTATAGTAATATTTAATTGGATATAAAATACTGTTCATTCACCCTTAACCAACTCGGTGAAGGTTGTTGTTTAGTGGGATCTTAGACTTGTTTTACTATTTCCAGGTGCTCCATCACAAGATGCTCATATGCCTCCTGCAACTCCACATATACCAACTGAACTTCCTATGCCTGAACATAATATATGGGATCTGCCTTCTACATCAAAGCAAATAATCACTGGTATGTAAACGCTTGGCTACCTACATTCTCAAATTATGTTTAACTAGCTACCATAATTAATTACTGCATTAAGTAATATGTAACTGTTGTGTAGTCATTACAAACACACTTCAACTTGATTTATTGTAATGACAATTTAGGTTAATAATCCTCATGTAACTCACACTAGTAATTTTGATGTTTACAATGACAATGGTGAATTATTATTATTTTATTTTCAGCTGCACCTCCCAATGCGTGTGTTATAGCAGCAGAACATAATTATTGCAGTAAACATGGTATACAACAAAGACGGAAACTTAAAGGAGACAAAAGTAAGTGCCAATGTAGTTTATACCATAAGATATCCAAAAAAAATGTTTATACATAGGCTACTTTTATCTGGGTGTGGAAAGTAGTAAAGTAAAAGTTTTTTTTTTTTTGCAGAAAAACTGAAATCAACTTCATCGCTGGAGAATGAATTAAAGATTTCAAGATTCCAAATGAAGAATTTAAAAACCGAAATTATTCGGTTACGTAAACGGAGTAGTAGTTTGAAAGAAAGATTAGCCAGCGTTGATAAAATTAGCAATACAAATTGTTTAAAAAAAATAACGAGAAATATGACAACTGCAGCAAAAATATTCACAAACATGCAGTACACCCAAACTCACAAGAGAGCTCGTGGGCGGAGGTTTACTTTAAAGGAAAAAGTTTTGTCTCTCCATGTACAAAAAGAGTCCCAAGAGTTATACTCTTTTATATAAATACTTTACATTGCCCTCTATAAAATCATTAAAAAGGCTTCTTGCGAAAATTGAAATAGAGTCGGGGCTAAATAAGTTTTTATTCATAAAAATGAGAAAGACTGTGAAGGAATTAAGTCCAGAAGATCGCCTCTGCTGTCTTATTTTTGACGAGATGTCAATATCGCCGCAGATCCATTACGACGGATCTAAGGATAAATTAAAGGGATTCGCTTGGCGTAGTAAAAAAATTGCTGACCATGTTTTAGTTTACATGGTCAAAGGATTAAAGAAAAAATTTAAACAGCCTGTTGCATACTTTTTTACAAATTCTGTTAACAAAGCAGAATTAAAAGCCTTGACTATAAAAGTCATTAAATATGTTCAGGGTACAGGGCTTAATATTTTGTGCACAGTGTGCGACCAAAGCACAGTAAATGTCAGTGTAGTGAATGAAATTATTGAAGATAGTAGAATAAAATTCATAAAAGAAAATAAGGAATGGAGACATGATGTAATGGAAGTAGGGAAATCTAAAATTATCCCATTATTTGATGTCCCTCATTTATTGAAAGGGGTAAGAAACAATTTACTTACGAAGGACTTAAAATATTTCGACTTCGAAGAAAAGGTTGAAAAGACGATAAAATGGGAATATTACCAGAAAATTTATGAAGCGGACAAATTACATGGTGAATTAAAAATATGTCAGAAACTAACTGATGAACATATTTATGTGGAGAAAATAAAAAATGAAGGTCAAACACGCAACCCAAATTTTTAGCCGCAGTGTTGCTACAGCTGCAGAACATTTATCTGCTAGGGCGATTTATCTAATGAGTGCCGCCAAGTAATTACATTTACCAAAATGA
Source organism: Helicoverpa armigera (assembly GCF_030705265.1). Lineage (NCBI taxonomy): Eukaryota > Metazoa > Arthropoda > Insecta > Lepidoptera > Noctuidae > Helicoverpa > Helicoverpa armigera. The sequence continues at coordinate 3,271,067 of NC_087120.1, read as the reverse complement.
TGGACAATTTATTTGATTCCTTAAATTCAAGCTCATTTAATATGATACATGGAAAAATGTATAAATGTGGTGTTAGAAACAATTCTCCTCATCATGAATTATGGGAAAATGCCAAAAAGGTATTAAAATCAATAAAATTTATTAAAGTTAAAAAAGAAAAGGAAAATAAAATAAGATTAATTGAAACGAGTTCGGTACCTTCAATAAAAATTTTATACGTACTATTGAGGGCATGCAACAGTTGTGGAAAATATTATCCCAAAATATTTATTTGATACAATGATGACCAGAAACTTTAACCAGGACCCACTGGAAAATTTTTTTGGGAACATTAGAAGTTTTGGGGTGAGGAATACGGCACCCAACACAATTAGCTTTGAAGGTGCCTATAAATCACTTCTTTTAAATAATTATAACTCACCCCATTCACTTAACGCTAACTGTGAAAATGATGACAATGATTGTCTTCAGACATTGAGTTTCTTTTTGGAAGACAAACTTTTAGAAAACACTTCTAATGTTCCCAGTAATGAGGTTCTACCATTTCAGCAAGAAGAAAATGACGAAATTGAGGTGCCTTTTATAAATTTAAATTCTGAGCCTGCTGATGCTGGTCAGGCCAATTATGTATGTGGGTGGGTGCTGGCTAAATGTTTTAAAAAAGTTGCTAAATCATGCAGGCACTGCAAAACTGAACTAACTGGCGACAGTCAATTAAAATCAAATAGTTATATAAGGGCAAAAGAATATACAAAAGGAAAACATTGTCTGTTGTATCCCAATATAGTGGCGGAAAAAGTTTTAAAGACATACAAAATATTGTAGTAGAAATTTTGAAAAGAATGTGCCAAAACTAAATTAAAAGAAAAGATAAAAATGTTTTAGACATATTTGTGGATTATCCTTTCACCTGCGATATCCACAAGATAGAATTAAGAAATGTTTTGAAAACATTACAATAAATATTTTGGTATATAGTTGGTGCCGCTCAATTAATCGAATTTTATCAGGTAAAATCCAATATCGTGATGAGGATGATGAAACTAAACTTTCAGCACAAATTTATTACAATAAACATAAACATAAGTAAATATGATTTTTATTTAATTCCAGGTCGCCTACTAAGTACTTTCTAAATGTTCCTACATAACGTTGTTCTGTTGAGTTGTAGTAATCTGTGTTGTATTTCCATATTTCAATAAATAACTATTTTCTACATTCTGTGGCTATATTTTGTAAGTACGTACGTATGAACAAATTCCCTAGAATATCTATAGACGGTTATTCGTCATCTCGACACTAAACTCACCACGAATGTGTCGAGTTGGTGAAACTCAAAATTTGTACATTTATCATGTCGTCAACTCGCCACGTCAAGATTTTAATTCGTGTCCAGTTAGTGAAACTTAGATTTTATCACTTTTATGTTTTCGCCAAGTTTGGGAATCAACTTTTCGCGTTTCAAACGTTTGCAAAATGGACGTTCAGTGGCCGATGATGTTTGTGACACAATGTATCCAGTTGGCGAAAACATAAAAGTGATAAAATCTAAGTTTCACTAACTGGACACGAATGAAAATCTTGAGTGGCGAGTTGACGACATGATAAATGTACAAATTTCGAGTTTCACCAACTCGACACTTTAATGGTGAGTTTAGTCTGTCGAGATGACGAATAACCTGTAGACAATACTGATGTATACATGTGTGTGAAATGGGATGTACGCACACATAAACAATTTGTTTCGGCAGACGATACCAGATGGCGCTTCAAAAATCGTTTGAAGGTTGCAGAAAAAAATCGAAGTGGGTTCTCTATTCCCAATCTATTTACTATACTCTATGGGGGAGACACTCCGTACATTTTGACAGCTAAGTGAATGAAGAGTCGCCACCTTTTATTTGGCCCGGAAACTATTTACTATCTAAAAGATACTTTAAATTACCAACAGATGGCACTACACTATAATCGTTTTTGTTTGTCAATATAAAATTATTTATGCAATATTAATTAGAGAAAAGTATGAGGAAAATATTAGACACTTAAAAAAAAGATAAAATAGGCGAATAAATTAAATACGGTTTGAAAAAGCACAAATATCAATTTTAATCTAAAAAGACCTGGTGTCAGTATTCCAAGTAACTTAACAAAACCGATCATCGATCATAACAAAATCTCAATATGGCGGTTTTTGCATTCTGCGTACACGCGTATAAAAAGTAATAATACATAATAATTATTTGTTTTCCTTCGACCTTTTACTATATTAACGATGACATTTTCTATTAGGGTAAGTAGCATAATGTAACTATAACGATAACCAATGTTATAGTTACATGGTGCTATTTACCCTAATAGAAAATGTTATGAATATGATGCATATATATTTTTATAGCTATAGCTATGTAGGTAGTTCGGGGCCAATTTAGAGAGAGATGGCGCATTGACAAATAGGTTTGCATGATTATCACGCAAGAGGGCTCTCTTTTCCCTATATATTACTTTACTCTTTGCGCTTGCTTCATACAAGCGTCATTCCACAGAATAAAAATATGTGAATGAACTGAACATTCTAAGCTCGATGGAACTGAATTGGTGACTTGGCGAGTGCATTGACTTATAAACTATATGGACTGGAAATACCATCGATATTCAGGGTTACTTGTAAGTAGAATGCATCCTTTCATGAGGTGACAGTATAGGTCAATACGGACAAATTTGACCGTGGGATACACTGGGCAAAAGTTAACCCGTTTCAAGATAATCGAATTTCAAGATCTTTTCTTAACAAGTCGTCAAGGTACACGTATACATTTTTATTATCAGTTAAAAGTCTCGTTTTTGCGGATTTTTGTGTGTTTTGTGCCTTTTTGGATAGCTGGATAAATGTAGATGTTTTTTAAGTATTCTGCACAAAAAAATGAAGAGTAATATTTTTGAGAAAATAGCTAGGTACTAAAAAAGTAATTGCTGTTCGCTATAATTTCCTCTGTGATTTGTACAGTTTAATGGTTTGTTATTATGAAGTGATTCATCTTCTATCCAAATACACACAAAAATCAACAAAAAACGAGACTTTTGACTAATAATAAAATGCACACAGAAATGCACTGCAGCCCAAAAATAGCCCAAAATAGCAAATCAGAGCGATTTTGACACCTGCGTCAGATGGACGTCTATGAAACGACAATGTAAAATAGAAAATACATATCAAGGAATTAACTTACACATATTAACTATTCGAGAGTCAAGTTAGTAAAATTACACGCTGTTCATGCTATTACAACGCTTGTATGTCATACTTTTCATTTATAATTCAGTTTTACAAATATACATTATTTGTTTCCCGCCATCTTAAAATTATAGATTTAAAAATCGTACAGAAACAGATGTGCCATAAAACTGGTAGTAGGTGCGAAATATCAATGAAAACAGACTTCACTTTGTCATGGCATGTTCTTACTTTCAAGAAAAAATAATATGACGTCGTATGTATTTCGTTACTGTAAAAACACTAGGTACAAGAAATATCAGCGCATCATCAGGGACATTTTTATAATTCTTTCACCATTAGAAGGCTACATTATTTGTTAGTAGCATAGGCTATATAACGGATATATAACGGTGCGGGCTTCCCCACATTCTTAAAAACAACATATGTCGACGTATGTTGTTCTGACCATAGACATAATATTAGTAAACAGGACTGCGCATATAAACCCAAAAAACGAGCCGAGTGAAACAGTTAGTACGGAGGCTGTCTGTCCCTTTCTAATAGGGTGACTATGAGATTAAGCTATGTGAGACAAATCCGAATTTGCTAAGATTATTAAACACAGATTAGTATTGAAGTTTTAACTTACGCAGTTTGTGACCTTAAGATACTAATAAAGGCTTTTAATAATTAGCGGAAATTAGCAGTATAAAAGCAGGAAGATTCGAAGTGAAGACTGTTTTTTTGTATTTCTATTTCATATATAGACTGCTGAGCCATTTATGTCGCCTTTCTTCATTTTTTGGGAAGCTATAACAATAGTATAACAGTTTTAAAATCCATCACCCATATTTTGACTCGTTACAAGAATTCATGGGCACCCTAGTTGTTTGGTTTACGAAAATGTTATTATTAACTAACCTGTATAACGATATAAGAAACGCAACACTTTTTCACCATTTTAATAGTTTAAATTGATTTAATACAAAATAATTTATACAAAATTTTAAATGCTGATTACGCGCCAAGAATGTTCAGGGTTACCGTTAGAAAATAAAAAAAAAGCAAAATAAAAATTTATGTTGTTTATGTTTTAATAATAAATACGAATAAATTAATGCGATTGTTATTAATTTGTTGACTTACAATTGTTAAAATAAGATAAAAATATAAGTGATTCAATTGTTTTTTGGGAAGACAAAAGTTTTGATGACAACATTTTTTTATGCTGGCAAGGTGTTAGAAAGAGACAAACAGCCTCCGTTCGAACTATCCCTCTCGGCTCGGATTTGCCTCTGTGTATTATGCAACCAATTTAGTACCTTATTGCGTTAGAATAGAGTTCATTTTCGTAAATATATATTTTGAGCGTGCGCAATCTTGTTTAGTAATATTATATCTATGGTTCTGACATAATAAGCCATACAAGTCTAAGATTTATTATTTTTAAGAAAAAAAAACATCGTAATTAACATTCAATAATCCTTAAAAATAAGTTCACTTAGATATATATAAACTTTTTGAGTAATGAAGAATGTAGGCAAATCATTGACTTATAGCTATATGGACTGGAAATACCTACCTACCTACGAAAAAAACGTGCATACCTACAATCTGCAGTGGCGCTTAAAATGACTGCCATAATGCCATTGCTAGGGTTGTACCGCTACCGGATTCAACGAGTATCGATATTGTATTCTAGTTAGTACGTACGAGTCTTACTGGGTGCATAAAAATAACCGAGTATAATTAATTTGTTCGTCATAGAACTAACTATCACATTAACTTCACTGATACCAATAACATAAAATCAACCAAAAGGGAGGAGTCATTTCAGTAGGATGATCCCTTTTTTTTAAAAAAAAAACACAAATTCAAAGTAATTACCTATTTATTATTTCAAATAGCCCTATGAAAGTTCTTTCGAAACGTCAGACTAGTTCATCATTATCATCATCTCAGCCATAGGACGTCCACTGCTGAACATAGGCCTCCCCCTTAGTTCTTCACAGAAACCTGTTGGAGGCGACCTGCATCCAGCGTCTTCCGGCGACCTTTATAAGGTCGTCTGTCCACCTTGTTGGTGGACGTCCTACGCTGCGCTTGCTAGTCCGTGGTCTCCACTCCAGCACTTTTCGGCCCCATCGGCCATCTGCTCTGCGAGCAATATGGCCTGCCCATTGCCACTTCAACTTGCTAATCCTGTGGGCTATATCGGTGACTTTGGTTCGTCTACGAAACACCGAACATAGCCCTCTCCATAGCTCGTTGAGCGACTTTGAGCTTAGAGATAGTGAGAGACCACGTTTCGGTGCCGTAAGTCATCACTGGTAACTACGCAATATCTTTTCGTCAGACATACCTCAGTGCCTCAAGACGAAAGTCTACAACCAGACTAGTTGCAGGGTGCCAAAGATGCCGAAACGCCATAGACAGAAGCCCCTGAAGAAGAATCCGCAAGAAACGCCATAGATACTCTCTTTAAAAAAATACAATTATTTACAATCGTTTTCAAGCTATTCATGAGAAAGTTATTATTAAAGTTATTTGAGCCGAGTTCTATGTACCCAATCTATAAATTATTTTGATTGATGATATGAAAAATATTTTTTTAAGGAAAATGTCTGACGAGTGACGACCAATGGTGACGACATTAACCAAACTTTCATAAACATATAAACAGTACCTATACTACGCGCGGCGAATCATGATCCCTATGACAGTTCGTTAGCGCTTAACATTGTAGTGACGTCCTGTCACAACAAATCCTTTACAGGCCCATTAAAAAATCGAAAAAATCATAATTGTATACATTTGTAATTTATAAAAATGAATATCAAGAAATTATTTCGTAATTTTCGGATATAATGGAAAAAAACTCAATGCAAATGTCCATGGTACGTGCTGCAAAAGTTACGTCGTCAAGCTGTCATCGAAAAAAAGGGACACATCCATAAACAAAATATCGATAATTTGTTCGAAAAAATTTACCAATGCCTTGAGTTTGTATTTTATTTATTTAATCAATCTGAATCTGATACAGGGTCAAGCGGATCTTCAAAATCTGAGTCTGAACTGCAGCTATCCATGGCCTTTATTATTAACGGATGGTCAATATTATTGTCGAATTGTACATCTCGATTTTAAATTGTAATAAAAAATAATGTATAGTAAAATCTATACCAATATTATAAAGCTGAAGAGTTTGTTTGAACGCGCTAATCTCAGGAACTACTGGTCCGATTTGAACAATTCTTTCGGTGTTAGATAGCCCATTTATCGAGGAAGGCTATAGGCTACTCGGCTTTATCCGGGTTCGTGCAGAGGTACCCACGGAATGCGGGTGAATCCGCTGGCAGAAACTAGTAAAATATAATAAGGCCGTTGAATTCAATGAAATGCACCTGGCTGAATGACATGACCTTTGCCTAACAGTATTTTATCGCAGTTTCGCATCACTATTACAACTGTCAGTTGAAACGTCATAGCGTAGAGGTCAGTGCGTCATAGGGATCATCATTCGCCGCGCGTAGTATAAATAGGAAATATTTTATATTGGAACTAGTTCTTACTACAGCCTGGCAAGGTCATCTCCCCAACGGGGCCCAACAGTGCCAAGGTCTGCCGGGGCTGCGGGAATGTTCGAAAGAGTTACCGAGGCCCTGGTACATAAAAGTAGGTGTTTTGAGTACCAAGGCCGCGGTAACTCCGACGGAACACGACAGAGCCACTACCATGACACCTAATTTTGTTTCAAGTAAAATCTTTTGAAATATTAACAACGTCCCCAATTCCTCCATCCTAAATGCCTAAAAATATTATTTTAGTCATCTATTTATTTTCAAACATATATTTTACAATTTTAAATATTAAATATAAAAATAAAAAACATTTAAAAATATAAAAAATAGGTTGCCACCAATATCGGGCACAGGGTCCAAGGTACCGGTGGTTAGGGTCCCAGAGACAGGAACCTCCTCACAATACGTGCCGTATCAAGGAGTACTGCCTTCTGAATCAGTCCCTTGATCCAGCCGCCCAACGAGAGCCTCCTGAGGTGTTCGTCGAGGCTCTTGGCTATTAAACCATTGGCCGTAACGACAATCGGCACAACAACAGCCGTGTTGACACTCCACATGGCGACAACCTCGTGCGCTAAGTCGAGATACTTTATTTGTTTCTCTTTCTCAGCTTTCACAAGGTTCTCGTCATGCGGAACGGCGACATCGATTATCATCGCGCGGCGCGCTAATCGATCTATCACCACAATATCAGGCTTATTGGCTACAATAGTCCTGTCAGTGATGATAGATCGATCCCAGTACAACGTGATATGGTCCTTTTCGAGAACTGGGTCGGGCGCATACTTGTAGTACGGTACCTCAAGGTCTACAAGGTTGAATTGCAGAGCAAGCTGCTGGTGGATGATCTTGGCCACTTGGTTATGTCTGTGCAAATATTCACCATTAGCCAAACGAGAACAACCAGATATAATATGTCTGATAGACTAAAGACCCGGATGGTGACATGCCCGACATATGTCAACCGTCCCGTCTTTCACGATATATCTCCGGTAGTTATTCGTAAGGATAACTTTGTCCATAATTGCACATACAAACCCTTCGGTTTCTCCAAACAGGTCACCGAAGCGTAGCCAAGATACGGACGCTTTGAAGTCTACATCGGGGCCATGAAGAGCCCCGAAGAAGCGTCCGTGTAGCTGTTTGCTCTGCCATACCTCCTTGCGATCGTGGGTAGTTAGTAGGGCTTTCAATACCGGTATTACGGGATCCCGTAATACCGTGATCACGGATATATTTTGGTCTTTTGTCAATACCGGTATTGACGAGCCAATACCGTGATTACGGTATTACAATCTTTTTTATAATTTTAATTATTGTGGTTTGTTGTAATTTGTAATAAGTAGCAGGAAGTTGTATTAAGATAAATAACTACGAGCCTTTTTCCGCCAATCTACTTGGCAACGCTGCAGGGACTCCAGAACAGACCAGATTTCAACCGAGTCAAAGGCCTTCTCATAGTCCACAAATGCTAGACACAGGGGCTGATTATACTCTTCGGTCTTCTGCATAATATGCCGCACTGTGTGGATGTGGTCTATGGTGCCGTATCCGCTCCGAAAGCCAGCCTGCTCAGGTGGTTGGAATTCGTCGAGTCTTCGCGCAAGTCGGTTCGTGACCACTTTTGAGAACAGCTTATATACGTGGCTTAGGAGGGAAATGGGTCGATAATTCTTCAGCAGGGTTTTGTCTCCCTTTTTGAAGAACAGGACGATAACACTCCTACTGCACGCCTCTGGAGTTCCCCCTTCAAACAGGACGGCGTTAAAAAGCTTCTGGAGCTCCCCCAGGACGGGCTTACCTCCTGCTTTTAATACCTCTGTAGTAATGCCATCCTCGCCAGGAGCTTTTCCATTTTTGAGCTGTCTCAGAGCGATCTCGATTTCACCACTGCTGACTTCTGGCAGGTCTTCGGTGAAATGGCGTGTTAATGTGGCTCTTGAATCCTCATTTCCGGGATCAGGTTGAGATGCATGCGATGCGTATAACCGGCCATAGAAGTTTTCCACTTCCGAAAGGACTGGCACCGAAAAAATGACTTCTCCACTGGTTGTGGTCAGCTTCGTCAAGTGGCTTCTTCCAAGAGATTGTACGAACACCTTTGACCCCCGATTCAGCTCAATTGCTCATTCAAAGTCAAGAGTATTGGAGCACTGGAGGTAGCGTCGTACGTGCTTGTTGATCTCTTGGTTTAGAGCCCGCTTAGTTGATGAAGTGACAGACGGGTTTTCACGTCGTTTCTTCATAAGCCCTAAAGTCTCTTCCGAAAGCTTTGATTTCTTGCCCTTACGCTGCATGTTACAGAATCTCGAACCTTCCTCCCTAAGGATCCGAAATATATATTCGTGGTTCTGGTTAACGTCTGTTGTGGTTTCCACGGCGGCAAATCGGTTCTCCAAATTTGACTGGAACGTTTCAGATCCAGAAATGGTTTGGAGCAGTGTTGGTCGAGCCTGGCCTTCCATCTGACTGAAACGTTCGGCCTTGAATTTGATATTCAGAGAGCCTCGGACAAGTCGGTGATCGCTACTGGTATTAAACCTATTGATCACGGAGACGTCTCTGACTATGTGCTTCTTGTTCGTCATGATGAAGTCGATCTCATTTTTAGTCATAGTGTCGGAGCTATGATTGGACGCTTTTTGAAACTAAAGGATTGTGTTTTAAAAGTTTTAATCGATCTAAAATTAAACTTCGATTTCGAATTAGACGATTTCGATTTGACAATATTAAAAAATATTTACAACAGCCTTTCTGTAGTCAAACTGTATTAGAAATTTGTAAACGGGATACCAATTTACTAAAAGCGGATATTGCGCTAAAATTTATGTTGACGAAGTTAGATCGAAGGTCAAGCTAATGACTTAAGCCAAAATCTTGCAAAAGCACTTCGAAGACGCATAAAGGAGCTATTAGGAGTAATGCAATATTTGCATGACCGACAATACCGTGATCACGTGATCACGGTATTGAAATTTCTAATACCGGTATTGAAAAAATCCGGTATTTGAAAGCCCTAGTAGTTAGTACGACAGGTTTGCGCCAGTGCTCATTTGCCAGCGACAGCGGGGTGAGTCCTCTGTCCACTGCCACCATAGCACGGTGCATACCCACGTCGCTTTTGAGAAAATATTCTCTGACTGTACACCTCATGGTTGTGGACCGTCTTTGCATTTAAAAAGCCTCGTCCTCCACATTTCCGTGGGATGTACAGTCTCATCACTGACGATCGTGGGTGATGCATTCGTTCTGCGGTCAGCAGTGTGCGGACTTTCCTATCCAGGGTGTCCAATTCAGTTTGAGTCCATTTGAGTATGCCGAAAGAGTACATCAGGACTGGCATGACCCAACCATTAAAGGCGCGAACCTTGTTGCCTCCCGATAAGGAACTTTTTAGAACCTTATTCAGGCGGCCAAAGAAACGCTCCCGTAATGACTGTTTCATGACAGCCACATTGATGCCTAACCCCTCCGCCATACCCAGGTATTTATATGTATCGTTTGCGGAGAGTGATCTCAGGTTTATATTATCTGAGAGTTGTACTCCCTCAGATTCCACAATTCCCCCTCGCTTTACATGCATGACTGCATATTTGTCCACACCAAATTCCATCCTGATGCAACTACTGAAAGTTTCAGTGACCTTCAGTAGCTTCATCAGCTGCAATTCTGTGGTGGCAAACAGTTTCAGATCGTCCATGTTAAGCGAATGGGATATAACCTGACCCCCTCTCCGCAAAGGATAGCCCAACCCCGAGCCCTCAAGCAATGTGCTCAGAGGGTTCAAGGCCAGGCAAAACCAAAGTGGACTCAAACTGTCACCCTGGAAAATTCCCCGCTCGATCTTAATAGGATCGCCGGTCCCTTCAATTTCTCGACATCCTGATAGTGGAGAACCGTTCTCCATTGCTCCATACATGACGCAAGAAAGGCGCGTAGAGTTGAGTTTATTTTATACAACTCCAATACCCTCTTAAGCCATGTATGGGGGACCGAGTCGTAGGCCTTCTTATAGTCTATCCAACATGTCGACAAATTCTTTCGGGATCGCCGAACCTGGTGGCTGATGACCATATCGGTGAGGAGCAGCTCCTTAGTAGCACGGGACCCCTTCTTACATCCATTTTGAGAAGTTGACATAATTGAATATTTTTCAATATGTTGATTTATTTTTAATCTCAAAATAGATGTAAGAAGTTTATAGACCGTCGGTAAACAAGTGATCGGTCTAAAAAATATTATTATTATTAGAATAAGAAATGACTTCGGTAGTAGGACAGAAAGTTTAATGTGTAAAGTCATTAGAACTTTAATGTGTACACGACTATTCAGGTTTTTTTACTATAAAAAAGGCATTAAACAGAAACAATCCAATATTCCACAACGAGTTTATTAAGCTATAGAATTAACAATTATTTTACAAACAGTGTTTCTACACAACGCTAATACTAAATTTCAAATACGATCACAATTTAGCCTTATAAGATAGATTTAGAAGAGGTAGTTCAACTGGAAACATTCGTGGCTCAGGTTTTTAAAGAACATGTAATTACTTCGACATCAATATCCATACGTTAAAATGTTATTTATTATACGACACATATATATTTAAATCGAGAAATACCACTACTGCTTAATCTCAAAATACTTTGTATTTCGAAAACGGCAAAAAATAAGGGTCAATTCATACTAGAGCAGAGTCGAAGCGCATCGAAGCGACTTTTCAAAACTGGACATAACGAATTCAACCGTAACACCACAGCGTAAGGCACACATTACCTCTGAGATTTAAAAAAGTTCCGCGCATTCTTCAGAATTCGCGAGTCTGCCCGTCAACACACTAGCGAGCCTGCGCGACATCAATCGGAAATTGGCCTGCGTCAGTGTTGATAACGATGGAGTCACTCGCAATCGTGCGGCTTCGCTTTAGTTGTAAAGAATTTGACGCTTCGTACGCTTCGACTATGCGCTAGTATAAATCGACCCTAATAAATAAAAACTGTTATAGGTTTTAATGTACACTGCTTCTCCTTAACATAGACTGTTATAATAGTCGGATCCCTCTTTGTAAATTCCCTCTTTGGTAATGTGTTACAAACCACTCTAATCTGTACGAAGTTTTACAAATTCATGAATACAGAGCAAGAAATCATTTGTGCAACTCCTCAGAGTTTACCATTAGCACCTTCGAAGTAAACATTCAAATAAATAGATATATTGTAATATTTCTCAGTGGTCTGCCTTAATGCTTACATCGGCTATCATGCAATTACGTTACTGAAATTGAAAAAAAAAAAACTGAAAATGCAAAAGATGAGCATTTTTTTAGTTTTGACGCATCCCGAATTGTAAGGGAAGTTTTTAATTAGTCTACTGTCAACACAAAAATGGACGATGTTATTTAAATTGGTCATGAACTTAGGCCAGAAAATTTTAGAAACTATCTGTAGAATCAGTAGAATATAAACTCTTTTGCAAAAAAAGCGGGCACCTGTGCGAAGTCCTTAAAACCAAGATTTCGCATAGGTGACTGTTTTTTTTGCAAAAGAGTGTATTTTAACATATTAGCTGACGTTTCACGTTATTATTTTTAAGATATTTTTTTAGTACAATCTGTGTATCACAACCTTCAAGTCTGTCTAAACGCGTTTGGTCAAATGTACTTTGTATAAAATCTATGTTGTACAAGTTTAGGTACCTACTTAAAAATATTGTTGTCTGTTGTACGCAGTTTATTAATTTAGTTTATTTAAATTACTAGTGTAACATTGATATAAAATATACCTATTGGTATAAAGATACAAAAAATGGTAACAAAAACAAAATGCTTTATAGACTAAATCAATTTAAAGATAACATAACTTTCTTCTAATAAATATCACCCGTTTCGTTGTAAATCGCAACAAAATGTACTGTTTATTTAGCTCCACTATAAGTACTACAGTTGCCAACATTCAGAACGTAAAGGAGAAACCCATCGAGCCCAAGGCCAAGTTTAGGAAATTCACAATGTTAGAGCTCCTGTCTACAGATTATAAATTGTAATATTAAAGATATAAATTGCTTGAATAACAGCATTAATCACTTCTTAGTTTAGTGTTCAGTGGCGACTGTACTACGGAATCTCCAAGTTCTAAATGCTGATGTACTGGATCCATAAACTACCCAAGTTCGTTATACGTGACTTAGAATGTATGCTATGATTCCAAAATTTTCGATATTCCGTACATCAGGATCATGAACATTCCCAATATTTTCATTTAAATATTTTCAGTTCATTTCAATACAATACTTCGTCTTGGCAAACATACTATGTCACGTATATCGAACTTGTATACTTTATGGATACAATAGATCGGCATTTTGAACCTCGAGATTCCGTAGTTCAGTTTTCAGTGGCTTCTCCTTATAACAGATAGGTTTCCTAGGCCTGCGCGGGCTTCCTCGGCGCCGGCATTGCTGTCGCAGCTGTGCTGACGGCTTTGTAGGCTATCTGCGACTGCGTAATTTGTGTTAATTATGCATTATCAAATCATGTTTATGTTGTTACTTGATATTAAATCTCCATCGAAATAAAACTTCAGTCTCTCTAAAGGTGTTTCTAAATGCTCTGCACATTTTATCATAGCCAACATTAATTTCTCATGAGGATTCATAAATGTTTCAAACGGTTTCTTCTTATTTTGACATTGGAATTTTAATTTAAAGCCACTGGATTCATTATTTTCATTATTCCCCGCAATTAACTTTCGCACATCCTGATTAACAATACCTCCATCAATAAACTTAGCAATATTATAGTTTATAGAATCCGGTGTATCGTTCATTTTTAATATCTTATCATTATAAGTAAAAAGCAATTGGTTGAGCTACTTGGACCGATGTCAGTTCTGTCGCTCGTAACAGCAGTTTCAACCTCTTTGTTTTTTAGTGCCTGTAGTTTTTGTGTTATATTTCCGTAAATATCATAATCCGAGTCCGATGAAGACATTGTACCAGTTCAAGTTACACTCAAATACAATAATCAAATAATTTAACGAGTTTTTTTTATTTTTATTGAAGTTAGTAATGATGTCCTGTGATGCGCGGAGCTTTGCATCGTGTGTTTCAATATCGATATTCGAAATTCTTTATGTAAAAAATATGACTATGAAATAGACTATTAATATAATACTGTTACAGCCTTTTTAACGTCCCACTGCTGGGCACAGGCGTACAGTGTGTACAGTATAGTACAAAATGTGTACAGAATCAATAAAATGTATGTACCTAGTTGTAAACGCGTGTTGTGCGCTTCTCATCTGAACGTAGCCTAAAACCCACCCAGGTACTCTAACTTACGACCAAATTAGCCCTGTAACGCCCGGCCTTGGGCCTTTGGGTTCCTCCATTTTATAAAATGCATTTACATTGCAGCTTCAATGTTCCTACACATCACTTATCCAATATTTCTTAACCTGGACTGTCACATTATGCGGGTGTCCCTTTCAAAAGTTTGAGGGCACATAATCTCAACTGAACGCAGCCACTCACAAAATGTATTTGAGCGGCACAGAGGCACTTTGAGGTTAGCACACACTTATAAAAAACATGTACGATGAATTACTTGAAGTTAGAGATGAAGTCGCCGTTGAAGACCGTGTAGGTGAAGTGGGACCACGCCTGAGCCACGGACGCTAAGGTCTATCTGAAGCTGTCGGTCTTGTACTGCTGGTAGATCTCCTGGAACATGGCGGTGCAGTCCAGCTTGACGCGCAGCTTGGCGCAGAGCAGGAAGACGCCGGACAGCTTGCGGTGCAGCGAGTAGATCTCCTCGGGCGGCGGACACAGGCGCTGCGCGAGGATGGTGGGCACGAGCGCGTGGATGCGGCGCGTGGTCTGCTGCGTGCCGAAGTCGAAGCCGCCGCCCGTGAACACCTCGCCCATGATCATCACCGTGTCCACGTGCGTCTGTTCCATCATCTGTGGCCGAACATTGCAGCATGTGTGAGTCTTCTTGCTTTTATAGTGAAGTTGTGTTAATAAAATTTTTTTGTTACTTAAGAAAAGTTTCAATGATAGTCAACTACAAATAGAAACCAGATTATTATCTAAAATTTTTATGACCTAATTGTCAAAAAGTAGAAGCCTATCAATTCGACGTCAATTCATTCATTCGAATCAATTCCTTATTCATTTATTTATACTACATGCACAAAAAATGGCACATTAGCGGACACCACCAGTCCACCACCAGGTCAAAGAGAGATGTACAATATACCATATTATATTTACTCTCAAATCTTTACAAATGCCTTGTTAGTCAGCCAACATAATAAATACTAAGGGAGAGTTGCACCATTTTACTATAACGATAACCAATCCATAACCAGCCGTACACTTGCCGTCCATTAGTCATAACGCTGATTTGACAACTGAAAACGGTTCGGTTACCGTTATAGTGAAATGGTGCAACGCACCGTAAGTATACAAACCTTAGATTCATAACCAGTCAGGAACTTCATCTCCTTTGACATCCGCAGTATAGCATCCCTGTCACCCAGAGACGCCGCGTGAATGATCTCAATGTACTGGTCCATAAACTCTTTCGAATACTCCCGGGTGGCTCCGAAGTCCAGTAGAATCACCTGCACAAAATATTGTATTAAACTATAAGCTTTATTTAGTGTAGTTGTAACATTTGTTAACACAACTGATGAAATTGTTGTAAAAACTATGATATAAATTTGAGATTTAGTAAGAGACTAGCTTCTGCCCGCGGTTTCACCAGCGTCCCGGGTTGAACTGGTGGTTCCCGGATGTCATTTCTGGAGGTCTGATAGGCAAACGCTCCTCAAACGTAAAACACTGGTATGAGCGTGCAAACGGATGCAACTGATTGCATCCGTTTTGACTGGTAGCTGACGCCAACATAAATGGGAGAAGGTTAGGCAGATATTATTGTATAAAATAACAAGGCACCTGTTTAGTAGTCGGGTTGTAGAAGAAATTGGCCCAGTTGGGGTCAGTTTGCATGCACCGCAGTACAAACATTTCTCGGAGACACAACTGCATGATCTTGTAGGCTATATCAACGCGAACTTCGTACGCTGCGTCAAACAGTTTGTCTAGCGGCACTCCGTCAATCAGTTCAGTTGTTATTACCTCTGGGGCACATAACTCGTCTGAAAGAAGGATAGATAGAGATAGATACTCTTTTGTAACACCCGGTTGAATGCATGTTTAAATAATGATGAGGATGGAGACGTCATAACGCAAAGTCTCCTAAGAAAGTAGCGCCCCCAAATGCGGGTGTTCGGGGGAAGAGGGACTTTACTATCTCCCCGCCCTTACACGCCTACCATAGAAACCGCAAATTATTTCTAAACAAAGTCATCAATCAGTCAAGACCAATCTTATAAACCACCAAGAACTTTATCTTCTCTCTTTATATAACATGAATGTACTAAACATAATTATTATAAAACACGAGGTCTCGGGTTCGATTTCTGGGTTGGGCCGAAATCGCTTTCTGGGTTTCGGAGCCTAGAAGTTGGTGATCCCTACACCGCATCGGACAGCACATTAACGTCGGTCCTGCGCCTGATCTCTCTCTGGTAGTGTCAGAATACTATCCCATGGGTAAAGTGCACCTGCGTTTGCGCATATGCTTGTGCACTATAATATGTCCTGCGCAGTCACCGTAGCTGATAATCGTCTAGGAGGACATCACGTTAATATTCCTTACCAATAACATCAGGCACGAAGTACTCCGGGTAGGGAGCGAGCAGTTTCTTGAACTTCTTGGTGCATTCGGCTTCACGTATGTAGTCCACTTCCCATGACAGCTCTTTCTTAGCAACCTCCACTATGTTGTCTATGAACATCCCTTTGGGAAACATGTTCCATACCTGGGAATATTACACTTAATAAATAAACAATGTAGAGAATGGGTATATAAAAATATGTACTTAGAAATCGTTAATTTTCTCTTTTGCATTAAATCATAACTTAAACAAATATTCCTAACGAAAAAAGTCGTGGTGGCTTTGTGGATAAAGGACCAACCTCTCAAGTATATGTAAGTGCGTGGGTTCGATTCCAGGTCAGGCAAATACCAATGCAACTTTTCTAAGTTTTTATGAACTTTTTAAGTATATCTAAGACACCAATGACTGTGTTTCAGATGGCACGTTAAGCTGTAGGTCTCGGCTATCATTGAACATCCTTCGCAGTCGTTACTGGTAGTCAGAAGCCAGTAAGTCTGACACCAGTAATACTAATGGGTACTAGGTTGCCTGGGTAACTGGATTGAGGGCATCAGACAAGGAGTCGCAGGCTAGGAGGATGATGGAAAAATATGATTCCTAACCTAGTAGAAAGTTACTTTCATTTCAAAATCAAAGGAAGTTAAATAAATATTTTGCATTATAATTATGTTCATATGTTTTGTAAATAAGTGATGTTACCTTCATAACTCCCACGAGGTTGTCGATATCGCTGTTGATCCCTTTAGCGACGCCTGGGTACTGGACCTTGACTGCTACCTCCTTGCCGTCGTGTAGCACCGCCAGGTGGACTTGACCTACACAGTAAATTGATGATACATTAACCTGTGGTAAAAGCATTACCCCCAAAAGTGGCTACTCCATGCCCAATTTTGAACTATCTCCTGTTTAAATGTCAAATAACACTTACCAATAGAGGCAGCAGCAAATGGCTTGTCCTCGAAGCTCGCGACCCTGTGCCTCCACTCGGGCCCAAGTTGTGAACTCATGACCTTTTCCACCTGCCACGACGGCATGAAGTCGGCAGACTGGCGCACGCGTTGGAAAATACGCTGCAGCTCTGGAGATATCATCGAGTCATCTTGAATGCTTAGCAGTTGGCCAAGCTTTAGAGCAGCACCTGTTTATAAAAACAGCAAATCAGCATCCTCATTCTGATTCTCCATGTATACACAGCTGGATCTACTTTCCCTTCGTTCTTACTTACCTCTGACTTTACAAAGCGTATCGACGATCCTCTCCGCGTTTGCCGGAGACAGGAACGAGTTGGCGGACTCGTCAACGTTACCAGTCACCTGCTGGAACGTGTTCCGAGCGTATTGAGCAACTGTCCCTACCCCAAGTCCCGCTGCCAGCGATCCAAATGAAAACATACGGCCGAGGCGGGAAGAAGGCACAACGCGGGCTTTCGAATTCTCGCTTAACTGAGAACATAAATAAATGAGAAATTAGGACGAAGTCATGTATGCACCGCAGATGCTTAGTAAAAGTACTTACAGCAACTCTAATCTTTTTCTTAGCCACAGGCTTCGGCGATGCGGACACAGATTGGGACACAGGCGTCGGCGATGCAAGGCCAGCTTGACTCTTTGGCCTGGGACTAGGCACATCTGCCGCCGATTCAGCAGAAGTAACCGCCAGAAGAATATCATCAGCTCTCTTTTCTTTGTCTTCTTTCAATTGCTTTTGTAAATCCTCAATAGGTGCCATTATCTGTACTTTATCCTGCCGGAATTCATTGGTTTTGGCAGAAACCGCAGCTGAGTTTTCCATTGTCTGAACTTTTTTCAAAGTATCAAATGTCCTGTTGAACTCCCTGTTCAGCTCGTCAATTTCGTCTTTCATCTGTTGATCCATCTCAGGGCTTGCTGTAGAGGCATTCACATTTGGGACATGCATAGCCGCAAACTGTCTAAAGCCATGTGCGACTACAAACGCCCTCTCCATTAACTCTTTAGCGGATGGTGGGTTGGGGTTCATGGCTAATAGGTTAGTCGGGCAGTTGGACAGCAATGGCTTTAAGCTAGAGGTGTTCCATATTAGGGTAGATGCTTCAGCCTGTGCCTTGACCCCCGCTTCCACCACTAACCGAAGACCTCTCAATACGCCTATCAAGTCGTTAATGTGAGACATGACCTGAAAGATTAGTTTGGTTATATACATAGATACAATATATATTAATAGATTCATTGAGGGTTGCAGTTATTTAATATTATTGTTATAATAATGATGATGTATTAGAGAACAAGCCATAAATGTACAAAACTATAATTATTATGTATTCAGAATCTCAAAATCTTTAAACATGTTAGTGGAAATCTATGTAATTCATTTTATACAATTCCTAGTAAATGTGTAATGAAATTTCTAAAATGGCTCAGAAATGTGTGACATAACCTACACTATATATCAGACACTTTTTGAGATGTTTACATTTCCTAAAAAGTAATCAGAAAAATAATACATTCAAGATATCAATATGTGTCAAAGTCAGTCACATGTGAAGTCAAAAACTTGTACAAAGACAAGTGTATTCAAAAATGTACAACTTGATATTCACTATATCTTTCTACCCACTGCTTGCAAAAGTTTCCACAGCCATTAAAATTAAATTCTTTCCAATAATTGTTTTACAGCATCATAATTATGTTGTTTATAATAGAACCCTATAGATTTGCATGTACCTAATGGTCAACAAAAAGTGTCAAAGTCAGTCAAAAACTTGTAACAAGATAAATTGTATTCAGAAATCTTCATGCACATATTCACTATATCTTTCTACCCACTGCTTGCAAAAGTTTCAACAGCCATAAAAATTTAATTCTTTTCAATTTTTTACAGCATCAAACAACATAATAGAACCTTATGGAATTGCATGTACGTAATGGTCTATCAAAAGTTTGCACTAGTTGGAACCACTTGTTTAACTTCTTCACTTACAAGACATCATATTTTATGAATGTGAGGACAAGCAGGTTCAATGTTCAGTCTTTTATTGTAACACTGTTGCTTGATAAACTCGAGTTTTGACCTTACGGATCATGAAGAGTATTCACTCTCTTGCCGTGTGCACTCATGTACTTCTAATCAAAGTCTAACCAAGAGGTATCAAGTTGCCCGGGTAACTGGGTTGAGGAGGTCAGATAGTCGCTCCTTGTAAAGCACTGGTACTCGGCTGAATCCAGTTAGACTGTAAGTCTACCCCAACATAGTTGGGAAAAGACTCGGGAGATGATGACTCATGTACATACTTCCAACTTGTTATAAATGTGCTACTTCATATTGACACACTTCAAATAGAAAATATTTGAATACTGGGTTCTATAGCATAGTCAATATACAGCACTGGATGTGGAGCACGCTCAGCAGGTAACTCAAAGTTCAATCCAACCAGATCACAAAAAGCATACATAACATAAATAAGACGACCCACTGAGCGAGATTTTTCTTCCCTTTCCCTTCAAGGCTAAATTGTATTTTTATACTTAACTGAAAATCACTATACACTACTAACGAAAAAACCGTTGAAAGTACTTACTGTTATTGAACTGCCTCTACATTACAAGTAACCGGAACTGAAATTTAGTATTACAAACAATTCATTCTTTTAAAATAAATACTCGTATAGATTTATTTTAAGTACACTATTTTCTACAAACATAAAACAACTGACATGACATCATTGACATCCATCATCGGATCGGTAATCGGCATAGACATAATATAGTAAACAGGACTGCGCACCTATACTCAGAAAACGAGCCGAGTGAAACAGTACGGAGGCCGTCTGTCCCTTTCTAATAGGGTGACTATGAGATTATGCTATGTGAGACAAATCCGAATTTGCTAAGAATATTAAACACAGATTGGTACTGAAGTTTTAACTTACGCAGTTTGTTACCTTAAGATACTAATGTAGGCTTTTAATAATTAGCGGGAATTAGCAGTATAAAATCATTAAGATACGAAGTGAAGACTGATTTTCTTGTATTTTTGCTTCACATATATACTGCTGAGCCATTTATGTCGCCTTTCTTCATTTTTTTTGGGAAGCTATAACAATAGTACAACAGTTTTAGAATCCATCACACATATTTTGACTCGTTGTAAACCAGTGGTTCTTAACCGGTGGTCCGCGGACCACTGGTGGTCCCTGGAGGCACTCCAAGTGGTCCGTGAAGCTTAGCTTCGCGACGTTGCTATACCTTATCTAACTTATAATTTTTATCGACTTATATATAATTGCGAGCGGGGGTTTTCGCATGGACGTATATCGGGTGTGTCGTACCTAGTCCCCCTATTCAAGAAAATGTATGTTTGGGCTACATTTTACGTAATTTTGGTTTTGAGTCTTAAAAAATAATTAAAATTTCGCGCTCGCTTCGCTCGCGTATTCAGAAACTATAGTTCCTTGTTTTCGCATTTGTCAACAAATAAAACGTTAAGTACGTTTGGGCAAAATTTTACGTAATTTTTGCTTTAAGACCGATAAAAATTTCGTTTAGAAACTACATACGTCTAATAGGCAAGTTTTTCTTTATTTGCATTTGCTTACCTACACAACGGCCGACATGCGTTTAGCTTTCATTAGAACTGACCCAAAAATTCAGATTTATTTTTGATAAATAATAAAGAAATGAGTGCTAATTTAGGTAAACTGATGGTCCCTGGCAAGACAAACTTTGTTAAAGTGGTCCCTCATGTCAAAAAGGTTAAGAACCACTGTTGTAAACGAAAATGTTATTATTAGCTAATCTGTGGAACGATATTTCAACCACCATAGGATTCACTTTGTTGTATAACCGCAACACTTTTTCACCATTTTAATAGTTTAAATTGATTTAATGCAAAAAAATATAAACAAAGTTCAGGGTTACCACTAGAAAATTAAAAAAAAAAAAAAACAAAATACAAAAAGAGCTAGCTTAGCTAGCTGTTTCATAAAACCTGAGGAATGGCTACTTTAACTATTCGTAGGCTGTTTAGTTGTTTGGCTACGACATATAGACGATGATTATAATTATAATTTGTACCGACTAAATAACACATACATTTGCTTTTTTCTTTACGCGATTCCAATTTGATGAAACGTTTTTATAAGGTGCCCGAGCATGACCTAGTATTATTACCTATGCCAGCGAATAATTTTCGTAGTATTTCTCTTACGTAGGTGCTGCTTCTAGTCGTCATGTGTTCAGAGGCGAAAAGAGGAGCCTTCTTTCCGAAGCGCACTCTTCTTTTACACTGAATTTTATAGGCACACCTACTCGTGGGGACTAGGGATCTTAAGGTATGTACGGACTATTTTACATACCACGTTATACAACATTGCTATACAACATGGTTCAGATAAAGTGGACACTGATGTTATAACAATGTGTCCAACAATTTTATATGTAAAATTTGTTGACGCTAGATTTTTCTTTTTTTTTGGTTTACTAGAATAGTTTTTTATATGTAAGTACTGTAAATATCTATGTAAATAAAAAAATGTTATATAACATGCAGTGACATTGTGGATATTACTGAACAGCAACAGTAGTGGTTACATAAAATTGTTATTCTGTGTACGTGTTATAAAAAACAAGTTAGATATAATAGGGGTTAAAGTATGAAATTGCCGATTTGTACTGAAAATCTAAATTGTAATTTTTTTAAATTTTTAACAAACTTATTTAATCAAAATAGTTGTCATTATTATCTATACATTGCGGTCATCTAATAGGAAGGTCATTTATGTCTTTACGATAGAATTCTGAGGATCTAGACTGCACAAACTGTGTGAAAGAATTTTGTTCTGCCTCCTGGGAAGAAACTTCTTGTGACGCAGATAATTGTCCAAATCACAAAAAAAAATGGTCGTCCGTTAGAGCAAGGCCTGGCGAATATGGAGGAAGACGAATAGTTTCCAACTGCAGTTCCTGAAGAGTTAAAACGGTTTCTTTTGCTGTATGAGGCCTCGCGTTGTCATGGAGCAATAACGGTGAAGGTCGATTTATGAGTCGTGGCTGTTTTACTGCTAATTTTTTCAACATTATTCGGTGTTCGACTGGGTATCTGGGTAGTTTGACTAGGATCGGCGTTCACCGTCTCTCTTAATTTCTCGTTAATCACCTGTCAGGCGGTCTTTTTCATGGCTCGTTCTTCAAGTCGAAGTTTCCACCACGAAAGCGTTTAATCCAAAATCACACGGTGCGTTCATTAGCAGACACCTCTTCAAATGCAGCATTGATATTGCGGGCTGTTTCTGCCGTTTACTTCCGCGTCGGAATTCATATTCAAAAATTACTCAAATTTTCGCAGTGTCCATCTTTCTTGTTTAAGTTGAATAACAAAAACAATTGAACATCGATAATCAAATGTTTCACATTTTTTAAAAGAAGAACATCACAGAAACCACGTGAAAAAAGTTTCATTCGAAAACCTCAAACCATGAAGACTCTATGGCAATTCAAAAACCTACTAGAATAAAACGGCAATTTCATACTTTAACCCCTAATATTAATATGGTACCAAGTCTGTGCGCACCTTTATAATGCGAAATAAAACAAGAGTAACATGGTTCAGATTTAAAATGATTTTATTTGAAATCTTGTAAATTCTTATTATAACAATAGTTTAATACGACATAGATGAGCTTATTAGTAACAACGTTTAAAGTTCTATTAAGTAAACGACTTTACTTATTTTTTTTTGAGTTATGTAAGTACCTAAGTGCTTGTAAGTTAACAAAACAGTTAACTTGCGCAGGTTTGTTACCGTCAAATAAGGTTCTTTTTCAACTTTAAAGTTATCTTATCCCAGAAAAAAATAAGTAAAGTTAAATAATGACTAGATGATTTGTAATTATTCTATTTTTACGACCTATCTCTCCAAAGGTAGGCTCCTGTAATATACATAAGTATTCATAGATTATTGAAATGTTACCTGATATGTGAATCTTATTGAATTTGTTTGAAAATAATTTCTGAGTAATGTCAATTTGTTTAACATATAAGCAACGAATTAAACCTTTGTTAGTAATATTTCATTTCTGGACAAAAGCACCAATCGAATCTAGCATAGCCAAAAGCTTCTTATTCCTATATCACTTCAAATACAGTCGTCCAAGGTTCACTCGTTACCTTGTACCTGACTAGGCTTAGCTTTATTAGTCCCAACCCTCCTAATTCCTCCATCACTTACAAAACATTTATTTAAAAAAAAAGGTCCCCTCGGTACCTATAATTTTAAATACCCAGATGCCTGTCATTTGAATTTTTCCAGAGAAACTATGATTTTTATACTTACTACTGATGAATATATTTTTTTACGAATGATTATTTTTAATCACACTAATTAAATACGTACCTACAGATTCGTAACTACCTAAAGTACAGTTTATATTCTACATCTATGTAGGTATCTGTTAACGATTTTGAAAACTACTGGACCAAAAGCTCGATTTCCGTTATTTTATTTTTAATCTTTTAAATATTTTTAGACTAGAATCGATAATCTTTCTGATAACTGAACATTGAAATAAAGCAAAGTTGAAGTCTTGTACTTACAAAAAAAAAAAAATATGGCCTAATTCTGTTTTAATTTCACTCAAATAACTTCAAAATGATATGCAGATTTAAGTGTAGAAGAAACACAGTTTAAGTGATTACTGTGGACTTAATTACTAAGTATTACTACGTATTTGAAACCTCTAATAATGTAACATCGTAAATTGCTACTACCTACTCAAAACATCAAAATGTTAAACACTTACATAGATTAAATCTACAAATCGGTTTATCGTAAGCCGTTTTAATCATTGCATTGGTTGTCGACAGAAAGAAAGTTGTTAAACTTAGTTCATGATTACAGTGGTAGTAGAAATACTGCAGTCAGTAAGTAAGGTAGTGTACATAATCATCGCAGAGATACAGCAACGCCCACGTGTATGCATGCGGCTTTAGCCGTTGATATTATAATTTGCAACCACACAGAGATTCCTATACCATCCGCAGTTCCATGGAAAAAAGTTGGTGTTTGAAATCGTAGGCTGTTTAGACGTAGTATGAGTGAGGGCTTGACGGGCAAGAGTCAGAAGACGAATGTGTTCCACAGTCTACAAGGACTCGGCAAGCCGGCAGAGGTGTTGAAGAGTACTGCTGAAAAAAACAACCATACAATTAGCACCTGAACAAAATGATGTTGGTGACGTTAATTACCTAATAAAATAAATCAGAAAAAAATAAGCAAAATCAATTTCTACTAATTTGATATTTGCAACATTAAAAACGTATTTACTTAAACTACATACTATTAGTGAGATATTGAAAGGTATAAACACATACATTTTGACATGCGGCCATCTGATTTACGGTTATATTCGTTCGTCCAAGTAACCGCTCATCTCGGATGAAGTCCGGCTCCCGATGGAAAACTCCTAAAAATGGACACATAATTAAATCTGCATTGAATAAACTAAGATAGGTAAGTCCACATGAAGTTAGCGAACTCGATTATAATATCGTGTTTTGATCTGGTAATTTCAGTGGATGCAGGGACATAGAAGATCTTTGAGGAGCGAAATAGCAGATGCTTTAATTATTGCAGTTATAGCATAGATTTGTGTTATTAATATCTTATAGATAATGGATTCCTGAAGCTTTTTGGGTCTGGAACCTTGAGGTCATGCCTAGCTGAAAGTTAAGAACATTAAGAACAAGCATGGATTTGAAAAGGCCTAGGATTCTATCACCTAGGTATATAATTAGCAAAAGTTTTACTAACTCTATGAGATGCACATTCAATAGGAAGGCATTTTGTATCTTCGTAATAAAGGAAGACCAGTTTGTCATGAAGGATGGTTGCATTATCCAGGCATTTTGAAACAATGAAGCAGCCTCGTTGACTCCGATTGGGCGAGACTATGGAAAGACCACGGAAGATCGAAGGGTTTGGACAACATTCTCAAATAAAGCGTATAATGGCAAAAAAATGTATCCAATCAGCAGATTATTGGTACTAAACTAAGTGAGATTCATCTCTCAAAAAGATAAGAGAAGAATTCAGTAGTTTTCAGAAGAGAAAAACAAAAATTGCCTTTAGAGAACGAGCTCAGAAATCTTCACAGCATATGAGAGTATTTGATGGAGAGCATTAAAATTAAGAAGTCACATTTTGGCAGAATCTAGATTCTAGGAAGACAGAACTATTTAAATTGTTTAGTTTAAACACAACTACAAGTAGAATCCGCTTATAACCCAATCCCATTTCAACTACTTCTTAATTCATACTATACACAAGAAGAACAGGGTCTGTTGTCTTCAAATCTTATTTTCAAAAGCTCAGAAAAGTCTCAATATTGGAAATGAAATAATGCGGGTTCTACTGCAGTTGCCTTAATCACCTGCATTGAACCCAAGTAATATTGTCCGATCACTATCATACAGAGAGCTGTATCTGTGCAAAAAACAAACATATAGATACAAAGGTACATAATATTAAACTAGGTCCGCATAGTGAACCTATGGGTTGGTGCATGAGCTCTATGAGCTGGCTAAGTAGACTTTTATGCGAATTTGTGAAATACGCCTCACTGTTGACTAGAATACGAAGCAGCTCCAGTAGCATTGGGCATTTTAGAAAGTTCCTAGTGCGTCAGGGTAAATCCTTTAGCTAAATAATTTTAAATTACCAACCATAGATAGACGTAAGCATTAGTAACAAGTGAACCTTTGTAGCATCATTTAATGAATTATTATTATATGTCTGGTAACAAATATTATTTGATACCGTAACGCAGTCCTGACACTCACCGTCATTGCGTGGTATGATGTCAGGGTTCATGGCCGCACTCTGTCGTCTTGCCATCAGGACTTTAGTTCCGAGGCTGATAGATACAATAGCGATGATGAAAGCCAAGGTCCCCACGAGCGCCTCCACATACGGCATCCAAGTACTGGTCATATAGTTGTTAAGAGCTGAAAAGGGAACTTAACTATGTAGTCGGATAATTAGGTACCTATCAGTATCGTTCGCAAGTCAAAGCCAAAGCAATGCCTATAGACAGTTCAGAGAACGTTGTGTATTTTAAGACCGCAGTAAAACGACTTCAGAACAGAACAGTTCGCTTTCGCTGGAGATTCGCAATGCCAATGTTATCATAATTTAAGGCAAAATAAAAGAGGTGACGGATGAGAAGAAATTGTAACATTCCCACTAGAATGATGAACATTAGGTTAACAAAATACTTTACCTGAAGCCGGTGGTGGTTTCAAAGACTGCAGGGCAATAACATTGTCGACGCTCTTGCCTCGGGAGTTGGTAGCATATAAGACAGCCGTCATATTGCGCGAGTACACGATATCGGGTAGGAAGAAGTGGCCGGCCACGTCCGTCACGTTTCGCACTGGTGTTCCCTCTTCATCGAGGACTTCGAGGTGAACGCTTTGGGGACGACCGCCGTCCCAGCCTGAGGATATGAAAATTATGTACCTGTCTTAATACGAACAATTAGATTGTTACAATTGATGCATGTCACAAATTACTAATGAAATAACAGTAGGTATTAGCAAACTATGACAGAATAATCTGTTAAAAAAACAAGATTGCCAGCTTTTTTTGTATGTCACCTTTGTTGCATTGCACTCGTAAAGCGTTCGGGTAAGTACGTGACACGCGGCAGTCGGGAAGTGAGGGAGGCCCGCCAATGGTGATGTTGAAACTGCACGGCTTCTTCTGTTCTCCGAAGGCGTTGGTAGCTCGGCAGTGAAGCTGTCCAATGTCTCCCTCGCGTGACAGCCAAGTCAGGGTCGATGAGTATCTATGAGGGTAGCCGGGGACTTTCTGCAATTTTTTTGAATAAGCCATGATGCCATAACCTTTGTATGTTTGTCAACATATTTTTATTTGACTAATTATCGTCTTACAGGGGAATACAGAAAACAAGAAGTGGTGTAACAGTAGAATTCTCAAGGTTGCATGGTTAAGGCCAAGCTGTACGTATCGGAAGGTTTTTAAGAACTAGTTAATCAGGGCAAGTGAAAAAGTAATACTAACATTAAAGACTCTTCCATACAATTGATGATTGATTTATTATTGTAATGGGGTAACTCACAGTGACACCGGTGTACAAGGTGGTAGAATCGGCAAAAGTCCAGCTGAACTGCATTGGCTCGGGAGAGGCGTCCACGATGCAGGTCACAGTCTCGGCTTCCCTGACTACAGCTCCAATCCTCTCCTCGCGACCCATTTGGCAGACCGGCCGGTCTATAGAGAGAACGTTTTGTTTTCGTGGAAGTTCAGATATTAGCTGGGAGTGTTAGGGATGTTCTCATTATTTCTCTGATAATCAATTTTGTTTAAGGAACTTGGACTTGAGGATACCCAATCGATTTGATGATAGATATCAAAGACATAAACTACATAGTAGGTAACAAGGTACATACTTCATGGATAATGTGAATGATAATGTGATTCGCTTTCCCTTAAAGAAGTGAAATGGGGAAACATAGGTACCTACAAACGACGGCTATTCTGAAATTTATAATTTTGGTAACACAGAGTTATGATTATCCTACAGGCTTGGTACTTACATCCAACATTCAGGGTGACCTTGTCCACGAAGCGCTCGGAGGGAAGGTGAGAGTTGTGAGCTCGGCAGACCAGCTTCTTCTGGTCGTCGCGGAGAGAGGGCGCCAGCGTCAGCGAAGATACCGTGTAGTTCCCGTCGTGGAGTTCCTGATAAGCCATTGTTAAACGTACAAAACCATGGAAGAAAAGATAAGGTTTTCCATACCTCGTAGAGATTGAAAGCAGCTCATATTGTTTGACGCTTGTAACTTATGATTTGTCACTGTAGTGTGTTGGGAGGACCAAGAGCCAACGGGGCAGCAAAAACAAAGTCTTTACAATGTCGTATTGATTTGTTTTATATATCGTATTTATATACAAACAATTTTGTATAATATAATATGTAGGTATATGCAATGCAGCTTGAAAATAACGGTATTTTGATTTAATATTTATACCGTGCATTCGATTACCAAACAGTCTAGAACTGTATTTTTTTTCCACTCACCTTGTGCACGGTGGGTCTAAGCATGGTGTCTCCAAGGTGCCAGGTGATGGCAGGTGGGGGTACGCAGCCGATGACGACACAATCCACCACGCGAGGCTGGCCAGCCTCGAAGTCATAGTTGTTGTTCAAACGGATTTCCACGCTCATTGGCGGCACTGGGGAGACACGACTAGTAAGTCACAACAAACTCGGTCGCACGACATGAGATCAATGATAAAGAGTAGTCAAACTCAAATGTTTTTATTTCAAAAAGGCCTTTGCAGGCTACTATGAAACGTCACACTA
The DNA here is from genome assembly GCF_030705265.1 of Helicoverpa armigera. Taxonomy (NCBI): domain Eukaryota; kingdom Metazoa; phylum Arthropoda; class Insecta; order Lepidoptera; family Noctuidae; genus Helicoverpa; species Helicoverpa armigera. The sequence continues at coordinate 3,242,162 of NC_087120.1, read as the reverse complement.
GTTGCACGGTTCCAAATGCTTGGTCTCATGGAGAAGAGCCGGCAAGAAACTCCATAATAGTACAACGATCTGCCAGAGGATTCAAGTAATCGATTTTTTGTAAAGTAATTCGTATTATTTTGTCCTAAGTATTTGCGTAATCATTCCTTGACTGTCATAACACATCGGACTCGACGACGTGCTATGATAGTCAAGGAATTGTAAGGGTCTACACGACACACGACACGCGTCTACACAGTGCATGTAGCTGGAGCAAGTTAACATGCGCAAGTGACAAGAGCACGCGGGTGGGTATTGTGCTTTGGTACATGCGCGAGTCGCTGGACCCGCACGTTTTTATAATGCATGTAATATGCGCAAGCTACTTGCACCGCATAGATGCGGACCCCTACTGCAAATTACAGAAACATAACTTTTTCCAAGATAAGTTTGTCATACTTACAGTACATCTTAATGACCACACCAGCAATCAGAGGCTCCGTAACGTCAGAGTTTTGGGCCAAGCATTCATAGTGTGCATCCAAGTCAGATCGGGTCAAGTTGTTCAAGTGCAAGTCAGCTCGCAGTATCCCTGGCTGGTACACGTAGGCTCGCTTCGTCACCAAGCCGTTGCGACGCCAGTACACCTCTGTTTCTGGCACCTCTGTGGATATCATAAACCAATTTTAGAGCTGGATAAGGTTTTAGTAAGAATTGTCAGTGGAATAGTAAAAAACACTAGATAATTAAAAGATGTAATTTTCTTCTTGAATTCTCTCATTTTGCTAGCCTGTAGCCATAGCTTTCCTATCCCTGCTAATATTTTAAATGCGAAAGTAACTCTGTCACTCTTTCAAACCAATGAACTGATTATAATAAAATTTGGTACAAGGATAGAGTTGACCCTCTGAACGCGCTAAATATATACATACTAATAAAATAAAAGCATGTGATTGTTTACTTGTGCTCTTACTATCCTTGACTTCGCACGTCAGCACCAGGTCGGAGCCAAGGCTCAGAGGACCCACGTAGCCCTGGATGATCGGACTTCCATCGCCAGTGTAAAGCTTCGGCAACCCGGGGGACTCTGAAGGATCAAGGAAATCATTGTGAGATTCTTTTTTTCTGTTCTGCTACAGAAATTATTACTCAAACATACACATACAACTACTCGCAAACACAAGTCCACTCTCAAGGTATATACTACTAATAGTATACATGTGTGAAAGTTTATGAGAATGTTCACGCAAAAACGGCTGGACCGATTTGATTGAAATAGATAAAGCTACCCTGGATTAACAACTGCTTTTTAGTGAACACACCACTCAGGCGAAGCTGCGGGCAGAAGCTAGTATGGTATAATTTTGAACAAGATTTTAGATATTCATCATCACCATCATCATCATCATCATCACCATCATCAGCACCATCATCACTATCATCATCATCATCATCAGCACCATCATCACTACCATCATCATCATCATCAGCACCATCATCACTACCATCATCAACACCATCATCATCATTATCAGCACCATCATCACTACCATCATCATCACCATCATCATCATCATCAGCACCATCATCACTACCATCATCATCACCATCATTCATCTTCTTTTTAATTTTAGATAACAGTGTTTTATGTAATCATAAATACCTATATTTTGTCTTAATTGATGCGCCACAGTTTTAAACTTTTGCAACTGCCATCGTTTATATTGTTTTCTATATTTTTTTTTTCTAATAAACGATTTAAATTTTATTTTATTTGAAGTTGAGTGTATGCCGCGGTTTGCCAGTTATTAACATAATTCAGTAGTTGCTAAACATACGTCTTACAGAAAGGAGTTCCACAAAGGCTACTCACCAACCAGCCTAACTTCGATGATGTAGTCGACAGACGGAGAAGCTTGGTAGTGGACCCGGCAGCGATACAGCCCAGCGTCGCGGTCAGAAACCTTCTTGATGAGCAACGAGGTCGAGTCATGACAGAAGCCGGAATCGCAGGGAGTACCAAACACGTGGTTACGAAGGGCAATCCTGCGAACGAACGAATGGAGTTAAGACAAGGAATAGTCGACTTTATTTGTAGGGTGAAAGGCAGTGGTCCCACTGCCGGCGAGAAAACATTCCGTTTTACATTTCGAGATATGACTGCCGGCGACGACTCACTTTACTAGTGTTGTCGCCGAGAGAACAGATTTCAGAAGCTCATTCATCATTTCTCATCATCGATCATTTGCTTGTACTTGCACACTCGCTTATAGGGTGGCGATAAAACTATCGAAAATACACACTCGCTGATCGCCAACTCTTATAAAGTTTCTAATTCTGCTCGTTTCTCGTTCATTGTTGCCGGTCGGACCACTGCCTTAGGTTGATTTCTCAATCGAGGCTCTTCTCTTCTTTATTTTACAGATGCACTACTAATCCCTTGGTAACCTGGTTGTTAGGGTTTTCATAGTAAACTATTTGCATCACAGAGTTACTAACACATTGTACTTCCATGATGGGATTCCATACGCATCACTGGTACCGATAGGATTTATGATAGATTGTACTAAAAGGTGAGAGTACCACACACTGCAGACTAAACGTCGGCCGACAGTTGGAAATACATTTTTTTTTTAGAAAATCAATCAAAGTTTTTACTCTGTCAAATACCTGGTCGTCGTTATGAGCGTCCTAGGTACCATCCATTTCCATAATTATAAAGCGTCCGATCAAACTGTCGGCCGACTAAAAAGTTTGTAGTGTGCGGGTCTAATACTGGCGCTGAATGAACCTAAAATTTAATGCATCCTTTTTGCATGAACGAACCTCAACAAATTGTTTCATGTTTGAACGTAGTACTTAAATGGTGTAAGCTTTAATAATGAATAACTCATTATAATGGAACGCACTAATAACGTTGAAATATAATATTTGTACGTAATGATATACATTTCTATGTAATGCATTTCTGAATACAAAGCTTCCCTCCCAACCTCCCACATAAGTACGTTCATGTCAAATGTATAATATTCCGTGAAACAGAAAATCCTTAGTTCCTAGAAGCACTGTGCTGCAGCATGTAGGTAACCATTTATTTAAAATAACTAGGTACATTTATTTAAGTAAACATAAGTATGTAAGTACATGAGATGTAAGCAAATCTTGTGAGAGTAACTTAATGAAAGCAATGTGGAATAGCTTTGAAAGGACTAGAATTTCCAACTTCTGCATGTTTTCCTTTATTTATCCGACTGTCCTCAAAGTATTGTTTGCTTTTCCGTATTAAATTAACATACTGTCTGCCTGAGTTACTTACTGATATCTTTAGATGAATACGGATTTTTATCACTTTTGGTACAACATGGAAGGAAATAAATGAGTAGAAATTAAATAATTAAGAATATTTTTTAAAAAAACCTCAGGTCCTTTTAGACGAGACTGGGGTCTAGTTAAATAGAGACATAAGTATCTGAACAGAGCCAGAGTTCCATAAAATCCTCAGAAACGCCCCAAGTAATAAACCTGAGAAATAGTTATGCAGAACTCTGAGCATTTGTGCATCGTACCGAACGTAAGATTTACTAATATATACACAGGAGAAATTCCAGGATCTTGCTTCTGGTGTTTCGGGAAGTTAACGCCTAGGAAAATGTGCAGAATTTGAACAACTAAGTGCCCATAACTTGGAAGTTTTCCAGTGAGCTGCATGAATTCAGGCTTCGAAGTTCGCTCGGCCGAATGCTAACGGTCGGCAAATGTTCGTTAGTTACTCATGTTCAGAGAATCTGGAATCTGAGGCTTTTCGAATTTCCACGAAATAATAATGCACAGGGAGGCAAATTGCGAAATATGTGCGTCCATTTCATTTTGAAATTATGTTTGAATAGGTCAAAGCTGAAAGCTCTGAATGACTTTCCTGAAACTATGTGCGTACATGTTGATGTCAATTACATACGTTCATACAGAGTCTATTCCAGTGAGCTCTAATGAAAGTTCGCTTACATATTGTGCTCTCCTGCAAAACGTACTTAATTACAACATAGTTTATATTTGTTAATTATTTCCTATCGTCATTTACCTTTTATCTACATTTTGTTACGTAAAACTGTGTCATTAGTAGGTAGTATTTCTATATAAGTAAATATTATTAGGTGATCAGGTAGGCATCAAACATAGTTATATTAGTCAAAAGGTTAGTTAGTAACTTAGGTTATCTAACTAATCTAACCATTCAGTATTTAAAGTTACGTCCTTTTTTTCAATTTGAACTTTGACATTATACTCGTAGATATTTTAATGTTCGAAACTCATAACAAACCCGTTTACAGTTATTAATAAATAACAGAAATATTTTCCGTTTACATTTGTATTTAAATTAAACATTTCTGTAATAGATATTCTATGAAATATAACAGTAAGTGAATTCTAGGAACGTTCTCACGGTTCTATAACTCGAAAGCTGTGCAAATTTCTACAGCATACTATTTTAAATCCTCTTGAGTATAATTAGAACGAAGGTAAGAGGAAAAACAATAGCCTAGAAAATAACTAGAGAGAATATAAAAATAAATAGAGCGTTTTCTTGTCCTCCCGTGGGAAGAGAAATAATTGTAAACAAATAAAACGTAAGGATAATATTATCAATAAAACAAATAATTAGTTAGCACACTATTTACCATTTAATAAGGACTTAGTGCGTATTTGTTCAATAAATAGTTTGTTTTGTAGCCGTAATACTCATGAGTACCTGCAGACGCGACAGCTGTGCACGGGGTCTCGGGTACGACTCCCGGTTCAGGAGAAAATTGCTCTCCGGTCGTGTCGTAGTATTGTCTCACAAGACTATGAGAGTGATGGAATTGAGGAAAGACAAACATGATATTAGAACGACAGGAGTTTGACTCTTGATGCCTAACGTTATATCAGCAATAATTGCCTGTAAGTGTTCATACTTTCCCAAGATTAAGTGCAGTTTGTCATAGTTTGGGCTCAGGGTGCTGATATAATTGTGATCTTATCCGCCCCAACCTGTTGGTTTTCAGCTGCGCCTAACCGGGTCGATTAAGCCCTTCACAGGCTAATGTAACTGCCAAGTTGTGAGTGTAGTCCAGTTGAAGTACTTACTGTATGTAAGTAAACCTTTACATTGATAAGTGTACTTATATGTAATTAATAATTTAATAAACTACTGTATAACTCGAATTGTGTGTAAGGGGAGCTTAATTTGGTGGTTGAATCGTCCCCGTAGAGCTAAAAGTCACAAAGTCCGAATGTCATCGAGATGACATTGATAACTTATTTTCGTTTTTTTTCGGACATACTGACTTTTCGCTGTACGGAGACGAAATGATGGTCACTTACCGCTTGTCAGAGTTTTCGAGCGGGAACCGGTAGAGGTATTCAAGGTCGTTTCTAAGCCAGAGAATGTAAGACTCGGGGCCATCCAGGAAGACCTTCCCCTGGCCGCACGGCAGCCGCGCGTCGCGACCTCGCACCGCTCTCAGGATCACTACTTCTGACACCATAAATTGTTAGAAAAAACGTAGATACAATGCACGCTGCAGACTTTTTAGTTGAACAGACGATGATTTTTTTTGAAACTAGATTCCAATCAAAGTTTTCAGTATGTCTGATAGCGGCTAAATACCTGATCTTTGTAATGTGCTGCCAATCATATTCATACTGATTCATGAGCCCAGACAAAAGTTTGCAGTGTGCGAGTAAGTGTCTCAAGCTGTCTTAACATTTCCGAGCAAATATTTGTCTTTCGCAACAATGTTTCAGAGTTGCAAAATACGTAAGTACTGTAACGAGGAATATAAACTCATTTCGTAGTCGACTTGCTGTATTTATAACAAGTCAGTGCAAGTGTTACATACAAAAATGGATTGTAGAATCTAAAAAAAACTTTTGACATTATTTCATAATAATAGAATGTATGAGATCCAAGTTTATTTGCTCTTTGTTTGTAATAGTTCAAAGCATCTACAGTGATCAGCGAAAGTTGTTAACTGCACGAAAGTTCACGGTTTACAGAAGTAAAGTTCACCACGTAGTTAATCGGCATCTGAATGAGTAATCGGACTCCTGTCTGACGTTCTGATGGAATGACTTTTATTGATGTAGGAGTTTACCATTAAACTTTCAACTAACTGCACGTTGGTGTAATGTTGAATTTGTAATTTTATGAACTTTGTTACCTAATCTACTTGACCGAAAGAGAAGTTAGTGGAAAAATCAACAACAATACTTTCACGACAGAGTTTTAAAGTCATAAGTATGTTAATGTTTCAATTTGTTTGTGCAAGTTAATTTAGTGTTCTGAATTGTTAGGTCAAAGAATTAGCATTGTCATACAACGTGTCAAAGCAGCCAATCTTTTTGGCACGTTTCCGGAGCACAGTGATGCGGTGGAATACTTCGACGCTCAATTGTTGTTCTTTTATAAACGTTTTTATTTTCGTTTTTAGAGATAGTTTGAGTTTGTATATACCTACATTGCAATTAACACTTAAAATCTCAGTGCAATGTTTAAACATGTAGGTGCCAAGATCTCATCAATAAAACAGAATAAGTCAAAACACGAGGTTAGAGGTAGCTGCTATCCAGAGTTAAGGTATTCTCGAAGGAGGTTGCATCAGCCATCATTCAGTGTCAAGCCAGTCACCACTTGAGTTGTCAAGAATATCAAAGTACCTATCTATAAGATCTGGCGAAGGCAAGCTATAGTACCTAATTATTATATTATAATCACTTGTTATGATAAAAAAACACCAGTAGGTATTTATTGCTGTATAAATAATGCCAATATTATTGTATTCGCCAATTAGTGGCTTCGATATAAATTAACCCAAATATTTCACATAAAATCGTTGACCTAAATACTTTTAAATACAATTAATCATTATTTATCTTTTTCCTAGAAGTTTCATTTAAATGCACTAGATATAGGCTAACAAAATCAACATACACACTACGATTTTTAGTCTGTCGATAGTTTGATCGGGCGATTAATAAGTAGGTACGAAGGAGTATGGGAGCGTGCACATAACAACGATCATGTATTTGGTTGGTATCAGACCTACTAAAAATTTTGACGAAATGCAGGAATTTCTTTTAATAAAAAAAATTCAAACTGTTAACTTTGCAGTAATGACAGGTCTACAAGGATGTTGGTTCCGGGGATTTTAGGCCAGATTGTAGTACCTATGTCTTACATAGTCATATCAAAAATGTAAATTTAAAGTCAGCATATCAAAAATGTAACTGTTTTTTTTCAATCGATCAATCATGAAATAAAATAAATACCGTTACTCCAAGATAAAATAAAAATCAACCTATATGTAGGTACATATTGTACTCCTCCATTAATTGAGTAAAAAGTGTCCTATTAAAAAAAACACAAACGTCACAAAAGTTGAAAATACAAAGGAATGTACTTACCCGGTTCCGCTCCAAAAACTCTAGAGTCCAGCGAAATCAAAATACAGGTTAACAGAAAACACTGAAACAAAAAGAAACGATATTAATTAGTATCAATTTTCATTCAGTTTTCATTGGAAGAGCGCTTTCGTCAATTAGCGAAATGAAATGAAATGAAATATCTTTAAGTACCTTCTACCACATCAATGGGTAAATTTATTGAAGAACTAATTTCATATTTCTTTTTCATACTTATGAAAGGATGACCGCTAATTAGAGAAGGGATTGAGTTAATTAGTAGCAATTTCTTTTTAAGTTTCTCGTGTTTTTGCTGCCTTGCGGTCGTTTTTCCGACCGTAAGCAGATTTCTAAGTTCTAGAGCGGCAATATTCAATAAAAAATCGCATTGCATTCGCTAGGTTTTTCTTGTATTCAGTATCAATTTCTCTTTTACGTAAAAAGTCATTCTTAAAGCTAATTAGTAGTTCAAAAGGGGAATTAATGCAAAGTTGACAGGTTACGTTCGAGGGACATATTCAATGACCCAGAACACGAATGATGAAGTTGACTTTATTTTTATGAAGTCAAAGATACTTCCAGCCAGCTTTGCACTAATTAATATTAAAGTAGCAACGCAAAAATATAACAGTCGCACAAGTTTTTAAGCCTTCGCGGAGGACTAAGCTCAATTCGCTCTAACTTAAAAATACAATTTTCGGTTAACAAATCACATGTTGAATTAAAAATGTAATCCAAACACATCAAATCAAGAATTTCTCAGCCATGACTCATACGAATAAACAAAAAAAAAAAACACAAAACGCATAGCCCTATCTGCATATAACGACTACTATAATAAGAGCTCCTTACACCAAAGACGCCCCAAGTTTTTAATCCAATAGCCCAGCACAGGAAGGGTTCGAGAGGTCAGATAACATTGGGCACCGGTCCCAGTCGTACACGCAACTTCCCTGGGGGTGACTCATGGTCGCATTGTGTCGTAAAACGATCCTAATAAACTAGAAAGCTACGATTTGTAGGAACATTTTTAATGAACACGTATTAGTAAGAGGTACAGTCGGAGGCACAGCTTTGTTCGATTTTTAATTGTCACACCCCTAGTGAGACTGAAGAGTGAACGAACAAAGAATCCTTCAAGAAATATCGTTATCAAAATAACAACGAAAACTAAAAAATAAAAACAAGCTGTACATAAGTAGTCTAAACTATTTAGGATTGTTTATACGGGTATCTCTAATTAGTCAGAAACAAGACTTCTTTATCTTCGAAATAACAATAAAATTTTGACGTTCTTAATAATCTCTAAAATCACAAGCATAAATTACTTAACGGCTAGTTTGTATATAAAACTCAGGTGAAATAGTTAAACACTGCGTAATCGGCTGCATCCGGCAAGCCTGGATGCCGATCGATCATAGTTGGGAAAAGGCTCAGGTAGATGATAATAATTCAGAAAATAATTATTTCTCATTTCCTACATTAATGGATAATTATATGATTTCCAATAACTACCAAATATACATCAATTTCAGCAGTAATTAAATACATTATGACCGCGGAGCGCTTCAAACGAGTTGATAATTTGTACACTTCATTTGCTTTTCGGAGTAAAAATTATATCATTTCATATTTTGCATAAATTATTGACATAGTTCACCAATTTTGCCGGAAATTAAACCTTACAAACCAGCCTGCGGGAGCGGTAAATAAATATATACATGATTCTGTGCAATTTGGTTCCGTGTAAACTCTTCGTAAGCGCGTGGGAGTCAGTCAAAAGCCGTGATGTTTGCAGGCTTTGAAGTGAGCGAAAATCGATAGCTGTTGCATATACCAAATATCTACTGCAAACATGGTACTCACGTATTCGATCCAATATTTGTAAACAGCCTTCCATTTACTAAACGTTTATAATTTACAATTATTTTGACTCATCATCATCATCTGCATAGCCTTTTTCCAACTATGTTGTGGTTGGAGTCTTTTACAAGAAGCGACTGCCTATCTGACCTCCTCTACCCAGTTACTCTACTCTGGCAACTCGATACCCTTAGTCAAAATAATTCAATAATTAAATATATTTATTTACTCGCCCTTACAATTTCTAAGGACATTTTCTCATATATTATGGCGTGATGGAGTGATGATCTCATAGATTCTAGTCATGACTTTGTCTGCAATATTTGAGAATACCGAGAACTTAGTTTAATTACATATGTAGTGGTGATGATATCAACATTTTACTCATTGGAGTCATTTTACAAGCTCATTAACCCTACACCCTGTTGTTCAAACATGAATATCAGATGGGAAGAGAACAGATGTCAGATGTCAGCTGTTGTTTAGAAAACCAGTTTGTCCCGGTTTCGGGGCACTTCAAATAATTTGTTGGCTAAAGTAATGAGATTTTTTAATCATTTTCGGGAGAAGGTACCTATACAATCCGGTACATTTTTTTACAGAAACCCCGCACAGGAATATAACTCGGTGCAATATAATACATCATCCAATCGATCAGCCGCTACACCTAAGCTTTTAACTTAAAACCCATGCTGCAAAATATTTATTCAGAACTATATTGTCTTATTAATTAATATGTAACAGTGAAGACATTTTTTGTCTGACTGTACAGTGTACAGCGGCCTGATTTTACTTTCATTGATATTTTTCAAACGGCAGGCAAGGTGACAGAAACTACGCCAAACACAGTCCCCTGTTAGGGATAATTGAACACAGGAGGGATATTTTATTTGTGGTAAAATTAATATCACTTAATTGATTGACTAGCAGTTAACAGCTCTACAGAGAGAATATTTTATCAATGAATTTTCGCATGCAATATTCAAACTCGTTTCGGTAAATGGTCTCATGCGCGTTGCTGAAAACATGTTGCAAACCGACTCCGAATGATAGGGCTAAGTGAAATATAAAGTGTTTGATTGGCCAAAAGCGAAAACTTATTTTGATAGGAGTTAATATTTATTTGTTAAACATTTTATTCATGAAGCCTTTCTCAAATTGAAGTTAAGTTGGCTTATTGCTATCTATAATTATTCGGAACTTTTGAAATACTTAAAAATCTACAAGTCTTACTACTTACACTTTATGTAAGTATTAAGTACTGAGACAACCATTTCATATTGTCACCCCAATTCAATTTAATAACGAGAATCGAAGAGAGAGTGAAAAATCGATTCACCACAACACTCGAGTACCTATCGATATAAAATCATGTGAAGAGCATTCTCATTTCAAAATTGAAGTGAACGGTGCCTTAAAAATAGAAGTTACAAATTGTTCCTTCAAAGCTGGTCTGGGTACTCTAGATATGTTAGTCCCGAGTAATGATGTTAATCCCATAGGAACGTTCAACTGTCTACCCGCAACTGAAGTGCAGACCAGCGCATCAAGCTACTGAAATCTGTCAAACTTTAAATAGATATCAACTTTATCTCTTGAGTATGAGGTTCAATCTTAATTTGGGAAAATTTTACAAAGATTTGAGTAGTTTGATGTGCGTGAGTGCTAAGTTTTGTAAGTAAACGATCTCGATACGTAATTATAACACGGCTGAAATAAAGAGTCGTATGTTACACGGTTACACCGCATGATTTAAATGTTATACTTTCATTAATTTTGCCGGATAATAAAGTTTAAGTACTATTTCGTGAGTGAACGAGGTTATAATGCGACCAAGAGCCGATGACAGCGTTTTTAAATGAACAGTTCTAAAAGCAATGCTTCGTAAATTAAGTTGCATTATAATTTACGCGTCTAGAAAGTTAACTTGCTCAATTCGCAGTAGGCACTCTGTACTTAATAGAAAATAATGGGGTGAAAAGTAATATACCTTCGAAAATGTATGACTAAGCCACAAGTGACGAAGAAGAGGCGTTGTTTAATTTAATATAAACTATAGTTCAAAATATCAGGAACTAGTAATTCTCAGAGGGAAAGCTCGGGCATAGTTAACTTGCTCCTGCAACATTGTTGGGTAAATTGGTTGCACATGCATTGCGTACGGTATTGATGAACAAGGAATCCGGCGTGCTATCCCAAGTTTACACAACAATGCCACATTGTGCACATTCTCCGTATCCGAGTTTACAAGGATATGAAGGACCTATAATGTATAGATCAGGCGCTAGCTTTAGATTCCTGCTGAATCAATTTCCAGGAACACAGATTTACGTTAGGTATCGATCGATCAGCCTAAAACCAATCTTCTGTTAAGCCGAACAATCTGCCCCGATATTTCAAATATTCCAATTACGAACAATATCTAACGATGTTTTCAAGCATAGTCCGTCAGTGTGCGCATTTACAAACATGAGTACCTGCCAGCTTTACATGAACAAACAAAGAGATCCGATATCCTATAAAGCTTAGTTCACATCACCGTGGACGTTAACAGGAACTAAATATTGCGTCTCTTGTATAACGAAGTTTATGGAGATAAAAACGGAACGGACCAAACGCATTTTCTCATTTTGAATTCTCTGAAATCCATTGGAATTCGCTGTACCTGAATGAGCGATCCATTTTCACGTTTGCATGCATTGACAGTGGACGCATAAAGTCCATTATGTAGGGGATCAATTTCTAGGCTTGTACTGACGCCTTAGGTAATACTAGCATGATGGATTTCAATGTACAAGATGAATCATCGGCCTATAACTCAGCCACCACCGCGGAGGAAGGAAAGGTAGCGGAGCTGCCATAAGGGAGGTAGGTCAGGCCCCTTCTTGTAGGTCAAGAAACGTACGGTAGGCGTGATAACTTACTAGAAATCAAAACGAAGCTGTCAAAGATTGGTCTTGGTTGATTGGTAATTTGGTTTTGAAAATGATGAGCGAGTTCTAATGGCGTATAAGGACGGATTTAGTAACTTTCCTAGTTCCCCGCATTTTAGCTCGCAACTTTGTTAGAAGCTTTTGCGTTATGACATCTCCGCTAGTAATTTTGTTCTCGGTGGCTGCCACACTGTCTTAGTTCTGAAGGTCCAGACCATTATCTGTATCTATCGAAGTTCTGCTTGTTAGAAACTGGGATTTCCTAAAGTAAAAGTTGGTTGAGGTTTCTCCAAATGTTATCCATCATGATCTAAAGTTGTTAAACTATTGTTATTGTGTTCGATAATGCCATAGTTCGTAGAATGTGGTTTCAATATTAGGATCGATTTAGTAAAAACGAGAAATAAAAATCTATAAATAAAAATTATAACTATTTCGTCATAAGCTTATGTAAAATTGTCTACGACTGACCGAAAAGTATCAGTGCCTATGCAAAACGTTATTTTTGAATATTTTTAAATCGGGAAATTCGGCGAGTGCCCGCGTGTTGTGGCTTAGAAACAAAAGTATCAACAGATGTCACAACAATGTGGGTTAGAACATTTGTACCTTCTAAGTAAGCTTCCTTATTAAGTTTGTGAATTACACTCATAGTATTAAACGCACCGAGTGCTTCATTGATAAATAAATATCTTTTTGTAAACTGTTAATTACATTTGCAAATTGTTTTATACTCAATACTTAACTATAAATAAATTCGTTTTTTGTTTTTTTTAATTCGACGAAGTATGTAAAGAGCACACAAATCCTGAATTTACCTAGCCTATTTTTCCGTTATACACAAGTTGAATTTGACTGCCTCAAACTTTCTTAGTTAGAAGGTAAGTTCTAGGAATATCAATTTACTGGTTAGCTATCTCTAAACTTGTCGACTTTCAGCCGTCCACTAACGCGTTTTGTGTGTTTTCGTACTTCAATGGAAGCTGGCTGACCGCTCTATGTTGCGGTCAAAAGATTAAGCCTAAGTGCACACTGCTACAAACATTCGGCCGACTGTTGGCCCGTTGATGCGTTGTTTTTGGAAAATCGTGAATTCAATCAAAGTCGTTCGTCGGTGCGATACCGAACAAATACCTAATCGTTGTTACGAATGTACTTCCATTCACCTTCATTCTGATTTATGCGCCCTTCATACTGATGTTTGTATTAATCTTAATGTAATGGTTAATTATAATTTCACACCGTGTGACATCCGTATCAGCAGACATATGAAACTGCAATCTTTAGTACTCCTATCTTTATGAAGAACTCATTGATTTTCACAAAGGTAATGGTAGTTCACTTTATTTGTTATGGAATGATAAAAAAGGTTTTTTTACCAATGTGCTTTTTGAAATCGGTGTCCGCACACAGACCGCGAACAACTTCGTTTGTTCCGGCCTGCACGAGCAATGCCTTTGTAAGTTAATGAGTGTAAACCCCAAAATGAAGTTTTAAAGGATTCAACAATTCTGGGAAAATGAACAGCACAATGCGATGAGCATCGATGAGGCTGCGGCATCATTATCCACCAGATTTGTTATCAAAGCGAGTACTTATGTACCTGCACTGAAAATAATTCGGTAAGCGGCTTATATCCGAAACTGAACTGTGGGAAATGTTCTCTTTTATATCTACATTCATGTACTATTGAAATCGAATTGCATTTCTTTTCAATAGATTTCCTGAAAATACAAAAATTTTCAAAATTAATGAAATATTCATTTTGAAAACGTTTTTTGTGACCGTACAGCGTACAGCGTAATTGCGTACGACATACGACGGACCGAATTATTAAATTTTTCTTTCTTTTCAATCATTTTGCGCAGTGATGAAGCTCAAAGGGTTTCATTTTTTAATTATAACGAGCTAGTTTATTACACGTGTCCTTTCGTTCCGCCTACTGCTCCGTTATAAGTATGTTTTTAATTACTTACTGCGTAATATGTGAAGTCAAAAAGTCGTGGTGGCCTAGTGGGTAAATAACCCACCTCTCTATTATGAGTGTTGGTTCAATTCCAGCTAATGCAACTCTTCTGAGTTACACTAATGGCCGAGTTTTGGAGGGCACGATCAACTGTAGGTCCCGGCTGTCATTGAACATTGGCAGTCGCTACGGGTAGTCAGAAGCAAGTAAGTCTGACAACCAGTCTTACCAAGGGTTCCAGAGCTCCGGTTAGATGACCAAATCTGCTAAGCCTATTCCAAACTACACATTTTGGGGTTCCAACAGGATGCGGCTGAGTACTAATGTTTGACAAGGAGCGAATGCCTATCTGAAATCATCAACCCAGTTACAGGCGCGACCCAATACCCCCCAACAAAGACCGGTTCTGCCGAAGAATTTGGATGCCCGCGACCCCGTGCGCAAGTGTAAGGGTCCGTTCATATAGACAGGCTCGGAGAGGAGAAAAAATTCTTAACACGTTGAAAACCGAGTTCTTAGTATTTGTAGTAAGGTTTATTTTTGCATGTGCACTGCTTTTGTCAATAAGAATGCTCGAAGGCGCTTGGTGTAAAATAATAAAGGGAGCTGTCCGTTTCCGATCGCGTATTAGTTTTTCTCCACGTTTGGCTCCGATTGCATGCTCTTTAGTGCTCGCGCAGCCGATCGGCTCCGGTCTGTGTGAAAAGAAAAATGCGCGCCGACGCTCTCCGAGCCGGTTTGCTTGAACGGACCCTTAGGAGGGACGCCGGGGTGGTTTTAAATGGTAAGGGTCTAGACACGCCCCTCCGCCACTACTCAGGTGGAGGAAGACCTTATAGAAACACGTAAGACTGGTTGTCAGGCTTACTAGCTTCTGACTACCCGTAACGACTGCCAAAGATATTCAATGACAGCCGGGACCTTAGGTTTATCGTGCCCTCCGAAACATAGTTGTTTGTCCAAGATATACATAGAAAGTAGGTACATACAAACTTTGAAAAGTTGCATTGGTATTTGCCTGAACTGGAATTGAACCCACACACTCATACTTGAGAGGTTGGTTCTTTACCCAATACTTATCCAACCACGACTATTATAAGCAAATACCTACACTACAATAATCATTTTTTTTAAAGTTGGAAATATTACATATATTTATGCAGGAGGCGTTCACTCCTATGAGTTAACTAATTGTTCAAATTGCAATGTTCTAACGCCTATTGTCGAGACATCTGTTGATTACGGTATGGTTCCACTCAATCGCAAGGGTAAGATACAATATGCGGACTCCCACCGAAATACGCGATCGAGAAATATTAAGAAAAAAAAAATACGTTTTTTGGATCCTTTGTCATATAAATATTTAGGTCACTCATAACTCGTAAGTATCCCATAAGATTGTGACAAAATAGCTTTTCTTTTCATATCTATTTTCTGATTGATATGAGTAGGTTCAAGCAGGAAATGGTTGAGTTGTGTCTTTGGGCACCCCTCTGCTCAAATAGGTACCTGCAGTTTCCTAAATCGTTCATCAGTCTGTACAAAGAATGCATTTCTTCTAAAAACATTTTTTTGAAAATTTTATTGACATTTTTTGCCCCATTGACCTAGTGACATGATTTAAAATTTTCTCAAAGAGTTTTTAAGTAGGTTCAGTTCCCAGGATTGGTCTTTGTTCGTAACTCTTGTTCCGTAAATAGTTGTGAGAAGCTTCGCAAAACTAAAGTATGCCAACAGTTGAGTTAAAACACAGGAAAAGTTCCTGTAGATGTTAGTGACAGGACCTACCATGTTGTGGAAATCTGATAATTAATGTTGTTCCACACTTCTTTATACTTTGCAGCAGAGCAGTAGATAATTACTTCAACTTTAAATGCATTATCGGTTGAATTCGAGGATCTCCGTTTTAGAAAGTTGATTAAAAAAAACCCGACCTAGTGCGAGTCGGAATCGCACAAAGGGTTTGTACAAGTATTTAGAAATTGACCAAAAAAGTCACGTTTGTTGTATAGGAGCCCCCCAAAATATGTATTTAAATCTAGTTTTCAGTATTTGTTGTTATAGCGGCAACAGAAATACATAATCTGTGAAAATTTCAGTTCTCTAACTATCACGGTTCATGAGATACAGCCTGGTGATAGACGGACGGACGGATGGACGGACAGAGGAGCGAAAACAATCGGGTCCCGTTTTACTCTTTGGGTACGGAACCCTAAAAATGTGTCGTTTAGGGTCTGTCGGTACTTTCCCACTGGTTTCACTTTTTGTGTGACGAGCGTATGGTGTGACTTTTCACGAAGGACTAAAAAGGCGTTCTTGCTTATTTTTTAAATTTCAAATTCCGGAAAGTTGTCTAAAAATTTAATTATCAGAAAGTTCTTTATAAATAAATAAATCCGGATCTGCTTGGTATTAAAAATCTTTTGGTGATATTCAGGTTTGCCGTCAAGACGCGCGATAAACTTTTCAATTTTGAATTCCAGAAAGTTGTCTATAAATGAAATTACCCGAAAGTTCTTTATAAAAAAAAACCGGATCTGCTTCGTATTAATAATATAATCTTTTGGTAGGATATTCAGGTTTGTGAAGACAAACCTGAATATCGACTTGAAGAAGTCGCGCGATAAACTTTTCAATTCCAAAATCACCTAGCAATTTTTAAATATAAAAATGTTAACACTAGACGCTAGCAACTTTGACGATTCACATAAAACATAATAATAATTCATGCAATAAATAAAGGGTAAAAACTTATAAAAACATAAAAAGTAATACTGGTTAATCACGGTAACTTTAACGAATCACATTGAAAAAAACAACAAGTAAAAACACAAAAAATACAATTTAAAAAAATTACAAAAAAATTAAAAGTTTAAAAATAATAATAAATATCAAATACTAAACTTACCAAAGACTTCATTTTCACCATTTAGACACAAATTAATTTTCGAAAAATTTTTGCCACTGCACACGTCTGAGGGCATCGGAAACTTATTAGGGAATAAAGTTCGGTGCAGTCCGTACCTATGGCAGGTATTGCACCGCGCGGGGGTGGCCGCCCCACCCGCCCCGCGCCGCGCTCTCTCTGCTTCCCTATACACTGTACAAGTTTTCATTTATAAATCGTCATTTTGTATATCAGAAGCGAATGTTTATTATTTCGTTGTATTTATTGTTAATATTGGTGTTTTTTTGGAATGTAATAAACTGGACTACTTTTTATCTACTTAGGTAGTACGTATTAAGTATAGAGCACTAGATCCGCCCGCGAGTTCGGTTGAAGGAGAAGTCCGGAATAAAAACTACCCAATGTTCTTTCTTAAGGTCAACTCTATCACTGTGTCAGATTTTATGAAAATAGATGTAGAAAGACAAGAGATATTTTCGCATTTATAATATTTGTAGGGATAAGAGTTTTTTTGTTTGATTCCCGGAATCGTGGGAACTACTGGTAAGATTTATGAAATTGTTTCAATGTTAGATAGCCCACTACCTAGTACTTTTTATATGGGGGCATGAAGTAGTTCCTACTGGACGCGAGTGAAAAGTTGAAGCTAGCGTACTTATCGGTAGCCTTTCAGAAGCCCGGGGCGGCAAAGCTGAATGAGACCCAGCTTAAAAATCATGTTTTACCAGGTTTGTTAATAGCGACAACTTTTTAGTCAGGTTTTTCATCGAAAAGTTAACATTATTGAAAAAGGAATGTTTGTACCTATTAAAGCACACTGCAGACTAAACAGCCGATAGAATTTCTCTTAAATTCGGTATTTAGAAAAACGGGAGATATTTTAGTTTGCGTTTATCTATGTTGTTGAGTCTAGACAATAAAGCCAAAGGACATTGGACGCTCAGTCCGGACGTTTCAGTTAAATTCAACTTTCATGTCCTTCAATTAACTTCAGCGTCATTATTTCGTTTTAACTAATTTAAGTATACAGGTATTTAACTAAATCGTGTTGAAGTCGCATTTATTTATTTTTTCAGATCAAGTTATTTTTGCCGATCAAAATGTACTATACATACCTATCCCGCCATAATTCTTTAATGTCATATTCTACACAATTGGAAATCAAAAAATTAAGAAACTGAAATAAAAGGCGTAATTTACGTTTAAGCAATTTTTGTTTATTTGCTCTAAGTCGTACTAATTTTGAACTATAGTCCCAAAGTTTAATTTCATTTGGTAAACTATCAAACGGGCCCCTTAGTCCAGATGCACGCGTTGTTATCACTAGGGGTAGCCGCATGACTCACCTGGGTGAATCATACTTGTTACCTTTAATTACCGATTACTTGTTCCCGGGAACTTTCTGTACATTTCAATGAATGAAGGCTCGTTAAGGGCGCTATCATGCCATCTTATGTAATCAATTCTAATATTATGAAGAGGAGAAATTTGTACTTTTGTTTGTTTAATGGATAGAAACCTATAATAAAAAAATACTGGACCGATATTAAAATTTCTAACTCCACTCTAAAGCTACGTTATCTGCGAGTAACATATGCTATATTTTATCTTGGTAAGGGCAGTAGTTCTCACGGGACGTGGGTGAAACCGCGGGGTACGGATAGTTAAGGAAATATACAAATCAATGGTTGTTTATTCATTAAATCAGTAGGAACTTGGAAATATGAGAAGATTAAGGCTATAAGAGAGCAACAAAGTGACTAACAAACGTATTACAAGTTACAGTATTTGCTAAAAAGCCTATGACTCAGCTAAGTAATTCATAGGTGTAGGTTTGGTTAGCTGCCTCGTTTGTCTAGCACGAGGTCTCGGGTTCGATTCCCGGGTCGGGCCGAAATAGCTTTGTGGGTTTTAGAAGACTTTCACAAAGTAGCCCGGGGTCTGGAAGTTGGTGATTGATACACCCGTGCATCGGAGAGCAAGTAAATGTTGGTCCTGCACCCGATCTCTCTCCGGTCATGTCGGATTGCCGTCCCATCACCATGTACCAAATCTTTGATCAAGTACAAAGTCAAAGCTCTTTATTCTGTTCATTTCTACTGAATGTTAAAGAAGGCGTAATAGGCTTTGAAACTTACCAAGCCATTCTACAGTGTTCCAACTCTCTTGAAGTTGGAAGCAAGGATTTTTAGTTAAATTTATTTTAAGCATTCTGCACCAGTAACTGTCTCACATGCCAATACTTTTTATATCGTTTTTGTTTCTCGATAAGTATTGACATTGTTGAATAAATAAATGCTGCTGGTTCCTGGACATATTGCTTAATAGTCTCTTCGACTTGACTTGACTCTTCGACGTAGGAAAGAAGCCAAACTGGGGCCCGATTCTCCTAATGTTACTTAAGCAACATACGATTCACGTTCGACTGCGATCCAATCCCGACTCGATTACGATTGAAACGTATGAAATAAACGTTTCTATCCTTTTCTGTTCTTCAATAATGAATCATAGTGTCTATAAATGATTTACAATTGCAATTATGAACGCGAAAATGATGTTAGCGCGAGATTTACATACATGACCTAGTAATGAACCACGAGAATATCCAAGAGAATAGAAATAGAATAGAATTTATTTCCTTTTTAAATACAGTCCTATTCACTCACTTATAAAGAAACAGGTAAGTTGAAACAGGTAAACAACCTGTTTCTTTATAAATGAGTGAATAGGATTGTATTGAAATATTATACCTGCACTGATCGGTACCTACCCGTACAGGTTTGTCTGTACCGGAAACCTGTTTCTTTATGTAAGCACCCTTAGTGGTTAAAGTAGTAATAGGCTAGGTACGCATAGATTTAGATAATTCGAAAAGCAAAATTCAGATTTTTTTGAAAATCGGTATTAGTTTGCGCATTCGACTTTTTAAATTGCTGACATGTTGTTTCCAATTAAAATTTTTATCGATTTCAACGCCAAGATATTTAATAGGTAGGTACTATTAGTTGGAGATAAAAAAAACATTTTAAGCCCAAATACGAGGTAGTTTCCATATTCAGTTGTCGAGTTCCCTCGACCCTCTCTGATCTCCCTCATCAGGTCAGCATCAAACCTTCATTGTTGAATAGGGCTTTCAGGCATATACCTGAGTGTCAAGTTTTTACCCTATGTTTGCCTACAACTTTCGAAGGTTGCTCTCGATTTCTCAGGGTTTTCATCATCAGATCCTGACCTGATGACTATGGGACCAACTGGCAGCTATTCCGCGTCGAACAAAAAAAGAATCACGTAAATCGGTCAATAAACCTCGGCACAATCGATGTACATACATAGAAAAAAAAAACATACCGGCCGAATTGAGAACCTACTCCTTTTTGGGAAGTCGGTTAACAAACAATCACAATTATTAGTATTGACACAATTAGAACAATGAGCTTTTATTTGGAAATCGGAAGAGGGTTGTGAATTATTTTTAAAACGTTCAATGCAAGGAGGTCGTAATAAAGCCATTTAATTATTCTTCGAAGTCCTTGCTCAGCTGAAGACTACATCGGACCATGTTGCACGTTGGAATAAGATTACCTACTGTATCATCACAGAAAATAGTCACCTTCGCGTCAGCTATTTCAATATCACAAAGATTATTTACATAGATTAGAAATAATGTAGGTCCAAGCACTGAGCCCTGGGGGACACCAAAATTAACATTTAATTTGTAGCTAAGAATATTTCCAATTTTTACAGTTTGTGACCTATTTGTTAGATAATCCTGGAAAAGATCAAGTGGTATTCCTCGTATACTCTTTAATATACATATAAGCAGGCATTATTAAGAATTAAGGATGTAAAATGACTCCGTACACGAAATGCACGGAATATTACAATGTTCATTAAATTCAGCGTTTGTAAAGCAACGGTATATTCAAGAAAGGATCTCATAAACCATTTGTTCTGCGTTTCGACAGTCTGTGTACACAGAAATGTGGCTTCGTTATTTTCCGAGAGCAACCTAGTGAACTGAAAATAAGTTGAATTTGAGTTTGGATGTAGTATTTTCATAATTTAGCTACTTACCTGTATAATGGTCTGCGGTTTACCATTTTTGGCAGTTTGTGAGATCATTATGGAGCCCTAGCTTCCGCTCGCGGCTTCGCCCGCATGGTGTGTTGATAAAAAGTAGCCTATGTGTTAATCCAGGGTATCACTAAATGATTGACAATAGTGTTTGGCTTACGGTCTAATCCTACTTCCTACTTAGGTAAATTATAAATGTGAAAGTTTGTGAGAATATATGTTTATTATTCTTTTACGCAAAAACAACTGGACCGATTTGGTTGAAATTTGATATGTAGATGGATGATACCCTGAATTAACACATAGGCTACTTTTTATCAACACACCACGCGGGCGACGCCGTGAGAGGAAGCTAGTAGAGATATAATTTTGACATTTGTCGCTAGCAAATGAACAGATAGGTTATTGAAATCCACTATGGGTCATCACGACTTTATCTTCAGTAAGTAGATATGCACATTTTGAATGCACCGGTCAGCTGCTTGACCAACTTTTCAAACAAGACAGAATTGTGTTGCAGGGGAGTTAGTTACAGCAAAAAACACAGAAGCAGTCGTGAGCGGGAGTTTTGAGGAGAGTCTTCAAAAACTGCTGATTTTCAGCCTACTTTGAATAAATGATTTTTGGGGAGAATGGATAAGGGTAAAATAATAAAATACGAATGTACCACAAAACTGTTTATTTCACAAATTATATGATAAATATAAATTATTCAGACACGCGTGTCTAGCACGCTGGGTTCCGCGTCTTTTTACAATACGGGTTTTATCTGCAGAACCCAAATAAGCTTTTACAAGGCAACCAAACTGCAATGCCTAGGATATAAATTAAGGCAATTTACCGCCTTTACAAATTAACTAAAAGCCTGTCATTGGCGTCACTAGGATACTAAAGAACTTCTTATCATTTATTAAATTCTCAAATTTTAGCATATATGTAGATTTTGATTATAAATACATATAAATAGGTAAGTATGATCATATTTAGGTACATGCATAATCAATATCTGATGAACTTACCTATTTTTCTTGTTTAGGTATAATTTCTCTCAATGGTTATTTGATAATAACTATTTCAGATACACACTCGAGCTGTAGACGGCTCATTGAGTATTACAGTAAGTCTTACAATCATGCGCCTAAGGCCACATTCAGAAAACTGGTGCAATTACAGAATGGATCAAATACCGCCAATAGACGCTGGTGGATCGAAGCTGGCTACCAGATCCCTTTCTGTATACGGCCTTAGTCACGTTAAGACCTCCGTAGCGCGCCAATAGGAGTAGAGTATGATAAGTGTAAGAGAAGATAGTAGTTTAAGTATCCTAGTAACACAAATACCGGCCTATCTCCTAATCAACCACATATTTACAGCGGACCTCTCTGTCTGTGTGTATGTCACTTATATCCAAGTAAATTAAGTCTTTTTTTTAATATACTATATAGTACAAAGAAAAACGCTAAATCAAAACAATTCCATAATGTTAGTGGTGTGTTTACTTGGAATATAACTTCAATTTTAAAAAAACGGATGAAAGATTTCTTACACGCCTAAAGTGTATAGAAGAGGAGATACAACGTGACATACAAACACACAGTCCTAATACAATGTACAAAACATCCCAACGATTAGACAAAGGATTACACAATATTTTGAAAAAATTCAATTACTTTATTGATTTCATTAAAATCTCGTCACAAACTTACTAAATACTATTACACCCCGAGTTGATTAGTTGACTTAACTTTTCGTACTAAAAAGGAGAATCGATCACCGAATCTTATTCGATTAGCGCGGAAGTGAATCACTAGTTGTTTATCACAGATATCATGCTTGCATGCAGGGAGTCACGAGTCACGACAAAACTGGAAAAGCTTCAGTATTCCATTCGAAGCGATATACTTATTTACCAACTAACCTAGATAGTTTTCTCTTATCGACTGCATGAGTTCTCAATAGTAAATAAACGATTAGAATGTTTGTACATTTCTCCGTTTTAGGGAAGTTGTTAGTCAACCCTACAACTGTGTCTTCAGATTGCACGACGGCGACTACTGGGAACAAACACTTTATAAGCGATCATTCCGCTCGGGGCAGCACAAATGTTACCTACTTACACACACAACTTCAAATGATTCAATTACAAAAATACTATACTATACATGTTGTTCCTTCTGTATATACTCGTGCAAAATGAAGACATCACATAACAATTAAGTTTAGGCATTATATATTAATTTAAAAATAAGTTACAGACATCGTTCGTCAACGCGTCCTTAGATATACAATACATACCTATGGAAATGAATGTTTATGCATTCTTAAACAAATGCAGCCATGCGTTTATTATCGGGGCGTATGGCCTCAATAGCAGAGAGGAAATTTTAGTTTCATACACCATCTCTATTAATCGTAATAAATATTTAAAAATATTGTAGCAGTTACTACAATATAACGTTTATTTTACACATGTACGAGCTACGCTTTTAAAGCTAAACATAAACAAATTATGTCATATTATTATTTAACAATTAATATATGTCTGTAGATTTATTTGGATAATACAATGGGTTATGAATCTAAAATTGCCGCTCCTTCTTATAAAATTACGACTGAAAGACACAACCCCACGCTGATCTGGGATTTGCCGCGACCATACAGGATATCCTTGGTGTAGGTAATACGGTCGCGGCCAACGCAAACGTATAAAACAAAACAAAAATATGCATGTGTGTGTAATGGTGAACAGACAGGGAATAGATTTACAAGTAACTATGCTGCACTCTCAACTAATGGATTTATCTACGTATATCGATGAGACCTACGCTTAGCAAAAATAGCAATAAAACCGTTAACATCTAGAATTTTAATCGTATCACTATTTCTATTGCATTTTCTGAAAACGAATACAGATTAGAGTACATTTTAAGGCAGGACCTAAGACTATTGCGAATTGACTGTTTCTACAACTGCTTAACAAATATTCTACTATCTATATTGCAAAGGGATTTGGTGAGTAGGTAATGCCTAAGAACTCAAGTGTAGTAGTGAGGGGGACGGGGGAAACCGATCGGATGCTAAAATGCATTTTTTTCATTGAACTAGCGGACGGATTGCCGCGTTTGTACACAATGACACTACCTACTAAAGTCAACAAAACTGACGCCAGCTTTGAAATTTGGGCTCCAATACTGGCGCCAATGTTGGAAGATGGGTGTCCAGCGCTCGCGGTACGCTCACGTGTTGGTACAAATGTTGGCACGAACGCGACGATGAACTATGTGAGTGCAGATCAGAGTGTACAAGCGCACTTTATTGTCGGTTGCGATTGGGAGTGTCATGGGAGAGAGTCGTGTCGCGTGATTGCCAATTAAGGGGTGTCGTGTAAAAACAAAAAAGTCAAATAAATGTTAGAATTTATTAACTAAAAACTTTACAAAAAAAATTACACTAAACCGCACTGTGTGCGCAAGTCCTATTAAAAGTCTTTAAACAGACTATTTATTTATAAATAATGACTTTTCCTAGGAAAAAAATACAATAATGTACAAACATTAGTTACAAGTGAACCGAAGTTTTGTAATGTTTATAAATCATATAAAGTAAATGCAAAGAGATCGTGTTATTGCTATCGTTAGATCTCCTTTGCTGCATGCGTGTTGCGAGAGGACTCAATAGATCCGAGACGTGCACTCATTCCTAGGTATGAATGCTCGTCAATCAGTACATCGCGATTGGTCGTCCCGCATCACTGACACGTATTGCACGCAAGTTCATCATTGCACTAAGTTTAATTGTAACTAATTAGCGAACCACAACGGAATCACTAGGACTTATTAGTGTTTACATTCAGGCACAGTTGTGTACAGGAAAGCTATGAAATGATGCAGAGTCCATAGTTTTCCATCTACAACTGCGCCTGTCACACGTTCATAAATTACAAAGAAAAAAAAAACAAAATAAACGCTAAGATTGGGCGTTGTATTTTTCAGCTATATCTATATTACAGCCTTACATATTTTGTTTAAACTTTTTCTTCTAAAGTATAAATAGATCACCAGCCTTAGATATCAAAAGGTACTGTTTATTTAAAACTAGAATAATTAGTTAAATGAAGCGAACTTTGCTAGTTGGTTACAAGTTGACAAAAGCCCAACTGCGTTACACAGAGTGATCACGGCAGCTGACAATTATTCCATTGCCTAGATCTACAGGGTGTTACAAAAGTACCTGTAACACCAAGACCGTGGTTATATGGACCGGCCAATGTACAAGCCCTTGCTCAGTGAAATCAGAGAGTACTTTTGTAACACCATGTGCATAAGGACGATAAATATAACAAAAGTAATGGATCAAAGTTATATGTCGCAGTAAGAGAGATATCGGCTGAGTACAGTTATCCGAAGGGGCTCAGTTACAAAACCATTGGTATGTATTTTAATCAAAGGAAAAGTCACTATCAACGCTAATATTTCTAGGTAAGGAAGTCAAACAACTATTTCGTCCATGCCATCAATCGAATGGTACAATTATTGTTACGACTTCATGTACTTTGAAAAGGGTTTTACTTGAAAAAGAACTGGAATGCGCAGCTAGCATCCAGAAGATCAGGTTCTACAAGATAGTTCTAGTAGTAAAGAGATTGGGGCATTATCTGTCCTCCTGCGACATTTTAATAAATACATGCATATGTTTATACAATATAGTGATCACAATTACGCAAGGTGTATAATCGCGTTGGATCATGATTATGACAGATTCGACTAACGCTAAACCTTTGTCTACCTCTAGTGAAAGATCACTCGTGTGAGGCCCAGGCTCACCGACAACAAAAACATCCGTATTTCTTAACACTACTCTTTAGTTCAAAACTTGAACATAATAATTCATAGTAAACAGTCGTTTTAACAAAACTGAAGTTCGTTGTCGCTAAACTTGGGCCCAATATGTATAACCGTACGAAATTGTTCACGGCCCTCGGATACAGATCACTTACGAACGGAATACGCGAATAATACGGACCAATGAACAATAATACATTATTCTAATTTGTTTTATTTATAGCTAATACATATATCACGTTTTCTGATTATAATTAAGGGCTATAAGTAATTGCTATTAAAAATTTTAAGTCACAATACTTGACGTTTTCAGTGGCGTGTCCTTTTGGGAAATGGTTGTAATATTTACATTGGCTGTAGTTTTTTTTTAATTCATACGAAATAAATATGGGTATGAATTTCATAATAAAATTTCAACTCATAGTTCTCAACAGAGAAAGATATAAAGTGGGTTAACATTGATCAAAGATTTATAATTCAACAAATGATGTAAAAAACCTATAACTTTAAATTGGAGGGGATTTTGGGTCACAGTGCCCACTGGGGCCTAAGTGACCTGGTATGAAAATCAACAAAGCAGTAACACTAGCAAAGATGAATAAAAATAATCGTAGAAAAACAACATAACATTTTATCACTAAATCATCTAACTAATAACCACGTTAAACTATTATACTTTGATGATTACATCGAGGTGTGGAGAGACGGGATGCTACTGAGGCTACGGGAAGATGTGGGAAGACGGTAGGAAGAAAGCCCTAACGATTATGTACTAATCAGCTCTAAATAGACCTAACCACATCAAAAATAAGGTATTCAACTGACGATCGTTTTGCAAACAAAACGGAGCGTTGTCACAAAAGGGCCGAGCTGTCACGATGACAGCTGTCACAATGACAGCTTGTCATTTATAGCCACGACGTCAATAGACGTCTCAACCTCAATAAAGGCTTAACTCACACCGTGGGACGACCAGTCCTTATAAACGCCAAACGATTTTTCTAGGGATTGTAACCTTCTTCAGATATTTTTTGCTTTAAAATTGTCCAGCAATACTAAAGCAAACATGCTATTTTCTACGTCCATTTGAATTTTCGTCATTGGTTTTTTTGCTAACTCAAAAAAATATATAT
The DNA here is from genome assembly GCF_030705265.1 of Helicoverpa armigera. NCBI lineage: Eukaryota > Metazoa > Arthropoda > Insecta > Lepidoptera > Noctuidae > Helicoverpa > Helicoverpa armigera. The sequence goes on along the minus strand of NC_087120.1, from coordinate 3,215,025 downwards.
GAACTTTACAAAACAGGTCCAAATTTGTATGCGTCTAATAATTTTAGGCCGCGTACACACGCGCTTCTTAGGTATTATTTACACAATGATTGGTAATTACTTTACAGGGCAGTTTTTATTAAGGATTTACAATTTACCAGTTACACTCGCGCTAACCGAAATTTTAAGCAACGGCCGAAATGTCATGCTACTTTGCTCAGCAGTTTCACGCGAGTTCTAACAAACACGGAGGAAAAATATCAACATCCGTTTTTAGCTTAAATATTATACTTATATATTCATCTGAACTAATCCGTACAATAGTAAGCTAACTCTCTAACATAAGGTTACGACCGCAGTGTATTTTAGTCTTCAAGAAAATATTTCAATGGAGGACAAACTAGGCTACAAACTTGTAAACGATCTTTGTGTTGGGTCTAATATAAACTCGACAACATATAAAAATACTTATTAATTTTTACATCCTAGGCGGTCACAGTGACTGCTCTAATTTAACAACATAAATACCTAATGTACAACAACTTCAATACGAAGTCAACTATAGCTATGTATAAACGTAATCAATAAATATCAATCCTAGGCAAAAACCACTGCGAATCGACCCGCAAAATTGTCAAATATCCAAAAACTTCAAATACTATCGGAGTTGCTAGCGCTTTTAATGAAATCTATTAAATTGGTTTCAAAGTCACTTGACTCTGTATTGTCAGTCAGTCAGTTCTGTTGTTTAATTATTCTTTAGAACGAAATAGAAATATCGCGAAGGGCCGGTGACTGCCCTTGGGTGAAGGTCGGTATAGATAGCGAAGACTTGAAGTCATCTGGGAAAAACAACTACAGAACAAACATGCGCCCGAGGGGAAGCCCGGCTATGGAGGTTGTACCGCAAATCTTAATTAATTAAACGAAGGTATAAATCAGATACAAAAAAGAATGCCATGATAAAGAAATACATATAAACCACGTGTCAAAGTAGACATGATACGCATAGAGTATTCCATAGATTTAGTATGTACTGCTAAATCAGCTAGATCACTTGATGTGAAAAAAGAATCATGAATAGACCGTATAAAAATACAAAACCCACCACCATTAAACAAAGATCATACTAACTGCTCGGAAACAGTTAACAAATGTATGTAAAAATATATTTTCTGATCGCTTGTGTTTCACCACTACGCTATGTTAATTAGCAACTATATTTACAAATTATTTTCAAGTTACAACAGTTCTATTATCATCATGCAGTAATGTATAATCAGTTAATTACAAGGACATACATTACTAATCAAACATAGAATTAGTGGTGAAACTGATTGACTGAACTTTCTATTTGAAAACCATCGGCGACGCCCAGCGGGTGATTGATTAAAAATAATCATTACTTCTAAGCGTCTTTAGTTAAGGGTCTAGCAGACCGGATGCTTAAGCGTAGACGTGCACGTACCACTGAGTTGTAATGTATAGAAATGTATGAGACAGGCCACACCGCTTGCATATCGACGCGCACGTCTACGTTACGCATGCGGTGTGGCCTGTCTTATACATTTCCATACATTACGTTACCTGGTTTCTACAGTTTTAAAAATGTGACTTTGGAGCTAGGCCTAAAAAATAAGAAACTGAAGACAGCCATCCAAAATATACATAGACCAGCTACGTTATTCATAGACCGTTGAAAAGTAAGAATATAAAACTTACCTCCGGTTTTATTTCACTGAAACTACTGCTTTGGATACGTAAAAATTCATAGAAAAATGTTCGTTTCATATACAATAAATTGGAACTTGACACTGACTAGAAATAGTAAAAAAAAATGTTTAACCAAATGTTTGTTGAATATTTCGGAACAATGTAAACGAAAAAATACCTATGTTGTAAAAATATATCTGAAACCGTTGCACAAGAGATGTTTCAAATCCGGACCAATATATGTACGGTACCTCGAAAAATCCAGAAAAACCTAAGGAATTTGGGAAAAGTACAGATAAATTGCTAAAACAACACAAATTTGGACAATTCAAAAAAATTACGCAAGCTATCGCTTTGACAAGTGAGACAAATAAATATATCAAATGACATTTATCAATCATCGTTTTTCTTGTGTATTGTAATTTCAAGTGTATAATTTTGTGTTTACAGCCAAACAAAGCCAAATTAAAACGGTTTTAGATATTTAACCCCATTTTGAAACATCTCCTTTGGCGAAGCGCTTCGAATGACATTTGTCACTGACAAAATATAATTCAAGATTCGCTGCGCTCGGCCATATATGTGTGGTTACCTTTAAACAAATTTAGCATGTTCTACAAAAAAGTATTAAAACGATGACATTAATATGGATGTTTCCCCGTTGTTTTAAACACTGTAAAAACCAGTTACTTGAAGAGATGTCTTCTTAGTCAGCGTTCCTGAACTCGGTCACTATGCGACGCTCCAGCGCCTGTAACCCCTCTTCCAACTCTTGCTGTAACACAAAATTAAATAAATATATATTAAAGGATTAGAACATACTACTGCTTTATATGTGAATATGAGTTGGTAAACAAATATATTACACTATTTTAATGCGTTATACACGTCACTAACATTCGTAGTGACGTGTGAGAATCATTCACAATAATACATTAATTTTTAAAACAATATAAAATATACTCACATCATCAATGCCCGTATATCCATCCTGGGAGAGGTTTGGGAGTGGTTGAGGGGCCCTCTCTCTTGCGCACAGATCAGTACCAAGCACCAATCGCCCAACTGGGTTTGGAGAAGGGACGGGCCCATTGCCAGTCACGGTGGCGGCCACAGTGGGAGCCTGATACGGCTCTGGGTTGGGGGCCTGCCCCGGCACTATCACTGGGCCCCCGACCGTGAGGGGCCCCAAGCCGTCGACGGGAGAGGAACGACGGGAGCGTATCGGAAGGATAACTCCTTGATGACCGGAGAACGTCTATTGACAAGTTTAATGGGAATTCTGTTATTAAAAGATAATATTCATATTGTTTTATTTGAAAAAATAAAAAAGAGCAAAAAAATATCAAATAATTTTAAATCAAAGAAAAAAAATATATTATTCTTTAAATCTTTTCAATTTATATATCAGATAGACGAAAGATTAGGACAATTATGTTACAAGCAATGTATAATAAAATATGAAAATGTTAGTATAAAAAATCCTATATTTACCTCCGGTAAAGTTTGCGGCGGCGGCAATGAGTTTCGCATGTCGCTAAAAGAGAACATCTGAAAAAGAACACAAATTCCTTTAATACTTTATCTTTAAAGAGTTCTTCCGTGTTGAGGATACACGTTATTTTGGTGGGTTCTGGCTGTCATTTAAACATCTTGGTCAATACAGTCGCTCCCTGAATAGAATTGAAGCCATGAATAACAAAATGACTAGCGGAGGTGCCATAACAGAAAATCTTTGAAGGAAATAGCGCGACGAAATGCAGGTATGTGGACGAGGAGCGTTACTGTTTTTGCCCTTATACGCGTTTGTACCCGACCGACACCAAAAACTCATTGACATACATCAAGAAACCGAACGCCTCGTTAGTTCAAGCCGATTGACCGTTTAGGTCATGTCCACCATACCTATTTGACCTAGCAGGAGGCGCCTGGCCTACCTGCATTAAGGCATCTCCGCTCATTTTTCCTTACTCCGAGCTTGAAGGCAACCCAAACAGAGTTGGGTTAAGTCTAGGCACATGATTAGGTCGGATTACTAGAGGTTCTTTTTAAATAATTGGCGTGATTCTGAAATATTTATGTACAAACTTACGTCGTCTGGGTTTGGTGCCCACACGGCATCTGGTCTCGGCCCATAGGGATTAGCGTTGACTCTGTACTCTGGCAGTAACTCTGCTGCGATGATAGCTGAAATTATAACGCATTTAAAGTTTGACGCTACATTTATTCACTACTTACACACATTTAAGTTAGGGACAAGAATAAATAGTTGGAATGTCACGTATGATAGTATGTTTATCAAATAACATCTGCGACAAGAATGTGAATAGTTAAAAAACAAATCAACAATAAAAACGACTTAAAATCTGTGACATCTAAAAGTGCAAAGGTTTACTCTAGCTGTAACCGTGCTTCGGAAAGCACGATAAACTGTAGGTCCCGGCTGTCATTTCAACATCTTTGACAGTCGTTACGGGTAGTCAGTAGCCAGTAAGACTAAGGCATCGTTCAGACCAAACGTATCGTCGGCCGCTGACTGTGAGCGCGCGTTACGCAGTTTATTGCTTTTCCATATATATTGAAATTGTCGTTCACACCGAACCGACTATACGCTGTTACGTCGTCTGTTGTAGCTGACTCTCAGTGGCCGATTATTTTACTACGCGACTATGCACGGCGGACGCGGATTGGCTACGCGGACGCAGTTGCCGAATAGCGCCGCTCCGCCGCGTACGCTCCGCCGCGTCTCGGTACAGCACGTCGATAATTAGTGTCCCTTTTATATAAACTTAAACGTATTAAAGATAGTAACTCATCGAATGTTTTACTGTCATACGAAAATATTTCTTGAACTTATTTGGATAAAGTCTATATTCGAAATATAAAGTATGAAATTGACCAAGAAAACATCTCTTCAAATTTAAGGGATGTACCCACAATCTCTTCTTTTTATTATTTTCGTCTTCCTCTAGAGCTTCGCAAATGGCAACTATCTGAATGCGCATCATTTAATTGAAATATCAGTAAAACGTCTGATTTGAAAAAAATAAATTACGCTAGTTTTATCGTTTATAAAATACTACTACTATTCAAATATTGAGCCCTTTTATGTGTAGAATAGTCAGCCGCTCAGCGTACGCATCTAGTGTGAACCTACAAGAGCCTATTCTTTTGTTCACACATGTAGCGCATCGTACGCTATAGCCTATTGTCGGCTTGGTGTGTACGCGTACTGCAGATTGAGTCGACGTTCACACTGGGGCAGACAGTGAGTATACTCACAGTCAGCGGCGGACAATACGTTTGGTGTGAACAATCCCTAAAACTCAGTCTTCCCAAGGGATATTGAGTTGCCCGGGTAACTGGGTTGAGGAGGTCAGATAGGCAGTCGCTCTTTGTAAAACAGAGCGAGTTAGACTGGAAGCTGACTTCTACATGGTTTTAGTAAAGACACACTCAGAGCTACTGAGTACAATTAACAAAAATAGTAGGTTGTGTCAAGTAAAGGGCTTACACAGTTGAACCAACATTCACACATAAGTGGTAGCAACAAAAAGATATTTGGGGAAAGGCTAGTCAGATGATGACGTAACTTCATAAATAAGTTAAAAATGAAACTCACGATTATACAAGTCCTCCGTAGGAGTCGGTGGCAGCGGCGGTTCTTGGTTGGTGTACACCGGCCTGTTGTTTTGTACGTAACTACGATATGGTACTACATCGGGCATCCGCTGTGTGTACCGGCAGAAATACCGCTCTCCAGTAGACGGTATTACAATCTCACGACTAATCCTAATTGGATGGGTCGGATAGCTGGAACAAAAATGTTTTGTCATATAAAATGTCAAAAAAAAGTCGTTTTAGGTGTACCGGTCTAGTCGGTGTCTAGTGTGATAACTCAAAAAAACTCTTTTTTGTTTGATAGGGTATTGACAGCAAACTCTTTCCTTTTTACCCATATCATGGGGGAGATTCCAAACAGCAAGTTCAATAGTTTCAAGTCTGTTGGTAGGAGGGGCGGGGTTTACACAAATTGCGACATTGTCCTTTGTAAGATAAACTGAAAGGGTGTAAAGTATTAAGTAACTAGCGACCCACCCCGGCTTCTCACAGGATATCAGTATTTCCCTTCAATTTAATGGATGTTATTATACATGTAAACCTTCCTCTTCAATCACTCTATCTATTAAAAATTCCGCATGAAAATCGGTAGCGTAGTTTTGAAGATTTAAGCGTACAAAGGAATATAGGGACAAAAAAGCAACTTTGTTTTCTATACTAATATTATAAAGAGGAAAACTTTGTGTTTGTTTGTTTGGTTGTAATGAATAGGCTCAAAAACTACTGGACCGTTTTTAAAAATTCTTTCACCATTCGAAAGCTACATTATCCACGCGTAACATAGGCTATATTTTATCCCGGTGCGGGCAGTAGTTACCACGGGACGCGGGTAAAAACGACTAGTATAGTATACAGTGCAACAGAAAGAGTGTTAAAGTATTTAGTAATGGTACTCACCCGTGGTGTCCATTCATATGGTCCGACATTTCTGCTGGTATGTTTATATTAACATTGGTTATCGGCGCTGGAAAACAAAAACAACGTTTATTGTACAAATGTTTTATTTTAAACTAGTATACTCGGCAAATTGTTCAGGGTATCGCCATTTTTTTAATAGAAGAACCTCCTGTATACGGCGAGGGAAAGAGGGAACAAGAAAACGAAAAGCTTGTTTCTGCTTAACAGTTTCAAAATAAATATGATCTAACTTAACATTTTAGTATTACCTACTTCAAGTATTACATATAGCCTTCTTATATCAATGAGCTGTCTTAAATTGTAATAATTTTAGATCACAAACAGGTCAGTGGGTCATCTTAGGGACAGATCAAAGAAACAAAATATGTTTATAAAAAGGTATCAAGATTCTACATCTTATAAACACGAAGAGAAAAGGGAGGGTAGGCATTTAGAAGGAAGCCTTATTAACCACTACAATGATGCACAAGCAAACTGGAATCAATCCTATATGACTAACATTATAAATGTAAATATCCTACTAATACCATAAATGTGAAAGTTGTGAGAATGTATGTGCGTTATTCCTTTACGCATAAACGGCTAGACTGATTTGGTTGAAATTTGGTATGTAGATAGGTGACACCCTGGATTAACACATAGGCTACTTTTTATCAATACATCACGGGGGCGAAGCATCGGGCGGAAGCTAGGAAGGAATATAATAACTTACGCGGCACATTGAATGGAAATCCTTCGTGGGGAATAGCGTAGGGATAAGCTGGCACATTTTGCACCGGTATCTGCATCGGCGGCTGCCCTGGCATCGGCGGCTGCCCTGGCATCGGCGGCTGCCCCGGCATCGGCATCGGCCCCGTCGCACCCGGGCCCCCCGGGGGGTTGGCCAGCATGGGCCCCGGCGGGTTGCCGTGCATCGGCACCGAAGAGTTCGGGTTCATCGGCTGACTCCCGTGCAAGGGCGCGTAATAATTTCCGTTCATTCTGAATCTGTAAAAAAAAGAAGCTGTTAATTGTCCTCTTCAACGAAAGTAGAAAAGGGGAGTTTGTTCTACCAAGCCTTTAAAACATAAATAAAGATTTGATTTTGATTTGATATCTTCTGCCCAGCAAAAACACATAAAGAGTGGAAATGGACGGGCGTCGTGAGATGTGATGTGAAAAATTAATAAATTAAAATTATTCTTCTTCCTTATGTTTTTGATCAAGTTTAATATTGATTGGTCAAGCAACAAAATGGAGGCATGCGCATGCGCAATCGCAGCCCCGACACTTCGCGAAGGCACTGTAACGAGGCTTATGAAATAAAAAAAGTGGTACAAAAAAAAAGATGTTTGTTATTTGATCAGTAAAAACACTAATTGATAGCGAATATTTAGGACTTAAATAATTATACGCATCTTACAAAAAATATTAGAACATGTGGCCATCTTGAATTCGATATACTTAAAAATATAATTAAATTATGTGTTTAATCCGTATACTAAGACACATATTAACGCATTGTTATCTGATTATATAGGTATATAATATTAGGTCAAAACGCGGTCTTACATGTGCAAATGTATGCTTAACTCACGCAAACGAGTGGTGTGCGTCCCGGCGCGAAGCAGACTGGTGTGCTCGCTAACTTTTCTTAAGTGTTAAATTGCTAGTGCCTACATTGCAACGGGGCGTAAGGGCCAGAACACACCTCACTAATATTGTAGTATACGAAAAACTAATAATCGACTAAAATTAACATACAAGGTTAAAATTAATATAAAAAACAATGTGTTTATTGATTTAAAGTTTTTTTTGTTATGTTCTTATTTGCAGAGCGCTTTGACTGCCTGTACGTGTATCACTGTGACATGGTACATGTGCGGGCTAACGTGGAAATATTATTTTAAATGTATTTGTATAATTTTTTTAATTTTATGTATATTTTTTATTGATTATGTTATGCTATAATTTGTAATTGGTCCATGTTGGCTTTGATTTCAATAAATTATTATTATTATCTAGACATACCAACAAAATCTTTTACTTTAAAATCCTTACTAATATAAAAGCGAAGGATTATGTATGTTAGTATGTATTGATGTTCGATCCTCTTTCTCGTAAAAACTACAGAATTTTATTTAATTTTCTAATAATTACGTTATTAATATTATATATTCATACTTTTTAACTGGGGATATAAAAAAATATTAATTACCGTATCAGATTTAAATAGTACAAATGACTCCTAAAAACAATTTAGATATGTCTTTAACTAATGAGGGTTTTCTAAAATGGCAATCCACGAGGTGGCAGCACCGAGTCGTCAGGTCCAATAACTGTCAAAGTGCTTATCTTTACTATGAATAGTGAACGATTTTAGTGTTTTTTTTTATTTTATAATTAAAGCACTGCATTATTGTTTTACTATTGCGGTTGAGTAAATAAAAAAAACTAAATCATATTGTGTTAACAAATTTTTCAACAAGCTTTTCCTTAGTACCAGTGACTTTTGCACCTTCTCTCTTAGCTCAATTTTTAGTTCGGAAACCTTATTCTGACCGTAGTCCATAATAAAATCAATAACACTTCCAATATAACAGAATTTCAATAAACAATAAGTTCGGCACCTACAATTCCATACTATTTGACAGCTGTTTGGACCAGACGCATACGTGGCGCCACCCGGTGGCAGAAAAAATTTCAAAAACCCTCATTGGGCCGTAAAATGTTGCGGGAACCAGACCCACAAAAAATAGGCGAACTGAGAACCTCCATTTTTTATATCGGTTTATGAATGTTTAATACCACTATTGCTAACCTCCCCACTCAGAGACATTTAATGATTACTTAAGTCACTTCTTACTGACGGACTGTCATACAAATCCTTCACTAAGGAATGGCTTAAGTAACCATTAAATGTCTCTGAGTGGGGAGGTAAGAGTCAATATTAGCGGTGAAGGTATTTAGTGACGGTCTAAGGAGATCCTCGGTTGGTTACACTCGGGTAGTAATAACAACTCGTGTCCGCGTGTCAGGACAACTGATGCTAATAATATGATATTATAGGAATGTCTTTGCTTGTAAAATACGTTTGTGTATGGGCCTAGGTAATAGTCGTCCTTATACGAAAGAAGAATATATTGAGTTAGTTCCTCTAAAAGAAACTCAATATATTAGAAAAACTTTTATTATAGTTAATAAGGGTTCCGTAGTAATTCTTATAGTTTCGCCATGTCTGTGTCATATCACACCGACAAAGTCCAAAAATTTAAAGATATACTTTATTAGAGTAGTACCTAAAAGTTTTTTTTTCATTCCAACCCTATCGTGTGATATATCGTTGAATAGGTATTTAAAAATGAAAAGGGTTTTACCAAGCTCGTTTATGTGTAATATTAATATCTTCGGAAATATACGCTCCGAAAGTTGAAAACAATGTGCCCCTAATTTTTGTGGTTTTAAAAATATGAAAAAAAAAATCTCAAATGTAGATTTTTATAAACTTTCTAGGAAAATTATTACAAACTCGATTCATTAAAACATATTTTTTTAACTAAGTTTTAATTTAACCTATATTATATAAGAGAATTATTAAATCGGTTTACGCAATCCAAAATTACAACCGAAAACCCAACATAAATAACCCAGTTAAAAGTTAAAAACTAGTTAACGATATTACTTTAATTAAGTAATAAATATAATTACAACTAATATTCCTTCAATATTATTTTACGGAAAATATTTAGTAAAAAGTAGAATCTCTAAAATAGTCTATGGGCGATGATATGAGTGTGTTCCGACCTTTACATAACTATGTATATTATACATACATACAGATAGATCGATCGCAACGACGGCTCGTAATATTATGCATTATGATACTTATTGAAATTGATGTCTAGTAAATACGGGAATTCAAAGGTTTTCTACCTAATTTTGATATGTATTTAGTAAATTTTCGACTTACAAAGCAAGAATTTTAATATCATTATAAAAATGAGGGTAAAACGAAATAATGTCATATTTTTTAATTGAGGGTGAACGAGAATAATTTCGTTCAGAAACTCACATTGTTTAAGTAAACGTTCTAGAATCTACCACCTATTCTTTTCCCATTGCGATAGAAAATTCGTCTAGATTTATTATTTACATAGGTACTTAAATACAATCTATTTTTTTTCCAACAACTAAATAAGTCGACTAATTAATACCTAATTAACCCCCGACGTTAAAACGATGGGGTGTGATTGGCGATGCAAAGATTATCCGCACGCCTCTAGTGGCGATTTAGAAGCTGTCTAAGAACGACACTGACAGTTTTTTTTATGTCACGATAAAAATTGACACATTTTTCTTTCTTTTTAATTTTTTCGCGACATGTTTTGACACAAATTGTATGCGGCATAGTAGCTCCCAAACGGATGATACGATTGTAATGCGTTTTCTTTTGTTAGAAAGGTATTCAATCGAGTGTTCTTAGCTATGTTTGGTGGAAAAGGTCATCAGGTCGTTTGTTAGGTGTGATAGGAATACACAAGTAAACATCATCATCCTCTGAGCCTTTTTCTCAACTATGTTGGGGTCGGCTTCCAGTGTAATCGGATGTAGCTGAGTACCAGTGCTTTACAAGGAGCGACTGCCCTATCTGACCTCCTCAACCCAGTTACCCAGGCAACCCAAAACCCCTTAGTAAGACTGGTGTCAGACTTACTATTTATAATAATACACAGCCTCTGCTACACTTACTCTTGTAAGTACTCTTAACGTAATACTTCGCCAGGCAATATAAATTCGCAAATATGAAACTAGCTAGTATGTCTGATACTTGATTATTTTCTTCCAATACAGAACATAATGCAAAGCAGTGGCTCACAAGTTCATAGACAGCATAAAAGTCCAGTTTTTCTTAAAACAGTTGTTCACTTTAAAAATGGAATGTGTAAATTTATAGTAAGCAATTGTTTTTAGTAAACTGACTTTTATTAGCTTAAGGATTTCGCAAATAGCATAGAGAAGGAATTACAACCAGCGCATTAGACATAAAAATGAGTTTTTAATTAAGAATATCAGAGCAATATGAACGCATGGTTCCTAATTGATTTGTTTGGTGATTCAATCGGTTTTGCTAATTACCTTAAAAGAAATCACTCTTAAATTGAATAAATATTATAACAAACGTGAAAGTTTTTATACGCGTAGGAGATGGGGTCACGATCCTCAACGAGTGAGGGACCGACTAAAGAAGAAGAAGAAGAAAGTTTTTATGTCTATTAAAAAATACTGATTTTGATGAAATTTTGGTGGTGCCAGGGCATTTTAGGCAGCCACTTTTACTAAAAATATTATTTACTTGTCTTTCTTCAGAATTATCTCATTGACACAGTTTCACTGGTTACCTATAAAGTGCCAGTTAGTTAACTGATAATTAATGCTTTCCGCCAGATAAAGGTTGCTTATAATTTCTACCAGATATTGCTATCTGAGACTTATCAAACCAAAAGTTACAGTACATTTTTCAGATTAGGTCCTGATAGGTCATCAGAGACTTTTTCAGTAGCCAATGAAACTCAATCAAAATCATTCAATCAGTGTTGTATCTTTTTATTCTATTCTTTTAGTTATTTTTTTTGTGAGAGAAAAGAAAAAATACGTGTCCATTATTTTAAGTATATCTAAAAGACGGACTAATTACTTTTTAAAACGCTAATATAAGCTTCACTTGTATCTATGTATGTAAGAAAATCTTGGAATCTTAATTTGACCCAATCCCAGGTCTTCCGGATGAAATTTTGCACACGCTCTGAGTTCTGATGACAATACATGACTAGCGTGTTATTTAAGTATTTTTTCATTCGCCATGAGTATATAGTACCTTTCAAGTTCCTCTTCGGAATGCGCGAAGGTGCACGAAGCTCCCCGAGGACAGAAGGACCTTGTTGCGGCGTCTCGACACATGGACACTTTGTACTTAGTGTGGGTCGGGGTCGACGCCGCTGTTTGTGGCGAAACTTGGCCTGCAAGAGTAAAAATAATAGTCTAGTCTAGTATAATAGTCTTTGTTAAATTACTGTTGGAGTGGAGACCACGGACTAGCAAGCGCAGCGTAGGACGTCCACCAACGAGGTGGACAGACGACCTTATAAAGGTCGCCGTCGACGCTGGATGCAGGTCGCCTCCAACAGGTATCTGTGGAGATCTAAGGGGGAGGCCTATGTTCAGCAGTGGACGGCCTATGCCTGAGATGATGATGATGACTGTTGGAATGAAAATTAAATTGAAATAGGAACATGGTTAAGTTATTTCAACACGCATTTATTATATGGAATCTAAAGTTTATGAAATAGGCGGGTCTAAAGAAGGTGTAGTAACGTTTCTCATCACCCCAAACACCCGGATTTAAGCGATGCTACTTCCATAGGAGATTTAACTCCTCCCCTCATTTTGTTCCTCATCATATGTATATGTCGGAGATAGATCGAAGATATCCGAACAAAAATGTGACAGATAGATGTCAAAAAAAATTGTGTGTATATAGTGAATAGGATTGTACTGAAATATTATACCTGCACTGATCGGTACCTACCCGTACAGGTTTGTCTGTACCGGCAACCTGTTTCTTTATGTAAGCACCCTTAGTATAGATTTATAGACTTACTGGTAGTATTATCCAGACACCGGTCCGGTATGGAGTGCTTCTGGTTGTGGTTGGAGTCCCTGCCCGTGGCCTGCTGCTGCAGGTATTGGACCAGTCCTGCGAGCACCTCCTTGAGAGACGTCATGATTTCTGATAGCTGCTGCCATGTTGGACTCTTGGCATCTGAAATTGTTATTTATTTATTGGATAACCAACGGCTATACAAAACAATGTTATAAACGTAGATTGAGAAACAGAAAGCCATCTATAGGTTTTCACGGATAGCAATAGAATAACACGCTTATATTTAATCAGCTGATCTATCAGATATTAAAATTTGTGATTACAAAGTTAAATTTTGAATAAGTCATGATTTAGCTGCCTACGAACCACAACACTCTTGGTAAGTAACATACATACACCACCTTATTTAATCATAAAGATTTAATGAATACTGCATTAAATAAAGGCCTCATTTTCTTTATATATAAGTATAGAAAAATACTGCACATACCGGGACTAGCATCGATGTTAGCTAGCCTATCGAGATGTAGACTCATGACGATCAGCTGCGAGGGGTCTCCCGTCCTCTGCAGAGCGATGAACAACTCTTGCACTGACTGCGCAAACGATTGAGGAGTTTGCAATTTATCTGGAAATTGTAAATTATTATGTAGAAGGGATGTTATGTTAGTAAGGTTGTTTGTTTAGAGACCAAATTCAGCGAAAGCAGGTCAGTTTTTTTAAGAAAAACGAACCTTTATGCTGTCGGTCAACTTGAACCTAAAAATTTAATGTAAACTGTGTTGAAAAATTATATAAAAATTTATTCGTATTTCATGTGTTTAACTGTTTAATAAATCTAACTTATACTCCATTTGAGGAGGCACTTAACTAAAGGTAGGTAAACAATGTAGGTAGATTACATAATAAGGCATTTTAAGATTGTTTATCTTTAGTTAAGTGCCCAGTTTTGCAGTTTGTCAGTCTGTTTGAAATACTACCTACCAGCATATTTAGTTCATAGAGCTCACTAGAACTTGAGTTTTTTTACAGTATTTACCTATAATGCTTTGCATATGACTCTTATGCGCAGTATCCCCATACAGTAAAGCGCTCCATTGATCCGGGGCTATCCTCAGCCCTGCCTCCGTAGCGATCTGGACTATCTGAGCGTCGTGCTCCCGACGCAACGTCTCGTATGTTCGGAACTCCTCTTTCAGTTGCATTAGAGAGGAGTCGCATTCGCGTTTTGATACCTGGAACGGAGAATAAGTTAAAAATAGTATAATTGAAATATTTAAAGGGGGAATTACAGACTTTGACATGACTTTTAATGCTGTGTGTTACGATACAAAGCGGCAGTGAGAAGGATTGCGTCTCTTTTATTTGCAACATAATTAATCGTTTTGATTTAAAGATTAATGCGACAGCATTTTCACTGATATACATACGAGTATCTTGCAGAAATTAAGTTAAAAAAAGAAACCGTTTCCATACACATCAAATATGAAAAACTCGAAATTATACATTCATGGTTTTGCTTCCTCTTCAATGCTATAGCTAAACAGTACCCTGGCGCCATCTCCCACCCATTCCGATGCAGTTACCTCCCGAAACAACCACGTCCGGTGAGGACAAACTTACCTTAAAACAAGAAGCTCTGTATAGGAGCTGGACGACATGGCCTATGCTAGTTTTAGAAGCCTGCGGAAAATGAGGCTCCAGTCTTTGGACTACAAACATCACTAACACCTGGAAAAGAAGCAAAGAAATATTAGTAGTTTCAATATGTACAAAGGTAACAAATATTTCAAAATACATATGTAATGAGATAACTTGATTACTGAATTAAGTTATAGCAAGAATATTAATACTAATAATTTAAAATAGATGAGTTTGTTTAAATGTACTAATTGACCATTGGGACCATTGGACCATTGGGACCATTGGGTTGATTTGAAAATTGATTTCAGTGTAATAGCCCATATGCTATAAGTTCCTTTTTATTGCGGTACGTGAAGTAATTTCCATTTTTGCATTCTTGAATGGAATGTATCTGAAGAGTTCTTACGCTTTAAAATGGACAAATATTTTTTTTTTGCCCTGATAGTGAAGGAAAGCATGCCAAAGGAACCTAGATTTGAATGTCACAAATGGAATCACAACCCGCATTGAGCAAGCGTGGTGATTAACGCTCAATCTTTCTCTGAGTGAGTGGAGGCCTGTACCCAGCAGTGGGATGATTAAGAGCGATGATGATGAATTTAAATAATGTACGACTTTACCTTCCTAGAGAGTGCAGAACCATCTTCTAGTGCGAGTAGCACTAACTTTAGAACTTCTTCTTGCATCGCGGGTCCAAGGAACTGGCAGCCACGAGCCCTCACCGCCGCCCAGAGGTTCGCACTCAGCTGCTGAGGATTCTAGAACAATCCATCAATATTAGGGTCATGAGGTCTGAGTATAAATCATCATCTGCTCAAACTTTTACCGAGTATGTTAGGGTCGGCTTGAGGTGTAATTGGTTGAAACTGAGTGCTAGTATTTTACAGGCAGCGACTGTCTATCAAACCTCCTCAACCTAGCTACCACGGCGACATGATGGATAAGACTGGTTGATAGATATAGTTTCTGGCTACTGACCGTAACGACTGCCAGGATGTTCAAATTACAGTCGGGACCCACCAATTTATCTTGCCTTCCGAATTCGTCATGACAAGATGGTCACCCATCTACAGACCGACCGCGCCAAGCGTCACTTAATCTTATGATCGATGTACAAATGTCCGAGTGTCGAGGCACACAGCAATAACGGGGTCTGTGCAGAGACTGATACTTCATTGGACCATAATATTTAGCACGAATTTATACCCCAGAAGTCTAGACTACTGGAGTCAGGGTCCTACCTGATGCTGCAGAATGAGTTCTGTGACGGTCCTCTCGCCGAGGGAGCGCGCCGCTCTCGCCGCCCTCCCGCGCCCTTCTTCGTCGGTGATGGCGCACTGAAGCAGCACCACCAGCTTGCGAAGCATCGGCCGCGACAGCCGGCTGCCTGCCACACTGTTGTTCACTGGAAATATCATCAGATAACATTAAGGATGCAAGAAGTTGGAGCAAGTTAACATGCGCAAGAGCATTCATTCCACGTCGCTTAGATAAAACCACTAATAGGAAAGTATTCGATAAAAATGTGGTGACCTTTACATTATTGTCAATACTTTCCTGATGGGGAAATAATTTCACAAAAAGGCACCATTAGGTACTTGAAACATAAAAATCAAGGGTACGACATGACTACTTGAATAAATGTAAACATTATCAACCCCAACTGTATACAAAAAGTTTTTACTGACGCAAGTACTTTGAATTCCAAAAATATTGCATTGTAAAACTTTTTCCTTCTTAAATCGTTGGGGAGGTTTCAGTGATTGGGCAACGAGTGGAAATGTTAAATTACCAGAATCGTCAACAATACATACAACAAACTTTGTTTGGAAGGTTTCACACTTCAGAAGCCTGTCAAATACAGTAAATATTTTACCTACTTAGTTTTTTGTTGGGAGAAAACGTGCTAAGGTAAAAGCTATCGGATGGAAAATACCACTAAGATTGCGTAAGTATCACAAAGGTTCTAGATTCCGAACGCTCAGAGATACATTTTGTTATCCATGATCTGTACCTACTAGTCTAATTTAATATTATATTGTAACTGTATTGTTTTTTATTTATTTATTTTATTTATTTACAAATTTTTGTACACACACATAATAAAGAAAGATGACAGGAAAGAAAGAATTGTTGTTTGTTTGTAATGGATAAACTCAAAATCTACTGGACCGTGTTAAAAATTCTTTACCATTATAAAGCAACATTATCTGCGAGTAACATAGGCATACATTTTAACACGGTACGGACAGTAGTTCCTACGGGACGCATGTGATACAACGGGAAAATGGCCAGTATAAAATATGAGGTTTACAGCACATTCAGAATCCTAGAATTACTAATACTTTTCTAACGCCTAAGTAACAAAATGTGACACGTCTATAACAACGACGATGACAGAGCAAAGAGGAAAATATTTAGAGTTGGGATGTTTTCTGATTCGTCATTGACATCTAGGTTTTTCAAGGTTCAATTAATCCTGGAATTTACATTAGTCATTAGACAGTTCTTAGTCCAGGAAATCTTACACCCGTATTTATAAAGAAGTAATTACTTGTTGCTAAGTAATTTCTTAATTAAGTCATTACTTATGGTTAGAATTCTTAAATACAAAATCTCATTCTATAGTTGAGTAACACACGTTACTTACTTGAGCAAATGCTTAAGTAATAGTCGAAAATAGATTATGTTGAATTTATGTTGATTTTAGAGATTATTTACTTCAAGGACCATAAAAGATAAAGTATATTAACATTATACATACCAATAGTAATATCACCATGGTTACAGAGTTTGCCTGGTTATTAAAAGGTCTTGAGTTTGACCCCCACCCATTACACTATTGACATGAACCACTCCAGATACGATTAAGTACCGACCTTACCTACTTGAAGAGGTTTCCCTATTATATGTAACATTCTGAACTGGCAAAGGTTAATAAAAAAAAAAAAAAAAAAACAATTTTTTTTTTAGCTTTTTAGTCACTATTCGCATTAGTGAAAAGTTCTCCTCAATACGAATAATATAAGCCCAAA
Organism: Helicoverpa armigera; assembly: GCF_030705265.1. NCBI lineage: Eukaryota > Metazoa > Arthropoda > Insecta > Lepidoptera > Noctuidae > Helicoverpa > Helicoverpa armigera. The sequence goes on along the minus strand of NC_087120.1, from coordinate 3,197,475 downwards.
CACGAGGTAGTTGATATTTACCATTGCCGAGTTCCCTTGACCTTCTCTCTTCTCCATCATCAGGTCAGCTCTAAACCTTCAGTCTTGTATAGTGCTAACAGACATACACCTGAGTGTTAAGTTTTTACCCTATGCACAACTTCTAATGAACAGCAATCAGAAAAGTTAAGCTTTTTATGTACTAAAATCGTCATCGAAAAAACCTTGTAAAAAGAGAACCCCATGGTTTTTAGATGATATGAACTACTTTTTGGAATCTACACATTATACTGAATCCAACCATACATACGAAGTTTCTGTCGACTCTGGGTTTTTTTCTGGCCATCTCCTTTAAATGTTTACTTTTGCAATCATACATACCATCTGAAAGCTTCCAGTGGCATAAAAACGTAAAGCAGTTAGCAACTGACACACTGGAGTTAAAGGAAGCCCTCTTTGTGTCTCTGATTGTAAAGTGTCTTCAATTCTCGGTAAAATAACATGTCTCACAACACTTTTGGTGAAACGAAATCTCTTTTTAAAACAATCTTCCGAATAGTCATGAAATGGATCCACATCACGAAAGTAAACTTTGGGATTTCTAGGTTCAGCAACTTCTATCTCCTCTAATATATTATCATCTATATTGTCTACAACAGCAAAAACCGCTTCGATACTATCCAAAGTGTCTATTTTTTATTCAAATAACGTCAAAGTAGTGCTTTAGTAAAGGAAATGGTGACTATTACTTGGCTGAGAATTCTAACTTTTGACAGTTCTAAGTTTGAGCAAATTCTTAACTATAGAAGACAAATCGTTACTTAAGTAATTACTTTTACTCAAGTACTTACTTTTACTTCTTTATAAATACGGGTGTTAGTCTATCTTTAAATTATAAAGGAGAGGTTTTTTTTAATCCAATGTTTTTATGGAAATTCCGTATCAAAATATTCGATTTGAATGTTCTAGAACTCACCATTGCCACAGTACTTGAGGTAAACGGAGAGGTGTTCCATACATTTGACGATGCTGTCGTAAGCCTGTTTGTCGGAGTCGGGAAGCGCTTGTATGGAAGGTGGGTGGTACGGCTGCGCCGGCGGCGTGTATCCTGCGAGCTGAAGTAGTGCCGTGTTTACTACCAGCTCTTCGAGTTCCACTTGAATGGCTGCCTGCAGGACAAAGAAAGAGGAGCATTAGGATAATTGATATCATTAAAGAAAACTCTATGTTAATTTTGCGCTGTTCCGAGACTAGCATCTGAAAAAGGGACTGTCCTGTTAGAATACATACTTAATAGAAAATCTGTTTTTTTTTCTTCTTAATAATGACATTATTTCGATCTCTCTCTTTCCTTTTATGCATCCCACATGGTGGTGGGGTAAGCATTTCTAATTTTTCTTCTCCACTTCGCTCTATTTATGACATTGCTATCGGATATTATTTTGATCTTAAATTCCTATTTAAATATAAAGTGACAACCAGACACAATTAGAGGATGTTAAATACTTATTAACCTCAGCTAACTCCCGCTGTCGAATAGTATGCGGGTGCAAACTTTCAGACAAAAGCTGGTAAACAATTAACCGGGAAACGCTTAACTTTATACATTGTCCAGTTAAACCAACAACAAATTAATAGTGTTATGTAGTTCTCACGTTTAAACTCCACATACAATAGCTAGTCGTATATGGTAGCGCAGTGTTGAAATGTCATTAAATCTATGCATACTAACTACGTATACTACTAATAATAATGTGGACACATGTATTTGCTTGTTTGCCCCTAAACGCTCCGAAACTGATTTGAAAAATTCTTTCACTGTTGTAAAGCTACACTATTCTTGGGTAACACGGGCTCTACTTTATCCAGGGGTACGGGAAAAAGTTTTGGCGACATTAGGCGCGGTTGCAACCGCGTACAAACAAACATATGTACAACAAAAAACTAATTTAATCTTTATTATATTGCATAGATTGATAACCCTTAAATTAGCAACAGTACAGTTACCGGCACGGATATTGGGCTCTCGGCGGAAGAGTGGGGATCGCTTTGCGCACCCGTACGTATAAGGCAATAAGGCAGTAAATCGCTTCTGCGCAGGTGAAGGTCAGGGCTCAATATCCGTGCCAATAACTGTAACATTAACAAACAAGTTTTCTTTCATACAAAACCACAAACTGCAAGTAGGCATGTATTTGTGTACCCGTTCAAAGTGCAATCATAGTCTAAGGACCCTTACTTTATTAAGTAATTCTGCTTAAATGAATCTCCATTCATTCACGTCATTGGGAACGGATACTCTCTGCGAGTAGCTCTTCACATTCAATGCGGTCATGATGGGCATGTAACAGGGTGCATATTATACGATAAATGCCGAAGAAAAAGTTTTTAAAAAACTATTTCAGTACTAACCCGTTCTATGCCGGAGCTCAGATATACGCGACACAGGATTGATTTTCTATTGTTTTGTAATTAGTGACATACAAACAGCTAAGCCCGGTATTATTATTTTTACCCTAGCTTAATTTGCATGCCCTCACTAGATCTAAGTTGACTGTGAATACAGTATTGTAGACCGCTGGACCTATGTGTTTGTTGTTTATTGTATTTCATTATTTTTATAAGAACTCTTGAAAAACGCTACTGAAACTTGTATTGTTATGTTTCGTTTCTTGACAGGTTTTTAACCGTGAAAAACTGGACCATGATATTCCCGCATTAACAGCGAAAACCAAGCCACTAATCTAAAAAGTTGCATTTAAATAAATCAAACATCACATTGAAACAGATGTCTGACCTTCAAAACATTGATTTAAAATCCGTTTGCATTCGAACCCTAGGTAGGTCTCCCCCACACTGGACAGTACATATGTACTTAATAATACTGTTTGAAGTAGCTCAATTACGACCCTCAAAAATAATAAACAGGATGAAATCGCCCGACCCTCCTCTTATTAAACGTTTGGTGCAAGTATTTTTTGTTGCACATCGATCATTTTTCTGTTGTTATTGATATAAACTTCACACAAATTTTCACAGAGTTTTGTCTGCGCAACAAATCGGTGCATTCAAAAGTCTGAGCCAATGATAAGTCTGCACAAACATCTTGTCATCATATACAGCCTCACTTATAAAAATCTCTAATCATCTTCTAAGCATCATTTTAACTAATAACTACTTAAAGCATTAAGTAGTGATTAAATGTTAGTTAAGACATGCTTAAGCAACGTTTATAATTAAGAATTTTCTTAAACAGCCATTAAGTATTACTTATTATTTAATTCACGTTTATTAGTAAGGCTGTAAGTTCGTACAGATATCTGTCTGTTCTGTACCGGGTGGACTCACCACTATGCACTGATGAAAACATTCACGAATCGCGATTGAACAAAAAAGAAAGGAAAGAAATTGAATGAATTAGAAATTGTTGAGTACACTGTCATTGCCGATGGCAGTCAGAGCGTGTAAGAGAAACTATTTAGGGCTGTTAAACGTTATAACTTTACAGTAGACGTACTCTTCAAAATAGTTAAGTAATCTAGATTATTCTAATAAATGTCCGTTCTTTTAGATTATCAAAAATATTAAACAGGTATTTTTTATTTTAATTTAATACCTACTAAAAATCATTAAGGCATTAAGGCAATAATGTTTGGTAGTGCGAGATTGTGTCGTCACTTTTATGTATGTACCTAAAAGTGACGTAACAAAATTAAAACGTTGATGTTGGTGAGAAAAAGAAAAAATACGTGACCATCATTTTAGGGTTATCTAAGAGACACTAATTACTTTTTGTCATTCATCATGCCTATCCGCTATGACCGATATGGGGGACCGCATATCCATGTCGTGACATGATTTCAAATCAATAGTCACATCATTTGTTGCTGATGATTATAATTCTGACGGTCTTAAAATCATGTATAATAAGCATAATTTATCTGACTTTCTTTTAAAAATATTCTAGGGACACTATCAAAACATTCAAGTGTCATAATCGGCTTACTTCTACGAGTGAGTACACAAGAGAAAATGAGAAATAGATATTTTGAAAAGCAATACTTGAGAATGAGCGTGCACCATTTTAAATCAAAGCAGATATTTAAGCTGCGTTCAAACCAAACTGACTGTCAGCCGCCGAATGTCAGCGTCTATACGCATAGCGTAATAAATAACGTATCGTCGGTAAGATGTGAACGAAAAAGTGAATATGTATGGAAATACAATAAACTGCGTAACGTTCGCTCACATTCGGCGGCTAACAGTCAGTTTGGTCTGAACACAGCCTTATCGTAATAAAAAAATTACATCAGCAAGTCAGCTGACTAAATTCATTTATAGTCCAAACTCAGATAAGAATGGTTATTGACTTCAATAACACAATTACCAAAAACAAGCATTTCTGTTTTGGTTTTAGTTCTGTAATTAATGACGGAAAACGTATGACTGTACCACTGCTATAAATATTATTACTGGACAATACTATTTTTGGATATACCTACCTAGATGTTATTTTGAGTGATATCAGAATACCATATTCAATATTTTATCCCCTTTTTGTGGTTGAATAATCTACACTTGTATAATAAAAAGGAAACATTTTTTTGATTGTTTGTTTGCACCCTAAAGGCTGAGAAACTTCTGAATCGATTTGAAAGATTCTTCCTCTGTTGGGAAGCTACACTTTTCCCGAGTGACATAGGCTATACTCTATCCCGGCACGGGCAGTAGTTCCCACAGGACGTGGACGAAACCGTGAGAAAACTGCTAGTTAATTTATATTAGCTGTTTTCCGAGATTTAGCCCGCATCCCGAGGGAACTACTTCCTCCTCCTTGATAAAATATAGAATATTAGCTTCCGCCCGCGTAGAGTTCTGTTATATCGCATTTCCAAGAAAATTCTTAAAAATCCGGGATAAAAACTATCCTACGTTCTTTCTCAAGGTCAAGTCTATCTCTGTACCAAATTTTATTAAAATCAGTTCAGTGGTTTAGACGTGAAAGCGTAACAGACAGACAGACAGACAGAGTTACTTTCGCATTCATATTATTAGTAAGGATGTCATCCGGGGATAGTAGAGCTTCCCAACAGTGAAAGATTTTTTAAATCGGTTCAGTAGTTTCGAAGCCTTTAGGTTACAAACAAACAATTTTTTTTTCTCTTTATTAAATATATTATTAATACCTATAGATAGAGATAGTACTTACGATTTGTTTATAGTGCTGATACTGAGTCATGCAAGTTAACGTTCTCGATACGTAAATTATCTTACAACTTTATCACGCAGCACTTACTTAAAGAATTGTTTATTTACTAAAGCTATAATCGGCTTTTGGTCTTATCAAAACGCCGTCACTCAGTTGATAGTAAACGCTACTTTTCGGCTGAATTAATGAAAGGGACACATTCAAATCAAGTGACGTATACGACATATGACTTAATAATTCAGCCTAGTTATGGCCTAATTTTCTGTCTTTTTGTATATGAATAAGAAGTTCTTCGGATAACTAAAACAGGAGTGCGTGATTGTAATCGTTGGACGGAACCCAAGACATAACCTCACATGACTTCATGCGCCACAATCGCCAACCATACTAGTATTGTTTGTTAAGCATAAACGAAACGACTGCATTTCTACATTATCAAAATTATCGGCATGAAATTCTTTACTTTACTTACCTATGCTCTTAAAAAAAATATTAATCTAGTTCTTTAACCAACTTCCCAAAAAAGAGGAGGTACTGAATGGAGAAGTTTGTTTGTTACTCTTCTTTTATTAACCGTATTAAACTTTTATGGAATCATTTTCTACCCCGAATGGTTATAGGTATAAGTTTTAAACCATTTAGTCCAAAAGTTCAGTATATTCCAACTCCTGTCAAATAAAAGCTTTTTGGGCGGGGTTCATGTGACCTAATGAAAAAACTTTTTGTTTGTCATCTTCAAACAGGTCTCGATACGGCTTCCAAGCGAATCTCCGGCGCTACACATCGATATCAAAACAAGAGAGGAAATAAACTTCATAATATCCTGTCAGTAACTTGTCTACCAGAAATAAATAGCAAGGACTTAAAATACACCCTTCAGAATTTCCTAAGAAGATTTCTATTTAAGAGTACCCGCTTCTCGGAAAAGCTACTTAATTGTTCGCCTGTATTGTAGTCGGAAAACAAACAACTACAAAAGAAAAGTAGTTCCAAGTATCATTCGATGAATCTTTAGAAAATAAGTGTTGGACCTGTTTTAATTCAGTAATTAAAAATTCATCATAACATTTGTGTGTGATGTCGTCATTACGTGGCGAGACATTAACGCGGCTCAGACGAAAACCGCTTGGAACGAGTTTACTGATCCAGCCGTTTGTAGGCTTTCACTCTAAATAGCAACACGTGTTTGCCGGAAAATAGTACCTATTATACCTATTAGTACACCTGAATTCTCTTCTGGCGACTTACTTTAAAGATTATTCGTACTTAGTAGAGCTCTCAGATCTTACAAAAATAATTATGTAGTTTTATTTAAACGCTCACAAATCTCTTAAGAAAAGAAAATACAACGATATTTCAATTCTTAAGACCACTCGAAGTCAGCTATAGAGCGCATTGTAATATCGCGATCACGTTTGCGCGCGCTGACACGGTTGATTCCTACGATTGTAGTCTTCCAGCTTTGACAATAGGCCCAGGTCCAAATAGATAGTGGCACAGGACGGACTTATCAAACTCTGCCGTCAGAAACGTACGTGATAAACAAGTAAAATTCACGAAATGCTGACTGACACGTTAGTCTATAGCAGCTACACTGACCCAATTTTTCGCTAGTCTCAATAGATCCTCCGCGTCGAAGCCAATTATGATGCATTGTCATAAAATTGTAAGAATCAAATATTCGTATGGCAAAAAGGATTTTTCTATAAGCGAGGTCTTTGCTGCCGCTCTTAATAAGAATACTTCCAGGGCTTGATCTAATAAGCTTCGTAGCCTGTTAGAGACGATGCTCCTCGGAATTAAATTCTTGTTTAGATGCTTTTACCCTGACAGGGATAAACTCTTACAAAGTTATATTATGGGAACGTGATTTTTAAATCTAGACTAAACGTGAGCACATAGATAAGCTTAAATATTTCTTTGAGCTCAAATACCGAGTGAGGCTGATCGATAGATGCTTCTGATCTTATAAAATATTTCCTCAAGAATTACCAATACAATTCCTTTTAAAAAGAAAAGTAGATAACTAAGCAACTTACAGAGTAAAGTTTTTGATCCGGATAAAAATGGAAGCAATAAAATCGGCCTTGGATTCACATTGAAGGTTTCTTCCAAGTTCTTGAATTACTTAGGGATAAGAAACAGCTGCTATCCTGAGTAAAATGACCCTCTCTGAAGTAAAACTTGCTTGCATACAATAGAATTTTATTTGGAAGGCGTGGAGCGTCATAAGCCATATCTTTCTGCAGCGTCATATAAAACGTGAATCATTTATATGTACGTTGCAGTGGACGTACTTGTTATAACGTCAAGCGCTATTTTGGGCTACGAGTTCATCTTTTGAGAATTATGTACTTACCCGATAATGAAATTGAAACAAGGTAAAACATTTTTCGCCAAAATGTGCGATTGCCTTCAATGCCTTTTGACAGTGAAAACCACTGTTTTGCATTCACGGGAATGCGTTACAGGTATCAATTCACAGAGCACCTGACCAGCTCAAAGGCTTTAATTAGTGTTTCACGGGAAATGTATGCGTGAATTTAACTCGATTTCGGGTAAATGTTTGTTGTGCAACCACGACCTTTGAACTATTTTCACTGAGAGGCTTTTCATTGGGAACGAATTAAATTGCATTTATGGGGAACATAGATTCTAGGATATACCTAAGTCCTCTATCATAATTCTGTCTAACGTGGGAGTCGAATTCGGGTCGCCTTTAGAAAGTGTTTCTAACTACTACTACAAAGGAGAAACCAATATTTGTTATTTTATAATATACGTAACGTAAAAACTCGATCTCAATCTTGATTGCCCAGACTGCGTGGCATCAATGTCTCCTCATTAATCCCTTGGCGATGTAGAAGAAGCTGAATAAGGTTTCAGATCCCAACGGACTAAAATCCACCAGTGTTTCTTTCGCTGCCCTTTGCATTATGGGACCACAGCAACTAGGAGGAACTCAATGAATGACTTCTCAGCGGGCTCTGGGTGTGATATTGAATTTGACTTACACTGCTCTATCGATTGACCCTACCTCTATATTAAGTAACAGCGAACGACTGAGATGTAACGGTGATTTTTTTCGAAAACATCCTATATATGTATAAAGGTCTTACCTGATCGAACGGACATTGTTTCCTGTGTAAATGTTTGAGGCATTGTCTGCATAGTGTGTGGCCACATCCGAGGCTAATGGGGCTGCGGGGCGGAGCGCCGAATTCGCGGCAGCACACTGGACAGTTCAAATAATCCGTCCATTGAGGCGCCTGGATTGGCATTCTGAAACAATGGAGCATGTTTAGTACTAATCCACCCCTAAGATGACCCTCTGACCAGTAGGCCTTTTGGACAAAAAATAAGACCGTGTTCTGAAAAAGTATTGGACATCGGTTGTCTTTGTTTCCTATAAACTAAGTAAAACCTTAGTCGCAATTATTTGTCGTTAAAATATAAAGCAGTTGCTATGCGTGACAAAAAATTGCCTGGCACACGACATAGTAGTAGTTCGTACTTTAAACTAAAGAAAATCGAAAACTAACATAACATTTATATAACTGCATTTTAAAGTCAAATGCAGCGACAAAAGCTTTTCACGTCGTCCCGGGCCCTAGGAAGTAATCTAGCTTTATGATCAAAAGCAAAAATCATTTCGATCAGTTGCTCCGTTTGAGCGTCGTACAAAAAGATACTCTTTCAAGAAATTTAAAAAAGATTTCTCTCTTAAGATTTCAGACATCCTCTCAGAAAGTGCAATGCCTCGGAAATACGCCAGACGGAGGCGGATATAAAGCAAACATTTCATTGCCTATCTCAGAACCTTTATTTCTTTTTTATTTCGGCCGTACTCAAATTAATTGGATGCGCTTTTTAGACAGCCTGTGGTTTTTTAATCGATTATTGTTTTATCCCGCGAGTGCGTACTATGGGTTTGTACGGAATACGAAAGGGGTGGTCTAGACTGTTTTTTATATTGTGATATTTAATCGATCGTCTAGGTAGCCGCAAATAATACGACTTCATTAGTGAGGATTATTGCAGAGGTTAGGTACTGTTGATCTGCTATTGAACGATACGTTATTTCAACATCCTTGAAATAGTATTCGTCCTTTATTCATGGCAATAAATTGATGACTACAGTGAAATGATATCTTAACAACCCCATGTAGTTTCTATACATATTTGAATGAATCGCTTTAAGGTCATATCTTTACTTGATTGCGACAGTATTTGATTTATTTAGCAAGGATACGGTGTGTAAAAATTAGGAGTACCAGGGACTTCATGTGGTTGTGTTTGTTAAAATATTCGGTAATTTAGAATTATATAGGCTGGCAAGTAGATATAGCCAGTATAGGACACACTTGAGAGCACGTACGGCAACTTTGGCGTACGGCCGCCGTGACGTGGCCGTCATGTGTCGCTGCTCACGGGCCACACGCGCGACAGCCTCAAACGCCGCCAGAAGAAGCAAGAAGCGGCCACAAAAGTGGCTGAAGCGACAAAAAAAGACCAGGAAGTGGGTCAAATTAAGATGCCAAGATTTCCTTACATAGTTACATACAGGTCGACCTAATAAACTAACCTCCCCACTCAGAGACATTTAATGGTTACTTAAGCCATTCCTAAGAGCCCTACCTCATTAGGACGCCAATGGCGACGTCGCCGGCTACGTATCCAAGCATTAGTATTGAAAAAATCGTTAGTATAGCAAAAAGCGTTAGTATTGAAATGTATGGAAGATCCCTCTTTTTTCTCAGTTTGTATTCTCCCAGTGCTGGGCGAAGGCCTCCTCATTTTGTCTCCACACCTCTCGATCCTTTGAGTCCTACTACCAAACAAGTTTGTAGCCATCCCGGTCGTCCCGTCATCTCTTCCGGGGCCTACTCCGCCTGCGATGGCCATCCTGTGGTAGCCACTGTGAGATCCCATATTTCAGATTAATCGTTATTTCGGGAAGGTAGATTATGTACTGTTTTCTAACTACTCGGCATGTATTTAATACTAGCTTCTGCCAGCGGTTTCACCCGCCTCCCATGGGAACTACTTCCCGTACCAGGATAAAAAGCCTATAGCCTTCCTCGATAAATGGGCTATCTAACACTGAAAGAAATTTTCAAACCGGACCAGTAGTTCCTGAGATTAGCGCTCAAACAAACAAAGAAACAAACACTTCAGCTTTATAATATTAGTATAGATACATTGCACATTTTTGTAATAATAAGGTTTTCAAACTTAATTATCTAGTTTCTTGAAACCTGGCAGTTATTTATTTACGGGTTGATTTGGGAGTTTGATCGTCCATTAAAATTATTGTCAAGGTCAACAAGGACTACATATCATTATTTATTAGGGCTATAATTTGAACACCTTTGGGAGTCATTATGGGTAGTCTTAAATAATAAACGATCGAGAGGTAAAAATCATATAACGCGGTCTAAGTTGCGTACATACTTTTTACTACGTGGTTATGTTTCTCTGATAATGGATATTGGGTTGTATTGTCTTCGTTCAGCGAACGCTAAAACCCAATACCTCTACAAGACATCTGGAAGAGTGGGGGTGAGGTGTCATGGATCCGAAAAAGACCTCCCGCTGCTTTGCCTCAGCAGGAGCTGACCTGGCCTGCTGAGAGATGTCCTTTAGGATTTCGATCGGGGGAGTAAATGAAATAGGGCCCGCCTTGCTCGTTTTATGGTTTGTTATTATGAAGTGATTCATCTTCTATCCAAAAATACAGAAAAATCCACAAAAACGAGACTTAACTAATAATAAAAATTAATACGTGTACCTAGACGACTATTTAAGAAAAAATCTTGAAATAGATTTGAAAAGGGTTAACTTTTGCCGAGTGTATCCCATGGTCAAATTTGTCCGTATTGACCTACATACTATATTATACATACTATCAACTCATGATAGGATGCGCTATACTTACAAGTAACCCTGTATAAAGCTCAAAAAGCATTTATGAAAATATCATGTATATTAGGAAAAACCTACATTTGTTTGATAAAATATGTGATAGTCATAATTATAACACTAGAAATAAAAATAAAATAGCTATCCCGCAGTTTAGACTATCTAAAGTACATACATCTTTCATGGGATTTTGTGTCAAATGTTATAATAAAATACCAGATTCTGGAACTGGATGACATGTGGTTTAAAACTAATACGAAAGCCACACTTTGTAAGCAAGCATATTATAAATTAGAAGATTACATTCAAGATAAAAATGCTTGGAAACATGCTGGTCCGGCTCCATAGGACATACTGACAATATCTTATTAATTAACAAATTATAATTACACCAGCAAATAAAATTGTATTCTTCTTTTGATTATTGTGTGCCAAAATACCTATTCACTGATTTGTAAATGTGAATACCATGTAGCATTTTAATTATCGTTTTATCGTCATTTGTCTTTGCGATTCTACATGATCTTCGCATGCTGTTATTGTACCTGTATCAATACATACAAACTGTAATACCATTCTATTTTTAAAAAGAGTAACAATGTTTCACAACAGTTTTTTGCTTCTTCTCCATAGGAAGCTTCTTTTGGAATGGGTAACTAGAATTAAACTTAGTTATATTTTTGACGTTCATAAGTACTTGTAAGGGCCTAAATGAAATAAATGACTTTGACTTTAATGGAAGTGGTGGAAATAGGTTCTTTATTTCACAGTTAGTATGAAATCCAAATATTTTTGAAGTTAGTCCGAGGGTTCCCGAGAAAAATATGTTCTAATGTTCCACATGTGCAGTCACTTTACAAAGCCTGAGCCATTTGCCCAGTAATGGGAGTAGTTGAAATAGGATCTTTACTTCACTCTTGACATGAAATCCAAATATTTTTGAAATAGGTACCAGGGGTCCCAAGAAAAAACAGTCATTGCATAATTTATACTACTGAATACTGAGTCATCACAACCTATGAACCATCATGAGACATATTTAATAATAATTAATATCTGATCATGATAAAACTAATTTTATTATTTATTCTGTACCAAAGTAACCATAAAAAATTTAGAAATGGTATAAGTCGCAAAAGCTTTAAGAATAGTACCTATTATCATTTTATAAAAATTCAGGATATTATGGGTCAGGTTTAAACTTATCTTTACTAATATAATAAAAAGGAAACTTTGTAGTTACTAAGCTGTTAAAGTATGTGTTACCCCTCTTTTACAATAATCTATTTTTGGTATACTTGAATGAACTGTTACAGTTACAGCCTTTTATCGTCCCACTGCTGGGCACAGGCCTCCTCTCACACGGAGAAGGATTGTATATTTGAAAAAAAATATATCATAGACAGGGAACCTTAAAAACTAGGACAAAAACTTAGGCAGTAAGCGGCATGGCAGAAACAATAATAGCAGAGACACCATATGGAAGGAAGGTCAGGCTCCTTCTATCAGGTCAAGCATCATACTGTAGGCATGATCAGTTACTGGAACTAAGATGTTCAGGTAGTTTGTCAATTCAAAACCAATCTGTCAAGGATTGATCTTGAGAGACTGATTTTATTATGAAAATAATGGGCAGGTTTAAAAGAAGATGTGTATGGGCCGAGCTAGTAAAATATCCTACAAAGACCCATATTTTGACACGCTACTCTTTTAGGAGACTTTCGAGTTGTGACATCTCTGCTAAGTAATGGTCAGTTTCTATGGCCAATCTGACCATTGTTTTCTGATTAGAGGTTTAGCTCCATACAGAAAATGTGAAATTTCCATCTCTATTAATTTCTGTCGGATACAATGGCTTTAGAAACCTGCAGTTTAACATCTACTTAAAACATTGAATCTACTACTTAATCCCATTTGTCCAGTTTTCATTTAATTATTAATAAATATTAGGTTTTCTTAATATTTGATATGAAATCTAGTATGTTTTAAAATATAGGAATAATGTAGTGTCAAAATATGTTCTGATTGATATAAAATTTGAATTCAAAAGTCAAGGATAAAAATCTTGATAAAGGCATGTATGTTATAAGGAAGAATGCTCTACCATAATGACTAATGTGTGTATATATAGATAGCTAGGTAATTGCAACTGGAGAGATTAATAGGCAGTATGTCAGGGATATTAATTAATGACAGAAAGTGTTAAAAAAAACACAGCTAAAGGAGGATCTATAGTAACTTTTAATCTCTATGAGAAACAGTTACACTTTTTTATAAAGTGATAAAAGCAAGAAATCCACAAAAAATATAGCTTCAATAAGAAGTGATTTAAAAGAGAACCTACATTGTTGAAAGCTGAACTACTCAAATATGTATGAATGTTTTTCCCAAATGTTCTGGGGACTGACAGTGGGAGACCTGAATTTCTTGCTTTTTAATAAGTGTTTATGCTGTAGGCATGCTAAATGATATCGCAAGCGCAGGGAGAGGTCAGCAGTGACATTATGAAGCCAATAACACCATGAATATGGTAAAATATTCACCGTGACATTGGAAAATTAACATTTTGAGAATCATGACGATTTTCTGCGAATTTATATTTTAGTGTCCATAACAGCTATCTTTAAAATACTCTAAGCGGTGTATTACATCATTGGTACCGCAGAATTTATAAAATAAACCCAAAAATAAGGCTTTATACGTAAAAAGTAGACACTGTACAAAAATTATGACATCTGAAAATTGCCACCTCGGCAGTCGCCTGATGGTCTGAACACGCCATGATTCTCAGTTTATTGTCTTTGTGTGGAAGAAAAGGACACAATGACGTTATGAAAACAATATTTTTTCGTAATACCTTACAAATAACTCGAACAGTCATCACAAAAGTAACACATTTAGCTTCTACCCACTTCAAAACATGATCGGTCAGCAGCCGTGAAACATAGACTAGATAGACTTTTGCAATTTATTTATGAAGATGGAAAAATTGTCTGACAGGCGGTGTGGCTAAAGTCAAAAGCACGATCAAAATATTTAATCTGATTTCTCGATTCTACTCTACTCTGTATAACTCTACAAAAGGAAACGAATGAGCTTTAAATCAGGGTAAATTTAATCAAGTAAGTAAATGATACAATTCTACCACATCGACTTCAATAATAGTCGATTTAGTACGGTAATTTAGTCGAGCTAGTGCGTACAGCGATTACATTTATCTAATGTAGTCTTTAGATCTACAATAAAATTGTGCAATACTATAAATACTGCGATAAAATCAGTGTGCAACATTTTTTTTCACTTAAAATCATTGTGCAATCTTCAATATAAGCTCTATCATAAAGCCTCTATGCAGTCAATAAACTTGCGCATTCGTTATGTTGCGCAATTTAATTGGTGATTTAGGTTTGATTTTGAGAGCTCCTTATAAAATACTTTGCTACACGTCATCTGAGCAGTATTTCTTAATATTTTTTGTTAAAAATTAACACATAGTTAGTCGAATTGAAACATAGAACAAAACGTTTTTAAAAAGATTCGCCACATTGTCTTTTCCTGTCATTGCCGTCTGACATTGACAATGACATCAACAAGTTTCAGCACTCCAATGTCAAAACAGTTGGCAAAAGTTTTAAAGTTTTCGATCTAGGGTTTGCTGTATCAAAATAAATTGTGATGTTTGAATGCAGTACATAATTATCTCGCCAACGTTATCTAAAGCCTATTAAAGCCATAAATTCTCACACCGTATGAGTAAATACATATGAAATGAACATTGAGTGCATAAACATCGCCACTGTTAATGTAAACAAATCGACCGGATTGCCTTAAAGTGTTCTATGCCAACTATTTTAATCAATTCCTGGTGTAGATGGGTCAGGAAATACAAGGCCAAGCCTCTAAAATACGTTATTCTAGACTTACTCATAGTATTTCTTGTGTAAACTGTACCTTTATTATTACAAACAGTAAACACATTGTAATGGGCAATAGTTAGCACGCTATTGCCCTTTTAAAGCCCCGATATATCTGCATTTAGTTCTGTAGAGTAAATGGTAAGCTTAATTCATTGTATCTCCCAACCACGTTGGGGCCGGATTCCAGTTTATATGATGGAGCTGAGAACCAATGTTTCACAGGAAGCAACTACCTATCTGATCTCCATAACTCAGTTACCCAGGTCAGCCCATTGGTAAAACTGGTTGTTAAACTTTCTGCTACAGACTACCTCTGACCACTGTCATAGGTTCCATTTATTAAGTCAGACAATCCTAAAAATAAATGAAACAACAGTTAGTGTATGCTCATGTTAATGTATTTAGTCATTATACATGTGTAAGTAACTTCTTTCTGTCCAGCTTTCAGACCAAAACACTGAACTGATTTAAATGAATCTTGTGAACATAAAGAGTCTAGTCTTAGCTTTGTTCAGTCTCTTTTTATATGGGTGTACGAAGCGGTTCCCTCAAGATGCAGGTGAATCTGCTTGGAACTTTATTCTATAATAAAGATATTAGATATAGAAAAGTCTTTATAAATCACTCGTGAATAAATACGAAATGCTATATCAATACAGATTGATAAGCCAAAAGAAACTGGTTATTTGTTCCGCAACTAATTTGATTTATTGCTGTTCTTCCCGGATAAAATTTTTAGTAGTTTATCCAAAGTAGGCTGAAAAACAAAAAGCACGTCAAAATTACATGAGACAAGTACCATGTACGCCCACCCTTCATGACTTCCTAAGTGTTATTACTGAGAAAACATACAATAAGCTAAAGATCAGATTAACATTAAATTGCGTTATTTAATGCTTTATCGCATAATGATTATCGAAGTTAACGGATTAACGCAGTTAAGTTTTTAATTAACTGTGCCCACCTATGCTAATAACCAATTGATATTTGTTTCAGTTATGACAAGATTCATCTGACCTGCCACTAAAGTTCCAGTAGTTGACGAACATACAGGACATTCATGATGGGAAAAATAACAATAATGGTTGTACTCTGCTCATTAGCGTGTGTGCAGGTGAGTAATTTTCTGTTACAATAATTAGTTTATCATCGTCTGTCGTCATAGCTTAAAAATATCCACTGCTGGCCCGTTGGACAAAAGGCCTCTCCGCGCGCTTGGGGGATGTGCCCATACTCAGAATGCTTGGCGATCATATTGGTGGTGACCACCAATATGGCTCTCTCGTGGCCCCTCTCTCTAAAAGGCAAAAGACGGCACAAAAGCTGAGGTTTTTATTGGGTGCAAGCTCCACAGGCATTTTCCTCAGCTGAAACAAAAAAAAAGGCAATTGTGTTTGTTAGCGCAGAGTGGTATAGTTTTTAGCTTCGGAAATGCTGCTGCCCATCTCCGAGCACGATATTTGGTATCCCATCTTGGTGCTGCGTGGTGGTTATACTGCCACCAGTCGGCCGCCGGAGCCTCGCCCGTTTTTCAGAAGTGTTTTTTCGGCAGGACGTTGAGGGTTTGCTCTCTTATGCCCTCAATATTATTAGTTCATCTGAGTGCCCATTCAAAGTTTTGAAAGTTAACTTTCACGTAAAATATCCTGTAACTGAATTAAGTAGCTTTAGTTTTAGAACTGTTTATTTAATAAAGCTGTCATCAGCTTTTAGTCGTGCCATAAACGCGCTTATCTTTATTTCAGCCGTTCGGTTCTGTTATAATTACGTATCTATCGAGAGCGTTATCTTTCAAAACTCGGACGCTGGCGTGCTGTGCAAATTCTTCATTTGTTTTTTTTTCTTTGGCCGATAAGCATAGATAGATAACACACAATGACATAACATGTATAATAGGTAGGTACTGTATAGAGTAGGTAATGACGAGCACCATATTCAAGTTCCGTTTTCAAGATTCAAGTTTACTTTCCGAAAATGAAAACAATATCGGTTTTCTTTTCATAAAGTCAGTTTTCATTTTAAGAGGCCTTTATTGAAAACAATTTTATCTAGTAGCAAGTTCGTTTTTATGCCTAAAGGGATCGTGAATATTCAGACTTTGTTCCACTCAGGGGCACTGGCGCAACAAGGCCTTTGTACGCCTTGGCTTTCATTTTACGATTGGAAAATTTGCAAGGCATATGTGACCTTTAGATCGTGCAATCGGATGGGGGTAATATTGCACTATATGTTCTTTTTAATCGTTTTATCGCATCGTCAGGCCTCTTACGCATTTTAATTCTTTCATCTACCTAAATCGGGTCATTTGATTTTTTAAGCGGATTTTGGCATAGATACTTGTTATAAAAAAATAAGTTTCAGAGCTTAATATAATAGACGTATCTTGCCCATTTGCAAGGGTCAAGTACACAATACTAGTTACTGGCTCGTAAAGAATTACCGGACAATCTGCATGCTGTGATCATTGCATTGCACGCATTGCGCCGGTCATTTGAGCCCAGTCCAGGCCTTTGTGAATAAATAAATCTTTACATCGACGCATGCTCAATCAATCATTTCGATAAACAGGAAATGGATACATAAAATTAATTTGCATATACAAAGAATTTGTTAGTTATAAACAAAAAAACGCTACAATCTTTTGAATTGTAGCCGATAATCGCTGTTTACAATATTATGGTATATAAGGGGCCGACAAATCAAATCTAAAGGGTAACTCAGGTATATGGTTGTTGCATAGGGCAGACGACACGGCTGGGGTGCGGGGAGGGCAGGGGTGGCATTTCATCTCCCGAATCTAGACCCCTGTTAGCGTCTGGCTTTATCTGTTCAGCGTATTACTCTATGTAGCGGGCCCGTTGCGTGCGGATGTTTACCTTGTGTACTAGCTGGCGAATTTCTGCAACGCGATTTGTTCTAAACTTAATTGTCTAATAATATCTCTCTAATTCAGTGTTTGAGTCTCTAATTGTGGTCCTCAGTTGTGTTTTTTTAAATTTATTTAATTTAAAGGTGTAGCTTTTAATTTAAGGTAATTGAATCCCGGACCTGAGCTGCGCAATTGCATATTTATTGATTTTTACTTTTGCTGTAAAAAATATGCGTAATAGTTCAGTCGCGTCGTAAATACAGTGGTGAAGAGTTGTTTTGTGATTTGGTGAAGTTAAATATTCTTTGTGTTCTTTCATAGGGACAATTCTTCGAAGATCGGCGGTGTAGGTGCGTCTGCCCTAGCCCGGCTTCGGTCCTAAATATCTCGTCAACTAGGCAAATATTCACAGGGAACGTTCCTCCAAATAAGTGGTAAGTATTTTACCTATAAACATCTACATAAACATATTAACCTATTAAGACTTTTGATGATATTAGAATCCATATAACGCTCCCGCTAGATATTGTCACTTGCGACATTCGTTCTTGGGCCTCAAAAATTGGAACTTAACACAAAGCTAATACATATTGAACTGAAATCTTTCGGTCCATTGAAGAGGCAACTACTTGAGTTCTCAAAGATACAATCATCAATACTCGTAACTTGTAACTTTAGAAGAAGAAAAATGTTTATAAAAAAGGTTCTATTAACATGAAATCCTTTGTCTGACCCATAGTCACTGCGAAGGCGTGGTCATCCCTTTGATCGGCAAGGAGATCGAAGGGAAGGTCCACCTCCTTTGTCCGCGGTGCGAGTGTTCCTACCAGACTCGGAACACGACACTTATTATGGTAAGTAAGTAGTTATTTCAAGTTTCATCATCTGCCTAGCCTTTTCAAGACTATAGTGGGGTTGGCTTTCTGCAGCTGAGAACCAGTGTTTTACATGGAGCGACTGCCTATCTAACCTCTTTACTACCCGGACCTGGATCATCCAAGATCTAGAAATACATATTTTTAATGACTGCAGTAATTTACAGATAGAAAATACATGCAATTGACTAAATTGCTATCATCAAATACCTTTTAGCAAGTCTCCATTTATAAACACAAGTTTTCTGTGTACGGTCTATTTCTGATAGTGTTATCTATAATAATAAGACGAAGTTTCCGACCGCAAAATCGTTTTGCTTGATAACTAGTTAACATTATTAGGTTCAAGCAAGATACCAAGTAAACGAGTTACTGGCGTTATGTTGCATCCTGTTTGGCGGCATAGCGGACTAAACTTGATTATGGGGTAGCCTGAAACGCGGAAAGATGTTTTTAAAGGTTATACGGATCTCGGAAACTTGAGGAGACTGCAACCATTAACGCATCTATCTAAGTATAGACTGTCTTCGTGTTGAGTCTTATTTATTGGCTGTAAGATGGCAAAATTATGTAGATACATAGTCTTGCTCGCAGAGGAAGTAAGGATAGCGAAGATGCCGTGAGGAAGGTAGTTCAGGCGCCTTCTTGCTGGTCAATGTAAAGTACGGTAGGCGTGATTAGTTACTAGAACTACCAGGCGTTCGGGTTCCGTGCCAAATGAAAAAATCTTGCCGGGTAGCCGGGTTTATGAGGTCAGATAGGCAGTCGCTCCTTATAAAACACTGGTACTCAGCTGCATAGACTGGAAGCCGATCCTAACACAGTTAGGAAAGGCTATGCAGATTTTGGGGAGTAGGATTTGAAAATATTGAGATTTCACAAAAAAAGTGTTACAGCAGTATTACTAATGAAAATTGTTTTTATTGCAATGCGTACATAAACAGATTCAGGACTAAAACCAGGAAAAAAATCTAATTCAGGTACAGTGAATCATATTTTGACGATAAGTTTTGCTTTTGGTACCCGCTCTATGGCCTATTAACACCGATAACATAAACGTCTGTTTTTCGAAACGTTAATATCTATAGAAAACAGTATTTTAAAGAAAAATGTTGACGGTGGACTTGGGTCTAACTGGGTAAGATTTCTTAGTTATCATAGGAGATAGATGTTCGATAAACAAGCTTTTTACATAATTGAGTGATTCCCCTTGTGTTGGACATATTTTTTAAGTAACGTTTTTTCTCTTAGGTATATGTTAATATCTCATAGTTATTCCTCGTTTTTGATATATTTTTTTTTATAAAATCCTTTTTTGTTTGGCAGGGCGTAGTGTTTCTTATGCTAACACTGATCGGGATGGCGGTTATTTACATGATCACCCTCCTGTGGCTGAACACCTGGGTCATGAGTCAGCGGACGGAAACCCCAAGAGATGCGATAGAAAACGGCAAAGGTCGCACTGAGGAGGAGGTAAATAAGAAATAATAGATAAATACCTATGGTGACAGTTTCGTTAACGTTTAATATATCATGGTTGGGGGACGCACTTATTTGTCAGCTCGAAATTGTAGACTTAATTCATATATGACATCGACGAATCACTTGCCATAACCAAGAATAGAATTGATTGTCATTACTTACTTTCACATATATTACACTTTATTTAACTTAGTAATATAATAAGTACTTTGCTTGTGGAAAGGATTAAATGTTGGACACTTTGAACAAACTATATAATTAGTCTCCTATTGTCATGTGAATTAAGTCTCAATTTTTGTTTTCATCACGGCTTCTGTCACATTTTGAAGGACATTTTAAAATTAATAACAAAAGCTTTAGCTTGCGCGTGATTAACCATTATAATATTTAGCTGAGTACCATAGACGCAAGTCATCTTTGAAAGTCAGAGATTATGCAAATAGGTTCTAGAAGGTGAAGGTCTTGACCAGTGCAGTATTTTACCTAAGTTAACATGAGGTATGACAAACGATTTTATAATTTTATTCACATCTACAAACGCAACCCCAAAAGTTTTTACCGAACTTACTATGACATTAACACTATAAATTCGAGGAATGTTATTGTTATCATATCTAATATTAACTTAGGTAAAATATAAAAAAATAACATTTAATATTTGAATATACCGCGCTTATCATCCGCCTAAAATGCTAATCCAAGTTACGAACAATATAATATTATATTTTCATCATTTGCGTTATGATAGAAAAAGCAAAAGTGCTCACGTTATCTTACATTCATACATTATATATTACAACACATACCATCTACGAAAGTGGGTAAGTATACATAATACAGGCTTATAAATCCACAAGCTAAGATGCAGCTAACTTGCATGAATGCTTTTAACTGTACTAACTTACGGCTGCTCCCGATATCCTATCTTTTAACTAGAGATAGAGTTTTGACATTAGCCCCGTACAGGTAAAACGATAGATAGGTAGAATATTGGGAACGGCCCTTACTGAATTAAAGTAATTTCTCCCTACTGATCCTCCAATAGATGTTTAGTGACTTGATTATGTGCGTTTGCGATTGGTGTTTTGCTTTTGTATTTTGTTTGATCCCACGTTGCGACAGTCAGTATCTTCTGGACTTTTCTGGATTTTTATTTTACCAGAAGTACCTAATCTATTGTTATAATTTTTGTTTGTTTGTTTGTATCCTAAAGGCTCCGCGACTAGTGAACTGATTTGAATAATTCTGTCACTTTTGGAAAGCTACACTCTTCCCGAGTGATAGGCTATATTTTATCTTGTTACGGGCAGTAGTTTCCACTGGGGAAAACAGCTAGTAAGCTAAAAATAATCGAACTGTCGTTGTACTTTCATTGTTTTTCTTTTGACCTAGGACAAGTGGAATTACGCATGAAAAATATTTATTGTTTTTAATTTAGTAATGTTTCCTCTGCTCGTATCCCTATTTTGTATTACTATCTTTCTCGCACTATCTCGATGTGAATCCTTGATGTTCCCTATTTATTCGAGTAATGACTCTTTACTTACATTTTTTATTTTACTGTTTTCAGGATAGGCTGTTGTTGTGTGAAGACCCAGAGGATTGAAACTGGACAGTAACACAGTGGATTCAAGAAAAGAGACAATTTTGAAGAGTTCTTGGTTAATGAGAGCAAAAGCTACATTGGAGTAAACAAGGCTATAATATTAGACCTTATTTTTGATACTACAGATATTTATTTTAATATTTTTTTAATAATGTTGATGTTGTTCGTTTTGACTTTATTGATTGAAAGAGTGAGACTAGTTGTAACAAATAATAAGAATTGACTATCGATTGACAACGAAAATAAGTTGAAAGTATTTTCATAATATTTTTATGTACCTCTTTTTGAGTTAATAGTAATATTACCTAAGTTGCTACCTATTTTTTTAGATAACTTTAAAAGTTAAATTGTTATCCATATAGATTTTTCAATAATAATTAGTTTACTGTGTATGAGGAATAGATATAGTGTTTAAACGTATATTTTTATACATAACATGTGAAAACTGTTCTTCATAGGAAAGTTTTCTGGCGATTGAAAAATCGGCCTCAACTAAGTACCCATATTCTACATGTATGTTCCCAGTTCCCAATTCGAGATAAGACGAACATTAATAGGCATGACGAATCAAAACAGGAATTAGTCCGTCTTTTAAATAACTCTAAAATAATGGACACGTATTTTTTAACTTTTTTCACAGACCAATTACAGCGATGATACAACACGTTTTAATTTTGTGTTACGTCACTTTTAGGTACAAATACATCAAAGTGACGTCACAAACTCCCACTCCCAACCTTTAAGAGGACGAATTGGAATTTTTGGCGCCAAGGATCTCAATTTTTCTCAGTAAATACAAAACGGATCAAAATACAACTTGGTTACCTGAAAGTTCATGATATAAACCTTATTTTGTTAGACGTGAAAACATGATTAGGTAACTTTTATAACAGAGAAAAATATATCAAACATACCTCTTTTTAAAAAGAGATTCACATATTATGGTCAAACGGGACCGATTTAAGCCTCTTAACTTTTTTAGTAGTTGAGTATATACATACTCTTTAAAATTGTAGAAGGAATTTTTATCAAATTATCATTTCTAAATAATAAAATTACAAAACCAATTTGTCGCTTACGACTTTTAGTTATAAGCTATTGCTTATAAGCGCGTATTGTTATCCTCGCCCCGCTCAGACGCTCCGACCCCTTTTGGCGCCTTAGATGCGCGTGCCGGTTATGGAATTATTGTTGACCAATTCGTCGCCTTAACGCCTTTTAACAAAGTGAATTTTTAATGTTTTGTTAAAATAAAAAATACGTGTTCAATTTATTTTATGGTCATCTAAAAGACGGACTATTCTATTAAAATCACTATTTTTTAACCTTTTGGTCTATTATATGTATACGTTCGAATGCCAAAGTTATGGGACTGAAACGAAATTGTGTTATTACGTATGTACGTATTTTGTTGCATTTGTTACAAGTTGTGTTGCATGTCGTATTATTATTGAGCTTTCGTATATTTTAATACATTTTAATTTAAATCTTTGACTATTTTGGTGTTTCAAAGCCATCGAATTTTTTTAGAAAAAAATATATTGATGTGTAATTAAATACGGCCTAAATACATATCTACTTGCATTTTATTTTTCCAAATATTGAATTGTTTCTTACCTGCCATCGACGAACAATTACATCTCACGGCCGTGCCCACAGGAATTTGACATTTGGTTGGGGAAGAAGAGCTTCCCCAACCTTGACTTTGTTGTCAATATACCTACCTATATGAACCATCAGTCACAAATAATAGCATACAAAAAAATAGAACCGACTTCAATAATTAACCTCATACTGAAAACCACATCAAAATCGGTTCTGCCAAACGTGAGATAAACGCACACAAACATACAAACTGAGAACCTTTTTTTGAAGTCTGTTAAAAAGATTCCTTTGACTGTTGCATGCCTTAATTTATGCTGAACATCAGTTTTTCTTATTTTGTTATATTGTAGGTGGAAATGGGCTTTAAAGATGTGGCAGAACACGGAGGAACGAATGATAGCGAAGGTGCCATTCGGAAGGAAAATCAGACGACTTCTTTTTTGTCAAAAAACAACGAATATTTCTGGATCGTAAGTGGCGCATGATGATCGTAATTGTTGTCTTCAAATGCGCTCCGTCGCGCTTCCAGTGGTTTGCGCTGGGCCCTAGGAGCTACTTTCTTAGGATATTTTGCGTTATGACATCGCTGCTAGTCATTTCGTTCTCCATATGACAAAATTATATTGTGGAAATAGAAATGCAACGAGCTGGTAAGTACCTAAGCTAATTTTTAACAGAACCGAACAGCGTGAACGGTAAAGGAATAGGAATAGAAGTCGGTGGAATGGGAAGGAAATTTTAGAATCGTTCTAAGATGTGACCTGCAAGGCGCATCATTAGAACGGATGAAGCAAAACGCTCTCGCAGGTACGATGGAAATTTAGGGATATAGAGGATGTTGAATAATAGGTAAACACAAAATGCGAGTGTTCCCGCGAAGTCGAATGGGGAGCCACTTGAAAGTGCTGCGAAAGCTAGAGACGTGATCATATTTTTTAAGATTAAAGATAAAACGTATACAGATATTTTGCAGACGCTCAAGCTTGTTTAAGAGCTCTTCGGTGGCATCCAAATAACAGGCATCAGAGTAGTCACTAATCGGCTGGATTTAGGATATTATATTATACATTTCACACGCTCAGGTGCCTCCAGAACTTCTTACCCTGAGTTACCTTGAATATTAATAGTTCCACAAATCATAGGAGCAGTGGCGTAGCGTGGGTATCTGCCGCCCGGGGCAGTTGTCGATTTTGCCGCCCCTACCCGTGTATTTTTTTTAACAAGTGTTACTGGCCGTTTGTCATTTTTAACCGACTTCAAAAAAAGGTTTTTTTTTTGTATCGACGTTAAAAATCATCAAATGACCCATCCCGCTGTTAGCAGCGGTGAGGGAGTGTCAGACTCTTACTGATTAAAAACCGTCGTGTTTTGTCGAAGGCCTTTTATGTTTTATGGTAACTCTTTCGAACAACCCGCAGCCCCGGCAGAAGGGGGAGGTTCTCAAGTAGACTTTTCTTTTATATCTATGTTACTTGATTTCTGGAAGGTTTTAAATTTCCAGATACGGGAATTTTTTATCGGACTTAAACCAAAAATTACGTAAAATTTAAGCCAAACGTACTTAACTTTTCGTTTGTTGACAGATGCAAAAATCAGGGCATATCGTTTTTGAATACGCGAGCGAAGCGAGCGGGAAATTTTTTTCGGACTTAAAACAAAAGATACTTAAAATTTAGCCCAAACATACTTAACGTTTTGTTTGTTGATAAATGCAAAAATAAGGGCCATAATACAGTTTCTGAATACGCGAGCGAAGCGAGCGCGAAATTTTTATGGGACTTAAACCAAATATTACGTAAAATTTAGCCCAAACGTACTTAACTTTTTGTTCGTACTTAACTTTTTGTTTGTTGACAGATGCAAAAATAAGGGCATATCGTTTTTGAATACGCGAGCGAAGCGAGCGCTAAATTTTTATCGGACTTAAAACAAAAATTACGTAAAATTTTGCCCAAACGTACTTAACTTTTTGTTCGTACTTAACTTTTTGTTTGTTGACAGATGCAAAAATTAGGGCATATCGTTTTTGAATACGCGAGCGAAGGGAGCGGGAAATTTTTATCGGACTCAAAACAAAAGATACTTAAAATTTAGCACAAACATACTTAACGTTTTGTTTGTTGACAAATGCAAAAATAAGGGCCATAATACAGTTTCCAAATGCGCGAGCGAAGCGAGCGCGAAATTTTTATGGGACTTAAACCAAATATTACGTAAAATTTAGCCCAAACGTACTTAACTTTTTGTTTGATGACAAATGCAAAATCAAGCGCATACAGTTTCTAAATACGCGAGCGAAGCGAGCGCGAACATTTTATTATTTGTAATTTAAGACTCAAAACCAAAATTACGTAAAATGTAGTGTCACGTGTGTTTTAAGTACCAAACTTTAACAATAATTAATTTTAAGTTTCAAAATTTTAACTTGTTTAATGTTTTGTTATTGTTAGACAGTTTCATGTAGCGGCGCAGATACTAGTTGCGAACAATTTTTTTTTAATTGGGTAAATTTTGCCGCCCCCTAAAAGCTGCCGCCCGGGGAATGTGCCCCCCCTGCCCCCCCCACGCTACGCCACTGCATAGGAGGTAGGCGCAAAAGAAAAGTAAAAACTAGCCTTAATCGAGTAGCGCGAATTGAAAATGCAAAAATCGATGCGAAATATTGTCTATATGTACCTACAATGTTTTTTTGGTTTCAGAAATCTTTGCCGGCATTCATCATCATATTGGGATCCATATCCATTCACAATCTGCCACGACTTTTGGTAAGTACGTACGATTCACATCCGACTGAATCCCGACTCAATTACGATTGGAGCGTATGTGGCATTCCACTATATTTTTTTTTAACAAACGTTTTTATCAGAACTATGTTGTTTTAACCCAGTAACAAAACATTATTTGTATTCGTTGTGCAACTGAAAGCTCGGCTTCTTCATGAAATGGTCAAAATTAATTGATCACATCGTAAAATAGTTATGTAAATTGCCCCTAATATAGATTTGAACTTAGCATAACCCAGGTATTTTAATCTAGGCTAATAACTAAACTACATTGATAAATGTTATCATTTCAGGGACTATGGAACCGGGCGGCCTTAACTGCACCCCAAACGATGAACAGACCATCCACCCCGGATTCGGATGACGGGGATCACAACGCTGACAACGCACCAACCAACGGACCAATCCGCGTTGTAGATGAACACTGGGCTAGACCAGTGCCAGGTAGGACCAGGCACAGATACAATGCTGTTGGAGAAACCCCACTCTTTCGACGTCTGACACCTTTATCGCCAACAGGAACTCCTGACTTGATCCGTCCCGCTTCCCCCCCGGACCGAATGCAGTTAAGTTCCCCGGACCAGACTCCGCCAGCTGAGGCTCCAGAGGCTCCAAGACGCCGCGGGGGTAACTCGCTCATGACATTACGAGATCTTGAGCGAGTCAATTATAAGCCTTTTTTCAGGCGGCAATCGGTAAGTCTACAAAACAGAAATGAATGCCTGTATTGCTGTCATTAATTGCGATGACAGTTTTGGACATTATGGTACATTTAAAATGTATCTAAAATAAATGGCAAAACAATGGACAGCCCCCAAAACGCCTATCCTTTACCATTGCCTGCGTGTTTTTGCTGGGAAGAAGTGTCGCAAAAAATCTCCCCAGCAATAGGTACTAATGTCTAATGTAAAAAATATTATATATTTTTTTCAACACATTGAATGAAGCATTTTCTTTTTCATTCTTATCTTAGCTGTTGATTAGAAAACAAATTGACCAGAAATCTGCATTTCTTGGGTCTCGGTGCAATGCTTTTTGTTAAATAGGCAAATGTACAACGCCATTTATAACTTATTTTGGGATTTTTTATTTTCCAAAAGGAAACCTCCCATTGTGTTTAAATATAAAATATATTTTTTATACGTTTAAATTAATCTTAGGCTGTGAATACAATATATGGATTTTCATATAAGTACATAGATGTTTTTGCAGCGGCGGTACGTGCAGCGGCGCGTCCAGCGTGCAAGCGTTCTGACGACCGTCGACATTCAGAACTAAGTAATTACTTTTTTTATTCTGAAAAAGAAAATCTGCTGTGTGACTACCGCCTGTCTGACTGTATTTTTCTTGTTCGTAGTTGAAGTTCGAACCTGGAAGCCCGCTCGACGACGCGCTGCACGCTCAACCGCTGCGCTACACGTCCTGCTCTCAATTTCCGCCCTCAAGCTGTGTTCAAACCAAACTGACCGTCAGCCGCCGAATATGAGCGAACGTTATGCAGTTTGTTTTTTCATAGGTACATATTCACTTGTTCGTTCACAACTAACCGATGATACGTCAATACGCTATGCATAGACGCTGACATTCGGCGGCTGACAGTCAGTTTAATTTGAACGCAGCCTTACCGTAAACTATAATAAATTAATAATTGTTTATTTAGTAATCTCCACAGTTTGCGTCCTTTCTCTTCCGTGAGTACATTAGGTCAAAATAACTAGTTTTTAAGTCGATTTGAATTATGTAAGAAAAATTAGCTTAGCTGCACTTTTGTGTGGCAATTTACTAGAAGCAGGCCACTATCAGGTGAAACTCGATAGTAGGTTTAGTTACCCACCAAATCAGACTGATGAGTATAAGGGCCGAGGCACATATGGTGGTGTGCAGAGCATACCCCTTTCTAAACGCGTGATATGCCAACGCAAGTATCAAGTGTTACGGTAACACTTTAGATATTAAGTATTTGATGTCCCTCCTCTAAGCCAAATGTGCGCTGGCAGTTAGTTTTTAGCTTCTCCACTTTTTAGGAAAGAGCTTTAAAAGATTTGTGATAAAAATTATATTCAATGTGATTTTACTTTAAGATATATTAGTTTTATATTATTTTCTTATACTTATTTTACAAAGTATAACTTTAATAATTATTCTTGAATCTATTGTTATTGGTCTATTATTACGACCGGGGATAATCCCCGGTCGGATCCTTGGGTTCATATCTATACTGTATACAGGGATAATATAATCGTCGGGTTTGTGTCACATTTCATCAAAGTTGTCTCAAAAGGGCTTCAGCGTGTTGGCTTCGGCCCCACGTTCGCCTCCCATGTATGAATTAGAATAGTAGTATGTATGTGTCAATCATCAATCTATATTAATATTATAAAGAGGAAAACTTTGTTTGTTTGTTGTTTAGTTGTAATGAATAGGCCCAAAAACTACTACAGTTTTTAAAAATTCTTTCACCATTCCAAAGCTGCATTATCATACATATACTCGCAGATAATATAGCTTTTTAATGGTGAAAGAATATTTAAAATCGGTCCAGTAGTTTTTGAGTTTATCCATTACAAACAAACAAAGTTTTCCT
Source organism: Helicoverpa armigera (assembly GCF_030705265.1). Classification (NCBI taxonomy): domain Eukaryota; kingdom Metazoa; phylum Arthropoda; class Insecta; order Lepidoptera; family Noctuidae; genus Helicoverpa; species Helicoverpa armigera. The sequence continues at coordinate 3,168,644 of NC_087120.1, read as the reverse complement.
CTTTATAATATTTGTATATATATTTTGAGAATAAATCTCAATGTACTGAAATGTTATTTTATTTCCACAATAACCTGTAATCCGATCTTTTAAGGGCTGGGTAAGTAAATTAAAATGACAAAATTCTTGAAATCACATTTATTTTGAATAAACATGAGTTGATAAATACAATCAAATGGGTATCGTTATGACCTACTACCATAGTTCGGGCATTTACAATAACGGTATGTATATTTCACAATATCGGTATGTATATTTCACAATATTTGCAGAAGTATTAGTTAAAAATTATCTTCGAATAGAAAACGGTTCAGGGACCGCGATGCTTACAATGTACATCAAATACAGAGTGCAGATCGCATTTCATATAAAATGCCTGGTAAATGACAAATTAGATTATTAATTAATACGTTTGCCCTACAATATCCACTGCATAAAATTATATGACAATTAATATAATAACTCTCGAATATATGTACATTATCAAGTATCTATCAATCATATATCTAAATAATATCCATTTTTAAGTGTGACGGCGCTTCCATATTTAAGTAGGTACATACAGTCATGGACACATAATTAAAGACACTGTTGGAATCTTAAATTGCTGCCGCATTTTATCTGTATTTCTTTTTTCTGATTGCTACTGGAACTTTATTTTCTATTTTAAAATATTTAAGAGGGCATTGTGAAATATTAAAACTAAAGACTATCTTCAGTGATCCTTCGCGACAAGTTTTTTTTCGCTTTATCCGAATCTCGAGCGGTATGAACCATAATGTGGCCTGGCCATATAATTAAAGACACTCCATTTGCTCAGAGGAAGAAATGCAAATTATTAATATTATTGATGGTACTTTTCTATAACAACATTCCCTACACTGTAACTAAGCATACTAATGAGTACTAATATTTGGTTTATTTCCTTTTACCTTAATGACAGCACGACATCCCTAAGCGTGCAAGGCGGTCAGTTTTGTTTTCAGTCGCTACGGGAATTTTCTTTCATGCTTCATAAAAATCTGTGTAAAATTGATCAATGTTTCATGTATGACTTATCGCCATTGTGTTTTCTGGCCGATCACCAATTTTTTTTTCTATTAAATTTGCGATGGGTCAAACCAAAACCGTCATAAGTTGCTCGATCAAAGAGTCCTTTTTACTACTCTTACAGTGTTTTTCAGAACTTTTCTAATTTGGAAAGCGCTAAGGACCGGTAAATTATGCTTAGCATATAACAAAATGCTATTTCTAAAATATTATAGTACTTGAATTCGCCTATTTTTAATAATATCTTTCTAAAAGATCACCACACCAAGTAGTGGAGAGAAGCCCCACACTATTACTTTTTCGCCTCCTATGTTTGAGAACTTTCTTAGTGTATTTTGGTTCCATCTCATGTTTTGGAGGCGACTAATTTCGATACATTATTTTAGAAATATTCGTATCCCTTTGTTTAATGAGAAAAAAATACATTTTTGAACACTTGTTAACTGCACCTTTCTCATTGGATAGAAATAGCCAACCACAGTATGGACACGCGGTGCTTTTCCAAAAGTAACATCTTCCGATACCCATGCCTTACAGTTTTTCCCGACCCGGTTGTTGTCTAAAAGTTCTGCAGACACAATTGTCGTCCTTTTAGCATCAGATGACTCCCAAAAAACCAGTACCGAATCATGTAAATGGTTCACTATTTGCCTATAGCACCGCCTTAAAGTCTGTTTGCGGACAAGTTTTCCTTGGGGTCGGTTTTGAGTTGTTCTCAAACCATGCCTTTTTTAGTGCCATTGATAAGAAATCTTTAATAATAAATTTATTACCATGTCCTTACTACAGATCAAGTGGTATGAATAAATCCGTATGTCAAAATATAATATTAAAAAGCCTAAAACATTTTACTTACCAGAATTTTTGTTAGGACTAAAATGAAAATTTTTAATGAAATAAACCGAAATTATTACCTAATTAGAGTTTTCATAAGTATTTTACTCACTTCTAAAAAAAAATATGGCAACTATTTGTATCTTTCGTTTTTTTTCTTAACTGGGCTTTAACTGTCTTTAATTAGCTGACCAGCCAAGTATCAGCTACAAAAGTTAGTGTTCATTTCCCATAGAGCTTTATATGTAAAGTATTAAAGAAAGAAAATATTTTTTGTCCTTAATTTAAAGAACACAATGTAATGTTTGTTTTAATAATTATTACACTACAGTTTATACCGTGCTTAAGCTCATGTCAGTACCATAACAATTTATTTCACTTCGAGTCGGGGGGGTGTCTTTAATTATGTGTCCATGACTGTATAAATGCAATAGATTACTAGTCTAGAGTATGACGTCATGTCTCGCTTTTAGTTACTTTATTTAAACGGCGCTAGTGGTTTAAAATGCCAATTTCGAGCACTCTGACGCAACACTGGGCGCTTGGTAACTCAAACCAAGGCGGACATAACGTCACAATCTAGACTAGTAACGCCACCTATTGCTTAAACACGGAAGCGCCGTCAAGTGCAAATTCCATTATATTGTATTGAATAGAAAAAGAGAAATCGGTTAAATTGGTGCATGCAATTCCAATATAGAAATGAGCAAAGGCTTGAATACAAACTCTACATCTAAGGCTGTTCTGGTGATCCGCTACTGAGAACTTAAAGCTAAACGCTAAAAAACTATACGCTTATAAACTGATTTATACTAAGGTGGCGGTTTTAACGCCTGTCGTATGTGACGTCACTCGCATTGGTCGACACGAGTCGTGCGAGTGTCAGTTAACATTTTCCTGAAAGGTTACGAAGCAAACAAAAATAAATGTTAATCTCAAATTGTATGTTCTTGTGTATTATTTTAGTAACTATTATCCTCCTGCCGTTATCATAATTTTACTGGGGGCGGCGGAGCAGCATTCTCATTCCATACTTTTCTATTCATAATAATATATATTGTCAGTGCTGTCGACACAAGCTACAGTTTTTGAGTCCACCACTCAAAGTTCTATACTGGGGCAGATCCGAGCCGACTATCGGACGCACAGCATGGCTTTCGGCCGGGGCGCAGCACTGCCACCAACCTGCTTAACTTCATGGCGCAGGTTATACCGGCAGTCGACGCGGGGGTTTTAAAGGTGCGATGTAAAGATCTTAAATAGATACGTCTGCTGAACTTTTGAAGGCCAAATCTCGTGTGATGGCCAATGCAACTGTTGGCACATACGACAGGATTAGATAATTTATGTTTAATACAGACCTCACCTATCCTGTCGAATAGATGGCAAACATTCATATAGCTCTGATACAATGCAAGTATATAAGAAATCTGTGATTCATAAACGATAATACTTTTTGCACATTATAAGAAACTTTCTTTTGAGTTTAAATAACAGTTGAAAGTGTTATTCTGTAGTTAGTAATAGGTTTATTATAATGTCCAAATAGTACCAGATGCATATAAGAGGTAAAATTGTAAGTATATACAATAAGTCAACAACTAATATCTTGACCGAAACACTTAAACAAAAACTATGCAACAATTTAATAATATCCTTTTACTAAAAATAACAACTTTTGGTGCAAAATATACAAATTAGTGGTAAAAATATCAATTCATCTTAATGTTCCAATGGCGGGAATTCTAAATATACAGCTAATTATGTAAAAGGAATCTACGAAAAAGTAAAAAAAAGCTACAGTGAGTTTTAGATGATTTAGAACCGAAATCCATTGAGGAATAAATATTTTGAACCCGCAATTATTTTCTGAGAACCGAACCGAAACCGAACATAATCATCCAGTGTTACACTAGACTATAATATTGATAAATATATACACTATTATATTAGCCAATCACAGTCCACTGCCGGACGTAGGCCTAACTGTATAGATTTATGAATAACTTTAAATAAACCTATCGCGTCTTACTTACATTAGAATTTACTCCGTCTTGCAAACGTGATATTTATTTTTTTACTAATATATACAGCTACCTTGTTATACTACTCGACAATATCAGACCATCGTATTGTTTTGGACACAAATCCAGGGATTTTCACCATTCCTACTGTACTTAGAGACCTTTAGAGGTCATTTTAAATACCCTAATATACCTAGGTGTAATATTAATTGAATTGAATATATAGCTTTATATTTAGTACTCAAATAGAAGCCACGCATCATTGTTAAACAAATCCCCAAGTAAAGCCGAAGAGAAAAAAGAAAAAAGCATTTTTAGAAAGTAACCGATTTGCATCATGGAAGTGGAAAAATATATTCAATAAATAAATAACAAAATCTTTAATATCAGATGCCAATACCATAATAATGTAAGTGACAAAAACAACTTTCCATGTTGGCTACTTACAAACTAAAAAATAACAGAAAACAGTAACATTCAATAGTAGGTTTGTCGAGCTGATTCTAAATCATGTAGGCTAATTTTAATTAAAACAAATTGTCTGGCACATGGCTTCATGTTGAGCACTTTTCTATGTATATCTATCTAATGTATAAGCTACGTACATATCGCTTCGAGGACCGACTGGCATCATTTTACATCAGCCACGCACGAAGCTGTACTAATCTACTTTCATTGCCTTATGCGAGGGAAAACGCACTAAAAACACCTCATATTGATGAAACCTGAAAATCTATTGTTTTCTTAACTATGATGTAATATAACTGCCTTGGTTAAGAAACCATAGCTACCTCCTTTTACTCTTAACTACGACACAATGCACTTCTATACTGTTTCGTGCTTACCATATACAAAAAATGGTGTAAAGATCCTTTCTACAATTCAAATTGAGTTACGGAATCGCTTATTAATATTATTACAAACACCGAATTGTTTAAATACGTGAAACATGGCAATACTACAATACATAGAGAATACAACGGCAATGTTGCCAGAGTGCTAATCACATCAATACATTAATTACGTTGAATTTAAGTCGGACTGTGCTAACATTCCTTGCCTTCATTTTGTACCATATCAGGTCGGGGCAGCCTATCGTGTCGAGGCTAGTGGCCTTATCATCAATACTATAATACTTTTAATATAATTAATTAGTACAATATAACTTTCACTAATCAGAACATCTTGTCTTTCATTTGTTTTTATTTTAGAGTCACATAATCTAACCAAAACTGGCTTTGATTATGCGTTAACTTATTCTATATCTTACATTATGTTGTTTGTTAATAAAACCTTAAGCTTATCCGGATATTTCAAAATGAGAGATTTATAATGAATCGATTAATTTCAGACCAGATTTTATAATTTATTTCTACATGAAAATTAACTGTGTCGAATCAAAATAGAGCACTACTGAATGGAATTTTAATTTTCCTGACGTAATCAATTTAATTTGGTTTAAACGTTAAATAATACATAAAAAAAAGAAATTAATCGCAATTTTTCAGTCATAAAGGATTATTCAGATGTAAAAGCTACAATGTAAATTTTTCGAAAGACTTACAGATAATATATTTAAATATTTAATTCTAGAAATGTTTCGTGATAGTAATATTTAATTGTATATAGTTTGCGGAATTAATTAATAGTCCTTAGCTTGTCCTCGAAGCTTCCCTTTAACACAAATCTTTATTTTTATTACCTTCATCGAACGGCGAGAGTTACAGGGCCCCAGTTACATTTCTATGTATTTATGTTTCAAACATTTACAGAAATCTATCATTTATATGCAGTGGATATGAATTTGCAGAACAATTACCTTTATATAGTATGTAATGTTGAATAAGCAAATTGTAATACCTAAATTGTCTACGAGATAAATATTAACCTACAAATTAATAAATCGCAGTCCCATTTCACAATATCATTATCAATAGACTAGTTTAATTATGAAGGAGTAATCTCTCAACTTCTTTAATAAATACATAGTTATTACAATCTACAAATATGTATATTTAGAAGCTGCTTATGCAGCTTAACAGCATTCGCTGTTCAATATTATACAGAAAATACTTCTTACAATTATTTACGCTCCTTGAGTCCACGCAGTTTGGTAGGTATCTTAGAACTAAGATTGGAATAATTACAAATTCGTTTTTTAAATATATGTACAGAATCTGGGGCCCTTTAGACTTGCTTACCTTAGTCTAGCTACGCCACAGATGAGGTATGAAGTGGATCCTAGTTGAGCATCGTGTGTCTATCGTAGATGTTACGGCGCTGTTCACGTACTTGACGCTTCCATTTGTCTTGTTGATGCGTCACCCTGTTCAACACGTTGCCACGAGCGCCCATCTGCTGTGACGGACCACCCAGGGTACTCTCGTCCTGTAATACATTGCTTCAGTTAGTTATTTGAAAAAAATATGGTTGTTGTTTAGACATTCAAAAAGAGATAGGCAAATAAAAATGTGTGTGTGTCTTACAGCAAAATTAATAATAATAGAAGACAAGAATTAAAAAAAAGTTAGACAGCATGCTTGATTTTTAAGCTGTGGTTCAATCTGGTTTGCAGACCACATAATTCTTGAACAAAATGTGAAATGTATTTGTGTAAAGAGACGCCTTACATATGGTGTAGTGTCAACGTAGCCAGATCTGCCAATCTCTTCGCGCGTTAAAAAAAATAGAATAATCTTACATCTTCATTGGTGTGCTCCTGATAAGAAGCCTTCGCTCGCTTGTTGATAAGAGGATCCAGACAAATAAGGAAGCCCATGTACACGACCAGCAACATTATGACCCAAATCACGATGATAACCACCACCTGGAATTGGGGTCACGGCATATTTAATCAACATACATAAAACTATCCTAACAAAATATTGAATACATATAGATTTTGTTGAAGGTCTTAGAAGCAGGGGCAAGACGGCGCAGGATTACGGCATGCATGGAAAGACTGTGGAGTCACCTTTTCTGTGATTGGCGAGAATAGACCGTAGAAATATGCTGACCTGCTGACCCATATATTCTAGGTCTCACCTTTGTTATGAAGACTGATAAGAACCGACCAGGGTTACGCTTAGATACCTGCAAGTATTTACACCAGGTGGATCATTGCGCCTAACATTTATATATTTTATTTGTAGGTTTGTTTGGCTCATTGAGTTCATCAGCTGATTGTAGAGAATGACTGGTTTCAACCTGATGTAAATAAGTAGTCCATACATACCATCCTGGATTTTATCTATTTCTTGACGGTTACGATGATGCCATGTATGATGATTTAGCAAGACATAATAGGAATTGAACCTGTCATCTTATTTGGTGCGTACAATTTGACTAATGCCTGAGGGTCGAACTCAAGGATTTAGCGTTGATCCCCACTTGTCGGCGACGCGTGATCCAGCTCCGACAGACATCAAACACTGTTCTACGCGGCACGACAATTACTACCTTGAGACTCGACTCCAGCGCTCAGACGTTGTGAGCCCGCGAGTGCCTGCCCGCGCGGCGGCGTCGCTGGAGTACTCTCACGGTACCCCATATAAAACATATCATTAGTATTGGAGAGGTGCTGACCCTGATGAAGTGGGGATCAACCATTGAATTATTGTTATGCTGTCAAAAGAGAATGCATATGATTGTTCTGGTGAGACTAAGGTGCGGTCCTGCGTGGGCGAATCAACGCGAATGCGAAGCGAATTCAAATGCACGCTGCGATGCGTCGTAGGTTGGTCACGTAGGAAACTTCAAAAGATATCGACTGATGACTTTGGTGTTTTTGCATGGTGCCGCTTCGCTTTCGCATCCAGATCGTTCACACAGGACATAAGGCAAGGTTATAAATTTGACGTACCTTTATGATAGTAGTGTTTCTATTTTCGTACTTGCACTCGCATCGGGGACAAAACTCTTGCTCCCTGCCCTTGATCTGATCAGCGACTCGCGGTAGAATCACTGACTCGCAGTTGCTGACCGAGAACAAACATAAAACATGGTCAATTTGGCTACAGAGTATGTAGCAAAGATTATGAAGAATATGTCTTCAAATGTACTGTAGGTGTAGTTTAGTAAAACAAAACAATTTAAATGTTCGCTCATTTATCGAGGAATCTACTGTAATCCTAGAAGTAGTTCCCACGGAACGCCAGCACAACCGCTGCCATAAGGAAACTCTTTGAAACACGCCCCAGCAATCTTAATTAAATCAAAAGCATCTGTCATTCTCTTATAACTACGTGGATTCATATCGATCGCTGTGGATTGCATAGCAAAGCATTATTACAGTCGCTGAACGTATAGAACACACATACACATAGTATTACAGACGCTCTCATCCGGCTTACCGCTGCATTCAATCAGATTCAATCAGTAAATTGCATTGGACCGTATTACGTTGCGGCTTTCATTACTAAAACCATGTTATTATTCCTCTGTTCAGTGTTTTGGTTTAATTAATATAAAGTAATATGAAAGGCTTTTAGCTTTACTAGTACCTATTGTAAATACAAAAGTACCTCTGTTTGTCGCATTTTCACGACTACTGAACCGATTTAAATAAACTATGGCACACATATAATTCAGAGCCTGAGAGCAAACCTAACGTTAATTGTCAAATTCAACGGCTTTTCAGGCAAAAGTAAGTAGGTAAGAGCAAAGCAATAACTGACAAAATGATATTTTCTTTTCGCATACAGCATACTAACAATGCAGTAAGCTATGTGAACACAATTGCAGTAGGCAGATATATTGAATAGAAGTACAGTAGCAGTGGCATAGAATCGAGGGCATACAAGATTATCTATCGTGAGTTCAAAAGTATCCTGGCATAACATACATACTATACAGAACTGCATGAGGACTAGTAGCACAGATTATATAATAGTTACTACGTAACAGATAAATCACTCCATACAAAAAAGTCCATACCTACTGTTATAAGCACCTACAAGTTCCCCAACTACCTACAAATTCCTTGCTGCGTTATAAAATGAACCTTAAAAGCTCGAGCGCTTGACTGTTATTCCAATGCGATAGCGCACAGTTCAGTGACCGCAACCGTGCCGCGGCCGTGCTAAGGGTTGCTTCTTACAATTTATTAATATTTAAGTAGGGAAACAAAGTTACGCTTATTTTAAGATAGCCTTTTTTAAAACTGAGTTTTAAAATAAAAAGTAATATCAAGTATATTTTTCTACCTACTTACACTCGAGATGTGTTTTGATCCACAAAACTCACAATACAGTTCATATAACTAAGTAGGTATCTTAAGTAAAATAAGTACCTAATGATCTCTGTTGTTAAAATCATAAAGTACCTCTAGATAAGTATTAATTTATTTAAAAAAAATTGAATTACTAGATAAGTTCATAAATATAAAATGTTTCTAAATCTTACAATAGTCGCATATAAACCAACACAACTCAAAATAATCCATCAGTTTGTTAGGTAGCTTAAAAAACCTAATAAAAACCAACAGCATAACATGCCACGAAATAAAAATAATAATATTGGAACGCGCGCGGTGCGTGTGACTATTGAAAGCCCTGAGCCGCGTGGGGCTACCGGTAACCCAGCGAGCGGTAGGCATTTATCGCGCGCAAGTACGTCGAGTGAAAGAGGCCTGCTAGTAGCACGAATACATACAATTTTTTCTCCCAAAAAATGTAACTATCTAAAGGTACATATTAATCGAACATGCCAGTCAGATTTGTCCAAATTGCAAAACTTTAGTGTCAATACTTCTAGAGGTACATGCTTCAAAATCCCAACTATCACACTGTCAAGAAGAAATCTATATCTCTGAGTCAAAGTCAAACTGTTGTCTGTGAAACTACTGACCCAATTTAAAGAATTATTTCAGTGCTAAGAAGCTAGGCTATCCCCGAGTACCATTAGCTATACATTTTCCAGGTACAGGAAGAAGTTCCCTGGTAAGCAGGTGAAACTCCAGGAACAGCTCATACATAGTATACCTACATCATGATATAAACTTACCATTTATTAGGTGGAACATTAGCAGACTTCATGAAGGGACTGCGGTCGGCTGCCGCTGTGTCGTTGAGCACAGCTGCAGGGCTCGGACAAACACATTTGCAGCGGTTGTCTTCATATGAATGATCCTGTAGTAAATATTGAAATTTTATTTATCTAGCCAACACGAGTGTGTAGTAAGAGTCAAAACACTTAACAATTACTTAGTATGTTGTGAGAGATCATCATCATCTGCCTAGCTTTTTCCGCACTATGTTGGGGTTGGCTTCCAGTCTAAACAGCAACTGAGTACCAATGATTTACAAGGAGCAATTGTGCCGATCTGAGCTCCTCAACCCTGTTATCCAGGCAACCCAATACCCCTAGGCAACATTGCTTGACAGACTTATTGGCTTCTGAAAACTCATAACAATGCCGCAAGATGTTCAAACGATGGCAAGGGTCTACAGTTTATTGAGCCATCCAATACACGGTTATGTTGGAAGAGATCAGTATCTGTTACTCCCAACTATGTTGGAGTCATCTTCTATCTACTGGATGCAGAAGATTGCCAGAATTTGAAATGGAGTGCTAATGACTGCCAGTCTCAACTGCTCAATATGGTGAATACTACAGATGGATGGTGGATAATCATCAAAAAAGACAAATCAATGATAGACATCCAATGGGCTCATGTTTAGAGTTTTTAAGTTTGAGAAACTGCTGCTCCTGTTTTTGAAGAGCTCACAGCTAGTTAAAAGTAATTCGGATCAATCAATCCGAAGATTAAGTAATGTTTGAAACAGTCAGCCCATTGACAGGTGATCATCTTGTAATGAGGAATTCTTCCATGTTTCAGAAGGCACAATAAATTGGTGGGTCCTGGCTTAGCTGGCTAGAAACCAGAAAGTCTTCCCAACAATCTTAGATTGCTCGGGTAATTAAGTCGAGGAGGCCAGATGTGTAGTCGCTCCACGTAAAATGCTAGTACTCAGCCGCAACTGATAAGACTGGATGGAAGCTGACTCCAATATAGTTGAGAAAAGGCTAGTAAGATGCATACTGCTATTGGTCTGCATTAATGAAATGCAGACGGGAATGGATGTGATTCTTGTTTTTATTTGTTGATTCGAGAGTCCAGTTTGTTACAAAGTGGCCTGGAAGCTGACCTCAATTCTGTAGGGAAAAGGCTAGGAAGATGACAACTTGTTATATGTTGTCTTGTATCTCACTGATTTTACCTTGAAACCTATTAATATGCTCTCTACATCTTGTTTGAATCTGTATTCAAGATGACTCATTATTAATTCTGTACCATCCTAAGAAAGGCAAGAATGACTGGGCCCCTCCCTTATCCAGCTAAAACTCGAGCCTCGAATATTCCAGGAACCCACCCTCCTCCCAATGCAGATTTTATTGATTTTTCTACTAGATAGATAAATACTGATAGAAAAAACAGACCCAAATATACTAGAATGGAATATTAAAATTTGTTCACCAGTTAATTGTTAAAATAGTGAGCTAGATACATAAAACTATTGACGAACGACAGAGATAGTTTGCTCAGTGTCGAAATCATTGATCGGAAACTGCAAATGACAAAGATGCGCCGATGCGCCGCAGATGCAGTTTAGGAAAAACTCGGGCTATTCAACAAATTATTAAAAGTTTTCGAAAGACGCATTTCTTACAATGATGATTGAAAGATAAAAGCCATAATATTTAAGAGATAAGGTATTATAAACCAAGTACATATTGCAAAAATAAATAAATAGATGATAGTGGTACTTACAGAGACAGCAAGCGCGCAAGTCGCGGCGCAAATCAGCACGATGAATCGAAGAGTCATCGTGGATGGTAGTTAATAACACAATATGCAATGAAAATCACAACAGCAATGGTTTTTACCAGAATTATTCAATTAATTCAACACCACAACAGGACTAGCAGCAAGAAGCCATTTTGTAATAAATTGGCGTATGAAGTTACCAGCTGTGAAAATTGGTATTGATTGATTGCCTATAGTTTTTTAAGCTGGAAGCACTGAAATGTTCGAGAAAGATCTCCTGTAATGCAAGGTTTTTTAGATTTTATAATAATTAATGGCTCATAAAAAATCATAGAACATTTAAATTAAATTTTCGCAATATAACTCCTCACTTCACATTTACGTATGAGAAGAAAAGCCTAGTGTTTGAGTGTACTAGTGTTTTAAGACATAACACATAGATGTCGCGGAGCTCGACAAATATGTTACAAAAAAGCGAGTTATTTAAAAAAAAATATCTTTCATGTTTTTCTAGGAAAAGTTCAATACGTATTACAATATGTTCCTCCTGCAGTTCATCAAAGCATATTATTTTAATATGTGTGCAAAACTTGGATGCTTTGTAAGTTGGTTTCAATTAATTTTCTTGTCACGCCAGAAGATGTCTCTCACTGTACCTAACTAACCGGTTATAATAAATGTAATAGGTACAATAAATTCAAATTAATGTGTTGGAAATGGGCGTAATTATGGTTTAATCAGTTGTTTTTGTCACTAAAATATTGTTTTATTATTGGATAAAAATGCAATAGTAATTTGAACCATACAACTACAACTTATCCTGCATCGCGCAAGCAGTGTTCGCATGCACAGTGAACATTTATATGTATATCTTGAAAACGAACACAAACCAATCTAATTGAGAACCTCCTTTTTTAAATCAGTTAATATACAGAACCTCTTAACATTGCCATTAATCATCAGTCGACTATTTAGTACTGTTGAAAATTTTATATAATACACAAAGTCCTCAAAACCAAGATTCTCTTATGCTCGATTTTTTTGCAAAAGTGTACCTATTAACAACTTATTTTCATGACATATTTTAGTCGTCCATAGATTTACACTATTGTCTTACTATTAACTACTTACTAAATACCTAATATTATTTTGTTGTACCATTTTCACTCGAAAGGATCAAAATGGTTTGTATGACTATTCGTGAAGTATGATAGGCACGCACCACGTGCATAGGCAACCACGACGCTAGTCTGCTTGATTTTTTATATTATTGAAAATAATTGCGTGAAAATAATTGCTTAGTTTAAAAATATTTGCTTGGCGAAATCTTAAGTGAGCTAATCATAGCACGGGACGTGGTGCACGCATAATCCTCAACATAGTCTCCCGAGTGTTCGCGACCCAAAAATAACAGCATTTACACAAGCCAATAGAGCAAGCTATAAAAAATTAATTACATTTTTAATCTGCAAAAACGCGAAGTGAAGAACGCACGTATTTGACGGATGTGAAATCGCTGGAAGCGACAAACGAGTTTTTATTGCTCCTAAATGCATCCAATATGCAGGACGAACGCGAATTAAAATGTTCAGTGAAAGATTAATTTGTGTTTGATTTATTTTTTAAATAAACTTGAAATGTAAAATATTAGCGACTTACATGTCTAAAAGCACTGCCGTAACCACAACACCCAAAAAGTTTTCAATGAAAAGTCTCATCCAGCAATTTATTGGTCTGGCAACCCTCAGTGGCCCGAGGCGTGCACATCGGGCCCTAATGTGATTTTATAGAGTCCATAGGATGCCGATTAGATGGTACTTGTTGGGGTCGCATCACTAATTTAATTTTATAATTCACTGTAATGTATCTTCTGTTACAAATCGGTTTCTTGTTCGTAATTGACATCGGTCAATTTGATTGTAATTTTGTGTGGTTGATTTTACTTTCTATTGTAAAAATTGAAATTATTTTCAGTTATCCATTTAAATACTTTTGCCCTAAGCTCCAAAACACCGGGCGTGAGGTACCTATTTACCTAGTGTTTTATTCATTATATCACCATAAGGGGGATTGTGTACCATATCAAATGATTTGTATGTAGAATGGTAAAAAACTATGCCATTCAACATTTTTATATCGGAAAGGAAATATCAAGTGTTGCAAAATCATTAGCATTTCATTAAGCACGAAGCACTAGTTGCTGAATACGACAAATAAATAAAAACGTAGGTAATTATCGAAAGGAAAATAGATCATCACGCATCCAACTATAGGTACTATGGGCACTATAGTGTATAAAAGCACAAGTTGACTTAGTTATCTGTATTTTTACCCGATTTTTTGTATCAAACATATAGACAAGGGCCCGATTCCCGAAGTTAATAATGACAAAATCGAATAGAAATTGAATCTCAATATGATCGCAATAGCAGTTTTAACCATATCGGGCATTCTGCTTCTAATATAAGACCAATCGTAATCCAGCGACATTCGATTGGTTTGCGATTGGTCTGCTATTTTGGCGATTTTGGTCTATAGGTACGGTAGTTTACTCTACAATCATGTTGCAATCGTAAATCATTTGCAGACAAAATGATTCGTTATTGAATAACAGAAAATTATGAAAATGTTTATCTCAAAGAAAAAATAGCGGAATGCCACATACGCTTCAATCGTAATCGAGTCGTGATTAGATCACAGTCGAATGTGAATCGTATGTCGCTTAAGTAAAATTAGGAGAATCGGGCCCCTGGTGAGTAATACTGATAATGACGATAGATATAAATGAAAGGAGGTTTTATATATAGAATGATAGTTTAAACCCGTTACTGCAGCAACACACACGTGAAATACACCGAACAGTCACCTGTGTCGGCCAAGAAACTTACCGAACGGCTCCCGAGGCGGCTGTACAGCGTTACAAAGTTACCTTCGCGGGACGATTCTAATATTAATGCACATTTGAGGGTAACTGTCACGAAGCCTGTAAGTACTTGCGCCCTTAATCACAATAACAATAACTGGGAGGCTACAGGATGGTGTGTAAAGCGGTTTTAATTGGAGAATTTAACGCAAAATTGGTAGTTTTAGATATTTATTTATTTTATTTTATTAACGTCAGCCAACAATTGTTTACACATTACATTTTTACAAACTTGAGTAATACATATAAAAGCGCGTGTAACAATTTCTTAAAGGCTAACACCACATGCAAAGAAAACGATAATAATTTTTTTATTGTAAAAAAATAAATAAAAAGTAGTAATTTGGTTCCCAAAATTGCAGGAAAGAAATTAATAATTAAGCAAAAACGATTACACATTCAAAGACGGATTGAAAATGATTACAATAGAATAAAATAAATTTTGAAATAATATCAAAATAACATTATTAACAATTGAATAAATATTAAATTAAACTAAAAAAAGCTAATAAACAATAAAATAACAATAAAATTAGCCATTTACGATTTATGTTCTAACAATTGTGTTATCCACAATTACTCGACAAAGTCCACTGGTATAAAAATAAGATAAATAAATAAATCGTTTATTTGCATTAAACATGGTATACAAAGGTGTTAATAATAATACAGCGCATGAGACTCAGTAGGTACAAGCATGTTTAGCTAAGATGAACATAGCACGCAAAAATTTTAGGTAAACTAAACTATTTAAGGCATTAACATTTAAGTATAATCCATAAATTCTTTTAAACCATAAAAATTACATTCCTTCAACCATTTATATAATGCAATCTTCAAGTCAAGAGGCACCATGTTCAGTTGTGAAAGTGATGACGATGTTGATGAATTGAAGAGAGGTGATGAGTAGATAATTTAAGGATGTAAGCCGATCCCGACTTGGGAAAAGGCTAGGCCGATGATGATGCTGATGAATATTTAAGCTATGCGCAGTATTCTTAAAATTGATATGGTGTAGGTCTACATATTTTATAATAGATGTTGAATAGAAGTTTGGTTGGTGTTACTTCACAAAAATTAAAGATTTTGGGTGCGAATTAAGTAATTAGTCTTACTTAATATCTACCTACAAGTGAACTCATTATAATGGTATTTCTTTATCAATATTCGACGCTGAACTTTGTGTTTCAAACACTGATCAAAGAAATAAATAAAAAACTATAAGCTGAATTCAAAATAAACAAGAATTTTATTTAGGTATTGCAAAGGCCAAAAGTTTTCCAGTTTTCCAAAAACGGAACATCCTGTAGTCGTTCCTCCGCAACCCTATCCCAGAGGCAATTATGAAGCCGAGTGAACTGCAATCAAAAACGTAACAAAACCAAGTTTAGTCGAGAAATGTTCTTTAATATTTCATAAGCTATCGAATTAGGTAGCATGTTAATCACCAGATATTCAACCCCTTATAATTACGGCAAAAACAACGGTTCTAAACGAAAAAGCTTAATCTAATTTTAATTTTAATAATATCAAACCGCCTGGGATGCTTCGGATTTCCTCTCGCTTTGTTGTTTAGATCTACGAAGTAAGTACCTACTTATTTTCTGGAAAAGGTGCTCGCTCACACCTATCTAGGATCACTTGTTTTTCTCCTAAGTATAAGTAAGCTTCTACGCAAAGCCACGCTGACCACCGCAAGACCGTGACTCTCAATTAAGTGGGCAATTGTGTTGGTAACAAATATTGCCCCTCTTAAAGAACTTAAAACCCTCTCAAGGTGTTACGGTAATAAAAACTTTTTTCACGATCACTCAACAAGACACCAAAACTCTTCAAACAAAAGAAAAAAGCCATCTGACTCAATTTATATGACGTCTTTCAATTACCTGGCATTTAACACCGTCCACCATCCATCTCAACTCTAACTTTAAATGAACATAATATTTTAAGAGGAAACAGATCAGTATAACAATCCATCTCCTTTCTCAGCTGCCTAACACACTCTATTGCCGTGGCAATTTGTAAAAGTTAACTCACTGTGTGCCAAACTTAGGGAACAGCGACCATTTTGGGTTGACACCTTACGGACTATTCTTGTGCTCTCGAACAGGGAGTGATTGGTGTCATGTGCGAAGCAAGGGAGCTCAAGTAAGAATGGCCAGAAAGAAATGATGATTAGAACCATTTATCATTTTAATACGTACCCCGCCCTTGTTAATAGGGTGTTTGGGGGATTAATAGACGTAACATTATTTTCATTGTTAATTTTGCGGGTTTGTTACATGTAATTTCGCTGTGTTGGTCATTCGCAATGAATTTATTATGAACCTATCTGGTGGAGAAAGGGTTAACTTTAATGTAGCTTTGTTTCTGTTTTAAGAGGAGAATTCGTTAACGACATCAGTACTGGTTATGTTGTTATGAAAATATGTTCATGTAGAACATTTTTATACTAGCTTTATTAGTTCAGCTTTGCAATCGAGGCGAAATCAATTTAAAGTAGTACAGCTGTAACGCAAACACGTGTGTCAAACTTATCATAAGAAAAAAAAATGACTTCCATCGAGTTCTTACGTAAAAAAATACTAGCTCATAGTCCTAAAGAGACTCGTACCTACTTAATTGCATTCTAGTGCCAGTGCAATTTTTTTTCGCTACTATTCTAATTTCTAAGAAAAGTATCTCGATAATGGTCGCTAATGGATGGCAAGTAAAAATAATTTGTTTTACATTTAAAATAATATAGCCCCTCTTCAGGGTAAGTTATGAACAAAACAATGCCACTTAAAGAGATTTCTCAGACCTCCACAATTAAAATACAGCAAGGACTCTTTACTAACAAGTAAGTAGGTACAAGTATTATTGTAAAAAGCGACAATACAAAATTCTAAAGCTAAAACCGTAGGAACACTAAACACATATTTCTGATGGTTTATGAAACATGCAAACGGTATTCGTGCCTTGTATTTTATACGACATTTTGTCATCTGGCCACCCTTGCGGAACGTGGTTGGAGTGCGTAAAACGCAGAACATCTAGTAACTTATGTATCTGTGTTAAACTTTTGTTTTTTGTACATTGCTTCAGGTTTTTTTGAAAGCATATGGAGAATAAACCGGGGTGGGGCATTACACGTTGCAGTTGATAAGTTAGAACTGTAGTTGTACAGGACTACATAGGTACAATTTGGCTTAGTCATCATTCTCCAGCATTATCAAAACTACATTAGATGCAGCGTCTTCTTCATCCATAATTGTCTTTCTGACATTTACATAGTGTTAGAAAGAAAATCCATGTATTTTCTTGGAAAAATGATAGTTAAAGGTATTCCAGTGCATGCTGTTGAAACTCGGACGAGGCTCTGGCGACCGATTGGCAATTGTACCTGTGACTAGCATACAGTACCATAGGATAGGTAACTATTAATTGCCCCACTCGGAGGTTGGCATCAGCATCTCTGAAACTAAGTAAAAACATCCCCATTGCACTCAACCTGAGCTCATATTATCACGAATGCCCAGCGCGGTGAGTATGGGCAAATTTTCCAGCTGGAGGAAGGCAGTAGTCCAGCAGTGCACGTCTTACGGCGAAACGGTGACTACGAGCTTGTTCTTTACGAAAAGTAAGTAGGTAGAGGTATAACGTAAATATAATAATTTAGAGTAAGAAACACATTATAATCTAATCAAATGGATATTATTTTTAACTATTTAAAAAACAGCGATGAACATCAACTTTAGCAATCGACAGATACATGACCCATAACGTATTGGATATTCAAAATCAGTGTATGCCAAACATGTGTCTCCGTGCATCGCATCTCATAATACCACTAGTTATTTACGACATATGGCCATAAATATGTTATTATCTTCGCGTGATAAATACGAATATAACGTGGACGGACCGTGATTTTAGTACAGTTTAAATATATTCTCTTGTAAACAGATGTGAAGCTATGTACTAACGTTTGTGACAATGTCACTCACACACGCATGTGCTCGATGCACGACACTCGGTACTGATAGCACCGATAGCGCCGACGAAAGCTCGTCGATGCACATGCGTGTACGGGTGCCATTTTTACGAATTTCAGTAGGTACTTTCACAACTGTACATCTTTGTTCTGTGATTTTAGTTTTCAAAGACTGTATTTTGTTAGCGAGTTCAATAACTACAAGAACGAATGGGAATTAAAATCTTTGCGTTCTTTTCAAGGTTTTGTAAAGATCGATAAGCTTCTATTTAATAGTAATATCGTCAACAATAACACAACGCAACACATTGATCAAGCGTGGTGATTAACGCTCAATCCTTCTCCGTGTGAGAGGAGGTCAGTGCCCAGCAGTGGGACGATAAAAAGGCTAATGATGATAATCGATACAATTAACAGGACAGCTATGAATGAATAATAAGCATATTAAATTAACTGAATGTTTTAATGAAAATTATACTAATCAGAAGTTCCTAGAATACGCTGAAAAATTTATGAGCATTACATTTGAATTTTTGAATCTATTTGCCAATAATTTTGCATTTCTATGTTATTTCTAAAAAAGATTCGTGGTAATATGAAAAATTCAATTTCATATTTTATGAAAGTGATCACTGACACTTAATTTTAGCATTAAATTCAGTCTTACAAAGAAGTAGGAACTTAAGTTTCTTCCGAATATCGATGTCCGATACCAAAAAAAAAGAAGAAGGCGAGAAATCGAACAATTCCTCCGAACTAAAAATATAGTCCTCACTTTGTCCGTAAGTGTAATAAAACTTTCCTATAAGCTTGTTTACAAGCAAACCTATTTACTATTTATGTACTGTAAACGGGAGGACAAAGGAAGTAGCCACATAGGACTGCACTGCTGCTATTCAAACTTGGGTTCGTGCGCCGAAGTATGACAATGCTTCAGTGTACGCCGATGTGAATACACCTTTAGGTACGGTTGTCGGGCCGGTAAGATGCTGCTTGCGTTAAGTCTTGTTTCTAGCAGGTGTAATATTTTTTTCGTAGTTATATATAAGGTATGTAATTAAGTGATTCAGTGGTATCTTTACATAATTAGTTATGGTGAAAACAAATTGGGATCTAGTGTGTTTTTCGTTGATGGTGGTTGAGGTCAGAAAATTTAGTTAATTAGCGTATACGTAGGTAGGTATGTCTTCATTGTGTATTGAAAGATTTAGAGTCACAATAATTAAGAAGTATTGATTGTGTTAGATTCAAGATAGACAGCCAATCTTACATAGTTCACCTGGCTAGATGGCTGACCACGCCAGTAACTGCTTTTTCAAATTAACGATGGATTAGAACCTAAGTACTATTCAATTTTAGGAGCTCATTCACAAGAAATATTTGAGAAAATTATTCATAAAAGGCTTGTGTCTCAACATAGACTGGATTCAAAAAGTCACTAAAAACTAACGTGTCTCCTAAAGCTTACCAACGAGTAAATCCAACATCCAACTCGGCAGCAGCATCTTAGCGGCACCACCAACCGTTATTGTTCCCAACGGGGCTCCGCGCGAAATTCAGCGCACTACGCCAACACACCTACACTTTGCAAACTTTATTGCTCACAAATTGTATGCATTATTTATTTAATTTGAAAGCGAAGAAACCCAAGCGCGATCATACGCCTCTGCGCGGAATGAGGGCGAGAGAATGCAAAAATATAAATAAGTCCGCTGTTCTACTGTAAAAGGTAATGCTGTATTGTTTTGTTTGTTGCGATTTTTAAGGGCTTTTATTGCCATGGAGTACAGGAACTCGTGGAACCTTTGTACTGGGTGGTAGTTGAGGAAGATATGGAATCTGCGTTCTGGGTTCACAAGAGATAAGTTGCACCTGTCAGCCTGGTGGACTAATTAAACAAATGGAAACCTAACTCAATGTTCCATTTTTTGGAAATGTGGGCTCAGTTTTGTCGTAGATACTGTATTTGTTTTAACTATGAGAGTCTATGATAATTCAACTGTTTTTTGACAGCTGTCAGTTTTTCAAAGGAAAAACCGTTGTTTGGACTGAATGACAGCATCTCCCAACTATACAATTCTTGAATTATGATTTGCAAAATTGCAAGTGTACGTTTAGTACCTAATGGCGCATTGATACGGAGTTATTGGACACATGATCAAAGATTTCAGGAATACCTAAAAATATAGTTGTAAAATACTAAAATTACTACAATCTTAGAAAACGGTTTCAGGTTTTAATTCTTCCCCTATAAAACGCAAAAGAAAAAACTTCCCCACACGTTTACCACTTTATACCCGTCTACTTCCCACTGCAGGTTTCCCCGTATATATATTAAGTGAAATTGCTTCGTTACCTACAATAATGAGTTAGTTAACCGCAGGATTGTTTTGATACAAACTTGCGTTGCTGTAACGAGCGTCATTTGTCTCGGTCGCGGCAGCCATCTTGGGGAGCAAATACTGATGGACGTCAAAAGCGTTTGGGCGAACTGTTTTGGGTAATTTTTAAAAGACTTTGCAAAAGGAAGCAGGTTGCCAATTCGGATGTCAGTTTTTGGATAATTAGATGGTATTAGAGAGAAAAGTAAAGTTTTGTTATTTTTGCCTCTGTCTGTAATTTTCCCAAATCAATTTTGTGCAGGATTAAGATTCTGATTATGCATTGTAGCTTGGTGATTTTATTACCATTTCTTGGTCCAAAATATATTATTACTCTACGTTTATTTAAACGTCTTCAACAACATTGTAGGCACTAATACCTATCGTTGCATTTTAATAATGTGTAAGTATAGCAACATTAAATAAAAAGTCTGTGATTGCACACACACAACAAAATATAGCCAATAATATACCTTCCAGCAATCCAGCAAATTCTTTTGAAAAATATTAAAATGCACCTAAAAGATTAGTCTCCCCAGAAAACAAAACATTGTTCCAAGCCAATCTTGCAATACAAACATAACATTTGATTGTTATTGTATTCACAACGTAATTCCTTGTTCTTCCCTCACCTATTCGCATAAAATATAATCGCTATGCAATTTCTTTGAAATAAAAACAATGAGATGACTTTGAATTGTTGTTTTAGCCAGATGGTGGTACTGTACCAGGTACTAGGAGTAGCTTACAATAGTTATCAGGGCAGTTATAGATTGAATCCAGGAATCCATTGTTACCGGCACGGATATTGAGCTCTCGGCGGAAGAGTGGGGATCGCTTTGCGCACTGTACACAAGGCAATAAACCAATAAATCGCTTCTGCGCAGGTGAAGGTCAGGGCTCAATATCCGTGCCGATAACTTTATGAAGAAATGTCTTTTTGAACTTTAACTTTTAATTATATCACAGCCTAGTAAAAACTATAAGAATATCCATAAATAACAAATACACAGAAAATAACCAAATGGTCAATCAAATGACCATCTGCAAAAAAAAGACAATGGGTAAGTCCGTCATGTAACAGTCAAAATGTCAAAACAGTCCTTAAAACCAGTTTTTTTACATGCTAGCAACATTTGACGTCCCGAATCAAAACAAATGATGCACAAAGCCATGGAAATCAACGATGCACAACATAAACATCACGCCGGCCCATAAACAATAAGTTTCTACTTGTATGAATAACCCCTCGAATCAAAAACTCCAAGTAAAAAATCATACTCATAATAATACATCGAAATATGATGGGGAAGGCGCACCAAATCAAAAAATCACCTAATAAAATGTTGCTATACAATCCGCGACTTTATTACAACAGAATAAAGTTGGTAAATAGTGGTGATCAATTTTTGGGGTGCGCTTATAAAGTTGTAAAATTCGGTGTGCATTTCTGAACATATGGATCCATTAAGCAGGTTTAGAATCGTTAGCAAATTAATGTAAACAATACTTTAGTTTGCCAGATTTTGTACTGCAAGGCGGATTTGTTACAATGCTGCATATTTTTGATTTTCCAAGCATATTCGTTTCATTTCGCTATCCGCTTTTGATCTCTGGGGGAGTTGCTTCACAAGCAGCTGAACGATTATTTGTTTCAGACAGTTGCACTCTATTGTCGTACAATACAATTGGTGTAAGGTGGTTGAATATGTTTTACACTTATTCTACGTATCAAATACACTGGGTTATTTCTATTTGTGACGTGTGCTGTCAAAGATTTAATTTCTTTCTTTCCGCAGAATATGCTAAAATACCTAACGTGAAAAGTTTCCCTAAAAACTTTTCTTACATATTTGTTGCATGATCCGTTGAAGTAAATAAATATATCTATAACCAAGTAAATTCTTTTATGAGGTACTGAAGATTATTTGCTCGGTTTTGCTAAAATTAGAAGTAAATCATTTTGTTTACCCATTTAAAATCACACACTGACATCAATCAAACGATTACACATCCTCTCTTAGACAACACGAGAGAAAGAAAAATCGTCAAGTTCGAGTCAACGAATGTGCACCAAGGGTTCCGTACCTCATCTATAAAATCATGTTTATTGTATGTATACTCTCTACCATGAAATATTTATTGTACTCTAGTTTTCAACATTTTTTACATAGATATTTACAGAACTACAAATATATTTACAATAAAAATTAAAAATATCCTAGTTAAAACCTCAAACTAAGCAGCGTTAAACATTCTAAAATATTTGTTGTTACATACCTATCATCTATGAAAATTTCAGCTGTCCAATTATCACCGTTCATGTTATACAGCCTGGTGATATATGTACGAATGGACTTCGAAGTCTCAGTATTAGGGTCCCATTTTCCCTTCAGCCACGGAACCTTAAAAACAAATAACACGTTGGCGTATTCGTAAATTATAAATAATGTTTCTGCACCAAATGCGATTCTCGTGTTTTAGTTGCGCCCCGAAAGCGATGCTCACTTATCTGAGAAACCTGTCTTGTGCAAAACCTTTTTCCCCGTGATATTGTTATTACAATCATAACAATAGAACGCTAATTTTGTGTGCGATATTTAGAGTTGCACACTGAAAACTTTTACACACAGGTACACCGACTATTTGTGTTAAAGTTTCTAGTTTTGAAGTCGACAGTTTTTTTTAAACAAGTTTATTAATTGTCACATTTAAATAACAAAGTAAGAAGTTGTTTTAAGACAAACGGACGTTTTTGTTGACGGTAAACTTGGGCCTCAGTCGGTCAATAGTTTGTTTTGGCTCATAAATCAGTATGAAGATGAATGGTAGCACGCACATTGTAAAGATCAGGTAATTAGTTGGTATCAGAACTGTGATTGAAATGAAGATTTATTTAAAAATCAATAGTCATAGGGTCAACTGTCGGTCAACTATTTAGTCGGCAGTATGCAGGTAAGGTTAGAACTGTACTTGAAATAACTTGAGCTAAATGTGACGATGAAATTAGCACTGTCATTTATGAGGCAGTATGAGGAATATGAAGGGAGTGTGAAGCCACACTTGACTGGGTTAACTTGGTTTAAGTTTAGCGATGCCTAATTGTGAAGCCTTTTAGAGAATATATTTGGTACACTTTGAGTAGGTATTCTGATTATTTGTTTTTGGATTTCATATATAGGTGAAGCTATTTTTTGATGACAACCAAGTTGATCTTTTCAAAAATTACGGCATGAGAGTTTTCGTCTACTTTCTAATAATAGGAATGCTTTTATTTGTTTATAAATAGCACGTATTTTCTCGAGTTGTACGTACATTTTAGAAAACGCTACGACGTAGCGCGGCGATATGTCGTGTGAGTCAAATAAAATACTACGGCGTAGCGTTTGCCACGGCACTAAAAAATACTACGCCGTAGCACCAAATTAATTCGTCACTATTTCAAAAACTGCCCTTAATATTTATTTTAATCGGTTTAAACAAATCCGCCGCTCATCCGCCTAAAGGCAGAAACGAAACGTCACAGGTTCACACAGAGTAATCAGATCAGGGGCACAAGTGAAATTGAATCGGCACCGACTTGACCCGCTCAAACTAACTGCCAAGCTAAATTATGCTTAATTCTTTTTCATTTAGAGTGTAAAATCCGGTGAAAAATGATTGAACAACGCGGTAACGAAAAACAGATTTAATAGCTTTAGTAATAAGGTTGAAATTACAATGAGGGTGTTAGTGTGTGCTTAAACAGGGGTGACCGGTAGATCAATGCTTATTTGTGTCTAATAGGAAAAAAACAACAGATGTAGGCATTTCACGGGTATAATAATGTACTTAGTTGGATTTTTATGGTGCCTTTGATCTGGTGCGGTCTCCGTTGGGTTCTGCGCGAGTAGCCGGGGTCCCTAGCGAGTTTATTGTTTGGACACCAATTGTATGGCTAAGAGACTCCTGATGTTTTTTCGTGTGCAGAGTTTTTGGACCTTTATGGCAGACGTATGATGTTACAGAGGACTGTTGACATCTGACAGTTGTGTCTTTGATCAGCAAATCTGGTTGTTAACTTTTTAGCTGAATTTATGAATTCACATAATTTTAAATTGTTGAGAACAACCAATTATTTCTTACGATTTTACTCAAAAAATTTTAGCCCAACTTAGAAAATACAACTAGAGATTTACAGTAACTTTTTTTGATAAGTTATGTAAGCAAACAAATGAGCCCTAAAAGCACAAACAAGTAGATTTTAATCTCAAACTGATTACTTAACAAAAAATAAGAGGCTAAAGCACAGCAATTGAATTTCAACCGATCATATCATCCCCTCGACAGCCGCGAATCCTTTTTCAATCTGGCAACTTTATCAAAGACGGTTATTGGCTTACTAGCAACATTTTGACATAACGATGTGTGACGTAAGAGTATCCGAAGATCCGAGGGTCCTCTGATCCTATTTAGCACTCGGAACTTAGATGTTAGTGTAAAAACTTTTGCTTGAATTAAATCTAATTTTTTTGATGGTTTTATTTTAGGTTGGCCATATTGGTAGTTTAAGAATTATAATTTGACAAATAGGCTGCTTATAATAATAGTTTAGGATCTATATATAGGTACATAATATATGTTTGGAAGAGAGTTCTTTATCTGTTTATAACATTAATTTAAATTTACTACAAAAACAGCGAATATGTGTACCTAATTGGTTTTACCTAGGTGAATGAGTTGGAGATAGCAATTGGATTGGAGATAGCCTTATTTTTTGTAAGCGGACATGGTCTTGCTCATGTATGTTTTAAACTTCACTTTTACTAATCGCAAACAATAATCGTAACACAATCTATTACGATAATTTTAATCACACAAAGCTACAGCCAGAAGAACTCGATCAGATAACTTTAAGAGTAATATTAACGCGATCAAAAACAAATAATCGCGACCTTTGTGCTCACCCTTCCCATAACGAGATGTAATATAACATACTCGATTATACACCCTTAAAATTATTTCTATCATAACCCTAACATATGAGAAAATTTAGTTTTAGACTTTGTGTAGTGTGTGATAGAGTTTAGTTTATATTGGCGTTTGTTTTTGGCAATTTTGATGGGTGATGTGCGAATAGTTGTGAAGCTTGTATGGCCATTTGTTAGTTGCTTAGATTATTGAAATGTGGATAAGAATCATGATAATTTACTGTAGAATACGAAATATTGAGGGCTTCAAACTCAGAACTCGGAATATTAAGGGCTTATATTGTAAAAAGTTTTATATTGGCAAAAGTTTTAAATTAAAATATGTGTGTGTAATACTAAACTTATGTCTTTAAAATTAAATCCGCAAAGCTTTCTTTGGTTAGCCAGAGTTCAACTTTTAGTATGTAGATAGTGTCATCTAAATGAACAAGCAAAATACAATGAAAGATTATATGCTACTTTTAACCCTGTTACTGTAAATTATTCTCCCAGAACGTGAACCACTGGGCACATCCAACGAAAAACAAAAACTATCCACAATTCTATTCCAGCAGTAACCATCCCCACGGAGCACACAAATCGGGCGGGCGTTGCGAGTCTAATTTCATTGTTATTACACATACATTTGCGAGGGGTGAACTTTTTGCTAATCACCGTCCGACGTTGACACACATTGTTCAATAGCTGTTCAGACAGCTTTCGAAACGACTGTCACATGTTTTATACTTTCTTTAGTATGGCGGCATGGTTATTTTCAAAGTGTAGTGACAGTAAATAATTGTAAAGAAGAAGTAAAGAGGCTAATGTCTTTATTTATGTTTATTTCACTGAAAATTTGAAAACCTATGTATATTTTCGAAATAAGGTGCGGTGATGCAAATGGTTAAAACTCTCGTACATATTCACTAGAGTACCTATACGTATAGACTATTATTCAAAGTCGAACTCGTGTCCAGTCTGCCCGAAGTTACGCTTTTGGTACAGTTCTCTGAAAACTCGATGGTAGTCTGCAACTATATTTTGGGCCTAAGCGTGCATATGGCCCTTACTTCTTTCGCACCTCCACCCACCACCCGTTGATACCTATAACAATGGCTTCTAGACAACAACTCGTGAAAAATTTATAAAAACATGGTATCATTTCTGGTAATCATTGGGGCAGGACATATGTACATCTGGTAATCATTGGGGTAGGACATACATTAGTCAGACTGATGTAGACCGATTCAGTCTTACTAAAGCGTGTCATTTTTTGCCAGTCAAGTATGCGTCAACTGTAAAAAGGTACGCTATAGTTATACTATATACATTTTTCAGTTTTTATTATATTGTATCTTTAGTTAGTTCAAAAAAGATATTATACAAGATTCAGAATTCCAGAAACATTATGAAAATTCAATGTTTTACCGAAGTAAATAAAAGCGTTTGTTGCGGCAACAGTAGAAATACGCCGCCGTAATTTATTAAGTTTTCTTGGAAAACTGGTTCTCAGAATACTTGTAGTACTGGTGAACGTGAAAAATAGGGTTTTATCTATTTCTTTTAAAATTCAAATTGAAGTTTCACTACTTATAAGCACGAAGAGGTTCATTTGTTTTGGGTATCGATTGTAAAAAATGTTATAAACTGTGAGTTTTTTCTAAAGACAATGATTTTATTAGCACTTTCTTCATACGTCTTCAAAGAACAGGTAAACAAAACACATAAAATAAACATCACAGAAACAAAGACATATTTAGAACACACGTCGATAACACGACTTTTCCGAACTAGCAACAGCTATCAATCGGCCTTAGCGTGCAGTGCAACGACCCACTTCTTTGCATTCCGTGGTATTAATAAATACCACACGAGCTAAGAATAGTGACCACCCCACCCCTTTGCCACCCTTGTTCATAAATATACAAAGAATGTGTACGCGAAAGAACTCTTGCAAGGTAACTGTAACTGTGGTCAGTTTCACAAACATGCATTTCACTATAGTATAAAACAATTTCGATTTTTCTGACCCTATGTTCCTATATCAGTATGTCTTTATGTACGCTTAAATCTTCAAAACTACGCAACCGATTTTCATGTGTTTTTTTTAATAGTTAGAGTGAAGAGGATGGAATAAAATACATTATAAAGTGAGAAAATACTGTGGAGCGGGTCGCTAATCAAGCATCTACTACTGTCACGGACTACGGAAAGAGTGGAGATGCTATAATGCTGACTGCACGGTGGGCATGACCAAAACGATCAGTTACGAGTGAACTAACGAAGCGTTCTTTGAGACATCTGTCAATAATTTTTGTTATTACAAAATAAGTCCGGGACAGTAACGTTCCTAGTCCCCGCACCTTTGTTCCTAGTCCTAGCACACCCGCATTTTGGCGCGCTATTTTCTTAGGAGATTTTCCGTTATGACACCTCCGCTAGTCATTTTGTCCTCTATGACTATTATAATCTCAATCAATATTGAACTTTAACCTTTAGAAACAAAGTTGAAATCAATTTGACAGCTTAATGTGCAGTGAAGGACACCAGTTCTTACGTGCAGCATTATTTCAAAGTCAAGTTCTTTGGTAATCATGACATGATAATCATATCTATAAATAATGGAGCATTGGAAATCTTGGTCAAGTTCTTACCAAGTTTTAAGGTCGTTCAGAACATTGCGGGAGTCTCTAATGAATGTACAGAAACCATTTTATGCGCAAGAAGTATGTATCCATGTTGGGTTGCCCGGGTAACTGTTGAGATAGGCAGTAGCTCCTTGTAAAACCCTGGTACTCAGCTACATTCGGTTAGACTGGAAGCCGACCCCAACATAGTTGGGAAAAGGCTGAAAATGATGACTATGTGGCCGTAGTGCGTGAGAGGTTTGCTCCACTTTAGGCCAAGCATCCTAAGACCCTCATAATGGTCTATCTTGACGTAGTGTTTTGATACTACTAATTAATTTGACGTACTAATTAAACGTATCGTGCGTCCTTCATACAAACTGCGCAAAAAAAATACTTACAAAAATATATATATTTTAGAGTCAAGTTAAGCCAGTTTACGTCTAGGATCAAAACATTATACCCGTAACCTATTTCCACCATTTCGATTTCAAGGTGTTCCAACTACGTTAGACATCTTAGCCTATCACCTGATCCATCTCGTTTCTAAGCTAGCCTGAAGACTGCTTACCTCATATAAAAAGGCGCCGAGTCTTAAGAAGGTGTAATCTCTACGTAATATTGAAAATCAAAGCGAATTTTGTTCACGTAAGAGGGATTTACTTAGTTGGCTGTCTTTATATGAGCCGAAGTAAGTGCATTGGTTTTACGGTACAAGGTATAAGATTTAGGTTTTTGTGCTGATGATGTTCGGCTATCGGCTTGGGAGCTGAATTTCTAATAATGCTCTAGGCAAATAACGTTTTTCAATATGATTTCGTTCACACGTTTGGATTTTGTAACTGAACATATACATAAGTCCACGCCCCAAACAAACTGCCTCGCAGTGTCACGCTATTGGTTTTTTGTTGTCGCACGCACCAAGCATAGCCTGAAAGATCGAGTGGTAAATCTGCTCGTGTGAAAGCGCTGTGGGAAAAACAACAGCAAGTCAACGTATCTGGTTTAATTGAGATACTTTATTTCCTTCGTCACATGAACTACTTACATCGTGACCCAATCTTGTCCAGTTTCATAATTTTAGGAAGCCGACAGTTAATTAATCATATACTTACATTACATCCATACTAAAAGTAGCTATCCCTATGTGATCGCTAAAACTTCTAACATGAGCCCCATATCCTTACACCCCGCGAGCAACCACGTGCACCGCTTATTTGTCACTGGACGCTAGACGGCGCAATATCTCACATAAAACATACCAGCCATATTAAAATTTAAATAACCGCACTTGTATGCAGCAGTAAGTGGATTAGGTTAAAGTGCAATGAGCGTAAGACCCTCATGCATGCACCTATGTACTTGAGTTGCAACATTTTTATACGTTACTTATTTAAAAAGAAGACAAAATGCGGTCTGGTTTGTGGCGGATTTTTCTGGCGAACGTGATTTTGTTGGGTAAAAATATTATTTTTAGGCTATGTGTATGTGTAAGTATCATATTGGACTCATAAAACAATTAATTCATAATATTTTATTTGGGTGATTGACGACAGTTGAAAGTGATAAAAATCCTGCTCATACGTGTTTCTATATATTTATTTAGAAACAAATGAAGTAAAGTACAATAGCTAAAACAAAAAAGTATCTACACTTACTTACTCTTTTTTGTTTAGCTAATACTTTGCCAAAATACTACAGCGCTACAGTACTAACCTAAAAACTTGACCATCCAAAAATCCGAAAGTAGGTAACACTCCAACAAAAAAGCAAGCTAAAACAAAACACTGCCAGCACACGAACAGAATACTCGCATATCATTGCAATTTACTAGCGAAACTTTCCACCTAATTTGTTGGAAGAATGCGTCAACAACTGCTGCTCAGAATGGGATCATAAACTGACATAATGGAGGGTACCGTCTAACAACCCAGGGAAGTCTTAATCTCCTAAATAAAATATCAGGAAGAAATCACGGGGCAACGGGTGCGCCAGCGAAGCAAGTTTATAGCACGTGAATTGAACACATATTAAAACTTTTCAGTTGCTTTTGTTACGCCGTACCAAGTTTTCGGCAGTAAAATTTTTCGGACGCTCCTGTATGTTTTTCGTAGTATCGTTTTATTTTATGCTCCATTTTGTTAGATAAGCTATAGTGCCTTTGGAGGCAGAATATGGAATTTCTGGTACTTTCTGTGAGCTGAGAAGATTAAAACGTTGTTTGTATACACAGTCAGTGTTGCAAATACTGGATTTGTTTTTTCGTAGCTTAATCAAAGTAAGGGTCGTTTCGAAAAGTTTTCTATTCTGTAATATCATGAATTATTACAGCTCAATTTTCTTTTTATATTGCTAGATCAATCATATGGTCATCATGCACAGGCGATCTATTCTCTACATTTTTCAGTTACGTATCTACCTACCAGTTCAATGTTTTGTATTTTGAGCCAGTGCTTTACTACTACTTATAGTATTATAGTAATGTATTTTAATAAAAGCAATTTTTATGGCAAATAAGTATATGTAAGCCGATGAACTATTAATTATTTAACTTAGTCACTGTTTTACTTCGTTGCAGCGTGCATCTTCAGCAAGCAAATATTAATTTACCTAAGTACATAAAATAATATTTTACACATCCTATTATCCTTGAAGCCATAATAAAATTTCACATTAACTAAGTAGCATTAAAAATTCTACATTTATAATGTTTCCTTTGTGTGGTAAAGCATGCACGTATCAATCGCGTTTAATATGCAACGCGGCAAAGAACTGGCTCCGGCGTAATAACAAGTTTAGCAAGTTCTCAATTTATTCATTTAGCCAGCCTTCATAACCTCGCCTTTCAGGACTTCCCTAAGGACTATGAAATATTCTTTTTTTCAGCCACAAAGACATAATTAAACCCCAAGGATAACAATTCGGAGCTTCGTACTGTATTCTCTTTTGTGCGCGAATTTTGAATTTTAATGCGCGCGAGTTCCGATCCCACGCCACTTGATCGTGCGGGACAAGTAACTGCCGATGCAGGATACTATTAGAATACTACATTTTAATGTAATACCACTATTAATTTTCAATTGGTGCGTTTTTAATCGTGATTCTAAGCGATTTTGCAGCCGTTTTTTTTTCAGAATTGCTCGAGGACATGAAATTATCGTCTGGCTAATGACTTAATAAGGAGGGAAAGAGGCGAGCTCCTTATTGTAAATCAGGCTTCCGGCAGTAAATTTTCTTCGCCAGTTACTGCCTATAAATTGTACCTTGGCCACGAATAATGAGGATAATTTAATAAATAAGTACGTAATAACCCAAATGAGGGATGCTACTTAATGAAAGGACTGCATTGAGCAAAAAAAAACATTTTTTGATTGGCAATATACGTCAAAATGTGGAAAAAACGCTCAGTTATACAGAAGAATCTTGCGTAAATATTAAATTATACTTTCGTTTTCATTGATAAAGTCGAGAAAAATACAAATAGGGGTCTATTTAAGCCGCAAAACTATAATTGTAACATCCCTTTGATTCTGCAACATTGTAACGCCGCCATCGATAGAAAAATGCAAACAGACATTTCAACTAACTCTCCACGCCAGTTTATCGCTGAGAAAACCAATCGCAATTTAATATTTTTATTACCAAAAAGGTGGCTTTAATAAACATTTTACATTTCCTTAAACAATTTGTTCCCGCAATACGTTTTAACGCGCCCATCAAAGTTGCTTATCAACGGAAATTTGTTGAACGCCGAAATGTATGCAGTCTCAAGCACTCAACTGCCCCCGAAAATTACAACAATAAAGAAATAACAGATAAGTGCTCTTACATTAAAGTTCGAGTACAATGCGCCAGTGTAGCTTGATCAAGTTGAGCCCAAAATTTTCCGCTTTCATCCCCAGTTTTTGTGGTTAGGGGGAAGCGCGGGAGGTCTCGGGAATTTGGCCCAGTTGAGTAGGGTAAAAGCCCCAAATTTTGGACGCGTGGCTTACGCGTGCCTCAGAGTTTCCCCCTCCACAGCCGAAGTTTACATCACAATTAATGTCACCTCACTAATTGGTGATAGCGGTTTGACAGCTAGGCACAACACTAGACCGTGGTAAAGTTTGTTCGCTTCTACTTAACTGGAATTGTACCATTTTGATAATTGTCGTAATGTTGCCGAATTCAGATGAGTACCTACTCAGATTGAAATGACTGAACTTTAATATTTTTGATTTTATTT
This sequence comes from Helicoverpa armigera, assembly GCF_030705265.1. NCBI lineage: Eukaryota > Metazoa > Arthropoda > Insecta > Lepidoptera > Noctuidae > Helicoverpa > Helicoverpa armigera. The sequence continues at coordinate 3,135,887 of NC_087120.1, read as the reverse complement.
GATTTCGGTACATCAAAGATACGCTACGCTTTGCATAAGATCTAACATTAACTTCGGTTTAAATTGACAACGTTTGCTACGGTGCCGCGGTGTCTTGATATGCAAATTGTTCAATTATATTAACAATAGTATAGACAGACGTTCTAACACCTCCAAAACACCACATATCTCTTCAAAAGAAGACAGCCAACCTTCAAAACTGTCTACTTTAAAGCATAATCATTCACATCCCGTCGGAGGGCTGAAAAACACTAAAACTTGAATGTAGGATTAAATAAATAGGCCGTATATAGAAAACCGATATGGTGCGTCCGTTCAAAATGCATAATCTAATCTATTTGGTATCTGATCGACGCGTGACTCATGACGCTGGATCTCAAGGGATGCCGCTGACACTATTGCGTTTTATTTCACGTGCCGAACGAATTTCGTGTTTTCACCTCTCTATGTTTTTGCGTATATTTGCATAGTTTGTGATAGACTTTGTATTTGTATTAGGTATTGGTTATTTTTGGTTGTTTTAGAAATGTGTCATAGTTATAGTAAAGCAGTCCTGGATATTTGTGCTAAAAGATATATCAATAACGCTCACTCTTCACCACTTCCTATGTTTATATTTTCACTGCAAAGAAACACTAGTGTACCAAAGTCCAGCAACTGCGTTCCTACTGTTTGAAGACCCAACTAAACAAGATACGATTTCAACTATAACACACTAAACACACACTTTACCCACACATTCTGATGCTACAAGTCGAAATACCCATAAAATTATCCGCATTCGTCTCCCATAACATAAATTGTCCAATTGGCGTATAATCCTATAAGCGTGACTATGCGTCCCAGCCGATTTGAGACCCTATACGCCACGTGTCTAGCAATCAAACAAATAGAGACATGCCCATTTGAACTTAAAAAATAATAATCAAATGTGAATTTGGACACCCTTGTCAGTTTAGGGTGTCTGTATTATAATAATTATTATTTTGTAAGTGTCTCTTTGATAGAATGTAAGTGCATTGTGTTTTGGATGGCACGTTAAATTGTGGGACCCGGGTGTCATGTGAACTTCTTTGGCAGTTGTCACACTTGTAACGCAGCAGAAGCCAGAAAGTTTGACCACCAGTCTGACCAATAGGTACTGGGGTTATCAAGGTAACTGGGTTGAGGAGATCAGTACCCAGATGCATACAGTTAGACTAACTGACCACATAACTGGGAAACTGTTAGGCAGATGATGAACTGTGTTTTCTTCATTGATTCATTTTGTTGTGATTTTTTGCCCTCTATGTAGTAGATTTGTTTCATCGTTATTGCCATGCTTATTGGGTATTCGTATTACAGAATAAGGTGTCATAATTACTTAGAACTGTCAATGTTTTAAAAATAACTAACATCAAGAAAAAACAAAACGGTTACCACTAAAACCCCAAAAAAAGAAATCGTGACAAAAAAGCGGTCCCTAAAAAATTAATACAATCATTTAAAACAATTTTGTGCACAATTGCGGTGTCGGCATGTCGTTACCGCCACGTGCCGTATCCGACCCGCGTCCGGACCGTATCCGGGATCGTTCCGGCTTGTGACTCTAACGGCTGACATTAGATAGAAGTGTTCCATTTATTGTTACCCCTCGATGTATTTAGAATAGAAGGAAAGATACAAAAACACGTGGAAATAGAGCGGGGGCAAAGTCCTGTACTTTCCTCTGGAGAAATATCTATCGCGATCAAATAGAATTTATTATTGTTAGCGGAACGGCTCGTGTAGTTAAAGTAATATTGTTATTCTTTGTGTAAAAATTGGTGCTTGATTTTTATCGAAAGTTATCAAATCTCACATACCAATATAACGTAATCATATTCATTGTATAGCGAGGATTTTTTTTCTTTTGTTTGTTTGTCTGCACCTTAAAGGCTCCGAAATTTCTGGACCGCTTTGAAAAATTCTTTCATTATTGAAAAGCTATACTCATCCCGAGTAACATAGCCTATATTAATTGATCTCGGTACTGGTTCCTACAGGTCGCGAGTGATATCACGGAAAAACTCTAGTCTCACATATACATGGCGAATTGATTTTATTACAGGTTTCGAGCCTACGTACCTAAAATTCAGATTGGAGTTTTAGATATTCCAGTATTGATTCAAAAGTACGTTTTTCGCAATACAAAAGCTTTTCCGATTCACAAGAAAATTTTCCATTTCAATTACAATTAGAATGTACACGGAAAACCCGTTAAGTAAAGTTACTTTAGTCAGTGTTAGTATATTTTTGTTCGGAGGAAAAAAACTTGAATCGGTTCAAATATATACCAGTGTAGGGCCACTTCTTCGTCTGCATAGCCTTTTCCTGACTATGTTGGGGTCGGCTTCCAGTCTAAGCAGACGCAAACAGGCACCAACCTTTTACATACAGCAATTACTTATGTGATCTCCTCAACCCAGTTTCCCGGGCAACCTAATACTCCTCGCTTGTCAGACTTTCTGGCCAACGCCAACCCGTAACGCCTGCCAAGATGTATTGATGAACTGTGTGTACCTGAAATATCATTCAGAGCCTAAAATTGAATGAGCCTTCAAGAAAATAAACAAAAGAAAAATTTATTTTACAAAAAGGACCGACTTTAATAGTATACACCTAAAACCCCAACAGTATGCCTAAAACCTTTCCCGAGTTTGACTAATACTGTGCTGAAAACCGCATCAAAACCGGTTTACACAAACATGAGATAATTGCACATAAACACACATACATAAAGGTCAAACAGAGAACCTCCTTTTTTAAAGTCGGATAAAAATGTACAAAGTATCTCTGATTTAGTATGTTAAAGTAAATATTGTGATGCATTAGGTTGAACACAGCGAGCGAAGGTAAAACCCGCGAGCTCTATAATTGGGATTAGCGCTTGCTTTAATACGAAGTTAATTATGATTTTAATTGGGATACGCGAATAACATATTTTCCCCAGTCCGTGCGAGCGAGCGCGACCTTAGTAGCGATAGCAGAAAAACGTCAAACAGTATTTATATTATTTTATACTGAAATAAGCTTTGGATGTAATGATATTGTGTGAATGTTTGTTACTTTTCCATGCAAAAACTATGAAATTAATTTTGATTATGGCAGCATCAGATCTTAAATGTTCATCAGCATAACATTGTACGCGATTTACATTTTTATCAGGGTGGGTGAGTATTTTCTGAAGTTAATCATAAGAATAGTTACAGCTACCTTAATATTGTAATTAAACTAATAGAAATTTAACAGAATAAGTTCATGTAATTTCTGTCATAATTAACTAGGTATCTAAGTATCCTTTTCCTTTTCTTAATAATCTTCAAGTGGGCTGAGTGTCTTAAAAATTGACATTTGTTTTGAGTCCATAGGAAAGTTGGAACAGCGTCGAAAGTTCTAGTCAGTAGGGCTCGATACAGAAACCTTTTCACTACGTGCTGTTTCAATGAGTATCGGTACAGTCAACGTCAGGTCAGTGGTAACAGTTTTAAAGGAAAATCGTACTTATTACTATAGAGTTAAGGTGCATGACAGTTACCACTGACGTGCAGTCTACCGTACATCGGTAATTTTTTTATTATTAAGTACTAAGTATAAACTATATTAGTCCCGTAAGCAGAAAAAAATGTTTTGAATGAAGCCAAAATACCTACAAAAAGGCCCTTTCTGCTATCACTACCACCTTTGCGTTTGTCGGAAGGGCTCGGTCGCTTCCGGCGGGAGTGGGGGCGCCGCCACATCCGGCGGAAGCTGCAATCCGCCCCCGCCCAACTGTCTTGCCCGTCTCGTTCAAACCTTTCCTGTTTTAACTTTTTTCTGTTATGTAATACCTAATGATACTTGCCTACCGTTATGTGCGAGTGGCCACTATTGTATTTTTTTTTTATGTCATAATTGTGTCAGGACTTATGTTTTTTAGTAAGGCAGGAATATAATTTTAGTATGTATTTGCTGGTAATTTTGTTTAAAACAGAATAAATAATGTGCTATGTGTTAAATTTTATAGCACAATTTTAAGTGTAGGATAGTGATAACTGTATAAAAGCGTGGTAAGAAATATGTATTCACTTAACTGTAATTTCAACAGCAACTAATTAGAACAGACTTACCCTATGACAGCGCTTTCATACTAGCGAATTTTGTTTGAGTATAAGTTTGGTTTTCCTAAGCGTGACATCTTTCGCGCGGCACAAATATTTTGCGTGGTTTCAGTAGTACCAAATTTTTTGTTCTGGTAAGGATTTGTCAATTGTTTGCTCGAATCTGAGTGGAAAAGGTTATCGGTTTCGGAAAATTCGAGACCTTTGCGAGATCAATATCCAAGGAACTATCATTATCTGCCTAGCCCTTTCCCAAGGCTTAAGGTTCTATGTACTACCTATATTTGGTTACCACTGTGATATTCGTTTGGAAATTGGCATACAAAACACAGCTTACTACTTACTACATCTTATACCCAAACATGGACAAAAATGTTTGGCTCGAGTATAAAATTAGGGGTATTTTGTGTTTCCCGGGGGAACTGGATCACCCCTTCACTGACCTGGACATGTGGTGTTTTATCCACTTGTACACGCATATATTGTGAGTTTTCATGTATATGTACCTACGTCTAATCTGGGTGAAATATGAAATGTCTGTTTTTCAAACGTCGAAAATAAAAGTAGGTTATGAATAAAACACATCATGCTGCTGCTGCATGCTGCTAGCTGTTTTCCAAGGTTGCAAGTGCGTCTAGAGGAAACTAGTTATCCAAATAAAAGTAGCCTATGTCCTCTAATCTATGGCCCTATATTGTATGTGTGCCAAATTCATACTCCGTGACAAAATTACAGTTAAATCTCATTTCGCATACTCGCCATTAGTAAAGATAATGTTGTATGCAATTTATTTTACACTAAGTATTGTTATTATTTAACTATGTAGATATTGATGAAGTGGCACCAATGACTAATTATACGAATAATAATTCCAATACAACAAATCCGCTATTTATATACCAGCCACCAATTTTTTTTATATTCTACGTAAAAAATAAGAGTGTTAAAAAACAGCAAACCTAACACGAGAAACAGCTTAACTGCACTTCCACAATTAAAAACTATTTAAACTTGCAATCCGATCTTATTTTACCTATCTATTACCTATAGGAGAAATGTCTATCTGACAAAAAGAAAAAAAAAGTTACAGCTAGCTTAAACCCACATTACGTCGACTATTTATATAAAAGTACTATCGAGGCGAAAAGAAGTTTCACTAAGAGTACCCGCACACTATTGACTAAATCGGGCGACAGTTGCCCGACGATAGTTGCTTTTTTTTTAAATGTAACTAGTGATTTCAATCAAAGTTTTTAATCAGTCTTATACCAGCCAAAACCTGATTGTTTTTACGTGCAGAAGCCAGAAAGTCTGACACCAGTCTAACCAAGGGGTATTGGGTTGCCCGGGTAACTGGGTTGAGGAGGTCAGATAGGACAGTCGCTTCTTGTACAACACTGGTACTCAGCTGCATCATTTTGGACTAGAAGCCGACCCCAACATGGTTGGGAAAAAGGCTCGGAAGATGATGATGATTTACCTTACTACTGATTTACACAAGCCCACTATACGCCGACTAAAAGTGTATATGTGTGGGCACTCTAACTGGCCGAATGAGTGCAAAAATAGCGGTTTCTAGAACATTAGAACATGGCAGTGATAAAGAAAGCTCTTAATTACCGTTCTAATTCGCGATAGAATTGTTAATGGACAGCTGGGTATGGCACGAGCGGCCGTCGTACTTCCGTGCCTATCTGTGGTACCCTAAAAAGGGTACGTGGTAGACGTGTGGTGTAAGTCTTAAGCAGGGAGCGGGTTTATAAAAAAATACAGATTTTTATAAATTGTTCCTTTTTTCTGGCTTTTAAATAAGTATAAAGCTAGGTAAAACTATTAATTTAACAGCCTTTCTTATTCCACCACCGTTGGGGAAATACCTCAAAGAAGAACAGAAAAATTAATCTAATGACCATTCGCACAGTGCGCTGTTTAGCGACACCCAGAGTTGTTTAACTTGTTAATTAATTAAAAACATGATGGAAATTGTGTTTTTATAAGTGAGTATATGGAGCCTTTTCTCTTCATTAGTAGTACTCGTACTCCACCTGTTGCGACATAATTGAAAAACAAATTGCATCAATTTATAAGAAGCAGTCTACAGCTATCTATATAGATATAAAAGAAGTAATAAGTTTTACCCCTGGAACAACTTTTATCTTATTGTATAATTATTTTGACTTTAACACCACACAAAAAGTATCATACAGTAGGTACATCACAAACCTTCTACCGCTTCTCCCGTGGCCCGTACCCCACGAATCCCCGAAGGAGCCACGGCGGCGATAAAAGCCTCATGCATTATACAGACTGGTCCGAAATCGAAAAATTAAAACTCCCGCCATCTGCCGGGTGAAAGCGTAATTACTGGGCCGGTTGATGCAGCTCATTATTAGCATTGTGATAGAATGGGATGAGTTGCTATCATGGTATCATGGTGTATCATGGAGTGTGATACGTGTGTGGGACGCGTGGAGGGTTGATTGCAACGGAAGTTGTGGTCGCTTTGTTTTAGTAGCTAGGTTGGTTTTTTGGAAAATTATTGTGTATGTCGTGTTGGGTGTATGGGTATTTAGTTTGATTTTCAATGATTGTCGCAAATCCATGATATGAGTTATGAAAAAAGAACTACAAGGGAAAATTGGTTTTATCTTCACAGGTAACAATCGGTCTTTGGTCTAAAAATGCGTTTTATCTACAATTAGTCAAACTGAAACCTGTGCAGTTTGACTAATTGCAGATAAAACGCATTTTTCAAAATCCCTTCGAAGAAATCTATATCTAGTTGTGTCATCTAACCTTCCCAACAAATTCAGTATATAAATAACTGCCACAATCTCTTCCCTTTCAACACAAAATCAAATCTAAATCCAGCTATTGAAAATGAAATTCAGATTCACAATCACAAACAAGCCAATAAAATGGTTTGACATTGACAACTATTTATTTTGGTATCACCTAGTTTTAGAAGATGTCTTGACCGGCTTCTGCCGAAGTCTTAACCTGTCCAATGACCTACCTTCACAACTGGGTTGTGACCTGGTCTTCGAAACTTTTTGGAAGATGCATTTGATGACGTCAGCGATTTCTTTATCTGGATAGTATATACAGAGTGTGTCGTTCACAATCCATTCAGTGGTTTAACCACAGGAGTCATTTTTCGTTTTTATAATTTACAACATCATGTGTAAAGCAGAGATAAAGTAAGGAGTATCGAATGTTTTGATCAGTTGACAGCTGTTTCAAGGGAGAATTTCAGTTGTTTGTAATGACTGACTTTTTTATATGGTGTTCTAATTTTCGCACATGTTTTATTCTATTTACTTTATTTGAAAAAAAACATTTTTTTATTTTTATTTTTTCTTTGTGTTAATCGACATATGTTATATAACCAGTATATTAAAGCATTTCATTTAATGTGATTGTGAACGACACAGCCGATTTAGACAGTAGTTTGTGCTTCAATTAAAATTACATTAGACAATATATTACAAATTAAATCTACATATTTACAAATTAAAAGAAAAAGTTAAAACTATGAGTTATATTATTAAGCACCTGTCCGGAGAATGACCTAACACTTCACAACTGGGTTGTGACCTGGTCTTCGAAAACTTTTTGGAAGAAGTATAAGAAATCGCTGACGTCATCAATGACGTCAGCGATTTCTTATTCTGCTTTCAGGTGTTTTTTAGCTGAAGGGATAGTTATTTTAGACTTGGTTTGCATGATCCTTGTTATGTATGTTTGGGCCTTGGTTTGTATGTTTTTGTTATTATACATGTTTTTGTCACTTTGTATTTTTCCATTGTATTGTGTATTACCAAAAATAAAGTAAGCAGGGTTTTTTTTGTGTCTTTATTTGCTGTAAATCGTAAGTAGAGTACTAATTGTTGTTAAATGATCATGCTATAGGTATGAAAGTACAGCGAAATCTTCAAGAGAATTCCAAGGAAGTCATCTTTTGTAAAGTAATCTCACATTGTCTTTTATTTTAGATATAATGTACTCTGTAAGAAAGAAATAGAAAATTCTAAGTACATATAGTGAAACAGCTACAAAAATTGTGAAAGAAGTTAAGAAATAAAGCACTATTACATGATTCGCCTTCATATTTAACGCAGTGTTTTTAACAAAGTGAGCACCCAATTGCTTCCACAATTTAAGAACCTAAAACACCAGTACAATACTCACAAACTAACTTACACTATCATAGTCAGACATACTTTGATAAATGAACTTCGAGGCTTCCATCTTAACAAGTTTCAGGCGAGAATAATCATCTAGATGCTAGCTCTGAGGAACGCATTACATGTCAAGTAAACGAGCTTACTGTATGTCAGGCAGGCTTGTCTAAGACAGGGCTTTTGAAGATGCTACCTGCTACAGGGAAGGTCAACGTTTTCTTATGTATCATGTTCTTAAAAAAATTACAATGGTATAGCGCTGAGATAGTCATTTTTGGAAACTTATTTTGTCCTTAGAATAAAAATAGCGGTACATTTGGCATATTGCAATATTTTCTTTAAAAAAGTTGTCAAAACGTTTGAGGAGGTCAGATAGGCAGTCGCTGCTTGTAAAACACTTGTACTCAACCGAACCCAACATCGTTTTGGGAAAAAAAGCTCGGGAGATGATGATGAAGAATTTAATGCAAAATAATAGAGTGTAGTAATTATTTTGCGGCGAACCACCACACTCATGCCATAGGTTCACCATCCCTGAATTAGGATTTCTAAGACAACGAACATTGTCAAAGGTAATTTTCTGTAACGACTTAAAGTCTCACACTGCCAACTTTTAGTCGGCCGATAGTTTGAGTGGGCTCATAAATCGGTATGAAGATGGATGGTAATACGCACATTACAAAAAATACCGTCGGTCTGATACCTACCCAGGGGTAGGTATCAGACCGACGGTATTTTCGACTGAAACCTTTGATTGCAATCAAGGTTTGCTTTAAAAGAAAATCGGGCGACAAAAAGTTTTCAGTGTGTGGGGGCTTAATCATAAATCAATAAGAATATGAATGGTAGTGTGCACATTACATCGATCAGATATTTACTAAGTAAGTATCAGACTGACCAGAAAGTTCGATTGGATTCACTTTCAAAATAACCTGTCAGACAACTATCGGGCGACGCATTAGTCGGCAGTCTGCGGAGGCTTTTACAGTGAAAGGAATTAAACTCCATTATGTCTTCAAAGCTTTGTTGCGTTTTGATGTTTCTAATATTAAATGCCATTGATATTCCTTTGATTGATTTCTGAACGGTTATGGTGATCAAGAAGACTGTCTGATAGTTTCATAAAGAACGTAATAAGCTAATTTTCAATCAATGTCGATGCATAGGTACTAAAGGAAAAGTAGTTTTGCCCTTGTGCTTTGATTTGCTCGTATTGGCAAGGGCACTCCCATGACTTCAGATTTACTCAGGTGCTTATAAAAGTGTTATGGTATCTTAATATCGGCTTGTGACCTTGACTTTTGAAACCACTTTTTAAAAAGGAGGTGGACTTAGATGCGAACTCAACTGCACATCAAGTAAGTATAAGGTAAGTAATATCTGTAGTAGTTACAGGATAAGAACTATCATAAAGACAGAAAAACGCGTGTAACGCCCGTTTCCAATATTCTAGCTCTCTATTGATTCCTTACTAGAGATAGAATTTTGACATTAGCTCCATACAAGTAATATCCAATTCCTAAGGAAAACAAAAGACAAATGGAGTAATGAAAACGTTTGTTACAATTGTTCCCAATACTTATTTACCTATGTGTTGATTCCCTTACAAAAGATAGAAGTTTAACATTATACCTTCAAACAACTAACGTAAAATTCCTAAGCAAAAATACCGATGGATAGCATATTGGAATCGCGTGTAGTTGACGTGATATCCTTAGCATCGGGCGCGACCTTGTCGCTCACGTTACGCAGTCGCCTCGCCTCGTGCGCTCAACTCGCTAGTCTAGGGTCTAGGTCGCCTTACAGTGATAGACGTTCAACCAATATTATGAGGATTCGATATAAGAATTATTTGTATCTTTGAACTGTGGTGTGAGTTTTCCATGTACTCATTTTGGTGTGGGAAATATTATAAGGTTGCTAATAAGACTGTGTGTTTATTAACGAGGTATAATGATGATTTAATCTGTAGCGTTGTTGAAAGGTCTTCAACAATTTACTGTGCACGAAGCTCATGGTAGCAAAACACCGTCGTGTACTTCCTATTTTAGGCTCAACAACCAGACACTATTTTCAACCAACTGCCCCGTCAGTCAGACTTCGAACCCACTATACCTACATACGCTAGCCCGGTTGCCACGTGCACAACACAATACGCTGGGCCTTGCGGGCGCAGCGGGGCCCACGCGTATCGATTGTCGCACAATTAGTCGCCGCCGATCGTCGCAGGCCATCCGTCAACCTTTTTAGAGAAGCGTGAAAAGGTAACAAGCAGGAGAAGTGAATGGACCAATTAAATAATTCAGTAATTCGTGAACCCGCCGCCGGCGACGTAAACATGCGTGAGACGGCGAGGGGGGCGGTAGGCGGGGGCGAGTGGAGGGGCGAGGGCGTGGCCCGTGACGTCACCGCTTTCCTGCTTCAGTCGGTCACTACCCGGCGAAGCGGACGGTCGCGGCACCGCCGCCATTTATACACCCGAAAGTACGATAAAAATCGCCAAAATTTTCGACCGGCAGTATCACTCACCTTCCAAGGTGTTGAAGTTGGAGGACGACCCGTGGGGGTCATGTGCCATGTACTCGCCGGATAAGATGAAGTCCGGCGGGGGGCTGATGGCGCCGCCAGGGTGCTTCCCGGGGCGCTACAGCCCGACGTACCGGAGCTCCGACCCGCGCCGGTGCGTCCCCAACCCGTCCGTGAGTACTGCCTTTATACTACAGCCTCTAGTAGACCGAGCGTGAAGGTCTCGCTTGTTGTCGTCGGACACACGGTCGCCAACGACGGAAAACAAAACAAATATTTTTTACACACACAGAAACTAAACATACATACGTTACTAACCCTTAAACATTTTTTCAGGATATAAAAACGTCGTTTTAATAGATAAATGTTGTTATATATGGGTATATATTTGCTTTGCGATGTGTGTGATACCGCTCGCGCTGCGCTGGCGACTGCATGGAGCTCCATGGGGGGATTGTGTGTCAGCGAACTTGTCTGTGTGTCCGTCTTGTGCAGTTTTCAGTGATCTCTTGTATATCTTGAATTAAGCGTCGGTGGTCGGTGGTCGGTGGTAAATATGACATGACTGTTTGTTACTATTTCAAAATATTTATTAATTATAATTATTTATTTTTTGTTTGGTTTCTGAGGGTCCAATTTTTTGCTGTAGGGTTGTTTATAACGGATAAAAAGGTTACCAAATTGTTTAGTAATACCAGTAAATTCTGTCTTAATTACCGGGAGTCATTAATTAAATTTTCTCATTAGTACAAAAACATCTCTAGATAAATATCCCATAATTTCATAAAACGTTCATAATCAAACGTAAAAAAAGCTAAAAATAAAACAAAAATTGCGCAACCTATTCGGAAATATTGCGAAACAAATGATTGCGGGCTATTACAGCAATTTAATTCAAAAAGTTTGAATACGGTTCAATTGAACGGCCATTGCAGCCAATAATATACCAGGGGCTTTCTCTCTTCAATTTCCATACAGTTTATTTAAATAGACAGTTATTTTTACTCCTTAAAATTACTCGCAACGTTCAAAGAAACCTACAGTTTGCCGACGGCGGCTTCCAGTTTACAAATAAAGCTGTCTAGTATTTCCTACTTAGTAATTTCTTTTTTATGCAACAACCGGGCTATTTTTAGCAAGTCAATTCAACGGCCGTATATAAACTGTAGATTTTTTTATTCGTTTAAAATTTCTTGGAAATTTAGAAATGAACTAGTATTCTAGAATAATTTCAGTAGGTTTCATTGATTCGCGTTCACCGTATAATGAAAATAATGAGCTACAATTTTCTCCTACAAATGACTATAATGTGGTTTGGTAGGTAAGCGGCCGACGGCTACGGCGTAGCGCGTAGCGACGGCCGTAGCGTCGTAGATTGCCTACGACGGCATTGAGAGGGCGGGGCTGGAATTTTCTTTCACTATAAGAATAAAGAAGCAGGTGTAATATTTCAAGCTGAAAAGAATAAAAGCACTATTTTTTAATTCAACTTTTCTTTTTCGAGTTTATACGTTTTTAACTGTTAAAATTTCAAGTAAGATTTATTTTTATTTTAGTGTAAAGTATTTTAGTTTTTAAAGACAGTTCAAAGTTGTATATACAGGGTGTATGTACCTATTAGTAAAATAAATTTACGCGTGGTAATTAAATAAAAATATGGCAAAAAATATAGTCTAAAAAACTAAAATTAGCTCCAAATTCCGTGTACAAATAATTTCGATTAAAATACCTTTCGTTGTCTCATTTACTCGTAATGGATAGTCATGTCATTGGAACTTATAATTGTCTGAAAACTATGCAAGTGGACACATACTATAATGATGATTGGCGTGAATAATGATTAATTTTTCAGATCGCAGCCGGCGGTGCCTTTTGGAAGTGGTGTCACCACGCTAATTGCTATTATGAAAATAGCCATCAGTTTATTTTAATTCACGAAATAATCTTTTAATTTTAGTGTTGAGAGTTCTTGTTCTACTTTTTTTTGTTTTTGTCATTAATGAGGATAAAAAAAGTGTTAAAGTGTGTAGTTTTCGTTATGTCATTTTAGCAGAAATCATAAAAAAATGAATCAGTTAATTTAACAATGATAGGAGACAATAGTAACAAATAAATAAAAGTTAAGTTTAAAATAATAAAACAAAATATTAACAAATAAATAAAATTTAAGTTGAAAATAATAAAACAAAATATTGGCAAATAAATAAAAATTAAATCAACTATAATAGGAGACAATATCAACAAAAAAGTTAAAGTTAAATTAAAAATAATAAATAAACATTTTAAATGAAAAAATAAACACAATAAAATAATTTAAATGTAAACTGACAGACTCAAACCTCATTTCGATAAAATTGTGTAGGTATTTTTATTGCATTTATTTACATAAAGGATATAATCTGTTTATTTTAAATAATAACGTATAAAATGTGGAAATGTGTCATGATTCGCGGATTTCATGCATTCATAATGTTTTTACGTTCCGTTGTAAGTAAGAATAAAATTAGAAAGAGTTTCCCGGAGATGTAGGTTAATTTTTATATTGGTGATTACGGTTTTTTACATGGAGTTGCAAACCGATTAGGTCCGTTCCTAGTTCGTGCATATATTTGACTTTAATACCGTGAACTATTTATTTGTTGCACAGTTTTTTTTATGAAATAGGCATGACTTGAATATGGTTGAAACTATGAGAATTATGTTGAGATTATAGAATTAATAATTTGTTTATGAGTTAACGGAGGAAAGGGGTTAGCGTTGCAATAGTATACTTTTTTTCATGATAAGTGTGGAATAAATAGCTCAATATTTACCAAGTCAATATATAATTAAAATTATAAAATTAATTGAAAGTTCATACACGAATGTATGTACCATATTAAAATTATAAAATTGATTAAAAATGGTCGGGAATACCAACCGAATTTATAGGTGCAATACTTCAAGTTTCCTTCATAAAATAATTCCCAACCTCGATGGCGTCGTTCCTAACAGCGATCAATATAAACTAAACGTGTATTACAGGAATAATAGTCTAGTTAAATACACGGTTACGACGGACGGGTGATAATTACTGGGAGAACGTTAAAATTAAACTCGTACGGTGAGTTGCACCATTTAACTGTAGCTATAACCCACGCATTTGAGGTTGTCAAATTGCAAGTATACGGCTGGTCATGGTTTGGTTATCGTTATAGCAAAATGTTGCAACAGTTTTTTTGCCATCTGGTCATGGTACATGCACTTATATTTTTTCAACATTATTCATCATTATGCCTACATTCATAAAGCCATTGAATTCAAGAATAGATTTGCAGTTAATTAGTGAAGATTTTTTAAAGAAAATAGCTTTTAATATTATAAGTGTAGACAAATTATGAAATCTTCCATCTTAAAAACAGATAGTTTGTGTGCTTGATTGCGCTAATCTCAGGACAGATTAAAAAAAAACAGTGTTAAATCGCCCATTTATGGAGACAAGCTAAACTTTGGCTACTTTTCATTCAGGTGTGTGAAGTAGCTTCAATGGGATGCAGGTAAAATCGATGACAGAAGCAAGTACAAATAAAAATATGCTTCGAATAATATATTTGAATATACATCAAAATATATCTTACAAAATGTTAATAACAGCATAACAATTAATAAATCTATATTCGCAGCGACAATCACCAGTTGCATATGTTTTATTGCGTCCCCGATAAACATACGTTAGGAACATAACGGTGCAATTTATGAAATTACTCGATACGTGCGATAAAGCTATAATGCTTTATAGTGTAGGATACTATTGCTTATGTGGGACAAACCCTAAGGTTGTGGAACAAACCCTCTGGCTGTACTTTGAACTTACGTGCGGTAATTCCCGTCGATCGATCAAGGATGTATGGCGCTTGCCTTAATCTATGTATGTCATTTAACGCACTCCTGTCAGAATTGACCGTGGCAAAGGAATTGTATTTTAGAATTCTTCACTACGAAATTGTTTGAGATACATAAGTTTAAACCTGGTAAGACTGGAAGACGATCCAGACATAGTTGGGAAAGGCTAGGTAGATGATGATATTACGAAATCACTCGAAACCTCGCGTGGCAAATCGGTGAAATTGTTGTACAGAATTTTTTTTGCCACTTTTATCGCGGTAGGTTCTGATGATGCGGTGCAATCGCAGTAGATTCTGACTTTGACACTGCGGTGCGTTCCACACAGGAGTTTTTTTTATCTTGGTAGTATTTTTAAAGTTCGTCGCAGTCTCTTTATACACTATGGACGGAAGACTAAAGACAGTTGGTCCAACGATTGTTTTTTTTTTAAGATAATCCTGATCCCTGTCAACATTGTTAGTCCGTCTGATACAGCCTACTGATTTAAGAGCCCGAACAAAATATCGGCCGACCAAAAGTTTGCAGTGTGCGGAGCCTTTAAGTTTTACCAAAAAACGCATTAGTAAGTAGTCAATTTTATAGATACAAAAGATTTTTCAAATTAAAGATAAACACATGGTTTTTCTCTTTAGTCGATTCGCTCAAATGTTCGGACTTGGCCTTGTACATAGCTCGATCTTTTTCTTTTTATATACAATGCAGGTGTCGATTATAATAAAGCTATTTATTTCAAACTGACCTTCACAGTCACTTATTATTAGTCGATAGCACAATTAGCCTAGTTTCTTGTATTAGATATAAATAACTGATTATATAAGTAACTTTTCCATAGCGCGTGCATAAATAAAAATATATTTTAGGTAGTGATTAGCAAACTGAATTCAAAATACTAATAATTTTGACATTCACACTATACTACACCTATTTATAGAAAAAAATTAAAAACGTATAGTTATTAATGAGAATAATACAGAAGATAACTGATGACTCAAGAGTCATCCCTAAAATTAGCAATAATTTGTGATTTATGTGGGAGTCCAACCCTGGTACCTCTGGCGTGGCAAGCTGATACTCAAACTACTACACTAACCCGTCGTCAAAATAAAATATTCGTGGTAGAAAGTACATCTAATCTTAATTTTATACAGATTGATTAACTTGTCTTATTCATGCAAAATAACAACTAAAAAAATTACATTTCAACTGTCCAGGAAAAATACAGAAAATGATCCTTCATTCGCTATGTGAAATCCATAGGTACCAACCGTTCAGTCGGAGCGTGCGACGATTAAATAAATTACAGTGCGAACCAAAGTGAATATTCTTTTTATTTAAAGGGAAGTTAAAAAAGGTTGTATGTCAGCAATTGTTGGCTCATCGAGGCAAGGTAATTGCGACTATTTCTCAGTCACATTTACTATTCCGTAGTCGGATAAGTGCATATCCTTGCGTGCCTTTGTTTTTATTTGTCACTGTCTTCTATAGCTTGCATTTAAAGAAAATTGCAAGGAAGCTAGCAATTAATAAGGAATAAAAACTGCAAGTTGTTTGTGTCATTTTTAATTGCAAATGAATGGCTTGTTGCTTGAGTAAACTATAGGGTTTTGTGGAGGTAGAAAACCTGCAGTTAAGTTACTTTTATAATTGTAATACAACATGGTTTTTATTTAAAAGAAAGGTGTTAGTAGGAGGTTTTATTTTACAAGTTTTTCTTCGCTATGTTTTAAACTTTTTGTAATTCATGTACAATTTTCAAACGTTGCTCTATCTGTATATTATTTTTTATATTAGTACCGGCAGTTTAGTCATTTTACTTTAAAAGATCACAGAACACAAGCTGAGAGGACCATGAAGCTAAAAATACACTAACAACAATACCTATTAGAAACATTATTACTCTGAGTCGATGGCTTCAAAATCAATTGTCAGTCTACCGGCCATGAATCAACATGAAAGTAAAATCAAAGTCTTTGAACCAACAGAAAATCAGTAAAGAGTTAAGTTAAAATCGATAGTAGCATTAACGTGACGCTACTCGAATAGCGTGACTGGCACTGACGCGAAATTGATTCGCCATTACTGGCCCGCACGACATGTTATTGTTCCATTACCAAATATTTCACCTGATTCCTACGCGTGGCTATATCGATACTTTTTGGATTTTTTTATTTTTTAAGCAGTCCTTTAGATAATTTCATATATTTAATTAAAATTTTGTAGAAATTCCTATAGGTAAGGTGTTCTTGAAAAACGGATACCTAGTAGATAGAGTTTGTCCTTATAATCTGTCGAAGCAAACTATACCTAGTCAGATTTTGGTATTTTGAGTTCATGGCTGGTATTGCCTTTTTCTTGGTTTAGTTTCGCCATTACTGTCCCGCACAACGTGTTATTGATTTGATTTGTTCCATTACCAAATATTCCACCTGATTCCTACCCGTGGGTCCTTATCGATAAAACAATACTTTTTGAAATGAAAGTTCATAAATCAAATAGAAATCATTCATTTGCAAATAACTTATGTTACAAAATAAGGTGGAAAATAAATTTATGTCTCAAAACCATTTTGAAAAAAAAATCTGTGTGCGTTTAGAGCGCTTGGAATATATTTTTGTTTAATGTCAATTTTGTCGACACTTTATACAATTATTTTATGATTTTTATAGGAACATATAACTCTTCTAGGCAGTCGGGTAATTTGAAGGTTTTTTTGAAACCAGGCCTTAGTACGACGGTTTCAATCAATCTATCTACACACAGCTCTATTTCAAATCTGACTACAGCACACTAAAGTTAGATTTTTCAATGTCAGTTCAAAGTTGAACAGCCTTTCTAGGCATATAAGCATCTTATAAAAATAGGTTTTCATTGATGAACACACCATGCTATCATTCCACGTGATGTGCTTGTATGCTTTTATCGATTTATTGATTTCCTTTTTGCTAATATAAATATTGTTTTTCTAGAAGATTCCTTACACTATATTAACAAGGGTTTACTTGCTATAAGAGTGGCTCCATCCTTAGCCATCCTTAAATTAACTGTTGTAAAGTCAATTCCCGAAGACATCTATCTTTCTTAAGATAATATTAATATGCTTAGAAGATAACAAAAAATAAAGGGGTTTTTAAAAATGACATCTTTATTTTTATATCGAACAAAGTATACTAACTACTTAAAGGTTAGTTTCAGTATCTAGTTCGAAATAAGAAACATAGAGAGGAAATGAGAGAGAGTTGGTCTTACCATCGATTTCGATAACAGTATTCCTAAGGCAATTTATTTAATACTTCAATGCATTCCATAATGTAGGTACCCGTAAATAACAGTTTGGTTATATTTGTCCTCAGGCATAGATTAAGTACCTATGTACCTACCGGATGAGATTCTTACCGGTCCAGGTATGACACTCATTTCTACGAAATATCAACGTTTTTGAAAATAGAATACTTTTGCACGGTTCCATGTTCTTTGTGGGCTTGTATACTTATAGGTTGCCATACTTTCTTGTATCAGTGCTCGGAGGTTGTGAAGTTCTTTACGCAACAGAATTAAGACTAGGCAACAGCGCGACGATTCAACTGTCCCATCTGTCAAAATCGGTGGAGTTTTATTTTTTTTGGGAAGGTGTATAAACAAAAATAATAATTCATTTAGATATAAAATACTATGCTCATATCAAAGAGTCGATTATACCGTACTTAGTCGAAATGTTAAAAGTCTGATGTAGAATGTAACTGTAATAAAAAGGACTAAGAAAATGAAAATAAACAATACACATTTCGTTTCAATTAAGCCTTCCACATGTTCCATGAAAGAGGTCTAGTTAATAACGCTGCATAAAGCTTACCTTAACCGCAAAACCATAAACATTATGTCCCCATTAAAAAGTAAGGACCATCGCAAAATTATCCAGCCATACAAGCCCAATAAATCATTTAAAATCTCAAACAATAATTCGTAAACGATTTTTACAAAGAGCAAGCAAATAAACAACATAATTATGTCAAATTAAATGGAAGTTAACACTTCCAAACGGTTTCTCTTTAAGCAAATAAAACATCCACGCATGGAGAGAACTATACCACTCTATAGGCACAAATCTCCCGTGTAGGCATATCTGTTTTATTGCATTTCTACCCTTACTTACCATCCCTCTCGCACTTGTTCCCCAACCCCACAAAAGAGCGAGACAGATAGCGGCAGTCAGTGTTATTTTATTCATGTTTGCTCCGACGTAGCGTGAGATAGGCATAGGGGTTGTACAATGGGAAAGAAAGAGACGGTTGCGGTGTCTGAAGGCCGTCTTTGAACGAAACGTGGGTGAGGGCACGCTACGGAATGTTATTCTTATGTACCTACCTACGTACGGACGGTCGTAAAGGAGGCATGCTTATAATAAAAAAAATGCACTTATTGAATCGTAACCTTTGAAAATATGTAAACAAGTTATTGTTCCGATGCTGAGAGATGCTAGTTCCTTTATTGTTATGTAGTTACTATACATTCATGTTTTGAATTATTGGTACATAGATACATACATAGTGACCGGTTAGACAACATTTCTTGAACACGGACACTTGAAAAAAAAAACTTTTTGCTATTGTACTTAGATTGTCAAAATTTATGATACACTTTTGGCATCATTCTTAAATATTTTTTTTACAGCGTGCTCTTAAAAAGACAGTGTTACTGAAAATCGATATAGGTATTCGAAATTTTACTGACATGTAGACGAGTGGCAACCGATTAATAGTCGACTAATTCTCTCGAATAGCTATAATTGTTATAATCGATTCTGCTTTTGTGTGGTAAAGTCTGAAAGCTGAATTTAGTCGATATTGACAGACGAAATTGGTTGTATTAAGTAGATAGTTTGTTTTGGGTTTATTTAGAGTATTATGGAGCTGGGATATTTTATCTCTAGTTTTTATGCAATCATCAGATTGTTTATTTTGTTTAGTTTATTGTTGCCGACTGTTCTTAGTTTTATTCTTGATTGGGTATAGTTGTCTCTTATATTCTAGATGTATTTGGTAATTTTTTTGTAGAAAATTCGAATTTTAATGGAACTTTTCGTTTTAGTACATTTTTGTCACCGATTCAGGTCTTAAGTATTAGGACAAGAGTGAATTTTACCTTTGTCTGTTTTTCATCTGAGAGACACATGCACTTTTAATAAATTACCTTTTAGAAAAAGGATATTTCATTCTCCTTTCAGAACGTTGTCGTCAAAGGTAAAATGTCCAAGGCTCTGTGTGAGGCTCACTTCATACTAACTTTCATTAAGTCTAAAACAGCATGCCTGATATCAACCTCTAGAGGGAATATTTTATTAAAAGGAAATATTACTTTAATGTACTGTAATTAATTAAGTAGCTAATACGCAATTCTTACGATTTTATTATTATTATGATAGGGACTTCAATTTAAATACTGGCAACTCTCTTTATTTTAAACGCAATCGAAAATGCTTTTTGACTAGCAAGGAATAAAGCTCAAATTGATTCGTCAACGTTTTACAATTCCGCTTTTACAACCAAACTAAAACCAACTTTATGCGGTCGTTTCAGAGTTCATTTTTCACTTTGAATAATCCAAACACATAGGTTCTTTGTAATGTGGCGTTCTATTGTTTTGGTCGGTAAGGTTGACATTGCTTTCAACTATTACACCGTACTTACCTTTCTTTAAGTCGGATTTGTGTGAAACTTGCAGATGAAATTGAACCTTATTGGTTTTATTAAATGAGGAAGTATTTTTGAGAAAGGCGTTTATAAATTATTGATGAGTGTTTATTTGATGGGTTAAAAAGCCTTTTGTTAGTCCTCTGGAGTTATACTTGTTTGTTGGTTTTTGTTAAGAGGTTAGGCTTTGTTGACTGTGGTTCTACTAACTTTAGGGTCAGCTGCGTTTTTGTGAAACCTTGATGATTTTAAAATATTAATTTATTTTCATCAGTTTCAAATGCTGTTAGAAGGGGTAACTATTTCCAAAAATGATACAACTACTCAAGGATTGTTTATATAAAGACATACCTATTCAGTGAAACAATGATGGTTCCTAACATACATTAAAATGTTTTATTGCTTATAAACTATCTCTCAAGGTCTTACTCAGTTGTCTGACAAACTAATTGCTTTTAATTAAGTTATGTAGCCATGTACATATTTCTTGGAATATAATAAGGAAGGCACTGGATGTAGAAATATTTATTCATATCTACCACTAAGGTATCCCCCAGAGATTGTGCACCTGATACACCATATTTTTCTTTAATTCCCAGGTAGGCAACATGGAAGCGAACATTCACACATATGTAAGTACATAAATACACTCTTCTTTTTATTATTTTAAAGCCTAAAAGCTGGATTCGCTAGGTTTCCAAAAATATCATAAAAGAATGGACGAATAAAAGTAAATTCGCTTTTTTTGGATAAAAGTTAATCTAGAAAAAAAGTTTATTTAATGCTCTTTTCTTATCAATTCTTGTTTTATTTTATAACTTTATTACTTTCAAAATAAAATCTTAAATCTTCATATTGAAAAAACTAACATTAGTATGCGCATGTGAATTATTATAAGTTCCGCTTCCAATAATATATTACAAAAAAATATATAAGTTTAGTGTAAAACAAATAATTATAAAAACAAAATAAAAAATAATATAAAACCACCTAATAATAGTAATAAAACAACTTTAAGTCCCAAAGAAAACGAAGTCCGCGAATCATCACATCATCAACATATACTTCATCAACAAAACCCATTTGACGATACCCATACGCCGTATCCACATGATTTGTCAAACCCAATGTACTAGACTTTACAAATGAACAGTCACGTACAATATCTAGGCATCAATATGTCACTCGCTTAATCCCTAAAGCATTAGCCTTCTATCTATATGTAAATCTGAAGCTAGAGCCGGTATTACGAAGGATTCAATTCAAGGTGATATTCCGTATCTCATTTATTCATCAGCATTGGTATATCAGTTGCTTAATCCTGCTATGGCTTTGTGCATTGATAGCTTGGGGGCCAAAAATTATTTAGATTCAACACAATGAAACGATGGATGGATTGTGTGAATGTCGACATGTCTGGAATGAATGTAAGACAGCAATAAGAAAAGTATGCAAGAAGAAAATATGCGATAAGGGCAAGAGGATGATAATGATGATAAACTGAGACCGGTGGTAAAATCTGAGTGAATTTGCGATTCTATTTCCAGTTATGAATTATGACTTCGTCGTACTATAAACAATTTGTGTTTCAAATTCTAACATATTCGTTGTTTTAATACGTGCTCCACCAAGTTATATGTTTTAGTTGGAATATGAAATGGAAGTTTGATTTCTAACAGCACTAACTGTAACATTTGCGCAAACATTCACACCATAAAAGCTGGAACATTTCAGGCACAACCAAATTGAAAGTCCAAATTAAACTCGCTGTAATTGCATCTTTACTTCAAAATCTTAATTGAAAAGCCGCCACAATAAACGCAAAAACCTTCAGTTAAATTCCAAAAGCTTTCAAATAACTAACGAACCACGTAACTGTACAGTTAGTAAGTTCAATTATGTGCTAACTGTACCCAATCACAGGTTAACTGGCCTGTCGCTAACTGCACTTTTAATATTTAACCAGCATTGTGTTGAGTGAGCTTTCCACACTTGGCGACTATTTGTGGAGCCAGTGTCGCTCGCTACTTTAAGAAGTGTTTGCTTTTTTATTTTGTAGTAAACTATTTGATAGGTATACTGAAATGTGTCTGGTTTTCAGAGTTTTTGGAACCAAACTATGCTATATAGTATGCTTCTATAAATGATTATAAAGTTGAGAACACTAGAAGAATTTCGAAAAGAAAAAGTTATCTTATGGTTATTGATCAAGAAAAAAAAACTTACATGATTAAAAAATACATACAATAAACGACAAACAAAACCTAAGTCCGAAGCACCACCATATGAATAACGAACTTACCATTAATAACAGCAAACAGATACATTAACCAACTTTATAATTCAACAATGGTCCGCGTAAACGTGTCACGGTTTGTGACCGGCTTCACATTAAATAAACCAGCGATGTGACGAGATATTTAATCGTTTCTATATTAGGCTGTCTAGACGCGATGAGGCTCAGCCATCAGTCAGGTTTGACGGCAAAGCCAGGTGTCACGTAGACTTACATGCATTGACGATTTGTGGCGTCACTGCTAGCGGGGATTAAAGATGAGTGATTAGCGGGTTTGGGGCCGACGTGCAATTAGTTTGATGTGCTATGAAGTAGGTCATGTGATGTAGTGGGATAGTGGAAATTAGAGAGAAGATGATGCGGATAAAATCATCCATAATACGTGAATAAGTTTGACTTAATTCAAACTGGATACTATAACTACTACTCTGATACAATCTCATTTCTCGGCAAGGCAAGTTTTCTCACTTCTCGTAACACTTTCTCGGCTTTTGTGGCCTTTTCCCCATCTGGTAGCTGACATCAGATTGTAGGTAAAGTCATAGTACTCTCTATACTGTTGTAGTTTATTTCAAGGTTAATTGTAAATGACTTCGTGTTCCTGCTCCTACTTCATCCTAGGACAGTTGTGGTGTTCCCAAATTTTAATAAAACATTATGCACAGAGTTGCCTGTACGGCTATTCACATTTTATTCTCAGTATTCCCATCTGTTTGGTCGGGTTAAATTCAGTATAAATAATTTTCTTTCACATTATCAACTTCGTTGATTCACGTTCGTTTACATAACTTAAGTCTTCTCAGAAAATCACGTTGCGGAGTTGACTTTGAAGAACTGCTCGAGAGACGTGAGCTTACGTATTTTTATTCTGATCGTAACCATTGAAAACAAATGTGATCATCAGTAAAAACGCTTTTGAAATATTAAAAACAAAAAACAAAAAAAAGAATCATTAGATTCCAACGTTTCTGTTTACTCAGCGCCACATTTTTCGTTCTCCAATTGTTTTACCAAGTATTCTATTGATTTTTCGTCCTTCAATCTATACTAATATTACAAAGCTGAAGAGTTTGTTTGTTTGTTTGTTTGAACGCGCTAATCTCAGGAACTACTGGTCCGATTTGAAAATTTCTTTCAGTGTTAGATAGCCCATTTATCGAGGAAGGCTATAGGCTACTTTTTATCGGTACGGGAAGTAGTTCCCACGGGATGCGCGTGAAACCGCTGGCAGAAGCTAGTTGTATTATAAATTACTCCATTTCAAATGCTCACCCGCTCTATGAGAAACTAAACCCAGCTTCCCGCTGTCAATGGGACCTTATCTTCATTAACAATTCCCAGTGATGTGTTGTCAACGTAGCCAAACCGTCTGCAGACCGGTTTAGCGTTGAATTAGACTGCGCCTAGCCTTATTATTGCGTATAAATTGCTAGGTTATGTTTGTAGGTAAGCTTATTGTCATATGCCTTTGCTGTGCTTGTATGTGATTGGCGGTTTGGTAAAATGGAGGGATGGATTGATTAACTGTGAATTGTAATAAGCGATCCATCCGTAGTTTTTCGATTAGAGATGGAAATTTGACGTCATTTAAATAAATAAATTTATATGAAGCTAATGTCAAAATTCAATCATCAGTCGCAAAATAATGGATGGATATTTTACTGTAATCTGCAGTAGGAAGCGATGAACAGAGTTCTGTGTCATTTATAAAGTACTTTTTTTTAGTTTGAAGATAGTTTTTACGTTGAGGCTAATTTAGATTAGGTAATGTGGCAAATGCTTCATTAGGTACCTTTAACAGAAGATGTATTTCAGTAGAACATAGGTACTGAAAGTATTACAGAATCCACGTTGCATTGTGAGTAGTGACTGCCCGTTCACTAAATAAAACCATAACGTCTAGAACATAAATCTTAAACTCAGATGCCCTGTTACGACTGTCTAAGGGCCAATTTCTTAATCGCCAGCATCTTTTACGTGAAGAATATGTTTGACGTTTTGACAGGTTTTGTTGACAGATGTTAACTGATGATTAAAAATTGCCCCTAAGTTGAAAATTCGCAGAGATACTATGAATTGCAAAAACTTACTACTATAAAAAAATTTGAAAATCTTTCAACTTTATCAAAAGGCATATTTTTGTCGGGATCGTAGAACTAAATACGGTAACAGTAACAGTTATTTAAATATTTGTAGTTCCGTTACGGAAACGTTGCGTTTATCGTTAACGTCTCGTTAATATTTAATGTTAAATATCGTTATATTTTTACTCTATTTTCATATCGATAACGTAGGTGTTTAAAGCGTACTTATTTTAAATAAAATATGTACAACGCGTGGGTATTTTTAGAGTTGTCCAGTTAAATTAATATTTTATACCGGGTTAACTGTAGATTGAATGAAGCTGATTATTTTTGTTGCACGAATTATTCAACGATCTGTTTACTTTATTCGCGAACATGTATTCAAATATTTTTCTGGTCTTTTTTATCAGAGCTACTGAATGTTGATTAATTTGACTAACACTTTTAACCTAGAACTAGAATTGAGAACCCGTGCACTTTATCAAAAACGTGTTTTTAAAAATAACTGTCTCGGTTATTCGTAATTTCTTCTATATTTTTCTTAAGTATTTTAGTAGATCTTGAAACAGCCAAGTCATCAAATTTCTTCTCTAGTCTTCTTTCGGTATTTAAGTCGTTCCTAATACAGCAAATTCAACCCACACACTCCACATTTCCGAAATAGCCTGTAAACCTTCAATAGCAGCCACAACAAACGGTCATCTTGCACCATCAAAAACCAACATCACAGGCGTAGGTACATACACCGTGCACCACAATGGCGCTTAAACCAACTTCTACCACGAACTACAGTGTAAGGCTTCTAACAATGGCCTCGTACACCGTACCGTATTCATAGCTTTCATACAACTCTCAAGGGTATAAAGTTAATTTCAAGTTGCGCGAGAGAACGTGACGATCTTCATTTATTAAAATACTAACGTCTTGAACTTAATAGGTTTTGGTAACTGTGAAAGTTACACTATTATTCGGCTGGTATTATGCGCGGTTATTGGTTTTGTAGTGTGAGTTTTGGAATTGAAGTTCCTTTAATCTATTCGCTGGTATAAAGTTCAACATCGCGAAGAATGATATGATACATGGGAAAGATGAGTTAGTGATTTGCGCAAAGGAACTCCAGTGTAGCGCAGTGTAGCAGTAACTTGGTGATGGAGCTGTATCCTTAGTTGGAAGGGAAGACTTTTATGAAGACTTTTAAGACTTCTATGATTATTTTCACGGACAAAGATTATGTGATGATCGTATTGATTCTCTTTCGTTATCAGCCAACCTACTTCGCTCAGAATTTAAACATATAAAACTAGCGTTATGCAATAAAAATAAACCTTTAAATAAACAAAATATATAAAATAATTCATACTGAAATCACGTGTGGAACCGCATAATATCGTAGCTACACATTTTTTATTGCCAGTTTTACGACTTATCATTTTTACGATTTTTCTTTCATATCTTGAAGGGTGTTCTGACCGATTTCTTCGTGTTACTCTATGCTATTTTGAATATGATTTTGGGTTCAATCCATTTATTAATATTAGAAGTGATCTACGAAGTTACGTCATGTTTTTATTAGGTTGGTAAGCGACCAATTGACGTTTTCGTTCTAAGACACTAACAAAAACTCGGCGTCATTGGACCAAAATAAATAGTTTCTTTTTAGATCTAAAGACTTAACGATTTGTTAAGTATTTCAAAAAAAACTTCGTCGTCATATTAATTCATTCTAGAATATGTATCACTAAAGGTGACAGCAAAAATTAGCGAAGTCTAGAGGATCACTCTTCTCTTGGAATAAAAAACGGTTTCACAGTGCTTTTTCCGATTTATTTGTCACTTCTATTCGTAGAAGTTTTTGTCAAAAATGACATCGTTTTCAGTGACATTTTCAGCTTTCCTGGAAAATGTATGTTGCAAGTTGGATGGCGTTTCATTTGGTCACCTGGACTGTTTCTCGTTTTTTAAGCTGTTAAACAGTATGAGCTATTCTGTTGATATTTTCATCGCAGGCAATACAACTAAGCTTTTTTTTGGGAATTTTACATATGTAATGTTGTAGGTAAAAACAATTTCATAAAGATAAGTCCTTTAGAAGCTCTTTCTGAGATTGCCAGCTAAATCAACACAGGCATACTTGTCCTCTCTAGAATGTGATTAATTATACATTTACGAAGCCAGAATATCGTTTCCAGACAGAGATTTTGTAGGATTTTCATCAGTTTCAATTGTCAAGTTTTCATAGATGGTTTCTTCAATTTCAAAAAGTTTTTCTGTAGAATTTTCCAAGTCCTCTGAACATTATTTTTGTGGTGACGATGTCTTCCGTCTGATACCTTTCATTTTCAAGATTTTATATTTTTGGACATAAAACAGAGATATGTTACCAGTGCGTAAGAGTATACCATAAGAGTCTATATTTGGCCTGGTACTGACAGTTTATTTTGCAGGTAATCGTGAATGCAATCTTTCTAGTCGGTCTGATACCTCATCGCTATAAAGTACGCTCTCCATTCATCTCTATACTGATTTCTGAGCTCAAACTATCGGCCGACTAAAAGTTGGCTTTGTGATCTTGGCCACAAAAATCATGAGGTAGTCTATCAGTGTTCGTAGAAACAAGTTTTAGAAGAGTCAACACGACTGATCACGTGCACTATCTTCGTAAGACTGAATGCTAAACAGTCGGAGACAGGTGGGGGTAAGTGGCCGTGCAAGGCGACCTCGCATCGTTCCTTAACCTCTACAATCGATCGCTAGGAGTCGTTGGCTTCCACGATGCATTCCACGTTCTTTGAAGACCAGCTCTTGACGTACCAGGTCATTTTAAGGGCAAAGAGTGACGAGAACAAAGACTATGACGTTTTCAATAATAGGAATTAGTAGGAAGGCATTATCTTGTCGCTTCAAACTTCGCTTTTGACTTGACCTTTCCCTTGAAATACTAGGAAACTAGACTCGATTTAACACCCACACGTTCGTCAGTACACTGCTTGACCAAAAATTGGGCGTAGCATGTCATATCGATTGCACATACCGTGTCCAGTGGCAAATTATCGGTCCGAGCTAACATATGGTGTATCTCACGGCTGGTCACGCACGGACGGCAATTACAACTGTTTGCCGACTGCTGAAGAAGGGTTCAGTTTTGTGGATTACTATAATTTTATAATTACGTTTTTTTTGTTGTTTTTTTTTGTTGTGGAAGTGTTTGTGGGAATCTTGTGCAATCGATAAAAATAACTTCTTGAAGTATCTACGTCACAGTTGTTATTTTTTTACGGACTTCTCTCTTTGAACTCGTAAGTAAAAATGTATGTATTTTTTGTTACCTTAACCAGTACTTAGTGAGTGCAGTTTATTTATAAAATATTATATTTTCAATTTTATTTAGCTACACCACAGTAAATCCACCAAGGCCTCAAAATGACGTCTTTGAAACTTATAATAACAACCTGCTATTTTAGTACCCTCTTATTAACACGAGGCTAGCAGACATGCAGCTACAAATTAATGCACCCAAATGACTTACAGTACTTAAAACTAATTAACGAGCAAAACTTCAGCTAAAGATAGAATAACTTTGTTCAATAATTGGCATTTTAATGATCAAATTGCTGTCTGTAGTTCAAACAGGGAAGTCTATTGGTCTAGGTCTTAAAGCTAACTTTAATAGGTGTTCAAGTTGGGAGCATATGAACCGTTCCCATACAGCTATTTGCAGACCACTCGATTGGACAAACTTTTATTGGTCAGTTTACTACTTTGAAAGTTCCCTTGGCATACCTGCCATTTGCGGCTCAAGTTGAAATATAGACTCTGTTATTATATGAAATGGCGTTCATTTTGCAATGGCTGTTTATTTTTGTTTTTATTGCTGGAGTGTAGGAGTTGTTCGTAGGTTTTGTACTTTTAAGATTATGGTGGAATGGACGTTGATTCTTATTTGTTTTTTTTTGCTGCCAATTCGATGTGCTGAATTAAGTTGGATGAAATAGATTTATTGAAAATTTCGCTTCTATTTAAGTTCTAAATAAATAAATCGAAGTTTCTTTCTTCTGAAAATGACGATGATTTCAGCATTGTTAAAGATTCGTTTTGTCTTCATATGAATGCAATTTTCAAGCAAGTTACAACATACATAGGTACTGTTTACATATCATATTCCAAAATTAACCTGAACTAACCTAACTACAAAATTGTCTATTTTATAACGTTATCCTGAAAATAGTGGTAAAGTATGTGTTGTCCTAGATATCGAGAGCCTTATAAACATTCCAGCTTATTTGCTCAAAGGTAAGCACCGAACCCGGAACTAGAACGTTGTTGGCTAAATTGTCAATTTTATACGTATTTAATCTACCAAGTTACGAACGTGTTAGTTCCTGGTCTTTTCTAGATAAGCTATTTAGATAACAATGTCTCTCAAAACCAACAAAGCTTTATTTATGTTATTAAAGAATAATCATGAAGTTTTTAAACGCATTGAATCAGTGACAGCAACGAGCCTTTGAATATTTTGATGGTGAATTATTTAGTGCCTTACTAATCATATTGACTGGTAGGTAAATTAATTGTTTTCAAGTATTTATAAGCATAAAATGCAACCTCTTGCCTCTTGTAAATGTGTGACTATCTTCCATACTTTCTTGTATTTTATAGATAAAAGATGACGAAGTTAGTCTCTTTCTGTGACACGAAGGATTTTTTTATGGTTTTGCCATACAGGATCTGTATTCGTACCACATAAGTCAAAGCTTAAATCGCAATCATAAGCGTCTCAGGGGCGTTATTGATTTTAGGTCGATCAACTTTAATTCAAGGTAAAAATCTAGCCTTCGGTAAATAAACATACGCTCTGAACTGTTGATTTAGACATATTATGTAACCATTATATCGATTAACTTTTAAAAGAAAATGTTCAAGTGATTTTGAGTGATATCGATTTAGGCTGGAGACACAATGTGAACATGGAATTTAACATCCATGGCAGTCGTTGTTACGTGTAGTCAGCCAAGGGGTATTGGCAGTCGCTCCTTGAAAAACACTGGTACTCAGCTGCATCCGTTTAGACTGGAAGCAGACCCCAGCATACTTGGGAAAAAAGGCTCGGAAGATGATGTGAATATGGTCGGACTGAAGTAAAGTAATGTGACATTCCAGGCTTTGAATGTCTACTTGATTAAAAGTAGTTTTTCGTCTTCAAATCTTCAGCAGATCATAGATGCAGTTTCATAAAGTTAAATAGGCAGAGTTTCAGCTTGTGCTTTCTTTAAATTTGTATGTTGTAAGGATTTGTATCAGCAAAGCATTATTACTATAAAAAGAGCCAGCAATGAGTTGAATCCGCGCACCCAGCGATCCGACAAATTAACATAAAAATACTCCTTTAACGAAAATACTGCTCGTTTTTTCTAAAAAGTAAAAGAAGCACACATTACAATAAAATAGCGATTATTACTGTCCATATTTGTGGCAACAATCGCATCATTCGAGTGCCCTTCAGTCGATAGGATCGGTTTCCGACGACAATAATTAGTCGCACGTGTGGAGCGCTCGATTTGTGGATGTGCCCTATGCGACGCACGCGATGCTAAGGGATTCGAACAGGTTTTTTTTATTAAAAAAGAAATATATTTTTTTCGGTAATTTTGTGACACAGAAATAATAATGTGGTTACCACGTTTTGATTGTCAGTAATGAAAAATAAAATGATTTGGGGAAGGATTCTTACAGTTTTTTTTTACATTTGACAAAAGACAAGAAAGAGTTTCTTAGCCGAAGTTACAGGATTATTTAATGAAAAAAAAATCGTAAATTTGAAAGTTTAACAATTAAGTACGGTAAGTATAATTTGTGTGTGACTCTCGGATCGAATCGGATTCAATCTTAACAACCTTTAAGTGCTTTCTTATTTTTTTGCAATAGAGGTTCTTGATAAACCACACGATGCAAAGACAAATTTTTAAAAGTTAAGGAGGCTTATTCCAACATCAAAGAAAAGTACGTTCAAATGTAGGTAAGTCAAAATAGCCACCAATAACCGAAAAACCACATTCAAAATCAAAACGCAAGCATTTACCAGTGACCAGCGACCAGCTTCCAGCTCATAGAATACTACAGTAGTTATCCGCTTAAATATTCGCTATCTGGCTTCGATGACGAATGTATGATGTTCTGACCACGGATATGCCTCCTACTAGATTATTAGCGCGGGGCGGTTTGTGACGTCATCCACGCTCAGTTCCGGTCCAACGCACACAGTCCCGGAACCAGCATTAATAAGTTTAGTCAATCGCGGTCGAAGTGGTGTGGTATATACTATAAATTGTAGCGCACATTCGAAGGTGATATTTTATGTATCGGTGATACTGGTTTTGGTTACACGCCAGTTATGTTTTATCAGTAAAT
Organism: Helicoverpa armigera; assembly: GCF_030705265.1. Lineage (NCBI taxonomy): Eukaryota > Metazoa > Arthropoda > Insecta > Lepidoptera > Noctuidae > Helicoverpa > Helicoverpa armigera. The sequence goes on along the minus strand of NC_087120.1, from coordinate 3,104,702 downwards.
AAATATTAAATCGTTTTTATAACCAAAAACCGTAGTTTGTGACAGAAACGGAATAATTATTATTTTTGGTATTAACCTTATATAGTAAGATACATTCATGACATTAAAACAATAATACCCATTCCCGAAGACAGGATGCCTTTGTGGCATCCAATAAGTCGCTCTCTTAATACCATCTTACCGTCCGAAGAAAGACAAGATCTTACCAAACGAAATCCTATGAAATGTCAATAATTAATAAAAGATTCAGGCCAAGATTTCTACAATAGCCACCACATACCCAAGTAAAAGTCTCCCAACATAATTATAGGTAACAAGCTGAACTTGCCAACCGCGTGTCAATATAGCCAATAAACTTGTCCAAACTTCTCTAACTGGCTGCTGAACGAAATATATCGATTTAAGGCTCTGCCACCCCATACATCAGTTAAGGCTGATATTGATAGTCGTTGACAAGACTGGCTTTGACATCCCCTGCTCTACGATCACAAAGTTACCCCGAACATAGAATCCTTGACCGCCAAGGGAATTTCAACCTTATCTCTAGCCGCATAAGAGTCAGGTGATATTTTTCCAAGTGCAAAGATAAAGTTGTGAAGAAAACTCGTGCGGTATCCAAGAAAATATTTTCCTTTGAAAACGTACCGAGGTTTCCTTGGGCTTAGAGGGCTTTTATTTTTTTTTCTCTCTCAAACGCAGCCTTTTCATAACTGTCGAGGAGGGATCGATCCGGTCAGAGAGGCTTGTAATCCGGCCTCATCCATTACCGGACCGTTATGGTTTAAACCGGATCTTATAGTTTTAGTTTTAAGTTTATTTTCTTGGGTCGGATTTTAGAGTGCTAGATGGGATTTCAAGTTATGGCTCGCGGGGTGCAATCCTAAATGGGGTTTGTGAGTTTGTGTTAGTATTGTGATGTGATTTTTGAGATGTTTTAATATTGTTATTTAGTTTACAGAGTAGGTATTGTTAATAATTTATATGAACACTAATTGTTGCTGATATCTATGATGCATAATTATAAAATTGATGATATCTTTCAAATGAAAGGTACCTACTAATTTAATAAGACTCAGGTTCAAAAAATACAAGAGCCAATAGACCCAGATTAATACCTAAATCAAAGATTAAAAAGAAAAACATGCATATAAACCTATGAAAATAAATCTCCAAAAAACAACGAACACAGACTTACAAAAAAACAGAATCGATAACCCACCTATCCAAATGTTTGCAAGCAGTGCGCCCGCACCGGAAGCACGTATTTAAACAAGATGGCGGCCCGCCGGTCACGTGACCGCCGCCCGGATTCACCCCGGCTTCCGGCGGCGAGTTGTCAAGTGTATTGCGGGTAGTTTTGATAATTATCAGCGTTATTACTGCCCCTTCGAGTGGATCACCCATCTGTTATGATTTTTCGACGATCGAGTCGGTTGGACGGTAATCGTTTGTGGTCAGGTGCTACTAATTTTGTTTTGAAAGTGTTTTTAGTTAATTTATTGCTTCATTGTTAGTTTTGTCAGTACTGACGGCGGGGTATGGTTTTCATCGGGTACTTTCTGGCAGCTAAATACTGCCTGTGGATACTTGAAATAAACACAATCGCTTTTTTCAGACTCTTTTAGAATTACCCAGTTAGCACCTTTAAAAATAAATTTTCATTTAATTTTCTGTCTTTGCGCCTCAAGTTTCAAAAAGAAGTTTTTAAAATGAATGAATTGATAAACAACATTTCGTGAGGACTGATATTTTATCTTAATTGTGCGAGGAATGTTACCCATAAGGGGCAATTTTCAGCAAGACGCGTGGAACATGATGATGATGATGCTGTCCTTTTAGCCAATTTTCAGCCGCGGCTTCTATTCTCATATAAGGAGATCAGCCAACTGCACAGGAGACACGTATTTTACACGCATTTTAGACATTGATAAAAACGGATATTTGTCGTAATTTTACGAGGAAAGTTACAGTAAGTCTGACACCAGTCTAACCAGTTAGTATTGAGTTGCCCGGGTAACTGGGTTGAGGAGGTTAGATAGGCAGTCGCTTCTTATAAAACACTGGTTCTCAGCTGCATCCGGTTAGACTGGAAGCCGACTCCAACATAGTTGGGAAAAGGCTCGTAAGATGATGATGATGTACGAGAAAAGTTACCCATAAGAGACAATTTTCACCGAGACGCTTGAACATACTGACACTATAGTTCTACCTTTACACAGCTACATATCAAAGCTCGAATGTTTTGACGACTATCTACAAGGATATTAGACATTGGTAAAGACTGATATTTGTCGAGGAAAGTTATCCATAAGATAAAATTTTCACCAAGATGCATGGAATACTGACGCTATAGTTCTACCTTGACACAGCCACATATCAATGACTTGATCGCACCACTCGAAGGCTTTGACCGCTATCTACACGTATCTAGGTCTGGGTTATACGATAATGCCATAGATTATGCAGTGGAGATACAGAAATGCCAGAAGGTAAAATAGTGTGTGGTAGTGTGGATTGTTATTGATCTGTGGTTATGAATGAATAGCTGGTTTTACGTATCATGGGGGAACTACTTCCAGTATCTGGATAAAAAGTAGTCTGTGTATTTTTTTTGGTCTAGACTGTGTACCAAATATTTGAATAAGTTCTGTAGTTTTGGAGTGAAAGACTGACATACAGACTTTCGTATTTATAATATTAAATCAGGATACATTATTTCCATCAGTCTATTTGACAGTTTCTGTGTATTTTTTTTATTAATTCTATTGTATGTAATTTACGAAGTAAAATTAGTTGAACATTTTTAAAATAAACGTCAATTCAATTCGGTCATTTCAATTCATTTATAAACAACAAACTTTACTAATTTATTATGTTACATAAATATTCCTCATAATCCATTAGACAAATACAACTTGAAAAAATAAACCAATATAACTAACTATTTTATTAAAAAACAAAATAATTAAACAAACAAACAATCCAAAAAAAACATACACCACGCACATTAAAATTAACCCTAAAAAGGCTGCGTCCAAATTAAATCCAGCGACTTCAAGCAATAAAAAGCCGAACGCGTCTGCCTGTCAGTCCGTTTGTGTCAATCAATTATAGCTCGGCAGCGCAGATGAAGCACGCAGCGCAATGTAAGCCACGCCCTCTATCGATCGAGCCCGCCCAAATGCGCTGTTCAGTTTCGTGCGGCGGGCTCACTCCTGTTTCAGTGAAGAACGTGATTTTTTGAGGGTTAACCAGATGATTTTTGACGGGGAGCATAGTTTTTTTTTGGTTGTTATTGAGTTTGTTGTATTGGTGTAGCGTAACTGGCTTTTCTTTACAAGAAAAAAATCGAAAACTACATCGACTTATTTTACTTAAAAAGTTGCTCATCCTAAAAAAGAACCATTCTATCGCTAACCCTTCGCAAATCCACTGCCGTTCGAAGCACTACATTAAATTTCAAAAATAATACCACATACAACTTTTTCAAACTAAAAAGCATTCTCACCCATCAATAGGAAACTTCAAACTAAGTTCAAAGTAACATCTTATTAGAGTTTTCTATTAACTGACAGTTCCAACACGTATTTGTCAGCCTTCACGCCTTAATAAGGCTAGGCGTCAAGTAATAATTATACGTTCTACTGGCACCAGTAGGCGTTTTTCACTGTTAATGATTTCGTCCTGTCAGTCTTTTGGCGACTGTAATTGTAGTATTGGGTACTAATTTTAAAGTTCGTGTTGGGGGGTTAATCGTTTTGTAGTGGGTATCGAGCTTTTTTCTAAGTTGTATTAAGAAAAGATAGAGTTGTTTAGGTGTGGTAGAGAGGTCTTGAACTAATAATCTGATTATAAGGGTAACTTCTTCTCGATACTCGATAAAACATAGCCTATGTTATTCGGGGTTAGTGAACCTTTCTAACGGTGAAATAATTTATCAAATCGTTCAGTGGTTTTGGACCCCTTAGGCACAAACAAACAAAATTATGTTTCCTATTCATTATATTAGTAAAGATAGTATAGATTTTACTTTAAAAAATAAACTGAAGATATTATTTACTTTACTAATATTTAATAACTAATTCGCTCTTTCAAAACGTAAATAAAAGAAAGAAGATTATTAGGTATTTAATATTTTAGTCCTTACAAAGTACAGGTAAAACCATTGAATAAAATAGATAAAGAATACTAATTACACCCTTCTTGGACAAGCCTTAATAATTAAAAAGAATTAATATTTCTTTGTGTCTATGCAAATGGTTGGCGCGAAATAATTGCTTTAATTTTGTTGCGTTTAAAAACCGCAGTAATTGAAGGGTTGGCTCGGTTAAAATAAAAACGATAGTTATTCAACGTTCATTTAGACTATGCGCACACTATAGACTAAACAGTCGGCCGACTGTTGGCTCGGTGGTTGGAAAAATCTTACTAAAAACTTGTCTAAAAAAAATGTGACCGCAAAATGAACCATATATCAACGTCATAATCTGACAATTTTTTAGACAATTCTTAAACTGATGTTTAAATGTTTTTGTGGTAAGACGGATAGTATTTAGGGTCTGCATGATTTTTGGTCGACAAACTCGATGCTTTATGGAGTCGAAATATCCCTATGTCTCGAAGCAGATACCTACCAAAATAAATAGTGAATTAAATCAAAGTTTTTAGCTTATCCGATACCGGGTCAATACCTGATCGTTGTTACGTGTGTACTTCCATTCATTTTCACACTGATTTATGAGCCCAAACGAACTATCGGCCGACTAAAAGTTTGCAGTGTGCTCGTATTGTCACCGACGCGATTAAGTAAACAAGTTTTATAATTTTGTTTCAATTTAATTTAATAGTGATTTTTATTTGTTGTCACTGAATAATTTATTGAGTTTTTATGTTTAATCTGTTGTGTTTTTCGTGTCAATTTAAATAACTATTAGGTTTATTGAATCATTTTTATTTAATGTTATGTTTTTATTCTGCATTAGGAATTGATGAAACGTTGTCTTGAAAATATCCAAGAATTGAATAATATGTATTCAATCCTATTTTCAAGTGGAGGCTTCTGAATTTGAGTAGGCTCAGGTACCAATTTCTTGACTTTACCATAGATTATTTACTTCTCATAACATTAGTCAACACATTGTGCATGTTACTTGTGGAATGACGGCATATAGAAGAGTATGAAAGAAAAAAACATAGGTAGGTACTCGATCCCAAATAAAATGGTGATAAGGGCTGGGATGGTAATGATCATGCTAATACATTAAGAAACTCTATAATGCAATTAAAAATAGCAAAGGCGGCGGAACTAAAAAGTCTTCAAGCAATCTCAGGTTACAACAGTCCCCAGAAATGTGTGTAATAACAATAAGAAACACATTAGCCATTTCCTATATACCACACTGCACATAGAAGAAAACTCCAACAGTTACCCATAAATGCCTTAACTAGTGTTACGGCAATAGCAATAACAATTACTGTAACATTAACCGTTACTGCTAACCACTAATGTAACGTTATTCGCTATCGCGTCCCATTCACGGCGCGATTCACGGTTATGCGACTAAAAGTCGTAGGTACAAAAGTATTGTTGGTTGGTTGAAGGTTGACTGTTAGTAGCAAAGATGTTTAAGTAAAATAAATGAATAACTAATTAGATTCTAATATTCTTGTATGTTGTTTTAAGTAGGTTGTCTTGTAAATTGTACCTACAATAAACATAGTCGATTTTAAGATTTATTTCTAAAATATTTTCCTTATTTCAAATTTGTGAGTAGACAAAAAATTACAAAGAAAAATTTTCTCCTTTTCATTCCAAGCCACGTTAGAAATAGTACATTAAAGCAATGGGATTATTTATCTGGTGTAAAATTCTAAATAAGATTTTAACGAGCTCTGTGTTGGTGTTTTTTCGCTTTTAAGTTATAAATAAAGTTTTACAACAAAATACTTCTATGTTTTGCAAAAGGTTGCACTATGTCCAATGCATTAAAAGCTTCTAAACTCTTAAATAGTTACCGAAACAAAAAACGGATAAACAATCTCAACTAAACGCACTATTCTCAGCTGCAAGTTCACCATTTCTAATATACACAAAATCACTACTCAAATATTTTCTCGCACCATGAATAAGCAACACACACGATGCATCATTTATTTCGATTACCTACCCCGTAAAGTTCAAGGTATGGCAATCTATTTTTGTAACCAAGTCGGCTGTGTCATAATTTGCTCGTGACGTCATTTGTCAATACATTATAGATAGTTCAACTCAGATTTGCGCGCGGCCCTATGTGTGCGTCGGCTTGTAAATATACAACTTTCATTCGTGTGACAGTGACGTCGTCCGAGCATGACGTGTTCGTATCGCTTTTTCTTATGGGTACAGTCGTTTACGAAAATACTAGTTATTGACGGAGAATTATTAAGGAGTCAGATAAAGCGTTTCAAAAAAAAAACAACATTCAAAGCTTTATATTAAATATAGTTTTTCATTATTTTCTCATATGTCTTTTCAAATTGACATTGACAGTATCTAAGAATTAAATACTCCTTACATATTTTCTAGCTCGGGGTACGCCGACAATAAATAAAAGTGTGGACTAAGAATGTAAAAAGAGGTATAACCTAGTATAATAATGTAAACAAAATATGTAGGGAATTTTAAAAAATTATATTGCTTCGCATAATGTCGACCAAAATAACAAAATAATGAAACTCATAAATGAACGTTTAAGTCAAATTGATGATGGGATGTGGCGTAATACTTGTCGACATGTGCAAAAGAAAAAAGAAGAATACTATAGACATTTTGACATGGAGTCAGAATTTATAATTCACCTTGGAGAGTAGCGAATCCGAAAATTCATCATTTGATTTTTCAAATAGCGATTCATAATCATTATAAATAAAAAAACATTAAATTACGTAATAACTGCTTTTCTTTAAACACCCGTATACAACCCCTACATAACTGTATTGTACCCGACTGTACCTCTTGTCACGCACACAAAGTCACTGTATATGTACAAGGGTTACCCACACATAAGGCCGCGCGCACGACTGAGTTGAACTTACTATACTATGAACATTTCGAACTCATCATTGCGGGTTTCAATAATCGATCTATCCAGTCTTTTTAGATTGGAAATTGAATTTATAAATTTAAGTAATTAGTGCAATTTTTTGAAGTTTGTCTCAAATTTTGGCAGTTCTATAGAAGTTTGAAAAGAAAGGGTTTACAAAGCTTTGAGAATTAAAACAAAGGCATGCAAATACGAGTTTAATTTATCGTCAGAAATGCAATAAGACAGTAAATAACAATATGAAGTGCGTCCCGTGCCTCATAGAGCGAGCCATCATTAAATATTCAGAGGGCATCGGATCCCTCTGTAAGCTATGATTTCTATCTTTATTGATATTCTCAGCCATATGAAATGTTTCGAAACTTTTACCTTTGATACAAACACTATCTTGGACTTATTTGATTAGGGAAGCACGAGTTTTTTTTTTGAAATAAATATTGTTTTGAGGTACTTTTTATATTTTCTGATGATTCTAAAATTTGTATTTGTATTTGTAGTGCACACAGATGACCAGGTGGTTGGCATTTTTTAAAAGAAAATCTTGAGTCCAATCAACGTTTTCAGTCGGTCTGATATCGTCTAAATACCTGATCTTTACCATTTATCTACCATTCATCTTCATACTGATTTATGAGCCCAAAAAAACTTATCTTCCCCCAAAAATACTGCAGTGTGCAAGTACTCTAAACCAAACTGCTATCTAAAATACAACTTTTATCATCACGACAAAAAAATCGCAACGCTCAATATACCTAACTACATTACAACGCGGCGAGAGTAGCTCGCCTTATCCGCCGAAACCACGGCTACATCGAGCGAATGCCTCGTCTCTAATGAAAGTCATTAACCGTTATTGTTATAGGTTCCCGGCTGATTACCCGGTCACATTAACCGGGAGGCTGTAATAGCTACGTACAGTATACTGCACGGTACCTACAGTGTACGCTGTACTGTACAGTGAGCGTTTGATTTCGGGAAATTGTCGGCCTATGTATGTTTACCTACTGTTGTTGTGTAGGTATATGATTTGTAGATTTGAATAGATATTGGAATCTTAGTTTAATTGTTATAGTTATTAGATGTATCAATACAGATAGGAACAGATAGGAAGGAAGGATATGTACGGTGACTTTTTCTATTCTATCTAGATTTTATACGTAAGTCTGTTATAGGTTCCCGGCTGATTACCCGGTCACATTAACCGGGAGGCTGTAATAGCTATGTACAGTATACTGCACGGTACCTACAGTGTACGCTGTACCGTACAGTGAGCGTTTGATTTCGGGAAATTGTCGGCCTATGTATATGTTTACCTACTGTTGTTGTGTAGGTATTATGGTTTGTAGATTTGAATAGATATTGGAATCTTAGTTTAATTGTTATAGTTATTAGATGTATCAATAACAGATAGGAACGTTAACGGAACGATATGTACGGTGACTTTTTTTATTCTATCTAGATTTTGTACGTAAGTCTGTTATAGGTTCCCGGCTGATTACCCGGTCACATTAACCGGGAGGCTGTAATAGCTATGTACAGTATACTGTACGGTACCTACAGTGTACGCTGTACTGTACAGTGAGCGTTTGATTTCAGGAAATAGACTTTGCGTAAACATGGCCGTGCAGTGGACTGGTTATGTGATTCGGAATGTGCCAATGTGCCTATGTACCTATGTGTTTGTGTAGGTATGGAGTTTTATAGGTTTGGGCAGATGCTTGAATCTTCGTATTTGAAGTTATTTATTTATTTAGAACATATAATTTACATTTTTAAATATTAAATATAAAAATAAAAAACATTTAAAAATATAAAAAATAGGTTGCCACCGATATCGGGCACAGGGTCCATGGTACCGGTGGTTAGGGTCCCAGAGACAGAAACCTCCTCACAATACGTGCCGTATCAAGGAGTACTGCCTTCTGAATCAGTCCCTTGATCCAGCCGCCCAACGAGAGCCTCCTGAGGTGTTCGTCGAGGCTCTTGGCTATTAAACCATTGGCCGTAACGACAATCGGCACAACAACAGCCGTGTCGACACTCCACATGGCGACAACCTCGTGCGCTAAGTCGAGATACTTTATTTGTTTCTCTTTCTCAGCTTTCACAGAATCTTCGTATAATTGTTATGGTTATTAGATGTATCAATAACAGATAGGAACGTGACTGCTTTGTCTACACTGACAAGATTTTATAGAATATTTTTCTAAGGTTTGCTACAAATAGAAAATCGAGCTTTATTTTAAAATACTACAAGAATTCAAGTCTCTACATAGGCATTAAGAGTTTTTAGGTAAGATCAAAAACTGGTCTATACGTCCGCTGTAAAATAAGCTACCTACATACCACTAAAGTACTAGAAGCAGTCAAAGCGTCACACAAAAAACAAAACACGCCTACCTATGTAGCACATAAACAAACATCCAGTGCTAAGCACGAATGCCTGTACACACGGAATTCGAAACATAACCCTTCACTACCGACTAAAAGCCTAACTAAGTTCTCACTCGACACGGGGATACGAAAATCCCTAAAAACCGAAGCGATAGAGTGCACCCCAATTATCAATTCAAATCCCTCCCGAAAACTCCGCTTCGAACATTAAATACATATCTTTAAATTGGTTGTAAGTACCCCCACCCTCAATTTTTATCATTATCATAATCTTATAGTCGTCTCCTTCGCTCGTATTGGATTTCAACAGCTTAAGTATTTGCGTCCCTGTTTCTCTTAAAGTCCGTCGAATTTAAGGCTCATTGTGTCGCGACAGATTGAGTTCTCGAGACTATAATGTCTCTGTAATTGTAGAATGAGTTTTGTGAGATACTTTTTTATTTGTTACGTGTGAAAAATCGCAGATGTTGCCAGGTAATGGCTGCTTTAACGACGGAATTGTATTACTTTTTACTTATTTGCCTATTTTTGTATTACGTCGCTTAATATAATAAGCTGTTCTGTTATGTGATTTGGGTTTGGGAAATATATATTTTTTGTAAGTCCATGGAGCTGGACTACTTAACTATCGTATGGAGTTTATATCAACAATATTGAATTCATCACCATATTTCTTGCATCAACATTTTTGATACCTATGTACATAAGGGTTTTGTGTTTCAAAATTATCTCTACACAAAATCAACTCGCAACAAAGAGTCTAAAAGCCTGTCTAACAAAATACCCAACAGAATCATCTATCGATGTACTTTTGACCTGCACTCAAAATTGCCCTAAAACAAACGCTCAGTATTAAAAGTTTTCAGCGGAGGGGAGTCGGGGGAGGGTCCCTCCCTTATTTAGTCACGCCATTAAACAGCCGAGGCAAAGGGCTGCGAATTAATTATTAAAGGGCTTGTACAGGAGGAAGATGTCACTCAAAGAGGTAGATGGTCATATTTCGCGATACAGCCCTCTGTTCATACTTTCACTTGATTGAGTGAATACGACCTTAAAATAGCACAAATTTTATAATAAAATAAAGTTGTTTCAATTTTAAGTAATCTATTTTTATTTTAAAACGTGAAAAATATAAAAAAAAACACGTTGTATAACGCAATGAAAATAATCGGCACGAAACTTTAATGCGCATGTTTTTATTCATTTACAGTCGCGCGTTATATATTGCAATATTTAAACTTTATAAATACGATGTAAAATACATTTTAATCCTGCTTTAAATGTCATCGGCAGGCTGTTATTGAGTGTTGAGGCAGAATAAAATTAAAATAGTTAAATGAATGCCATTGGCAGGACAATCGATTAATTCCCGCAATATGCCGAACATAATTCGTTTAAAACCGAGCTTAATGGAGGACACAGAGGTCAAATACTTACTAAAGTGTAAATGCTACTGTCGTGGTGTAAAATTATTCATTTACAGAAATTACTAGTTATTGATGACGTCATAAAGTAACACATACTGTAGTAATGGTTTAAAATTTAAAGTATTTTACTTACACAATGCGGACTATCTTTTCATAACATTATTGCATAGATAACTTGTAGGTATACTTAGGTAAGGCTGATTACACATTAACCATATTTTTTTTGCGATTAGAGATTTGGACATTTGCTTCATATAAGTAATGTTGGATGTCAATTTCTAATCGAAAAACAACGGATGGTTCGATTGTAGTAATCCGTAGTGACTCCTGAAAACTAAATTTTATGTGCGTGACGCCCCGCTTTCTAAATGGTGAATTGTAAACTCCCAAAGTACATAATATCTATGATAAATGTATTGTTTACTGGTACAAATAACAAATAAAAGTACAGTTGGCATTATTAGAGTAATTGCTTTGTTGGTCCTTCTTAATTTTGTGGAGTGCAATCAATCATTGTACGGTCTTGGTCATCACGCACGGTTTACGTTGTTTTTATTTGAGCTATAGAGTACTCATACACTGTTGACTAAACAGTTGGCTCGATAGTAGTAAAAAAGTATTTTTTTAGGATATTTAATCAAAATTTGCGGTTGGTTTGAGACCGGCCAAAAACCGGATCGATGTTACATGTGTACTAACTTTCTTTATACTGATTTATAAGCCCAAACAAGTAAAGTTGGCAGCGTGCGGGTACTAAAGCTGCCATCGTCATAACTTCTGTGCTGAACTGTATGTACCTATTACTGTTAATACTGATGAAATTAAAAATAGATTAAATAAAAATATTTATTAAAAAAACCCCTTTATGGCCATTTTATGCGGAAAATGTAACTCTTACATATAAATATGAGTAGTTACTTTAAATCCTAGAAACATTAAACTTTATTATAAAGGCTTGCTAGATATAAGAATGCATATAATGAAATTAAAAGTGAATTGAATGTGATACTATAATTTCGTATTCTAATCATTGGAAGCGTGGCTGCACTGATGACGTGAAATACTTACCTAATTGGACGTAATTAAAGGACTTAAAATGTTATCTTATTCATTAATACCTTTTCCAACTAAATAAAATAAGCTGCATAATTTGTAAAACTATATATAACTATGTCGTAGCTTATATAGTGTGACGTTCAAAACCCAAATGGGGTCTTTGACTAACAACGTTCAAGTGGCATGGCCGGTGGTTATTTAAGAAAATAAACAAATAGTTAGACTAACAAATAGCCGGTTACAGTGTTAGTGTTACAAAGAACCATTACTCACGTTTTTAATGCAACCAGCCACGCCTGTTAACGGAGTGGTACTTAAGTCGGTCATTTACTTACTTGTCTTATTTTTTATTTTGTGTGCTACATAGCTTCTTCGATGCGCGTTCTAATATTTTATATTATATTTAATTTTGTAGGATTAGGAAGCCATATTGTTTTGCAGTAAATACATTACTTTCTCATGAAAGGCTCGTTCAGTGCTAGCAAAAACTTTTTTTTTTATATCACACATTACAAGGGTATATTTCGTCTTTTAAAGGGGTATTTGGTTGTCCGGGTAACTGGGTTAAGGAGTTTAGATAGGCAGTTTGTAAAACACTGGTACCTACTCAGCTGCATCTGGTTTAGACTGGAAGCCGACCTGAACATAGTTGGGAAAAGGGTTATTCAAATCCGTTTTATAAAATAAGAGCCAGTCTAATGCTCACGCGCTGAATTAGTCTACTAGTATTTTTTTAGAAAGTAAATTAACTGAAAGTGTTGTTTGTTTATTAGATCCCGTTTTAATCTCGTGTAGAGAGAGTCTAATCCCACGCGACGGCAGTAAATTTTCTTTTAGTACTAGTTGGTCGTTGCTACATGTTAGTAAGTACTTATATTTTGTATGGTGGACTCTCTGAACGCTAAGTAAGGCTATGTTTCACGTTTGCTATATATAATAGCTAAAATTTGGAGGTGTTTTTTTGGAACATGCTATTGCGTAATTACGGTTGTGTATGATAATGACAAAAGTATATCAAATAGATTTATAGATCGTATATCAAAAACCAATTTGAAATAAGAAAAAACTTACTAAAACAGACGTCACTTACTTACTAAAAAACTTACAAAAACCCATTAAAAAAAAACTTACCAAAACAGACGTTACTTAGCAATAAATATAAACAAGTATTTGGCAATTTAAAAAAAAAATACAATTATCTTATTAGCTATTGAAAAGCGTTTAAGACTAAAATAACAATTGCATGTACTTTTAAATGTATTGTATAAACTACTTGTCATGGTATTCGCTACCTACTGTAAAAGATGCATGCAAAAACCTGTGATTGTAAAAGAACCAAGATTTTTCTTTGCAGAGTCGGATATTGGAAGATGCATCGTTGATGTGCAACTCATGGTCACCAAGACACAACGTAAGTCCAAAATTTTAAGGCTTCCATACTTTTTAGAATTTTTTTACAATGACTGATTTCAAGGTTTAACTGTGACATGCCATGCGAATAAGCTTGCGTTCATCTTTGGCCAAAGATGTTTCAATTTTTTTGTATTATTTTTTCTTTTTTTTGCTAAGCGATCTGATTTTTTTCGCCGATATTCTTAAGTATATCATGTATCTTGTATCCTTTCTTCTTTACATAGATTTATTGCCCTTTTTCGTAGTGATTTAATTAATTTTATTTTATAGATAGTTGATTAGTTTGGCGTTCTAGTCACTGGTATGACGTCATCGTACGTCACTCGTACTTATGTAGGTAAGTTGTAAGTTCCTTTAAAATCGGTTCTTTGAACTGTAATATCCAATTCAGTACAATTAGTTCCAATTACGTGACATACTTCTCAGTGTTAGTGGGGCCGTGTTTATAAAACGAGTACATACTTTTATTTTGGTTTCGACGGAAAAATAGTATAACGGCTTAAAATTAATCAATATTAACATTGCGCGCTATATATATATTAAACAAAAAAAAAAACAATTTTCAAAAAATATATAATTTTCCAACCAGATCAACCGAAATTCTAGTATATCCACAGCATATTTTAAAAACAGTTTTAGATAAACCATTTAAAAATGTCAAGGTGTGTTTTTTTCACATTTAATTTACTGTTCGATCGTAAAATGTAGATAAAAAAGGAGGCTTATGATGGTTGACCGTATTTGTAGCCATTCTTGGAGTTTCTTTCCAAGAGATACAATTGACTGCTAATAGCTGACTATAAACACACGCAGGTACAAAATGCAGGTTAACTATGTTTTGTCTAAACTTCAGTTTCACTAATTGGTAAAGACAAAAATGCACAATGACATATTTAAATTATCTTAGCATTTTGTTTTGAATGGGGTCAAAATTAAATAATGGTGTAATTATTGAAACTGGAATCGACTGTGGGTCCAGAAATATTTTGCTAGCATTTAGTTTGAAAACATGAAACAAAACGCATTTTAAAATATCATAGTCTAAAAATATAAACAACAAATAAATAATCACTCTCATAATTTGATAGAGTTTTCTAAGAACATATTAAAAATAAATTGAGCCCAATATATATCGTGATATGCCATACGAAGCTATACAATACTGGCAAGAGCTTTTGTAATGATTCTCCGAATTGCCTGAAAAACTGACATTTAATTAAATATAGACCCTAATTCATTAGATATTAGGTAGGAAATATTTTTGACGAGTTAATCAAGGTCTTTTATGGAAGGCTTATACGTTTAGGTATGGAATGAAAGTGCAATAAAATAGCAATAACAACAAGGTTTGTTCAAAATAAATGAGTAACCAACTGTTGACAAATAAACGATTTGATTTTTCTATTAAAATAAAATATTTTCTAATCCTTTCATCCGCTAATATAATATATCAATGTTTTAATCAAGCTGTTCTATCATTAATCCGCCATTATTTCGCAACTTTTGGTTTTCAAAACCATCAAAATATTATTTTTATCGAATTTTTAATTGCTACGTTCACTTTGTTACGCCTCAAATAAAGCATTTTTGTAAAAATCTTTCGTAATCATAAACTCTCAAAAAGCACTAAGTACTAATAAATACCCAAACATTTAAAACTTATTCAAAAAATATATTTTCAATACAAAATGCAAATAACTTATAATTATTATGATAATAATTTGTACGTACACGAAGAGACTGTCTGTCTACCACGGAGTAAGGAAAGATAGCGGAGATGCCATAAGGAAGGTAGGTCAGGCACCTTCTTGTAGGTCAAACAACGTACTATAGGAGTAATCAGTTACTAAAACTTACGAGACGTTTGTTTCAAAGCAATACCAATCTTTCCAAGTTTTTATTTTGATAATAATGGGCGGGTTTCATAGAAGACGTGTAACGGAGCTAGCAACGTTCCTCGTTCTCTAAACACTCGCATTTTCGCGCGCTACTTTTCAAGAGATTTAGCGTTATGACATCTCCACTAGTCATTTTGTTCTCCATGCCGTCTACCCTCGGAAGCTCCCCTATAATTGCAGTACTAAGTGCACAACGCATAATCCCAGTCGCAACGACTTGTACACTCGCCGACTAAAGTGCTCCCGACAATTTGTTTAACGATTATTTGAATACGGAATAATCGTCGCGTTAAATTATGTTGATTTGTTGTCAATAAGTGTGCTGAAACTTTAGAGTAATTCACAGAGTATATAATTGAAATATTTTAATAATGTTGTTAATACTACAATAAAGGTTTAATACTAAAATAAAGTTTTTAAAAAGATCTTATCTAAGCTTCGCTAAGCATCACACAGAAGATATTATAGTTTTATCTTGTTAATGGACTATAAGATGAATGTAGGTACTTACATAATTATAATTATCGATACAATCGATCGATATCGATATACATTTTTTTCTTAATATAAAATTTAAATTCTACACAACATTTTTTACTCAAACTTATATCAAAAACTTTAATTACACACCACCCACATCTACCGCACAAACGTCTAAAATTCGCATTTCCACTACTTACACATCAAGACATTAGGTACACACATCTGCCGTAAATCAAAAATCCGCATCCCACTTTTGTCATCGACATTACACACGGCGGTCTAATCGACCGGTCTCTATCTCTGTGACATTTGATACAGTCAGCCGGGATCATGCCGCCTCTTAACCCTAAAACTCTCTACTGATGAGCAATAATAGCGGGATTAGACCGGGACTAATGCTCCCAGCTTTTAGTGATAAGTTTTAGATTCATAAGCTTTGAAGTTGGATTGACTGTTCTTTTTGTTCGTAATTATTTTGGAATGGGTAATGCTTTTTTGGAGTTTTTGAGTGGGGAAAAATGGGGAGTTACCTAATATTGTGGAGTACTAGATTACCTATTTATGACGTTAACTTTAGTTTTTATATATCTTTTGTAATATTTTTAATCTTAATAATTAATTTAGTGATTTATTTTAAAATATAGGCTTATCTTGACTTAGAAATCTTCAAGTAACTTTTACGGAGATAGTGGAAACAGACCGTAGGTAGGACACCTTATCCTTCCAGCCTATCATGAACCAAATAATTTGTCAACCAGTTCTTGTAGGGCTTTTGTGATCTATGACCATTAGCATTTTAATTACTAGGAGTTGTTTAGAAAAAAATTGCATCGAGTGTCCAAACTGTATTTTACATCTATCAAAATAACAGATTCGCAACTCCGGTATCAGTCAGTCATAACATATCCACGATGTATGTATATCTTGAATGGTCCGGGTACCTAGGTTAAGGAAGTCAGATAGACAGTCGCTCTGTGTAAAACATTAATACTCAACTGAATCCAGTAGTTAAGACATTTCATCTATTGTTAGTGTGTTGATATTAGCTGATAAACACTCGAGACCACATTACTTGGAGCGGACACATATTACTCTTGTTGAACTAAAAATTCAAATTCATGAATCTTTTTTTACAAAATGTAAAAAATATGTTATTGTTTATTACTTATACCAAGATTTAAAATGTACAGTACAAAAAGTTCCCACTCATGTTCCTCTCAAAAATTACGCAAGGTCATATTGCCATTAAAAAAAAGAACAAATTACAATTCATAATAAGAATTAGAGCGTCCCTCATTTTATTGCTACTATGACAATATTGCTGCTTCAAGAGTGACACCAATAATTGTTGCTTGACAAGGGGTCCAAATGCGCAATTGAATTAGGCTGGACCCCTGCTTACTCCCCTTTCTATGTTATATTTAATTGATTAACTGCTAGTTCATCGGTTTATTTTCTATTAAGAAGGTTAGTATTAAAAAGTAATTTAAAGTTACGCTACTTTAACTTGAGTATACGGAGATTTTGCGTTACCATACATATTAAAAAAAAGACCTAACTCTAAATCATCAATAACTTAATATGTGAAATGTGAAAATATAGTTTCCATACAGTAAACAAACGTTAATCAAAACCATTGATATAGAATTCACCACTTAAGGTAGAATTCCGTGGATAGCGGCTACGACAGCCGCGCGCGGCTTACGACAGTCGTCGGCCGCGCGCGACAATAGTCAACATATGAAAATGTATGGCGCCGCTGCCGAGGCTCGCGACAGTCGCGCGCGGCCGACGAATTTCGTGAGCCGCGCGCGGCCGTATGCATCTCAACATGGTCTAGCGCTTAATAACATCTATAGAATTTTAGTAAAACCAGAATTGAATTGTTTTTTATTTAGTCGGCAAAACTACCTTTTGTTTTCATTACAATACAAATGCTTTTGAACCAGTATTTGGTAGTATCCTTCATCATTTCTACTTTTTAAAGATAGGGTAGATTGGTAATCTATTTTCATAATACAGCCACAGCAACACGTCATCCTCTTCTTCTTCAAGGATATCAATTAGCACTTCGACTAGAGGGAACGGACGAACAAAATCGACTAATTTCAAGACAATGCCGCGCGCGGCTTACGAAATTCGTCGGCCGCGCGCGACTGTCGCTGGCCTCGGCAGCGGCGCCATACATTTTCATATGTTGACTATTGTCGCGCGCGGCCGACGACGGTCGTAGGCCGCGCGCGGCTGCGTCAGCCGCTACCCACGGAATTCTGCCTTTAATGTAGTATGCGAATCTTTCGTTACATTCATAATGTTGGTCCGCTACCATCTATTAGCCCGTCAGTGCAGCGAAAGTGACACAAGCGTTCGCATAAATAACTAATTCAATATCAATGACTGCAAATTGAAAATACTCGTTCACACGTACTATTTATTTTAATTGAAAGCTTGATCGCTGTCCAGAATGACACAATGTACTTTTCGCATTAAACAACACTTTTGCTTCATTAAAATAACTTAAATTAATGTAATGTTCAAAACGTTCGCTAAGCCTAGAATTTCCAATTTTAGCGAAACGGTGGACGAGTATTTTTAGCGAAACAGAGTCGTGGATGCAAAATATTCTTGTTTTGCATCATCTGTTAGCGATACAACAGGGCTTTTAATAAACCTTTCTGTTTATTTAAACAGCTCAGTTTATTCGGTAACAATTGGGTCGAATTTGACGTAGTATCGTGTATTCATTTCATTTGGCGACAACATTTTGCTATCTCGACGAATTATTTGCGGTTTGTTTTCGATTGCTTGGTAATGTTTGAATTTTGAACACATTGAAACATTTCGTTTTCTTAGATAGCATAGAGCTAGTTTGTAAGAAGAGGCCTGCCTCATTATAATTTGCGTATCTGCAGCAGATACAAAGTCATATGAAGATCAAAGTGGGGTTATTTCAATGATGAATAATTATCAAACCGTAAACAGACGAGAGCATCAAAAGCCGTAGGTGCAATTCTAATAAATATAAAGCTTAATCCTGACACCTAACCCTTCCACAGTCGGTGGCACCCGGCGACAAATTACTCGACGTTTCGTATATCAAATGGGCACTTGTTAGCAATTACAATGAGGGGTTATGCGAACTAATGGCTTCAGTGAGGGCATGCGAACAACCTTCTATTCCCACGCTCAATTGCTCCGGATTATATTTTCGATGTCGAATTTCGGACACTTCGCTTTTGAGGGTTAATACATTTTTTATGGCGTTTCATGGAAGCTAGAGTTGCGTATAACTTGTAGTAGTAGCTGCATCTGTTCTGACAGGTTTACGAGAATCGTTTGTTTTATGCATATCACTTTCTGAAAAAAGTGATTACAGGCTTTTATTTCATTCGTGTTCCGGCTAAAATTACAATAACTCCGCTTCACAAAAAAAGCAAAAACACGACGCGTACTTCATAATTGAATATTTTAAAGATTATATTACCTACATTTATGAGAGACTTTCACACAAGCCTACGCACAAATCAATTGATCAATCTCTTTTTCTCTAACCCAACCACCCCAACTTCCATTATCGCATCAAAACACGACGTCCAGAAACCGAATCAATTTAAGCCCACAAAATTCCGATGCAAACAGAATCACCGGGGGCTTGCCAAATAAAACTAGCAAACGTGCTTGCCACTGGCAACAAACGTGCTGGCATTGCCAAACGGCATTGGCAAGCCGGAGAACTAGCACTTTAAGAGGTCGGCCTCCATAAACCGGCCTGTTTGGGAGTCAGACCGCGGCTCGGGCATCTATCGGGACTCTAGACAAGACATTTGCACTTGACTTATGGTAGATTGCAGACTTTTTAATGTTAAATGGTTTTAAGGAAAATTGGTTGGAGTTCTAGAAGTTTGAATTTTTAGGAAGTTTAGGTTGCAACTCGTTTCGTGTGTTTGTATATAGTTGCTGTTGATTTAGTGTCATCTGCATTATGAGAGATCTACTTCTCCCACCTGGATAAAAAGTAGTACGTGTCCTTACTCAGGCCATTGACTATCTGTGTAGCACATGTTATTAAAATCGGTTAAATAGTTTTGACGTGAAAGCCCAACAGAGAGCGAAACAGAGTTATTTTGGCATTTATTTACTAATTTCTACTACCTTTTACTTAACACGTAATTCATTACAAATTAAGTCCAACAAACACAAAAACAAAATTAAACTCAAAACCTCTGCATTTAAACGCATAGGTACTTACATATTTGCAATCGGCAAACCATTTAATCCTGCAAAACAGCGTCTGAAACAAATATCAATTACGTTGACCAATTGAATTTCAAGTCGGGCTCGCGTCTACGTGCGAGCGCCAAGTAACAACCCGGAGTAAGTCATGGGTCCGAATTTCTCATAAATTATTTAAAATAATCCGGGAAAAACCGTCCGCGGCTGCCTTGGGTACTAGTATTTTATTTATTTATGTACGCCACATATTGCCTCACAAATTAGTGTAGGCGGTACTCGTCTCGTTTCGTGTGCTAATTTTTGTCGTCTCGTGAAGAAATTAATTTTCTGAGTAATGTAATTATGAGGATCTCATTTTTTTTGGGCGTTGTAGAATTTTTGTAATTTGGTTTCAAAATTATTGTCGCTATGCATGAAGTAAGTAGTGTCAGTATGAAACTTTTGTTGTTTTAAATAACAAAATATAGCTAGTATATAACAATTCTTATTTATATGGGAAGGTAGGTAAATGTACGTTAAAAAAGCTAAATTCGTGAAAAGTTTTAATGGTTATCAATTTAAAAATTGCATATTTTATAACTTAGCTTGCGTAATTTATATAGTGTAGAGCGACTGAACGATTAGTACAGGTTTCTCCCAGACCAATCTCATATGGAAAATCACATACTTACCCACTTAAAATATGCCGTGTATGTTTAGGTATCTACTTTTATGACTACAGAATAACCTTAGCTTTCCCCGGACGTTTAAGTAGTGTGCATGACAGGAATTGAATGATTAGATTCGAAAAGTATTTCTTTGAATTATTAGTTTAACTTTCTAGTTTTATATGTACCCAGTAGTTTCCTAACATTAGTAGCTATTTGAAAAATGCACCTGAATTTATCCTTATTTTTCTATTTACTAAAGCTTACATTATTATTGTTCTTTCTTAAAATCTTTTCTGCCTTGCGTCTGTCTCAAGTACCTTAGTGTAGAAATACCTATACTTACTCAATTTTAGGCATGAAAGTAGAACAGAAATACCATAAAGTTCTAATTAGAAGACCATCGTTTAATATTGGAATTCAAATCTGAGCATATTCCAGAACACGCAATATTCAATTTAAAAAATGTGTTCTAGAACCAAATTCAAAATTGTACCAGCCAGTCTCAATGTCCAACCTCCTTTGTCCAGGGCGATCTATTTGGGGGTCTGAACGATGGTCTACTGAGCAGAGCGGAGGCGCTTGCGGCCGTGGACATCAGCAAGCACCAAAGTGGGCCCCAGCCGGGCCCCCCACTACCGCAGCTCAAACACGACATGGTCTACCATCATGGAGTGGGGGGACCTTCACCACATAATGCTAGACCACATCAGGTAACATTTCTCATAGACAATTCTTCAAATAACATCTCAACTTCTTCCTATCGTGTGAGCTGCAGGTTTATTCACTTCACAAGCCCAAGTATCAGAGTTTTCTCAACTCCGCCTGACGGCCTCTGACGTTGAATTTTTAAGAACGGCTGTTACTGAGTAGCAATTGTTTTTAAAAATTCCACTCTTAATAACTTATCTAGGTTTATAGGTTACCCATCCAGATCATTATGTTGCCAGCTAGTAGGTACTCTAGAAGTACAGTCGTTTCCGCAGTTCAGTTGGGAGATCAGATCCTTCTTAGTGGCATTCGTGTTGTAATTGTGGTGTAATGTAGGGGGAACACCTACACAGGATTTATATCAAGATGGGTGCAAAAACTATTAATTTTGTTGTACTTACGTCTCTATATCATTCCCAAGAAAAAGAGGGGTGATTAAAATAATGACATTTATAAAAAGTAGTTCGAATATAAAAAAAATAAGTATAATCCTTTCTTAAATCATAAAACTATAAATAAACTAGGCAGCATAGCAATCACGACTCAAAAATAAAGATGAGGGTAGAGATATAAGAAATAATTGTCTGCTCCCTCCTCAAGTCAGGAATTGGTCAAGTTATTTCAGTCAGTCATTTGTGCAAAAAAAAGTAATTGTCATGGAATAGCCAATGCTTACGATTTTATGATGACAACTTTTATAACATTTTAGGCAACACTACAGGAGTCCCAATAAAAGAAATACGAAACACATAAAACTTATATTTCCCGTACAACTCACGCATCCCTCAGCATGGTAACTCTATAACCTTTACAAAAATCCATACATATCATACAAAATTGAGTTTAACATCAATAAAACTAAGGGATATCATAAAGTCCATAAAATTGTTGGCAAATTCAACCGCTCGGCGCCTGCTCGCCCTTCATAAAACACCCTTGCAACCTTCTTGATTTGCCAATATGCATCATATTTTAAGACCAGGGATCAATGGTAACATATTCTTTCATTTTAACGTACCTACTTACTTGCAGTACATTTAAGAAAAGGCATTTTAGGTATGTAGTATATTTTGCTATAGGTATTGAATTAGCTGATAAACTGGACCCTGGTGCGTTTTATAGCTATGTTACCTCTTAAAAAGAGATTTTCTTTGAGATAAGGTCCGATAGAGCCGTGTCTAAGAAAAATAAGAAATTAAGCGCAATTAAATAAGTGAAGACGAATGAAATTACGATGTAGGTTTTATCTTGTCTTTACTTTCTGTAGGTACTCAGAACTTCACTAAGATTTAAATGACAATCTAAAGATCCGAATTCGAAGCAACCACTATCTCAAATAGACTAGATCAAGACCCACGCAAGATAATTTTCCCAAAAACACAACAACATAAATAATAATAACAAATGCATTTCTGTATGCGTGTACCAAATCTTCGAACCTATGGGGTCTCGTTCCTTTGGGACCAAAAGGGGCTGGTAACGTAAGAAATATGTGCTTCCTACTATAAAAATGAACTAATATTATGCAGTATTTGCTGTGATGGCAAAGAAAATTGCTAGGGTGCAAATAATGTGGATAGTACTAGAATAATAGCACTTAATATGTCAATTTACATTGATTTGCGGAAAGATAATAGAGGTACAAGTGTAATTAGTATTGGAGTTTGATTGCCATAAAATACTTAAGTTTTCTATAGTGACGTTCGATTATGATAGAAATAATGAACCGTTTGTTTTGAATCTTGAAATAGACTTTGATGTTCTGTTGTCTTTCTTTCTTCGTTCTTAACAATGCTTTACAGGTCTCGGTATATTCGATTATTTTGGTAGGATATGATTGAAACAGGGCATTTTGGAGAATATTTATGATAATGAATTGCGTCATCTTTAAATATAAAGAAGAGAGAGAGACAATTAATTGTTTTTATTCAGGCATAATCTATTAGTCTCGACATTTCTTGTGAATTTCAGAATACACGTGGATGAAGATAGCAGTAATATTTTAAGTGAATTATTGAAGAAAAAGTAATAAGTTGACCTCATAAATTATTTAGTGCTCTTTTCTGTTGAATAAAGTAAGCTTTTTAAAGTGGGCGGACTATTTATTTATAAGTTTTGTTTTGACAGTACATTGTGCCACCATACCATATACCGTTTAATATTATTTTGACAACGAGAACACTTTCAGCATTGAAATCTATTTCCAATCGTCTTTAATTTCTTTTCCACCGAAAACGAACCCAATAAAACCATGTTTAGTACCTATTTGAATGGACAGTTAGGTGACAAACCTAACATTACATTAATATCACCACCAATTACCGAAAATATTGCAAAATAAATATTTTCCGCTTCGTCCAACACCTTCCACTCATTTATCATTCAATTGGTTACCGCAATTAGTAATTTAATTGAAACATTGACACTCTAAATACAATGTAACAAGTAATATTTATAAATTATTTAGGCTATGTGCACACAAAAGACCAAAAAAGTCGGCCAACTGTTAGCCTAATAGTTGTAAAAAAAGTTTTTTTTAGAATACCGTGAGTCTATACCGGTCTGATACCGTCTAAATACCTAATCTTATTAATGTGCGTGCTACATTCATCTTCATACTGATCTATAAGCCCAAACCAACTATCGGCCGACTAAAAGTTTGCAGTTTGTACGCTCAGAGTTCACATGATAAAGCTTCGGGTCCGAATGTATTTGCAATTTTTCTTGGGCCCTCCAGCCCTCTAGGAGGGTTGTAACCCACGTAATGCCTTCTTTATTGCCCACGGAACCCAAACGCAAGCAGTTTGGGGTTCCTTACATGTCTCTAATCTGTAAATGTAGTTGTTTGGGGTAGTTGGGAGCTTGTAAAGTGGTGGCAACTAGTTCGCTTGGAGTTATGGGCGTTTGTTTTAAAATTGGGTTTGGTGTGCCTGATGTAAATGATTTATAATGTTACTTAGGTGGGATTGATTGGAAATATTTCAATGATTAATTAAAATAATTGCATCGATACGTCGTGACTTTTTTGAAACGATGACCTCAGAGTTATGTACAAAAGTGTAGTTTTTTGATCGTTTGCAAGATTGATTGACCACCTAATTCAGGTTACGTAAATGTTTTGGGAATAACAGAGTCACGGATATATTTGGCAGAGGTCCACCACCAGCTATGAGTGACTCCATAGCTCAAATAGGATCTGAACAATTTAATGACTTGGGAATGCATTTTGATTTACATGACATAATTTCCACAGTTTGCCAAATTGTCAAGGAACTTAAAAGACAGTCGTTAGAACTTTAACTGTATCGAAACTTTAGTGATCGCTAATTGCGGCTTTAGAAGTTCTCGTAGCATACAATGTGCAATTTTCGCATAAATATTCTTTGGAAAATGACATATGTCGAGGTGGCACATTCAGTAAATACCTATTTGTGTCAATCGCAAGCTATTTTAGCTTCTTCGATTTGTTCAAAATGACACGACAAAAAATTCACAAGAAGAATTTTATTTCCTTCTAGTTGGAGTGCGAAATTAAACCTAATGGGTGTTGCATTTAGGTGTGTTTTATGGTGAAATGGTGTGTATTGTGTGTATAGTTAGGTGTGCAGTTGTAATGACTGTGACGGCTAGTTTCTTTCAGTTAGTCTGTAGACGATGGCTTGGTTACTGCTGCCGCCTCTTTGCTGTTGGATCGATTGGTGCGACCTGCTATTTTACATGCATATGAATCATGTAAGTTGCATTTTTGATGTCGAGTAGCTTTGTTTTTAGTATTTGACAGGTTAAGTTGTTACGTGGGGTAATTGTTTGTTGTTGTTACATTGTAATCAAGATGTGGGAGACAAGAGGATTTTAAATGTATTGATTTCTAAGCCACTTCACCGAGTTTACGTTGCTTTTGTAAAATGTCCCAGTCCGCGGCAAAACCTAATTCTTTTGTTAATTTTCCCCAATTTTTCAACTGAAACTATGTATAACGTTTTCCGTTCTATTCAAAAACATGTTTACAAAGAAAGGGCTTTTCACCCAGCTTACCCTCCAAGGCACGAGCGCGAAGATAACCCTATTCGTGCAACAAACGTTGGAACTTAAACAACTTGTATAAAGGGTAAACAATACGGGGGTAACTTCAGCATTTTAGTGCGCAATTGTCGCTGCGGTCACAAGGGACTCACATGACAGTTTTTTTCTACTTTTGTTTAAAAATCGACCGTGTAATGTGAAGGGTTTATTGCTTAGGGTAAACCGGGTACGTACGCCGTACCTACTGGCTGTTATTGTTTTTTTTTTCATGTTAAATTACAAAGAGTTTTACGAAAATGTTCGTTCTTTTTCAACCTCTTTGGTATATGTTTTTTACATTATTATTCATGAGCTTTATGCAGTCGAGGCAGTGCGTCCGTCATTTCAATTATGAAAGGTAAATCTTCAGTATTTACGAATTTTGGTCCGCCATAAAGGTGAAGATTAAAGGCTCAAGGAATTAAATTCGTGATGATTTATAAGTTTCAGCACGGAAATAAAATACAAACAAAATATTAAGCGTCTTTTTGTAATGACTGGCTGGTGTTCGTGAACGAAAAATATTGTGATGAATAAAAATTGTATGCGTTTCTGAATTGTTGACACAAAAATAATTTATAATACATCAAAATTGATAATATTTTGATCCTTTAAATTTTTTGGAGTGCGTCAAATTGCCTTATAAAATTGTCTTTATGTCTTTACATTTACTTAATAGTTTTATCTTGGTTTACTTTTCCTATCTGGCTCTATAAACTTATCATCTGACTAGCCTTTCCCCAACTATATTGGGATCGGCTTCTAGTCTAACCAGATGCAGTAGTAGTGTTTTGCATGGAGTTATGACTAATCAGACCTCCTTATCCCAGTTATCCGGGCAACAAACCCCCTTTGTTGGAACTGGTATTAAGATTTTTTGGCTTCTAACTATCCGTAACTGCAAAAGAAATTAAAATGACATCTAGGTCGAAACATGGAGGGACTTGCTATTACCTAGATAGATGGTCTCTCATCCACAGTGCAACCTTATGAACAACTATTTTAAACTTCTATTCTATTAATTTGCCAAGTACTTTCTGTTTTTAGCCATGAGTTCTTTGACGGTTTTTCCCGATATTGTATCTATCCTTTGAATAGCTTACTAGGGATAGAATTTTGATATTAGCCCCTTTAAAGTAATGTAAAATTCTTATATTTAGATAGTATATTGGGAACAGCCGTTAGAAAAATTCATAACACGTAGGTACTTATCATCCTTCATAGTGAACTTGCACTCACACAAAAACAAATGCCAACACTATTATTGATGACGTTTAATAGTTCGGTACACATTACCTTGTGAAGGGCAACACTTATAAAACGGTTAGCACAAGGCCAAGCAACGTAATAAATGCTAGGAATTAGACTCCATTTGATGACGTAGTTTAACTTGAGTCTGTTTACAATTGAAAAAGTGCTGCGACGAGAAGATGTTTTGAATTGGAGGGAAATGTGTATTTTTTGGTGTTTTCAAAAAAGTTTGTGGATTGTGCGTAAACGGTGCTCTAAGTGCTTTTAAGGAAAAGGTTTGGCTCCAATTATAAAATAGAAGATTCTTGATAAGATAACTAATAATAGGTTTATCAGAGTTAGATCAGAAGTGCAGCGGATCAATAGTGATCTATTTACGTAAATGGTCAGATTGTGATAAAAGTACACAAATTACAACACAAATGTCCATAAGAAGGGTTAGACTTATCAGGCCAAGGCAGCAGTATTATTTACATGGTATGCCAACTTAATCGATTTGAGCCAACTGTAAGCAACTAAGTATATTGTATGTTTCAGCTGGCTTTTGCGAATCACTAAATGACAATTTACGGCATCACATTAAAAAAAACTTCAAAATTATCAGTGTTTCTATATAATATATTTTTTCTCTATCTCGCATCAAAATCAGGTACATAGTTTTAAGGATATAGGTAGGTTTATGAACATGGACAGGATATAGAGTTTTACACTATGGAATTATGTAGAACCATCAAATTAGAATTGCATTTTCTTACATCAATGAAACCAAAAACCGAAAAGAAAAATACTTAATACTACGATGCATGAAATGCATCAACCATCCAACGCATGATAAAACTTTAAAATACACCACAACCTACATGAAACTAACACCGTTCTACACTTGTATATGCCAAAGCTTTCCAAATAGTTCCGCTTATTCCTCTACCCACCCATTTCCGGGGTCTATGCCCAAATATATGGCATAACAACACAAGGATCCAACCACGGGGTACCAGTCAAAACACAATTCAATAGTAATCGTACCACTCTTGTAAAACTTTGCCACGTGAAAATCAACCTTATTTCTAGAGCCATAAGGGTTGCTGATTGAAGTCTGACGGTGTCAAGGGATTTTCGACTTTATTTCTTGACGCATAGAGGTGTTTGCTATTGAATTTTATGAGTGTGTATCATCTGATGGGGTGGGAAATGGTCACGGTGTGGCCATGAAGTTTTTTTTCGATTCGATTTAGATGTTAACTGGAATGCAATAAACTATACAAACGATTGTTATAGTGGTAAAATAAAAACTATGTATTAATAATATTTAATTTGTCAACAATGTGTGCAAACACATGACTTCATGAATTTCGGATTCATTATCATTTCGGAATCTCACCAATTCTAAAATAACGCCGTAACGAGTAGATATTATCGTATCTATCGCGTAAAGAAAACTAATCAAACCAACTTAGTTTACTTTACTTTTCTATTGATTAACAATATTCATGTAGTCAAAGTCACTGCCTATTATAGCACTAGAAAGGAAATTCATCATCTGGAATCCAACTTCTATTATAATGTAGGTACTGAATTACTAATTTTTTAGATGATAAATTTAGTTAGAATTCTCAAATTTTAAGTTAAAAATATATGAAAAAAAAAACAACCACATCTTAAAAATTAATCCAGGAATCTTCATCCCTTGTAATAATTATACTGTGATACTTAAATGAACGTCGCACATGCACTCGCTGCACTTATAGCCACCCCTTAGAACAAATTTGGCCACTTGTCCCAATCATAATGTAGCGACACAAATCACTATTAAAGGAATATAATTTATTTAATATCCACTTGCAATCCGATTGCCTAGAGAGGGGGAAATTGTCGATAAATAAAAATAATTTAATTACAATTTGTCGATAAAAATAATTACACTTATATTTGTCAGATAATGTGCGTAGTGTACAAGTAGGAACGTAAAACCACTTGTTCAAATTAATTTATTTTTTTCTAAAAGTAAAAGTTTTTGTAGATTTAAACCGTCTTACCACAAAAACTTTTAAACGTCAGTTTATGCCTTGTCTAAAAAAAAATCAAATTATGACGTCGACATGTGGTTCATTATGCAGCCAAATTTTTTTTAGACAAGTGTAAAACAGGGGTTTCAGTTTTTGTAGTAAGGCCATAAATGTTTAACTAAAATAAAATCAAGGAACTGATTCGTCATGAACCAAAATTATGCATTAATTTGAGTGCTATATTATCACTTTTACCTAACAATTAAATAAAGATACCCTTGAGGTAATCAGCGTACCCCAAAGCTTGTTATGTAATGTGGTATTTTTGTTTTATGAGAAAACAATTTTGAAAGTTATTGATTGTTGGTCTGTCATCTGATCTCTTGATTTTTGCTATTATTTGTTAGCTGAAGCGTTTAGAGCAAGTTTTCTTTTAATGAAAATCTCTATTCTTATAATTAACTATCTATTACTTAACAATTTAATGAACCATTTAAAGCATAAAAAGAATATCAAAAGCGACCGACTTACCTACATAAATGTAGGTATATTTTTTTACACTCTCACAGTTCCTTCCACATTCATGGATTTTTTGATACATTGCTCGGCCGGTCACGAATATTGCGCTGACCTTTTGTGGTCATCATAACCTGACCTACTTGAAAAACAATAAGTTTTTGATGGCATTCGTTCAAATACAAGCAGCCGTTACGTGTATAGGTCAGAAGAAACGTGGTATGTGAAGTAAGTGTAGTTCTGACACGAGTTGTGGTAAAAAGTGGAAGTTTCTGTTTCTTTTTTTTACGAAATGAACTCTGTATTTAGTGTCATTTGCAAGTGTTAATCAAAAGAAAGTGTTAAAGTTTACAAATATGAAGATGCAACGGTTTAATGTCAGACGTTATCTCAAACAGGTATACAATAAAATAAAATATTTATCGACTATCACCGATATTCTTAATTTTTTTTATCGATAGTTCCCAAAAAACGTGCGTGTCTCACCACTACGCAATGACATACGTGTCCCCTACGCGTGTATCGAACACGAGGGGAGTCAGAATTATAGCCTTATGGTGCACCTGTGAATCTAATGTGGTTAGATTTTAATTAACATCCTCCAAATACGAATTTTAATAACCCCTAGTTAACAATTAATAAAGGGTTATGAAGAAATTCGATAATATTTTTGGTTACGGTAGGTAATAAGTACAAGAATAATGCTGATGATAACTTGCTCTATTGTTATTTAAAGACAACAGTCACAAAAAAATAGGGATATGTTTTCAAGATTGATTTCGCATTTCTTCAGTGATTTTCAAGAAGCTGTATATTCAAGAAAAATTATTGTTCTGTCGGAATCGTATCTTTTTGAAGAATCTGTCTCTCACTATACATAGTGTAGGTCTACTAATTACTTAAATAGAAACAAATGATTTTCTGTTTAGCAAGAACACAGTTTCAAATTCCAGTCAATTGATAACCCAGATATTCCTCTTTTTATAAGAACCAATAGCTCACCTAATTCAATTCGCTGACCCATCCAAACAAAACGCGACATAATTTACGGCGCACCTGAAAACCCAACAAACTATGTATACCTTTCCATAGCCAGTAAGAAAATGCCGTAAAAAATATATGTAACGTGCAGCCAGCTTGCAATATCGTGAGGCTTCTTAATAGAGAGTTAGTGCGCCCCTGGGAGTCGGCAGACATGCCAGACTATGTAATGGATAGTGCACTTTTTATTTTTTTCCTACAGTTCGATTGTGGGTTGAAACAGTGTATGAATTGAGAACGTTGAGAAAGTTGGTCGGTTTTGATGCACGTGAGTGTAAGTGTTAGTTTTGGGT
The DNA here is from genome assembly GCF_030705265.1 of Helicoverpa armigera. Lineage (NCBI taxonomy): Eukaryota > Metazoa > Arthropoda > Insecta > Lepidoptera > Noctuidae > Helicoverpa > Helicoverpa armigera. The sequence goes on along the minus strand of NC_087120.1, from coordinate 3,074,189 downwards.
ATTGAGAAAGGGCTTGGTTAAATTAATCGTTTGTAAGGTAGTCCTCGTTAAAGTACGTTCTACTAAATGTCTTAAATTATGACTGTCTTTTGAGAACGCCATTGATCAATTCTAATTGTTGTGTTGTAATTTTAACTGGAACTGAGAATTCTCTTATTGTAGACCGTGGCTACAGTATAAAACTGAATAAAATCTGATACATATTCCAGTTATTCGCCAAGTTCGTCTAGTGGGATACCAAACAATAACATTTGATTAGGTGCCGAACAAAAGAAGTTTCATCATAAAAAATCAAAGCGCTTGTCCCAACAGGGGATGCAGCAAAATATTTATAGCGCGCGCATATGCGACGGCTACACGACAAACATTCATTTCGGCTACAATGCCGGCCAACAACTTAAGCATATTGGCTGAACACTCACTCCCAATCAACGTCACAACACTCGCCCCCATCTATAAAAAAACAAGTGTTTGCTCTCATAAAGAATGAGTGCAAATCTGCACAATGATTGTTTATGTTTCCATATCGTCCCGAGCACCATTGTTGCGCCGAGCACCCTCCTTTATTTACAATAAAACGTACGATTTAACATGAATGCAGAAGTTAATACGGCGGACAAGTATAATGGCGACGACGCCCCTCATAATCCTCTTAATCATTAAAATATTGACAGGGAACTGACGAGTGCTTCTGTCCGCAGATGGGGCACCACGGCATGGAGGGTCTGGACATGCTCGACCCGCTTACCTCGTCCTCCATGACGACCCTGGCACCCATGGGCGAGGCGGCGCCCCCGCATCACCAGCTGCACGGCTACGGAGCCATGAACCACGTCATGAACCACCACCACCACGCCGGCGGGCTCGCGCATGCACCCCCCGCGCACCTCGGCCATCCCTCCGCAGCGCTCCACCCCGACACCGACACAGACCCCCGCGAGCTGGAGGCCTTCGCCGAACGATTCAAACAACGAAGAATTAAACTAGGCGTCACGCAAGCTGACGTCGGCAAAGCGCTTGCAAACCTCAAACTTCCCGGTGTGGGCGCCCTCTCACAGAGCACCATCTGCCGCTTTGAAAGCCTAACATTAAGTCACAACAATATGATAGCGCTCAAGCCAATCCTGCAGGCATGGCTCGAGGAGGCGGAGGCGCAGGCTAAGAACAAAAGACGAGACCCCGACGCGCCAAGCGTGCTTCCAGCTGGTGAAAAGAAACGCAAGAGAACTTCCATCGCGGCGCCGGAGAAGAGAAGCCTGGAGGCGTACTTCGCGGTGCAGCCGCGGCCCTCCGGGGAGAAGATCACGGCGATCGCGGAGAAGCTGGACCTGAAGAAGAACGTGGTGAGAGTGTGGTTCTGCAACCAGCGGCAGAAACAGAAGCGGATGAAGTTCGCGGCGCAGCACTGACCGGCGGGCGGCGGCGCGGCTCTCCTGTACCCCGGCCCCGGGTACGGCTACTGAGCACGCCGCTCCGGCACGCCACTCCCTACACAGCAATAAGGATCTCATTCCGATCTCATTCTTATACTCCCTTCGAGTCGAGCAACTTAGTACTTAGTGTAGATATTATACCGTTCTTGAGTTTGTCTATACACTTTCCACGGATTCTGATATATTTTTCGAGACACAGGGTATATAATAATCGATTATATACATATCATTACACTGAGTAGATGTCGCTTCAATCGTTCAGTTCGTGCGCGCCGTCTTTACAATGTTTTCGGAGCATCGAAAATGTACATGAATAAAAATTGAAATTCAGGATTTTTAAGAGAATGTGCCTTGCAAATAATCAATATTCTGTGTTTTAATGTTAGTAACTTCATTGCTGCGAGTCGCAGGAGTCGCACCAGACAGCCGGACGTCCGGTGTCCGGAGGCAACACGGCACGGCCCGGACGGGCAGCGAGCGAGATACAAGTTCTCTTTAAATGTAGTTGAAGGTATTATTTTGATGAGTTGGCTCATTGTTTAGAAGTGGATGTCTCGCGCCGTTGCCGCCCGGTGTCTATGCGCGGTCTAATGTTTAAATATTAAAAGATAAATTTGTTAGGCCTTTTGTTCTCATTATATTGATACTGTACAAAATAATTGTAAGAAAATTATAGTTTCAAGCCTAAGTTGTAGATAATATTCGGTAGAATTTTGTACTATAATGAAATTATTTAGTTTCTGTTCGTTCGTTCGTTTTGTATGATTATAAACATTTTCACGAAATGGCACAATTTCTAGTTTAAGAGGTTATTAGTGACATTTAGCCAAAATAGTATTAACAATTCATTTGTAAATAGATCACCTTTCAATTAACAAGTAGGCGTTAGTTTAAATACACATAGTTACTAAACGGAAGGAATTAGTACAACGCGCTTGGATTCATGCACCTCATGTCATACTGTGTTCAGTTTGTCTGTCACCCTTGTAATGTTCGGAGAGAAACACTCGATGCCAAAATCTTACCTTGAAACGTCAATAAATTATAAAATTAAATGCGGCCAAAGTATTGACGATAATATGAAATTATTTAAAAACTTTCATCGCTCCTTTATTTCTTCAATGCATGAATCCAAAATGGTGTAACGCACCACGGCTTACGTAATAGAAAACCCGAAAAAAAAAATACTCATAAAATTTTTGCGAATTATAAATAATATTTTTAAAAGATATTTTGTAAATATAGATTTAATAAAAAGACTTAAGTAATGAAACGTGCAATTTAGACCTCGGTAAAATAACTGCTAGGAATTTATGGGATCTAGGTACCACAGACAAGTAACACGTTATTCTTTATAAACGGACTAGTCATAGATTAATTTGTATTCAAATATTTATTGTATTGTTTTTTTATTAATTAATTTTTATAATTTATAAATGTTAAATATTGTTTTACTCCGATGTTCAATTTTACCAAATTCTTTAGTGTAATTATTAAGAGATTTCTGATCCAAGATGTACCTACTTTTGTTAACTTTTTGTACTTTAATTGGTATTCTGAAAGTAATTATGTACGATATCTTACGTCACCACTCAACATATTGTAAAATAAGATTCGTGATATTACAGCGTTAAAATTAGAAATAATTACACGAATTTTACTTTGAATATTTTTTACTAATTAGCTTAGGAAATATTTGTGAACTCTGAAATTGTTATGTAAAGGAAACTCGCTCCTATTTCTTGTAAATATATAAATGGATGAAAACCTGTTTAAAAAGATAAACCTAAATTGTGACGTAAGCTATGTACAAAAATAATTAATTGATTATTTTAATTTGTATATAAAAATGAGGATATTACATAATAGACCGAACGTAACTATTATTACTATTAGTTCTTGAAACTAAGTCAGTAATAATTTTAAGTAGACATTAGAAAAAAGTTTCTCTTGCAATTATTAATTCTTAATTAATTATTATTATTAATAATAAAAAGAAGACAATCTTATTTCGAAAACCAATAAACAATAAATTGAAAATAGAAATATTAGTAATATCTGTTGTTTTATTGCACTACCCTCATATAAAATGTAAGACACGCAAGGCTGATGGGTTCGATTCCCATTCGTTGAATTATGTCTACCTGAATATGTAGGTATCAATAGATTGTTTCTTGAAAGAGTTATAATTAACGACAACCAAGCCTAGTGTGTCACTGCAGAGCACAAGACTTTCCATACAGAGAATGATTGAGTGTATATCACTTAGACTCCAGGTTCCCTCAAGAAGTTTTCCTTCACGTTAACTGAGTAATAGTGTCTCATCTTTCGAGCCTTTTCCTTCTACCTTGAAGTCTTCTTCTTCGAGCGAGTACCAATGCTGTACAAGGAGCGACTGCCCTATCTGACCTCATCAACCCAGTTACCCGTTCAACCCAATACCCCTTGGTTATTGAGTACCTAATAGTGTCTAATATACAATTCACGTATTCATATTATAAATTAGTACTTGCTGACCTAAAATCGAAGCAATAGCGAGAGGCAGGTGCTTTTTAAAAGCTACTATGGGTTAGGGTTAGGCAGACATAGATTGAACTTCAATAACATTGGAGTTACCAAAGAATCTACTGCATACGCTTGAACAAAATAGAGCCCTTATAAAACTCGATGAAAAATGATTGACTTTGAGGTGTACCTTGTAATAGAATGCAGGTTCAATAACATTTTCAATAGGCATGTCAGCTGCCAGGAATCCTACAAACATAAGATAAGTTGTATCTATTATGTAGCTTTTAGGGCGTGCGCATGCTACAAAACTCTTTAGTCGGCCGACTGGAGTTCCATTGGAAGAAAAATATTTTTTAAAATAAAATCGTGAATTTCATCAAAGTTTTTAATCGGTCTGATACCTAACAAATACATAATAGTTGTTACGTGTGTACTTCCATTCATCTTCATACTGATTTATGAGCCCAAACCAACTATCGGCCGACTAAATCTTTGTAGTGTGCGCGCAAGACATACAGTCATGGACACATAATTAAAGACACTGTTGGAATCTTAAATTGCCGCCGCATTTCATCTGTATTTCTTTTTTCTGATTGCTACTGGAACTTTATTTTCTATTTTAAAATATTTAAGAGGGCATTGTGAAATATTAAAACTAAAGACTATCTTCAGTGATCCTTCGCGACAAGTTTTTTTTCGCTTTATCCGAATCTCGAGCGGTATGAACCATAACGTTCCTGGCCATATAATTAAAGACACTCCATTTGCTTAGAGGAAGAAATGCAAATTATTAATATTATTGATGTTATCTTTCTATAACAACATTCCCTACACTGTAACTAAGCATACTAATGAGTACTAATATTTGGTTTATTTCCTTTTACCTCAATGACAGCACGACATCCCTAAGCGTGCAAGCGGTCAGTTTTGTTTTAAAGGCTCGAGCAGACCGGATGCGTATGCGTAACCACGCGCGTAGTCACGCGCGTAGTTACGGCGTAACTATGAGTTGTAATGTATGGAAATGTATGAGACAGGCCACACCGCTTGCGTAACGACGCGCGTGTCTACGTTACGCAAGCGGTGTGGCCTGTCTCATACATTTCCATACATTACAACTCATGGTTACGCCGTAACTACGCGCGTGACTACGCGCGTGGTTACGCATACGCATCCGGTCTGCTCGAGCCTTGTGTCGCTATGGGAATTTTCTTCCATGCTTCATAAAAATCTGTGTAAAATTGATCAATGTTTCATGTTTGACTTATCGCCATTGTGTTTTCTGGCCGATCACCAGTTTTTTTCTATTAAATTTGCGATGGGCCAAACCAAAACCGTCATAAGTTGCTCGATCAAAGAGTCCTTTTTACTACTCTTACAGTGTTTTTCAGAACTTTTCTAATTTGGAAAGCGCTAAGGACCGGTAAATTATGCTTAGCATATAACAAAATGCTATTTCTAAAATATTATAGTACTTGAATTCGCCTATTTTTAATAATATCTTTCTAAAAGATCACCACACCAAGTAGTGGAGAGAAGCACCACACTATTACTTTTTCGCCTCCTATGTTTGAGAACTTTCTTAGTGTATTTTGGTTCCATCTCATGTTTTGGAGGCGACTATTTCGATACATTATTTTAGAATTATTCGTATCCCTTTGTTTAATGAGAAAAAAATACATTTTTGAACACCTGTTAACTGCACCTTTCACATTTGATAGAAATAGCCAACTACTGTATGGACACGCGGTGCTTTTCCAAAAGTAACATCTTCCGATACAGATGCCTTACAGCTTCTCCCGACCCGGTTGTAGTCTAAAAGTTCTGCAGACACAATTGTCGTCCTTTTAGCATCAGATGACTCCCAAAAAAACCAGTATCGAATCATGTAAATGGTTCACTATTTGCCTATAGCACCGCCTTAAAGTCTGTTTGCGGACAAGTTTTCCTTGGGGTCGGTTTTGAGTTGTTTTCAAACCATGCCTTTTTTAGTGCCATTGATAAGAAATCTTTAATAATAAATTTATTACCATGTCCTTACTATAGATCAAGTGGTATGAATAAATCCGTATGTCAAAATATAATATTAAAAAGCTTAAAACATTTTACTTACCAGAATTTTTGTTCTAGTCTTATTGATAGGACTAAAATGAAAATTTTTAATGAAATAAACCTAAATTATTACCTAATTCGAGTTTTCATAAGTATTTTACTCACTTCTAAAAAAAAGTATGGGACTATTTGTATCTTTCGTTTTTTTTTCTTAACTGGGCTTTAACTGTCTTTAATTAGCTGACCAGCCAAGTATCAGCTACAAAAGTTAGTGTTCATTTCCCATAGAGCTTTATATCTAAAGTATTAAAGAAAGAAAATATGTTTGTTTTAATAATTATTACACTACAGTTTATACCGTGCTTAAGCTCATGTCAGTACCATAACTATTTATTTCACTTCGAGTCGGGGGGTGTCTTTAATTATGTGTCCATGACTGTATATAACAGCCAGGGTATGACCGCTACAGTCAGCTACTTCACTGCCACGGCCGACCATGACAGAGTAAGTTCATGTCTATTTTAGCCTGCGTTGAGAAAGTTACGATAACTAAATACGTATCTAAATATTCCTATATTTAGATGTCAGATTTAGTTTACTACGCTGATATAATAAAGAGGAAGCTTTGTTTGTTTGTTTATAACAAAAAATGCTCCGAAATTACTGCACTGATTTGAAAATTTCTCTCAATTTTGGGAAGCTAGACTATTCCCAAATAATTTAGCCTATATTTTATCTATTTACTGGCAGTAGCTACCACGAAAACGGCTAGTATTTGATAAAGCTTATCTAACTCTCGATTAAGTGGAACTTCATACTATTAAAAGACCAATTCTTCAATAATCAGGGTTATAAATTTTATTAAATTCTTTCGAACATATTCTGCCGAAACATTATTCTTTTTTCAAAAATAATTAAATGTATATACATTTATATACAATGTAACAGTTCTTTATATACTTAGACATAATATAAAAAATAATTAGACTCAGCTTATGCGAACAAAGGAGATATTGCGTTGTAATGTAAAACATTTTAACTTCACCGAGCTACGAAGGTACGCTTGCTACGCCGTAGTCAGCTACGGAAAAATGTTTTCAAATAATGATAGGTTTTACTTACTTTCGCGTGTGCTCGGTGGGAGGTCCACCTCCACTGTATATTGTGTTCAATGGTTGAAGAAATGGCAAGCGAGAAAGAGCGTAATCTGGCCCTAAATGAAATAATAACAGTCGGCGCGATGACAACTACTAAAACAAAAGCCGAACTGAAAAATGAAACCGCTAGTTACAGCCAGTGTTGCAAAGAGTTCGAAATGCGTGCAAACCTCGCCCTCGTTGTCATTTTATTCGTTTAATTAAATTAAAATATTGCAACAAAAATCGTACAGTAAAAAAAGAAAAAGGTAAAACAACAAAACTTTATAACAAATTATATTACGTCGTTTACATCGCGTTTCTTATTATAATATTTTCAGAGTGAAAGGTGTACTAGCACTGCCCGCTACTTCGTCTGCGTGGGTAATATAGAATTGTCAAAATACCTATTATACTTGCTTTGTCGTTTTGAAGAAGGTGAGGGATAGTGTGCCCATGACTGGGATGGTTGGCATTCATTGATGGAGGCCTATCTTCAGCAATTTACGGCAATTCATTAAAATGACGTGTTTATGCGAAATTATCTTCTTAACGGAAAACTCTCAGTTCTTAGGTATCAGAGTTTTATATTTGATTGAAAAATATATATATAAATATATATATCGGGTGTCGTTCACAATCACATTAAATCATATCGCATATACTTTATGGTATTCTATGGCGAATTGTAAAAAAAATAACCTAATCCATTCAGTGGTTTAACCACAGGAGTCATTTTTCGTTTTTATAATTTACAACATCATGTGTAAAGCAGAGATAAAGTTAGGAGTATCGTATGTTTTGATCAGTTGACAGCTGTCAGTTTTCAAGGGAGAATTTCAGTTGTTTGTAATGATTGACTTTTATATGGTGTTCTAATTTTTGCACATTTTTATTCCATTTACTTTGTTAGAAAAAATCATTTTTTTGTTTTTAAGTATTTTTTTTTTATCTTTGTGTTAATCGACATTAACCAGTATATTAACGCATTTCATTTAATGTGATTATGAACGACACACCCGATATATATGATACGAATATTTATTTTCAACTGCAATTCCATATTGACTTTTCCCCCACATCTCAGTCTCCTAAAACAAAATCTACCACCTTCTTTCATTCGTGACTCAGTGCATGTAATTTCGTCGGCGGCTCGTAAAGACACGGGTAATCACTCGCCGACAGTTGATTAGCTCAAAGCGCTCACTACGCTCAACCTGAAGTATATACAGTACCGTCCAGTGAGGTGGCAACCTGGTGGGGAATATTATTTCAGTTTGTTTGTAAATGGTTAAGTATTTATTTACATGAATTGGTATTTTAGAATTATGTTTACAAAAATAAAAAAGGGGGTAAAAATTAAAACTAAGTATCAAAATATTCATCCACATCGCTGTCAGAGTGGATCGTGCCCAGAAGGCTGGCTGCATGGTTAAATTATATTTATATATAATCCTATTTACATTCTATTTATTGTTATTTCTGCACGTGATCTTCGGATACATAGGGTTTGTAGACAGGGCACCAATCATGTCACGGGAGTTAATCATGAAAGCAAAAAAAAACACAAACTTTCATGTCATTTTTTTTCTTCAAAGAATGATCAGAACTTGGGCTATTACGAGCTGCTGATGCTGCAACTACAAGAAAGATGAGAATTGCTTATTTTGCTTGTTTTATTAGCGGGTGGTTGGTGCTCCAAACCGATTGGGCGGTGCTTGACATAAAAACAATCTATACTAATATTATAAAGAGTTTGTTTGTTTGTTTGAACGCGCTAATCTCAGGAACTACTGGTCCGATTTGAAAATTTGTTACATTTATCGAGGAAGGCTATAGGCTACTTTTTATTCCGGTACGGGAAGTAGTTCCCACGGGATGTGGGGGAAACCGCTGGAAGAAGCTAGTCTCAATCACCATCAAGCGATGCTGGGGTTTCCACCTAACTACGCGGAGAAACTCTATGGCATAGGCTTACCTAGCACCACGGCCATCCACGGTGAAATTCGCTCGGACCTTTCAATCTAATACTGTACAGACTTCTTGGTCAATCCTCATTTCTTTTTTTTTTACACGCTTTTTATTAGCTTCACCTGTATGTTTGTAACCGACTTCTTTGGGCGCGATTTTGACCCACTTTAAATGGCCAGATTTCGTTCAAACTTTGTAGATTTATTGAGGACCGATGACAATACACTAATTTGATAAAATTATTCCATTTTAACCGACTTCCCAAAAAGGAGGAGGTTACACTTACACATCGATTACTCCGAGGTTTATAGACCGATTTACGTGATTCTTTTTTTGTTCGACTCGGAATAACTGCCAGTTGGTCCCATAGTCCTCAGGTCAGGATCTGATCATGGAAACCCTGAGAAATCGAGGGCAACCTTCAAAAGTTGTAGGCATACATAGGGTAAAAACTTGACACTCAGGTGTACGCCTAAAAGCACTATTCAAATGTGAAGATTTGGAGCTGACCTGATGATGGAGACCAGAGAGGGTCGAGGGAACTCGACAACTGAATATGTAAACTACCTCGTGTTTGGGCTTAAATTATTTGTATTGACAAGACCTTTGCAACAGTGAAGGTTTGGAGCTGACCTGATGATGGAGACCAGAGAAAGTCGAGGGAACTCGACAACTGAATATGTAAACTACCTCGTGTTTGGGCTTAAATTATTCGTATTGACAAGACCTATGCAACAGTGAAGGTTTGGAGCTGACCTGATGATGGAGACCAGAGAAAGTCGAGGGAACTCGACAACTGAATATGTAAAATACCTCGTTTGGACTTATATTCTTTTAACTTCCCACTTGTATGGGTAGTGACAACTATTCGTATCACTGAAAAGCTTTAATTAAATAAATAACCTTTTTACAAAAAAAATAAACCGACTTCCCAAAACACTAAAAAGCAAAAAAAAACTAATTTTAGCTGCGTCGGCCTAGAAGTCGGTGGCAAAATTAACTTAGTAACATCCATTAGACACCGACTTCTAGGCTTTTCAATTTGCAAAATATGATTTTTGTTAATTTATATAATTTTCATCAATAGTCGATAAGGTAAGAAAATTAATTAAAATTTTCTAGAATTTTTCTCTACAGTCGATAAGGCAGGACTCGATGTTAATTTTTATTTCCAATAATTATCTTTAGCCCTTTTCTCTAATATTGACAAATTTTTGTATACTAAAGAGAATTTTAATTCTACAAAACAAATAATAGTTTTAAAACAAACTAAAAAGTATAAAATAAATAATAGTTTAAAAAAACTAAAAAACACGCTTTTTATAGAAAAACGAACTAAAAAATAGAAAATAAATTTAAATGAATTTAAATTAAGAAAACAGTGTTAAAATTTCAATGAATATAAATTAATAATAGTGTGAATACAACAAAAAATATTTAAAAAAAGCGTGGGGTGCTTTTTAAGATATTATCGAAATGAAAATCACTGTACTCATATCTGCCAATAAAATATTTATAACTATTGACACCATGCACCCCACGCTTTTTTTTAAATATTTTTTTTTTGTATTCACACTATTATTAATTTATATTCATTGAAATTTTAACACTGTTTTCTTAATTTAAATTCATTTAAATTTATTTTCTATTTTTTAGTTCGTTTTTCTACAAAAAGCGTGTTTTTTAGTTTTTTTAATTTATTCTTCGTTTCGCTTTTGTTTTTTTTTTCTCTTCTGTCTGTCAAAATATTGGTATCGCCCGCGGTTCGTCGCGCGATTTAGAAACTATAAAAATACCCTCGCTAGAAGTTCTGACCGTTGAGTAGTGCCTGTATCACCCTGACTCGTGGAAAGATATTGAAGCATGTGCGGAGGAAGTTTCCCGCTGGCCGGCCGGCATCGAGTGCCCCGTCGTTGGCAGATTCTTTCCCGTCCACTTCCCTGGTCCCAGGTAAGTTTGTCTTTTACAATCATATTGAGAGTCACGGCGTTTCAACGGGGACTTCAACGGAGATTGCAGTAACGCCTGTAACTTCTCCAGCGAGTACTGTCCAAATAATACGTACCGCGCGGAAGACCATCATGGAATCTGAAAACCCACGAAATACTGGTACCTAATGAACGAAGTTCCAAAACATACAGTTTCTTAGAAAGCCTAATGAACGTGTAGGTACGTTCAGAAACCTATTTAAACCAGTCGAAATCAACGATAGAAAGGAACGTCAGAACTGATTTAAGGCGACTTCAATGCGATTAGTTCAACATTTTCCTTGTAAACTTCGATGCAGTTTAATTTGGTGTCAGACGATAGTTTTAGATAGGTATTCTTGTATTACTTTCGATGTTCAGGCCTTAAATAATTGAACTTTGTTGGGGCAAATATATTCTATTCTCAGTTGAGCTGGAAATAGTGATTTTAAGAATTTAGGAAATAATGCAGAAGATAGTAAGAAATATTATATAAACGATAATCGGGGTATCTTAAAATTATTGATGAATGGTTAAATATACCTACCAATGCATTTTATGTAGTTTGATTTAATAACGATAAACAAAATCATTTTTGATTTAATTCTTTATGTAATTTAATTTAAACTTTATGCCCAATTTTATGTAGCCAAAATTGCACCTACTCAAATACCTAATTTTCCTAAAGCAAGTAACAAATAATCAAAATCTCCTAAGAAAACAAATCACAGACAACACAAGGTACTTCAGACAGTCAGACGCTGTTCTAACAATTCTGACAGCGAACGACAGCCGTTATTGGACATCAAGTATTGTTTTTATGTTGGTAGTTCATGTGAATTGTATCTTTACTGCTGTAAGTGAGCCGTCACGCGCAGCCATCTAGTTTTGAGTGATAGTAAATGATAAGGGAGTCGAGACGTTTGTGGCTCAGTATTGTAAGTGTAATTTCTTGTTTATTTTTTTAAGTACTATAGCTTCTTCCAGTGGTTTCACCCGCGGCAACTTTTTCGAGCATCCCAGTGAACAGTAGCATAGATATGATTATAACTGTTGTTTTATTATTATTTTGAAGTACTACAGCTTTCAATAAGGGTTTCATCCGATTCTAGGAACTTTTTTCGGGCTTACAGAAATAGCATATAATAATGCTTCCTAGTTCCTCGATAAATATGATATCTAACGAAAGGGTTATTCAAGTCGATTCTGAAGTTTCTGATATTAGCGTTTTTAAAACAAAATTCAAAACTTCAGCTTCATAATCAATAAATTACATATGGCTCGCTTGGATAACATCATTCGCAATACCTATGCACTTCATTCTTTACTAAGGTAATATCTCCAACAGCATTATTATCCTCCTGTCTGATTAATTTAATTAGCAATTCTCATAGTAATTGAAGCATCATAACTGTTTTCAATTGGTTAAACTGAAGAACTAGATAATACTTACATTTCTTTTTATATTACGAGTAGCATTTTTTTCGAAATTAACCACAGCGTAGACACAAATTTTACTTACCAGAGATCCGAACCTACCTTTCTCGAGTTCCCAGTTCCGAGTTCCCATTTCCACCGGTCGACGAGGCATGCTAGTGTTCGAGACTGAGTTAGGACCGCCCCGCGCCATACGTCACGCGCCTCCAGGGAATAGAGCATAGCACGTAACTGAACGTGCTCGCGCGAGCCGCGTGACTTTAGTTCCATATTGCTTGTTTTATAGTCAACTAGCTTCTGCTCGTGGCTTCGCCTGAGTGGTAATCACCTATCTACATAACACAATTCAAGCAAATCGGTCCAGCCGTGAAAGAAAAACAAACATATATCTATACATTCTCACAAACATTCACATTTATAATATTAGTATGATAGTAGCACAGTACAGTACAGATTAGTACAGTAGTAGAACAGGGACAGAAAAGCGACTTTGTTTTATACTATTTAGTGAAGTATGGTTGAATAGTGTAAGTAGGTAATTTTTAACCGACTTGCAAAAAGGAGGTTATTTTAGACAAGTTTTTCAATTAGACCTACCCGCACAATGCAGACTAAACAGTCGGCAGACGGAGCACGTTTGGCGTTTAGTACTCTATACAACAGAATAATACCTATCTTATAAATATTGCAACGTAAAATAAATAGCGATTAAAAACGAAAGACATTTTTTTAGCAAAAAATCCACTTGTAATCGTAAAATAAATAAAATAGTACGTAAGAGTCTACAAATTAGTCGATCGGACATATTTTTTATCTTAGAATTCAACTCGTATTGCTTATAAATTAGTAAATTAAATATGTATTAATGTCACACCTACCTAACTTTATGTTGCGAAATTAGCAATATTTATTTCGTCACTCCGTCCCACATAACTTTTTACCTACTTATTACCTTCTACGTCTTCTTTCCCAACGCTTACTTTTTCACTCGTGAACGTTTACGTCCTACGATCATAGTTGGGGTATCTTGGACGATACATTTTATTGTCGGACGGCACCGAATTATATTATATAGCGAGTGAATGTAGTTATAGTACAGCGGTCGTGCTGGAAATGGCCCGTTTGTTACCTGAACTAAGTCATATTATGGAATATCTTAAGTAGGTAGTAGGTACCTATGTGGGGTGCTGTTGAAGAAGTGGTCTTGTTGTAGCAGTATATAACAAATATTAAAAAATATATATAACAAAAGTTAGTATGTATATAACAAATATAACTAATTTAGGTACTGTATCAAACACTTTTATTTCGTACATGTTTAAAGTCATTTTGAGGTGAAAATAATAAAAAAAATGATTTACCGCATTTCTATAAATCTGAATAGTTTATTTGTCGGGCCGCGCTAATCGCAAGAACTGTGGGTCCAACTAAATATTTCAGTATTAAATAGTCCATAACATTGAGAAAAACTCGAGTCAGGCTATTTTTTATCCGGGTGCGCGAAGTATATAGTTTCCACAGTACGGAGATAAGTCGTTAGCGCAATTTCTTAAAAAAGATCATAGAAATGGTTACATTACATAAGTAATAAGCAGGTATTTCAAACTGCAAATTGTGAATAGGTAAATAAGCAATATTCGGTTAGCATTAGGTAACCACATTAGGCAAGTGACGCGATCACGTCGATTATTGCGTGGCTGCACGCCCGTTTACTTATGTACAACATTATGACCTGTAACTACTTAAGGAGAAGATCTTTCTAACAGCTACATAGTACAAAAAATTTAAAATATACAGAAGGAAATCAAGGAACCCCGACTGATTTAGTATGTAGCTTGCGCATGTTGAGGCACTTCCGCTGGTTACATGCATTTTAAAGAAGCGCAGGTCCAGCGACTCGCGCATGTACCAAAGCGAAATGCCCACCCGCGTGCTCTTGTCACTTGCGCATGTTAACTTGCTCCAGCTACATGCACCCTTAAGCCCTATTCATCATCATCAGTCTTTTTATCGTCCCACTGCTGGGCACAAGCCTCCTCTCACATAGAGAAGGTTTGAGCGTTAATCACCACGCTTGTTCAAGAGTTTCAGATGTTACAGTCCAGGTTTCCTCAAGATGTTTTTCGTCACGTTTAATCATTGGTGTCCAAGATATAATTAGAAAGTACCCTACATACAAACTTTCATTGGTATATGTCTGACCCGGAATCGCACCTTCAATACACTCATACTTGTAAGGTTGGTTCTTTACCCACTAGGCCACCACGACGTTTTAAGCCTTATTAACTTGTAAAATTTTAGTGGGGCGGTAGTTTGATCGGGCTCATAAATCAGTGCCTACAGGTGAGGTTCTTAGCCGGTATCGGACAGAATAAAAACTTTGCATGGATTCACTTTAAGCCATTATATCTGGCTTGCAGTTTCATGGCCAACGATCAGCTGAAAATTTAGAGTGCAACGGCCCTTTTAGACAAGTCTCACAATTCCTTCCACAACCATAATTTTCTTGCTTTTTTTCCAGTGTTTTTTTTTTCTAGGACAGCGTACACCATGGGATATTTTTATCAGCGTGTAAGAAGTAAGTAGTAGACCATAGATAATAGTTACCACTAGTTGTACAATATAGTTCGTAGTGTGAACTACGAACATAAAATCAGTCAAAGAACAGATTCAAACTCTTGAAATTCACAAAATTAATTCCTTTAACATAACAGAGGGTGCAATAACACAATAATTACAAACACAGCAAATTAAAAGCAAACATCAAATCAATTGGTACTCAAACTAATAAATGTGTACTTATAACACAAAATTGTTCCAACAGTTTGCATTAAAATTCTATGGCAAAAGTGCCTGGAGCATTTAGTGAGCTTGTTTGCTTCTCTTAATTCTACGCCAACTAGTTTAAATATCGGACCGATTTTGTTTGTATTCATTCATTGGCTGGTTCCAGTTGACGCGGTTTGCCCGTTACAGAGGTTTAAGTCCTAATTGAGGAACGATGAGGTATTTTTAAATCAGCGTTCGTTGGAAGTAGCTTTTGATGTGAAATCTGACATGGAGAATTATTTAATAATCGGCCGTCACTTGACCCGATGGTTGGCATTTTTTAAAGAAAATCTTGATTCCAATTAAAGTTTTCAGTCGGTCTGGTACCGGCTAAATACCTACCTTATCCTTGTAATGTGTGTACTATCATTCATCGTCATACTGATTCATGAGCCCAAAAAAACTATCGCCCAACTAAAAGATCTTAATCCTAATTGCGTAAATATGTACTGAGGCATTTTTAAATAGTCACTAATTGTTTGTAGTATTTTTTCGTAGTTATTGCATCATGAATACTTGTAATATAGGTACAGCGTTGTATTACACAATTTCATGGCATTCTTTAAAGTTCCACCCCACATCCAATTTCTACACAAACCACCTTTCTTCAAACAGTATTAGCCTTAATGATTAGCCTTAGGCATTCAATCCCCCACAACATTGGTCGCAAACAGTGGATCATCCAATTAGACGGCAGAGTAAACATCTGCAGATTAACCAAATAATGTTTGTGTTACAATGGTTGGCGATACATTCGATATTAGGCCCTGATCATGGGCAAACACGCTGCATCCATTGTTCGTAGTCGAAGCTGGTTGGTTCGGGCCCTTGTGGGTTTGTGCTCAGTTTACGTAGTACTATAGGTGTGTAGGTAGGTATAGCACAAATACTGGCTTTTGTTCTGTATTAGAGTGTGGGTATTGTTAAGTTCTGTCTTAGATGGAGATAATGATGCATCGTGATATGGTTATTGATATCGGTATTGTTAAATTATGAGTATGACTTATGTTTCAACGAGTATTGGTGTTTTTTTTTTAATATCACATTTAAATAATCATTAAAAATAGATAACAGTATTATTCTACTTTTTTGGAATTATCGATAATTTTGAAAATTATTAAGGTCGGCGTAACATACTATTGGTATCTTCTAAACAATAGGTATGACCAGATATGACACATTTTTGTATTGCTTAAAGGTTTTTCGTAGCATCGCATACCTAGAGAGCAGAAATCAAGTAGGTCCAAGCTATCTAAGGCACAGTGCTCACCAGCGAAACACCACCACAGCAACAGCACCTCTAAACCCATATGTCATGTATCCGTAACAATAATTCACACAACGGTGGCACTATTTGCTCACAAACACAGTTCTAGGGGGTAATTCACCGGTGTATCTACCACTTTATTGCGCTATGAATATTTGAAGGGTGGCCAGAAGTCGACGCCATTTGATTTACTATGTTCCTGTGATAGCATTTGAAGTTTCATAGTTGTTTTTTGAGTGTTTTCTGGTAGTAGAGTACAGATATTTGTGATTGAGGTGACTTGTAAATGCAAAAAATTCGTTGAAAAAGAACAATAAAATGAGGTCAAGGTTTTGTTACTATCAAAGTGGGAGAAATAATACGCAGGTATATTGTCTTTCAAATTAACTAGGTACTGATTCAAAATTCACCATAAACTAAGTAGGTACTCGTACTGCATTTGTAGGCACTTAACTGAAGGTAGGTACGCAACGCAATTCCTCACACAAATATATATGAAACTAATAAATTACTGCTTAAAACCATAATTGAATTGATTACGTAGCGGTAATTATTGTGTATTTACATTAAGTTACTCACCGCATTATTTAAACTGAATTTTTCAATAAAAAGTCATAGCAGGATTGTTTACCTACCTTCACTTAAATGCCATTCAAACGGAGTGTAGCCCAAGTCTCATATTATACCAAAAAAAAACCCAAACCCATTCCAAAATTGCTCACCAACTATCAATTCAATTTAGAAAGCTAAGTAGTATACCAGGTACGGAACCCGTACTCACTATGCTATAAATAAATCAATTCAAAACCGCTTGGGGTGTCCACTGCGCCTGGGGATCCCTAAATTCTGGGAGGGTGTCATTAAATCATTCGTTATTGTAGCATGTTACCAAATGGTCAGAGAAACTTACTTGCTATACATTATTTTATTTTATTATCTTGTTTGGAAGCTAACTAGTTTGTTGGTAGGTAAAGGAAAGTAAGTTATTGATCGAAAATATATTTTTTTGTCTTAAAAGTATTGAAAATGATCACCTACTTGCTCGGGAATTTAGTATGGGCTTTGAGTGTGAGTTGCAAATAAGTATTACGGCGACCAAACCATAACCAGTCGTGTACTTACCACCTACTGGTTTAAATCGAAGATCGACAAATTGTTAGCTATCATATAGTTAAATGATGCAAACCACCATAAAACATCAGTACCTTTTTCCAACTATGTTGGGGGTCGGCTTTTAGTCTTGCCAGATGCAGCTGAGTGCCAGTGTTTTACAAGGAGCGACTGCCTATCTGACCTCCTCAACCCAGTTACCCGGGCAACCCAATAACACTTGGTTAGACAGTCATCAGACTTCCTGGCTTCTGACTACCCGCAACGATTGCCAAGGATGTACCAGGATTACCAGCGCCTTGAAAATACTTAATGTAAAGATAATTCGGTAAAGGTGATTTGGTCATCATTATAGTTACTTAAATGGGAAATTCCCTGCAAATAAGTAAACCAACCTCAAAGAAACCAAAGCCTCGAATACCTATATGTAGGTATTTAAAGCTACTTATATTAAAACAATAAAAGCCAGTAATACAGACGTATAAGCTCGTCTGCAGAGTTGGAAGACAATGCGTCGAGAGCAAGTCGCCGGAGCCTCCTACAATACACGCGCTTACTGAATATTCGCGTTAGTGCACATTTTGTATCAACGGACATCGTTGTTTCAGTAAAGGTGAACCCAAAACAAAAATGTGAAAGACTGCCAAGTTCGATAATATGGGAATGCTTCGCCTATAAAAGAAGTGAGATCTGAATAAGTACCAAGTTCCATACACATACCTCAGTTCAAAATAGTTACTTTTTAATGATGCTACTTGGCAGGTTTTCACACACCTTGTTATAAACCTACTAAACGCAATGAATCAAGTATTTAATTTTCTATTAAAACTTGCCAAGTAACATCATTAAAAAGTAACTATTTTTAACTGAGGTATGTGTATGGAACTTGGTACTTATTCAGATCTCACTTCTTTTATAGGCGAAGCATTCCCATATTATCGAACTTGGCAGTCTTTCACATTTTTGTTTTGGGTGGGATTTCATTTATTTTTGTAAGGTTATTTTATTTTTTTCTTATGATGAAGTTAGGTAAAGAAATGTCTCATTTATACTATCTTTTAGATTTTTTAATATGCACTATGTTTCTTACGAAGAAATGAACTAGATTAACTAAATGGACTAGATTTACCAACTGACTGACATGACATGTTATCATATATTATGTTCGTGGATCAAAGTTACACATTCGTTATTTTCGAAAGTGATTCACACTTGGCCGTTTTCAGATTTTTACTTTACTTTGACTAAATACAAACCTTTGTACCATTCGAAGATATATTATATAAATATAGATAAATTTAGTTCGTTTTAGTTCCTTAGGGGTATAAATTTACACCGGGTATAAAACACCTTTATTATTTTGAAACCGACTCACACTTGGCCATTTTCAGATTTTTCCCTTTACCTTGACATAAAGACCTACCTCCATGCCAAATTTCAAGTCAATACGACCATTGGAAGTGGTCTAGGTTTTTGATGAGTGAGTCAGTGAATCAGTGAATCAGTGAATCAGTCAGTGAGTGTATAGTAAAAATAGCTATTTTCTGACGTCAATATCTCAAGACCTACAATAGGTATATTAATGAAATTTTGTATTTTAGATAAGTGAGGGGGTCTCAACAGATACTAGAAATTTGATATGCGTAAATAAAATAGATTTTGAGTTACAGGGGGGTCGAATTTGGCCCGAAATGGTTCGTGTAATATAACCCACGGCCGGTGTGTCGCTTTTTTTGCTCGAACTTGGCGGACACACTGCCGTGTGTCTAGATTTCAATAACCGGTTCATCCGTCGACGATTACGATACGTCGAGCGATTGAATTTTGACATAATTTATATGGAGCTAAGGTAAAAATGTAGATTGTGTTACTAAAAGTATGAGATGTGTATTGAATTTAACGCAGATTTTTTATGGTGTTGTGTAATGATTTTTAGGATGTTTTGGTTTAATGCCCATTGATGCAGTCAACTAGCAATTAATCAGATTTCAAGGTCGTTAAATAGTTTAATTAATAATATGTGTAAAACCACACAGTTTTATACTTGCAATGTCGGTTCCAAACAACGCGAGTTTCTTTTCAAAAGTTTTGAATATTAATAGTTACCTAATAATCATTAGTACGCTATTTCGTGGCAAAGAAAAACAACGCTTCTTTTTTACAGGAATCGAAATAAAAACAAAAACTTTATTTCAGTATTACAGTTAAGCCACTATCCGCGAATGTTCAAATCGACTTGCACGGAGGTGCACTCGGTTTCAAGCTTCACCGACGTAGCTAGGGTTGCCAAAATGTCGATATATCGCACCGGTGTATCGATAATTAATAATTAATGGAGCTCGGAAATAAATCATAGCAACGTTCTCATATTTGCTTGTATGCCACAAATACAGAATAATATTGTCACAAATTTAGTCGCCTAGAGCTTGCAATTATGAATTATTCATTGTTGTTGTAGTTCACCATTAAGTATTTATTGGTAAATAGAATAAACATTTGTCAAAATACACTGACTGTCTCCAGATTGCAAAATTATGAGGATTTCTGACGTTAGCATAATAATTGAAATCCTTCCTGCTTATACTGCCACAGGAGATCATAACCTTAATCTGGTATTACCTATAACTGGGAATAGTTTTATCACACAGGGAAAATTTTTATGACAAAAAGATTGCGAGCAAACGCAAAGGGAAAAATAACAGAATAAAAAAAGATTATTTTTAATAAATTATAATATGTATATTTACCTATACAGAAACTCAATTTTAAATAAAACATCGATATCATTAATCGACTACTACTCCACATCCCTATCGACGTAAAACTTTGATCAGGACCCCTCATTACGTTTTTTTCGTGTGAATACTGCAGTAGGCTTGCCCGTGATTTTGTGGGCGGCTGGCACGAAACACACATATATTTTACAGTCGGAATAACCCCTATCTTTACACCATTAAGATCTATTTTTGAGTAATTTAAGCGAATTAGCATAGATTGTCGTCTGCAATAATTTTGACATGTAAAATAGGCAGATCCGTATTACAATCCATAAAAGTAGATCATAAGCTTTGTTACAAGATTTTCTTTTGTTTTATTATTGTGCGGAACCGTAAAATTAAATTCATACTATGCAAAAATATATCGGTGAATCTTTTTATGGACACGTAGCCCAAACTGATTGGGCTTTTTGTTTTTGAAACCATGCCCGTAAGTACTTAGTTGATGAATTTGACTTTTGACCTAACGAAACCTATATTCATTTTAAATGGATCTGAGTACCTAAGTCAATGAAATCCTTGTTTGCCATTCTACCATTGAAATTACTAATATTTTCAATAATAGCATACCATTTTTTAATGTATATTGTTTGAGAACTACATTATGGTTGACGTTAATTAAATAAGCTTTTCGTCGGTATAATCATCTAATTAAACTCCAGAGCTTCATATTTGACTATGGCTTTATACCCAAAATAAACAAAGTAGTTTTTAATAGGATACGGGGAGTTTATTCCCTCCAGCCATCGCATGCCCTCCCAATAAAAAAACTGTTACCGCTGTTTATTAAAAAATAAAGTTCACAACCACAGATTAAAAAGTTCCCCACGTCTGTAAACTTCAATTAGACGCAAGTGAAAACAAGTCCACATGGGGACAACGAATTTTTATTTCTCAAGTCGCCGAGTAAAAAATTCTAATTTATTTTTACGACATTAAGTTACTTAGAAGCAAGAAGGGACAAGGCGCGAAGGACTAATTAATTTTTTTTTTCGAACTCTCTGGAACGCCACCGAAGTTGGTTCCCGCCATAATTGGGAAATTTACGCGCCGTTTCATTTCTCCGGGCTGTTTTTTAATCACCATTTTTTTTGCAATTAATTTTTGGCAATTTTATCAAATCGAGTTTTGAACGGGTTTTGCTACTTTATTCGGGTGGAAGTTTCTAAAGGCTGTTACACACCATTTTGAATTTTTCATTGAGTTCAGCAACTTCGTTTAAAATTTTAATACATTAAGGTATGTACCTGCAGTACATATAGGTATTAGGTAGGTAGGTATGCCTACATACTAGTCTTTGTAGCGATGGTCTTATGTGTTTACATATTTAATTAGATGAATAAAATTACACAATACAGGTAAGCAAAATTCATTTTTAACAATAACTGTTAGACTTAACTATGCTAGGATTTTCTATAGTTATACCTAGACCTTCAATTCCTGCTATATAAAATTATCAATGAAGCTATAAACCCAACTACTTATGTGTTGGTTTCCAGTCAAATCGGATGCAGCTGGGTACCTACCAGTGTTCTACAAGAAGCGACTGTCTATCTGACCTTCTCAACCTAGTTACCGGGCAACCCAATACCCCTTGGTAAGACTGGTTGACAGACTTTTTGCCTATGACTACTTTCACGTAGCTACTGCTAAAGATATTCAAACAACAGCCGGGATCTACAGTTTATTGTGCCCTCCGAAACACGGTCATTGGAGTCCAAGACATTATACGTAGGAAGTAAAGTACATATGTAGAAACTTAGAAGAATTGCATTTTTGTTTGCTTGATCTTGAATCGAACCTACACTCTCATACTCGACAGCTTTTTTCTTTACCACTAGGCCACCACGACTATTTTCAATTCCTGCTGTAGGTACTACAAAATACTCGTTTTTCCACGGAATAGTTTCAACGTAATTTTCTTTCAGTTTTTATTAGGCAATGTTTTATCTTCATGCAGTTTTCAGCAAACGTTTCCCTTTGTGGTGTTTTTAAACAAAAAGTTCCCGACGCGCTCTCCCGCCCGGGACCTACATTCATAATCTGATCCAGGATTTCACCCAAATTCAGCTGGCACTTAATTCGTTCAGGGAATTAGTTTCGTACGAACGTAATTAAGGAAAGTTTTCGGATTAACCACCTTGTTTTTCCACTTGTAACGACCACTGTAAGCTGGTCTCTTAACCTCCATTGGGGTGGTAGTGAATGTACGTGGAAAAGCTGAATGGGAGGTCAGTGAAAAACGGTGGTTGTCACAACATTTTTCGGCCACTTATTTAGTTTTAGTTTAGTTAGGGTGTTTTGGAAACTCGACACCCCCTAGACAGTGAGATATTCGCTAATTTCGTTGTTGCAAATTTGTTTTGTTGTCGGCTTGTTTACCTCGCGGCTTGCGGCGACAACGCCTGTTGGCAACTCTGTTTTTTCGTACTAACATTATATTTTTTGAGAAATCTGTAAAAATCTGAATTGTAAAAATACCTAAAGGAATTTCAGGAAAAGCAATTGATAGCACTTTAGTTTTCTAGTACCTGCTTAAGCCAAGTAAAAAAGCAAAAAGCGATTTTTTTTGTTATGAATTAGGTGTGGTTTTTTATATTTTTATCAACGAAATAACATTCACAATTACAAACCCAACCAATTACAACTAAAAACCAACGCTTACCATTTATATTATCTACACAAGTTTTTTAAGACCGAATTCTTTCACAAAACTACCTACGTCTAAACCTGTACGTGAATATTATTTCAATCATTTCTACATAACAGGCACCCAGGAGGCCACATCCAAGGAGTATAACGTTACTTTTGAGAAAAAAAAACAAAAGAAAATTCAAGGGAATGCCCGACATAAATTGTACTACTCGTGGGAGCGAGCGTTTGCATACTCGCCGAGTAGGGGCCGCGTCAAATTTGTTGATGCGGGATAAGTCTATATCTCTAAATACAATAAACTAGCTGTTTTCCCTGTTTCACCCGCGTTACGGAGGAACTGCTGCCCGTAGCCAGAAAAAATATGTTACTCGGGAAGAAAGTAGTTTTCCAACAGTGGGAGAATTTTTCAAATTGGTTCACTAGTTTCGGAGCCTTAAGGGGACAAACAATCAAATAAACAAACAAAAAAAAAATATTTTCATCCCACCATCTCGAAAAGAGTAGTTTTACCCTTTGATATCTGAGCGCAAAAGCCGTTTTTATCCTCTAGAGCGGCAAAGTGATTTGAATTTAGAACATCGTTTGCAATACTCCATTTGTGACAATTTTGAAAAGACTTTTCATACAAATACATGTTAAACAAATAAAATACTGCCTAAAATAATTATTCAATTAATTAAGTATTTTTATTATTGTTTTTACATACATTTTTAACCTCGTTTCATTTTTAAACTGAGTTTTCAAATAAATGAAGTTTAATAGGTACATCTTTTTAATTTGACACTCATATGTGCGCGCCATTTTGTTTTAGTAATTTCCTCGATGAGGTGGGATGAAAAGTTACGTGTTGCACTCGAGTGCAAAGATTTTTCACCTTGTGCTCTTTTGATTCCCTCGCTATCGCTCAGGATTCTAATTATTGAATTCAATTTTAGAATCCTTCGCTTGCTCGGTCATCAAAATTGAGCCCGCGGTTAAAAATCAACTTTGCACTCTTGTATAACAAATAACTATTTTTGTATGTATAGATAAGTGTAGGATATAAGAATGATAATTTTGGGTATTTTTTACCCTTTTTCTTATATCCGCTATTGCATATTCAGTATCATAAATTGGATGTTGTTGAGCCCTTCATTAAAATGTGTTACGTATTATACTACCTATGTGAATTTTTACATTACCATGCAAACTTTTCTACTATTCACCAGCTAACCATAAACACACAATACCAAGCAAAAAATAAAGAGGAATCTTCCTTACCCACGACATACTCCCCCTATCATATACGCACACACTCACACAAGCACACGTCACACATACGCGCTCCGTTTAGGGCCGCGAGCACTGCTTACTCGATAGGAACATGATTTCCCGTGGCTCAACCCTGGCTAGGATGCTTAAGCCTTTATCATGTATACCTGTTGTAGCTCAGTTTGTTGTAGTTAGATATGTAAAGAAGTTGTGTTGTTTGGAAAAGATTGAGATTAAATGTAATTTTTTGAATATAGCTGTCTGCGTAGGCAGTGAAAATAAAGTCTTGTCTATGTTCGAAACATTAATTGGCGTATGTTTTCGTGATAAGTGCTGAAGAATTTTAATGAAGAATGAATTTCAACCTAATAGACAGACATGTGTTGCTGGGGAGTTTGTTGCGCCACTACTTCTTAACAAAAACACATAGGAAGTGGTGAAGGGCGGGCGTTTTGGGAGCTGTCTTATCTTTTTGTTTTTGACGTTCGAAAAGGGCTAATTTGAAAAAACGTTATTGAGTTTGAATGCTAAAACATTAAAATATATTTCTTTTGAGTTTTCATTAATTTTCATACATATCATACTCATTAATAAGCTGAAACTGTCAGCTGACAAAAACTTTGCAGCTGGCTAGACTCTGAATACTAAGACGACATCTCAATAGATATCTACAGTTAATTTTGCTCCTAAAACCAGATTTATATTGTCATCATCGGTGGTCAAGATAAAAAGTCAGTTTAAATGTTATCAATGTTTTATTACAAATAAATACTATAAATGCTACAATACAAATTATATTACTCACAAAATTATCCTTCAGTAAAGAGACGTATAAAAATTATAGTAAACATATCTAAATAACACACATATCGTCAATTCTTTGGCGAACTTTAAAAAGGAATATTTTTTATATAAAAAACCGAATTATATAAGACTTGGAGTACCTGCACACTGCAGGCTAAAAAGTCGGTCAACAGTTGGCCCACTGGTAGGCATTTTTTTTTAAAGAAAATCTTAATTCCGCTCAATTTTCGGTCGGTCTGATACTTGATCTTTATAATGTGCATACTACCATTCATCTTCATACTGATTTATGAGCACAAACAAACTATCGGCCGACTAAAAGTTTGCAGTATGCGGGTAGTCTTAAGGCACTTACGAACAGTACTTATGTTAATGTTATATTTACAATGGTACCAATAAAATTATGGCACATAGTTTAATGTAGAAAAGCCTCGATTTTTGCTATTTAAATAATTCTAAGTACAAAAATGCAGATAGTAAATGCAGTCTGTAAGTACAATGGAAGAAAAAACATATTTTGATTCATAGACATAGGAAAAAAATAGTCAGTACAACACTGTTTTGTTTATATCTTACAGATCATTTTTAATCTTAACTGGATTTGAAATGTCTGAAAAAACTAGAAAAACGGGTTTTTCATGAGAATAGAATGCTATTGACTAATTCGAGATATTCAAAGCAGAACAGTAGAATTCTTAAGGTAAAGGTAAGGTTTTTAAGTCTTGCAGTAAAAAAGGTATAAAATTGAAACGGTGGAAAGTAGTCCTTAGGAAAACTTATTAGTTAGGTATTATAGTGGTCATCTAAAACTAACTATTTAAGGCACTTTAAGGACTTTTATAAACGATTTTACACAGGCTTCTTAATTATATTTCTTACACTCCAGACATTCTTAAAGTTTAAATTCAGCGAATTCAGGCTGCAAATAAATTCAAGCCTATATTTATCTTGAATAGGAAATACAAAATATATTTTCAGACTTTCGTCATTTTAACATACGACATATTGGCGTCTTCAATCCTTCCATTTTGTTTTTTTTAAACGTGTTCCATTGTTTTTTTTTTGTAACATTTATTTTGAAAGGCAACCTTACCTCTTTAGTTAAGGAGCCAATTTGTTCTAATTTTAACTTCCTAATACCTCAGTGGGTTCTAGTACGATTCTTTTGAAGCAACCTTCCGGCAGTTGGTCAAGAATTTCCTTGATGTTATCGACTTCTAACTTGAGATGGTTGTGTTCATCTTCGTATTGTTTCTTCCACCTGTTAACAATAAATATTAAATATTAGCTTTAGTAGGTAAAACATATTAGCGTAAAGTGAGATTCCACTGGTGCGACTGTGCCTTGGGTGGGCTCTAAAAGTAAATATTTTGACAATCAAACTGATTTACTTGAAGAAAAATGGAGGATTTGTGAGTTTGAAATTCAAAACACTTAAGTAGGTATCTTATCTCTTCTATGAATCTGTGAGAGTATGGACTTACTATAGCATCTACCCTTGATACGTAGGTACCAAGCATCCACCCTTGATACGGGAAAGGTGGTCACCTGACTTTTAGGTACCTACGCGTTTAAAGGTCAAACAAGAACCTACCTAAGTAAAATGGACACCAATGACTGAGTCAAGGTGAAGGAAAACATCTTACGAAAACCTGGACTTTTGGGTTCGGAATCACCAATACGCATTAAGCATACAGGTGATTATCTAGTACTCATCTCACTTCTCTTTACGTGAAGAGACATGGGTGTCTGAAGGGGATCAATAAAAATGGTGATGATGATGACGTACCTCTGGTGGTTGTTCTTGGCTTCAGTCAGGCTCTTGATCTTGCCGTCCAGGTCAACCGCTATAAGATCGCTCTCAGCCTGGTTCAAGCTCTCATCTGGAAAATAAAATATTCGTTAGTATGCCAGTCCAAATTGTACATGGGAAAATTTGAGGCGTGCCTTATTTATGATACCAATAATAAGCATACGTAACTGTTAGGTAATCCTAACTAATATTATAAATGTGAAAGTAACTCTGTCTGTCTGTCTGTTTGTCTTTTCTTCACGCCTAATCTACTGAACCGATTTGTGTGAAATTTGGTACAGACATAGTTTGGAACTTGAAAAAGGACATAGGATAATTTTTATTTAAAAAAAATATAAAAATAAAAAATAAAATTTATTCCGGACATATAGCGCCATCTATTGGTCAAACCAAAAATATGCCGGAAGTCACTATTCCATGCGAACGAAGTCGCGGGCAAAAGCTAGCAAGAACTAAAAGCATCGACTTTTATCTCAACAACTTTTTTTATATATGTTACCGGCCGAACCCGATTTTAGGACAAACCAGTTTTGCCTAGGCTCAACTAGTTCTTCCTATACGCGTTAGGATTAACTAGTATAGCCTAGTCCAAACTAATTTGTCCTAAGCCCGATAGGACGGACCAGTTTAGGCTAGGCAAAACTAGTTGGTCTAGATCCTAGTTGGTCAACATTTTTTAGAGGTAGCAAATGTAAACCAAGACTCTGAAATATCGTTGACGACTGCAGCTACGAAACATTCTGTTGGATCAGGCCAAGGTTTTGTGAGATGCAGCTGCAACAAGAACTGTTCCACAAACAGATGCCAGTGCAAGAAGGCAATGATACTCTGCAATTCTAAGTGCCACCAAAGCAAACCGTGTAAAAATAAATAACAATTTTAATAATTAACATAATACTCGTATGATTATTGCTTCTTTAAAAAAAACAGTATTATTTGTTATAGTGTGATTGTTTGTATTACCAATTATTATCCATAACTTTTAACGACAACAATTTTAATTTGAGATTTGATTATTGCTTCTATTAAAAAAAATACTTACCTTTTATTTGTTAGTTTGCTCCATATATGTACCTAGTATGATTGTTCGTATTATCAATTTATCCATAACGACGAATCATTATAGTTTAATAAAGATGATTATTTTTCTAAACACGGAGTAGTTTATTTAGTTCATCTATTTATTTAGACTTTTAGATATGTATAGACTAGGCTATACCAGTTTATCCTAGAGTGTGCGTACTTATATCAGGATCAACTAGTTTTGCCTAGCCTAAACTGGTCCGTCCTATCGGGCTTAGGATAAATTAGTTTGGACTAGGCTATACTAGTTAATCCTAACGCGTATAGGAAGAACTAGTTGAGCCTAGGCAAAACTGGTTTGTCCTAAAATCGGGTTCGGCCGGTAACATATACACAAACAAAATCAATCCTCAATAAAAATATCGTTACTCATACTTGACATCCTCTTTCATAATACGATCCATGATGTTCATCATACTACTATTATACATCTCAGCACTTGAATTTATTTAAATCATCATTAAAATTGTGCATCTTCTAATGGATGGTTTAGTAGTACCTTTACCTGCAGGTAATTATTTACACATTTCCTTTAAATATGAACCAATAAACAAACATACCTATAGTCATTGATATACAAAAAACCAAAGATGCCCACACAACGACTCAAAAACGTCCTCACCAAATGAGCGCAACATTCAAAATTGTACGCTCATTTCTTTGTCCTAGACGCCTGCGGTCGTAAAATGTTATTGCTTTAACTACAGTGCGTTGTAATAACGACTTTAAGCAATGAGGGTTTTCTAAAATGGCGTCAACGAGGTGGCAGCACCGAGTCGTCAGGTCCAAGTAACTGTCAAAGTGCTTATCTTTACTATGAATAGTGAACGATTTTAGTGTTTTTTTTTATTTATTTTATAATTAAAGTACTGCATTATTGTTTTACTATTGCGGTTGAGTAAATAAAAAAAACTAAATCATATTGTGTTAACAAATTTTTCAACAAGCTTTTCCTTAGTACCAGTGACTTTTGCACCCTCTCTCTTAGCTCAATTTTTAGTTCGGAAACCTTATTCTGACCGTAGTCCATAATAAAATCAATAACACTTCCAATATAACAGAATTTCAATAAACAATAAGTTCGGCACCTACAATTCCATACTATTTGACAGCTGTTTGGACCAGACGCATACGTGGCGCCACCCTGTGGCAGAAAAAATTGAGAAGACCCTCATTCACGTTGAACTTGCAATAAGTTGAACTTGCAATAACGTATGCTTGTACCTTATAGAAAGAGACAGAATTTGTGCTCGGGAACACTTTCGAGCGTAACTTTTATTCGAGACTGTGCATCTTGGGTTTTTGTATATCAATGACCTAAAGTGTTGTGAATACATAGAGGAGATACCAGTCATAAATTAATCAGACTTTTAAACGAAACTTACGTAATCGCTCAAGAGCTTGATCGTCAAGGGTAGGCAGGTTCTGAAGTTCTTCCATGATGATCTTCAAGTCTTCCAAGCCCTTGGACACCTGCTTCTCAGCCTCACGTGCGTCGGTGTTCGCTTGACCAACCTGGTGATAAAAATATGCGAAACTGTTGATAAAACCTGGTTAACTGGGTTGAGGAGGTCAGATAGGCAGTCGCTTCTTGTAAAGCACTGGTACTCAGCTGAATCCGGTTAGACTGGAAGCCTACCCCAATATAGTTGGGAAAAGGCTCGGAGGATGATGATGAACAATGAATAAAACCATGTTACAGCTGATTATACAGAGTGGTCAAAATAATAGTGGTTCAAAAGACGGTGGTCATGCTATGGGCATGCGAAGTATGTGTTCCGCGGTTTTTTTGTGGTTTTCTAATTATCTCTGGGCGAGAAACCCGTAACTTAGTTAAAGTAGATTCCGTTATTTACAGACACTGAACAATTTATTTCTTAAAATTTTGCCAGTTTGTCAAATAAATTACGTAGTTTCTCAGTTTAGTTTTTAGTTTGTTAGGCCTAGTGTTCCCAAAAATGATTTTATTTTACTTGAAATTCATAGTAATGGCCTTACCTTCATTTTAGCGTCTCTAGTGAGTTGCATGTTTTCGGCAGCTTCCTTCTCCAAGTTCGATATCTGAGTTGCCGTTTCTTGTACGCGAGCTGATAAAAATGCAATCAATTAAATTTGAACTTTATTGCCATTAACATAAAGATTATATTACGAGTTGTTAAGAGTACTTACTGGATAGTTTCTCAGCTTCGAATCTGAGCTTAGAAGCTTCGGCTCTCGATGTGGACGACTTCTTTCTCACTTCAAACGCAGCCTGAGAATATTAAAAAGATTAATACAGTTTACTATGATAATTAAGAGTAAATCATAATGGGTACAATACAATAATTGGTCGTCTTTATACAGAATCCTTACTTCTCCCTATACTTGTATGTTTGAATGTTAGTTATATCAAATACGTATTTGTGCTCCCTGAAGATAAACCTTTGCTACCAGACCAATATTTTTAAAGTAAATTCTTAGTATCTTATCTAAAATCCGCTTTTAGTATTTATTTTTTAAAATGTTAGCTGCTTCTATGAACTTATAAGTTTATGAAATCAATTGTTATTTATTTTTTGATACTTAGTTTTTATTTTTCTTAATATGTAGGTTTTTTTCTAGAATCGTTTTTAATTTTAATTGTAAAAATAAGTAATGTAATAGTGTAAATATTGAAATTAAATATAAAATTGTCACATATTAGCAATATTATTATAATAAGTAACGAAGTCTTGATTTCAACCCCCTTGACTACGAAAGCTCATTCATAACGACATTTTTGACTATGACAGTACATTCATAACAAATATAAATTTACCTCAGAAGCTTTATCAGCATATTCCTTCTGGGCTTGCTGAGCCAAGTCCCTGGCTTCTTTCGCCTTGTCACTAGCAGTGTACAGCTGTTCAGTGATGCTATTGATGCTGTCTTCTGCGGCCGCTATCTTCTGTTGAACAGAAGGCACGTCGAGGGCCGCCATCTCGGCTAGCTGGCGGGACTCTGTTACTTGATCGCTGAATTCTGTAAGATATGTGTTGTTAGTGATTGCATTTGTAATATTTGTGTCTTTTGATTTTTTTTTTATTATCAAAAGCAGTTTATTAGTAAAAACGTCATGTAGCTATCAAGATCTATGTTTGTGTTTGATAGATGAAACACCACAATCACAAGAAAAAATCTAAGTTATAATATGAAAACGATTCTATAAAAAGGATTCTTTATCGTTTATTTGTTTATACGCTAAAGGCTCCGAAACTACTGAACCGATTTGATTTTTTTCCTGTTATGTAGTTAGACTATCCTCGAGTAACAATTGCTATATTTTTTCCGGGAAATATCTAGTCCTAACTATTCTTATATCTCACATCCATCACTTGACATGTCGAATTTCAATTGAGATTAAAATTATGAACACAAGAGATTTTGTTATCCCTACCTTTCAAAGTCTTATAAATCTCATTAGCATCCTTCAGCGTCTGGTTAGTCAAGTCCACATCGTTTCTGGCTTGACCCTGGAGTTCATCCAACTTGGCAAGCAGGTCATTCAACTCGTCCTGTCTGTCGTGACCCTGGTCCAGGAGACCACGGCCCTGTTTGATGGCGTCTTCTAGCTGTTGTAACGTGTCTTCGTTGTCGGCTACCAGGCGTTCTAGTTCCGCTGATTTCTCGTCGATCTGGTGATGAAGATGAGAAATGTTACTTGAGATATAATCATCGGCACGAATCTTGAGCAGAAGTAATTTATTGGGTCCCTTTTGTGGTATGAAGTGAGGCGCGGGGGCGGGCTAAAACGGTGATTGGCCCGCAGCGTATCGCGTCATAGCCATCACTTGGGATCGGTTGTTTGCTAATAAATCACTTCTGCGCAGGTGAAGGTCAGCGCTCAAGATTCGTGCTGATGATTCTAAATTTACAGTTTTTGTTGGATCAGTTGCCGATATTTCTATGATCTCTCAAGACAAAACCAGGGTTTGTTATAATTTTCTTGCAAATTACTCGAATTTTTCTTTTCCTACTTACCAGATCAACGGGCTACACTAATTGAGGTCTTTACAAGAATGTCAATGAATGAGCACAAAATGAAAAAACAAGGCAAAATAAGTATTCCATTTACATATCTACTGTTTTGCTTACTGTAGATAAGACATTGCCATTACTTGTGTGAGGTTTACGACAAAATTAAATTTGTAGTAAAAATATCAACAGCTACATGGAATATTGGAAACCCTCGTAAGATTTGCTTCATAATTGCATCAAAAATCAAGTATCAAAACGTCTTACCGTCTTATTCATCTCCCTAGCGGTATCCTTGAGTTTGTTGAGCTTTATATCTGGTAGCAACGTGGTGTTGACCTCAGCATACAGGCCGAGAGCTTCCTCGTAAACCTCCTTAGCTCTCTTGAGCGCCTGGTCGGCTAACTCGGTCATGCTGTTCAGTTTGCCTGATGCAGCGTTCAGCTCGTTTGTCAGAATTTGTACTTCGTTGCTGAGGAAAAATAAGCGTTATTATTATGAGAGTAGGTGCTAAAACTTCTTGAGAACTATTGAAATTGTTTGGTTGATCACATTTGGCTTTGCGACCATTTTTTGTTGAAGCATAACATCGGACCTAAGTTAGATGATACATGGTTTATTAGTAAACAGAATTTGGTAGATATTATCATCTGTCCTGCCCTTATCCCAACTTTTATTCAAAGTCAGCGCAGCACGTTTTATCTTTCATACTTTTCGATCTGACTGATACTTATGCAGTACACATTTCTTACACAAATGCAAAGAGTGGTAGTAGTTACTACTACCTACTTATACTATCAATCAATCCATTCCATCCATAGACCAATTGATCGACTTTCAATCGATAATACCGTAGGTGGTGTGGTAACACCCTAAGTGGTTATTTGATCAACTCTAGGAGACACTAGAATACTATTTCTTTAAGGACTTACCTAATATTAGCCTGCTTAGTAATACCATCTTTAGCAATAATGTTGGCTGTGATCGAAGTATTGAACGCCTTATCAGCTATGTCTCGAATGTTCTTCGCTTCGTTTTCCAGTTTTTCTGCCAAGAGTCTGGACTCCTTGGCCAAAGCTGACATATCGACGGATTGTTTGCCAAACTGGTCGGATCTGTTGCGAGCTTTCGATAAAGCGGCTGCACCTTCGCCGTCCATATATTCCAATGCACTCTGGATTAAGAAGAATAATTTTAGAGTCGTGTCGTGTTACAATAAATATTAAAGTTACATCTTTAATATTTATTTAGAATACCTTGTGTTTATTAGATACTAGCCGCTTTCCCGCAGTTTTACCCGCGTCCCGTGGTAACTACTGCCCGTACCGGGATAAAGTGCATTGAACTGCATGAAGGTAGTACTTACGTTGATTTCCTTCTGTGCAGCTTCGATGGTGTCCTCAGCTTTGGAGACGTTGCCCTTACTCTTTTCGACAGCCTCGTTGCCATCGTAACTTTCGTCTTCAATCTTGAACAGCATGTTTCTGTGGACATATGAGATGTTTTGAGTCATGTGTTTTAGTAAACTATTAAATTTTTTACTATTCCCTATTTCACCACTTCCTAAAAGCTTTATAATGTAATCAACAATTTTACAGATTTAAATATTAGGGTTCTCATCTATACTAATAGGTATAACAGTCAAGTCTCATATTACAAGTAATGCCAAATAGTAAGCCAGCTGATCAGACAACGGATTAACCGTAGCAAGCACAATTGGTCTTAATGCTGTCACTAAACTATGGGCTAATTAATTTCTTAGGCTCCTTCTAGAGGTGTTGAAGAAACTATTTATAGTAACTTTATAATAACTAGCTGTCCTTTGCTGTTCTACTTCTTCCCGCACCAGGGCAGAAAGTAGCGTTTATTATACTTTCCCGGGCTTTTGACTTTTCACGTACGTTGGAAGGATTCAAGATGATTGCCTATATCTCACCTGACATCAGCCAGCCTATCAGCGAGTTCTGCAAGGTTATCAGTGAGGCTGTCTCCCGGCCCGTTGCCGAGCTCAGCTTGAGCCTCCTGAGACAAGCGCTCGATCTCGCTGCGTACTGTTTGCAGCTCATTGTCGAAGTCCGCGTTTTCCACCACGGTGGGGGATTTGGAGATCTTTGCTAGAATCTGCGAAAGGAACAATTTGTTGCATTGTTGTCTACGTTAATGTGTGTAATAATGGATGTAGGTTCTCAATAGCTACTGGACCGATTTTAGAAATTCTTTCACCATTAGTAAGCTGTGTTATCTGCGAGTAACATAACACACCACAAAGCTTTACAAAGCTGCACTAGATTTCAATTTTCTATTTTTGGATATTTAAGCTATAGTTCTTCGAATCTTGGAGTGCCCGTCCCTTCCTAAGGATGATAACTGCACTAAAAATGCATTTAAAAAAATATCCATGATCTTAATTCTTTTTCCGAAATCTGAATTTAACAGAATTATTTCCAAATGTATTCCCAAAGACTTACGTCATCAAGTTCCTTCAGCTCCCTCCTGTGTTGATTGACAGCATCCAGCACGAGGTTGTAGCAAGGAGGACAGTCCTCACAGCCCTGGCCATCCGCACGACGCTTCTTGTTCTCCATACATCTGAGGGTAGAGGTATATTTAGTTGGTTCTATGACTTAAGTGCGGTGATTGAGTTTAACGTCTATTTAAAAAAAAATAGTTTATACTAACTAGCTGTTCCTGGTAGGTCCAAATACGTTAAATAGAAACTACTTCCGGATAAAAGTAATATTTAATAATTGTATCTGATTACTAAATTTTATTTAAATCGGTGTGGTAATTTCGACTTGACAGAACGGACGGATAGAGTTGACATTCGTAATAATACTGTTCTCCATCAAGTCAATCACGTTGAAACAGTTGCTATTACACTTTTAAAAAATGTTTTTTTTGTACAGTGCACATGTGCTCCTTGTATTTCTATCCTATGTAAAATTATATAGAAAATCCTTGTATTTCTTCAAGAACAAGGCCGCGATAACGGAGTACACACGGAAGACAAAATAAGTGTACACGACTGATATACATTTCAAACAAAAAAAAAGCATTAAATCGGATCATCCGTTTGGGAGTTACGATGCCACAGATAGACATATAGACATTTACACATACACACACACACGCGCCAAAGGTATAACAACCCGTCGTTTTTGTGGTGGGGGTTAAAAAGGGCTCCTTTGATAACGGAACAGACAAGTTTTTTAAGTCTGGTCTTTTTAAAAGATTATCTTTGCTGTTAAAAGATTCTCACCTGTCACAGCGGCGTCCTTCAACGTTCTCCTGGCAGGAGCACTGTCCTGACATGTCACACTGGTAGTTGGTGGAGCCCCACTCGTCACAGTCGCAGTCCCTGCAGCCCTCAGCCGAGAACCCGTAGTGGTACGCGCGGCAGCGGTCGCAGTGTTTCCTAGAAGACAAAATAATATTGTTACGGCATAGCGTTGAAGTTCTTAGTAGCGTTGGACTTCAAATATCTAAAACCTTCTCCTTAGTGCACACTGCGGACTAAATAGTCTGCCGACTAAAAGCTTGAACGTATCGTATAAATATGTGATCAGCATCAAAATTAGCTTGATCGCCTTGTGTTATTTCGATCTTTTTATTGATCGTTGGTTCTAATCACAACATAGTATAAAATAAAGTCGCTTTATCTGTCCCTATATCCCTATGTATGCTTAAATCATTAAAACTACGCAACGGACTTTAATACATTTTTTTTTCATAAATCGAGCGATTGTGGAGGAAGGTTTATATGTATACCTAATACCACCCAGCTGCAGTGCGAAGCCGGGCCTTTCGCTAGTAATAAAATAAATTATGGTTCTTACCCATCGATACCAGGTTTGCAGTAGCACTGTCCGTTGAAGGGGTCGCAGGTATTGTTGTAAGATCCCTCCAGGTTGCACTCGCAGGGTTCACAACCCTCGCCTGAGTTGATGTTGAAGTATCCATCCTATTAAAAAAATAATGAGTTGGTAAAACTTGTAAAGTGTTCTACTCTATAAACTATAAACTTAACAATTTATCATAAGATCTTTGAAGTATAAGTGTTACTTTTCTCGAATAAATTAAATAAATAGACTATGGGTGATCTGCTAAAGTAGTTAAAAAGTTATGAGTTGTTTAAAGAGACTTTCCGTGTAAGAAAAAGAGTTCAAAAAGTTCAGTTTTTTTAGATTTCTGCCTTTCTTGTTTGTTCAGTATCTACGAATTATAGTGTCTTTGTCCTTAAAATTCTATCGCACTGCTGAGTATCGAAGTTTAGACTAGCCGTTACTCGTCATGCAAATTCTGGTTTGACAATCCTAAGCATGGTTTTACCACTTCCCTCTTCTTTATGGTTTTATTATTGTTACATACAACCCACACTAGTTTGAACTCACCTCGCACTTATCACAGTTCTTGCCGATCACATGTGGGTGACAAGTACAGAATCCAGTGTAGCCGTCACACTGGGGAGGCCCTTCAGCGCTCTCAACAGTTCCCGCTTCATGACACTGGCACGGCTTGCAGTCACCCTTCTGCTTAGGATCGAGAGCATCGCCGAAGAAACCTAAGACATGGAAAGCAGTGGTGTTGAATATGAAAGGGTTATGAGTATTAGCTCGGGTTGCCCGGGTAACTGGGTTGAGGGGGTCAAATAGGGCAGTCGCTCCTTGAAAAGCACTGGTACTCAGCTACATGCGGTTAGACTGGAAGCCGACCCCACCATAGTTGGGAAAAAAGGCTCGGAGGATGATGATGATGAGTATTAGCTAGAGGGGAGAACTTATCAAGATTGCTTTTACGTTCCTCTTGGCGAACCAAGAAGCTTATATGTAACTTTTACAATGGATGCCTGATAGTTACTTGGCGCTAAATTGAGAGTAGGTATATACTTTGCACGCACGGATTCTACTTTGCATGGAAATATCTTTATCATAATTAACTACGTTCGGGAACCGGATGAGAAGTAGTCTAATCACAATGGATTATAACGTGGAAGCGTAGAAACCAGAAGAAATAACCAAATAACCTCGCTAATAATCAAAAGAATGGTTACAATATAATCACTTACCACTCAAACACTTATCACAATGTTCGCCAGCAGTGTTATAGATGCACTTGAGACACTCCCCGGTGGTTCTGTTGCAGTTGCCAACAGCATTCGGATCTACATTGCCATTACATTGACACAGTTCGCACTGTTTGGGAGGTCCGAACTGACCAGTTGGGTCCCCGAAGTAGCCGTCGGCACATACCTCGCATTTTGGTCCTGAAAATTAGGTTTTAATAAGAAAATGAGCTTAATTATTTCAAGGTCAGGCTTCCTAATGGTAAAATGAATTACCCTTCTACAAATTAATTGCAAATATATTTCAAGACTATCAACTTGATGTTGGTCATCATCAGCCTGTTTTGTCGAGAAAAAGCTCAATTATTTTTCGGTTGTTGAGTTTAAACTCTAATTCCATAATGTTAACGTCACGTTACAAGATTTACTTTAAAAAACTATTTTCATCAAACGAAATTCATTCTTATAACAAGTCCTTAAACCACACGTCGTCTCTTATTAAGAACGATTATTCATCTCTTCTCTCATTCTTCCTCAACTACTCAAAAAATACACAAATTCTTACCAGCATAACCCTCAGGGCAGTCAGTACAAACTATGCTTCCATCCATGAGTTGTATGCAGCCACTGTCCTTAGGGCACGGGCAGGGCTTGCAGTCATCTGGCGTGCCAGCGATCGCGTTGCCATAGAAACCCTTAGCGCAGAGCTCGCAGTTGCTGCCAGTCGTGTTGTGTTTGCAAATACAGAAACCTGTGGATATAATTAGGAGGTTGTAATAAAGAAAAAATGGGTATCGAAGAATTGATTGGTCTTCAGGTGACTCTGGTGCCATTTACGAGTTGAAACTATTTACCGAGAAAGTAACATTAATAATTTTGAAATTCATTCTTTTTTCGCTTTTATAAGTGTGATTTACCGTAACAAATACTGTATTGTCACCGATTATATTGTATGGGATGGCAGAAGTACCAGAATCCAAATCATGTAAACTTGTGCTAAGGTGAATTGTTTAGACAAGACGAAATTGTTGATTACTTCTGAAATTCAATTTGAGGATCTGGTTGTTTAATGCCACTTGACTATGGTTTTGGCTCTAAGATAAGACTTTCCTGTTTCAATCCTTTTTTTAAAGCATAAACGACGTTACCTAGAAAAAAAAATAAGTTTCATAGAAAACTTACCAGTAGCAGTGTCACAAATATGTGCATGCCCATTACAGTCACAAGGAATACAAGTCGAATAAGGTCCTCCATTCGCTGGCTCATGCTTATATCCTGGAGCGCACTCTTCACAGTAATCTCCTACATACGCCTTCGGACAGGAGCATTTCTCCACCCAATTAGCTGCAGCAGAACCTTTCTCCCTTCCAACCTTAGCAGTGTCCAACTTGAAGTTCATCAGGTACCCTTCACCAGGCTTGTTGTAAGTTCCTCTAATTTTGATAGCTGTCAAGTTTTGGAGCAGAGATATGAATTCAAAGTTGGATAGAGTTGGGGACCAGCCGTAACGAGGGTCTTCGTGGAGACGGAAGGTGTATTCTTGAGCCTGAAACAATTTTTGTTTTGAGAATGTGGATTGTTGAATCGCGATGCTCAGCTGTTTAATATTTTTTGTAAAGAAGTTTTTTTTATGTTTATTTGATTGCTTGAGCGTAAAGGGATCGTGTTTATAAAGAAACAAATGAGATAGTTTTTTTAACTAGCTGTTTCACCCATGTGCTAATGCAAGCAACGCAAAGGTCCTAAGGTCATTGACAATTTGAAGAATCCAGCACTTACGTAAGAATACAGACTCGGATTTTAATATCTTCAAACAATACATTTAAGAGTCCAAGAACAGTTTTAGTTGTTATATTACTAGCGGGAATCGAACCCACGGCACTTAACGCAACAGTAAAACGCTTAGCCAGTTGAAATAAATTCAGTCAAAATAAATGAAGTTAATCATGATCAACAATACAAATAAAAATAAAAAACTTTCGCAGTAGGTATACAATCAGCAGAAAACAAAAAACAATCTTTTACAATCGCCTCTAGCTTTCAATCTCAAAATAGAAAACATAAGACCACACAATTATTACAAAAGTCGCTAAACACAGTACCAAAATTCGCAGATATTTTATTAATAAAATGACAGCATACCTGGTTAGTAGGCTCAGGATTATTCTGAGCATAGATATTGATGGACACAGAAGCTCTTGGCCCTTCGAGTATGATGTCCTGGGCAGACGGGTAGCCTCTCACTTCGCCAAGACGAAGAGAGAATTTCAAGTCATGGTTGTAGGAAGGCCTCTGGTCTCCGAGGAACTGGCTTGAGGCGACGAAGTATAGAGTTTCAACTCCTTGAGAGGCGACGGCTGGGGAAGAAAAATACGTAATTTAAAGGAATGTTAGCAAATGCTGAATCAAAATATTTTGATAAATAAATTCAATAGATTTTGTTCTGAAATTAAAATTTTATCTAACTCATGCTCATATCTGGCTCTCCACAACATCGCTTTTACGAATTAAAGAATAATAATTACAAAGCTTACTTAAAGAAAATCTAAGTTAGAATACATTGCAAAATGAACCAAAGAACTAGGTCATGCAACCCGTATTTTGTATACCTACTAAATGGTCAACATATCAATAAATACTATTTGACTAGACGAACTCACCAATATTCTGTGTGTTAGCATTAAACTGCAGTTTAGCAGTTCTTTCCTGGTCATCTTCAGCGGCCCATTTCTCCGAGTCTCTGATGAAGTGAGCGCTGGTCTCATGAGCCTGGTACTTGGGCGCTGAGCTGCATTGCGAGGAGTGGCCGAAACAGAAGCAGGGTGTGCACCCGAACTCGTTCACTATGTCCAGATTGAAGAAACCTGGTTTGCACCTAGAAGTAAGATATAGGTTAGTAAAATGCATGTAAAAGAGTAATGATATAGAAATGATATGGCAATAAGGCAACTCGGGTCACTCTTTTATGCAGTTTACCTGAGTTACCTAGCAAGAATCATTTAAATGTAACGTTAGCTAAAACATAAAAGAATTAGGTAATCGCAGGTAGGTACAGCCCTTATTGTTAAGAATTTCAGGATAGTCAGAAACTTGTAAGCATACCTAGTAGAAGGCATTATGTATGTAAGTGTTATATTTTTGCAAGAAATAAACATCTTTAATATAATGTGCACTTAGAGAGGCCTATGTCCAGCAGTGGACTGCGATAGGCTGATGATGATGATGATGATGATGATGAATATAATTCGAAAGTTGATCGTGGCATATTTGGCTTCAAAAAACACAGCTATAAATTTCAAAACTAAAAAAAAATTACTCACTCTCTACACCGTCTTCCTTCAACATTCTGCTTGCAAAGACAGACCCCAGTCTGAGGGTCACATTGAGGAGTGTTCCCATAGGATCCTGACTCGTTACAACCACAAGGTTTGCAGCCCTGGCTGGTGAATTCGTAGTGGTTGGGGGCGCAGACGTCACATTTGTCGCCGGTCACTCCTGGCTTGCATTGGCACTTGCCTTCAGCGTTGCATTGAAGGCTGCGAGATCCTGGAGAAATTATGTTCGTTAAGCATGAATGGTGTAGCCAAATAAAATTATCCTTATTCTCTTATTCCTTAGTCTCGTCGTCTAGTTTGTTTTGAAAGATCGAGTAAGCATGAGCAAAATGTCATCTTTCTGTTTTCCGTAGCAAATAATTTAACTTATTTAACTTTGCCCTTCTGAATTCAACCGGTTAAGGCCTTGCACTCGCAGTCGACATCGCTGTCTTCGATATAAATAAAAGTGTGAAATAGCACTCAGTGGTTAGAGTAGCTTGTGAACAAAAGTAGCGACTCGTCCACTGAGACAGCCCTGATACAACTTCATGATCTTTGAAAACAAAAACAATCTTACCAGTAGGATTACAGTTGCAAGGTAAGCAGATCTCCCCAGAACCTTGGAAGAAGTTTTCCTTGCACCTCTCACAGTTGGCTCCATCCCTGTTCTCAGCGCAGTCAATGCACCTTCCTCCATGACCAGTGCGCTCATAGAGATCCTTGTCGAACTCGCACTTGTTGGAGAAACCGTTGCAGTTGCACGCTGCAAACGAATTTTAATCAAGATGTGGTGGTGTGTGGAGGGATCTAGAAGCTTCGAGAAGGATGCTTTTGTTTTTGTCGCTTAGCTTGTCAGTCGCGAGTACTAGAGTGGCTTGTTTTGTTAGGGGAGGACTTATTGATAGCTAACTACAGAGTTCAATATAAAGTCTACTCATTAGGTATGTTAAGAAACTTTTCCTAGAGTTTATTTCACGCAATAATTTTTTATAAATCAAGTTTTGGGTCTAACTTTATACGGGCCTAGCAAAATTTCGACTTTAGCTTCGCAAAAGAAACCAGTAAACCCATCCATCACCCGCTAACCACAGACATTCGCATTGGTAACTATTCGCAGTGCAGATAACAGTCAATGTATGGCGAACTAACCTTTGCACTCATGCACGTTGGTAGGTGAGGCTCTGCCCCACGGCGCGTCGTTGTAGAAGTCCAAGCATCGCTCGCATTCACGACCGGCAGTGAAATGCTCACATCTGGAATTTTTTGATAATATACACTTGATATATTGCTATAGGTTACTTTATTTTATTCTATGACTAGCTTTTGCCCGCGGCTTCGCTCCCGTCAACTGACTTCTCTACTTTACCCTATTTTTTCATAAGAACCTTCTCCTGACAATAACAAATACAACAAAAAAAGAATTAGCCAAATTGGTCCAGGCGTTGTTGAGTTATGCGCTTACCAACACATTTTGCGATTCATTTTTATATTATAGATTTATTTGTCAATATGATCAAGATTTTATGGGTATATTATTAAGATGTTTTTTAAATGAGTTAAAGAATAATGCGATGTGAAAACAGTGCTTTTAAGGATCATCGACGCCGATAAGAACTGTGTCAAGAGGCTCTTAGTGTAACGCGCCAATAGCCTAAATACTTCGATGTCAAATTGAAACAGGTTGATCTCATTTCCCTTTGGTAATTTTTCATCTCGTTGTGAATACCCAGGAAGTTTGTATATAAAGCATATTGTCATTGTGTTACCAGCATCCAGCTGATTACTATTGTCTTACATGGAGCGAAAGAATACTATTGAAAGAAATCATCAGTTAAAATAAGCTCTTACCTGCAAGCCCTAGCCCTGGTACCATCAGGCAGTTCCTGAGTCTCGCAGACGGAGGCATGACCGTTACACTTGCACCTCGCTCCTACTGCCACGTCAGCAATAGCGTACCAATAGGACTGCAGCACTTGTACGTCACCGAAGATCTCGTCTCCGAAGGTGTTTAGACGGTCCAGGGAAATTCGCAGGTCAGTAGCTGTTACCCATTCCTGGTGTTAAAAGGTATTGTTAATGATTTCGACAGATTGAGAATATTTTGGACAATTTAATTTACGTTGTAACGGACTACTGAAAAGAGCTTTTCTACGGTATAAGTACTTTCTGATGTTTCAGATAAGGCCCACATTTTATCAAATGGAGCGGAGAAGTTTTCAAACAACTGAGTAATAGAATTCGTATGTTTTGAGACCTCATATTTATTCCATCAGGCCTTCATTTTACCATAGAAATTCTAATGGTTGTTTCAATACTTCACCGCAATCCGTTCCGCTCTGCCTTGGTGGGAATCTAGGCCCGGGACATTTATAGATCATTATAACAAAATTTCACTACAAATGGAACATTACAGTACCTGTAACTCAGGGCTGTTATCGAAAGTATAAGCCGAGGGTCTGCCCTCCAGCGTGGAGAAGAGTACGTTTCCTCCCGACAGAGGTGAGATGTCAGAGTACTCGCTGGTGCAGAGGGCACGGGTTTCTGCGCCTAACTCCGCTGCTCTCTGCTCTTGAACGCCGTAAGTGTCGCGGCAGGAGGCACTGAGAAGAATCAAATGGTTGTTAGGAAGTCTGGGTGTTTAGACTGTTACTGCTGGTATTACGAAAACTGGTCTTTGCGGCAGTTTTTATAATATCCATAGTAAATCACCTTATTACGTCTCAAAGTTGAAACAAAATTTCGTTCGATCATATATTATGTAAAGTAACATTATGTGTTCTTTTCTCCATTATGGCATTACTT
This sequence comes from Helicoverpa armigera, assembly GCF_030705265.1. Classification (NCBI taxonomy): domain Eukaryota; kingdom Metazoa; phylum Arthropoda; class Insecta; order Lepidoptera; family Noctuidae; genus Helicoverpa; species Helicoverpa armigera. The sequence continues at coordinate 3,030,922 of NC_087120.1, read as the reverse complement.
GATGAAAACTTCTGAATTTCAAGGACACTAAAATCTATGTACCTGAAGTATTGGAAAGGCTCCCACACCCTCTCTTCACTGGTCTTCTTATAGACGGCAAAACTCTGCGGCCTGGGCGAGTAAAACACGATCCTCACATACGTAATATCGTATGCCTTACCTGAAATACCCAACAAAATTATATTAAAATGAACAAACAAAATTATAATACACTGAGTAGAAGTTTTCTTTAATTTCTATCCCAGAGGAATTTCTTTTCGTACCCGGACAATAGTTATTTGTTATACAAGAGTGCAAAGTTGATTATTAACCGCGGGCTCTTTGATGACCGAGCAAGCGAAATTTCAAAAATTGGAACACAAGCGTAGCGAGTGTTTCAAAAGGAATTACTAAATCAAATTAAAAAGAAGTTCTTATATTTATTTTTATTTAAAAACACATTTTTGAAATAATATGACGTTAAAAATGTATCTAAAAACAATAATAAAAATTACTTAATTAATTGAATAATTATTTTAAGCAGTATTTTATTTGTTTAATATTTATTTGTTTGAAAAGTCTTATCGAGATTGTCACAAATGGAGTATTGCACACGATGTTCTAAATTCAAATCACTTTGCCGCTCTAGAGGATAAAAACGGCTTTTGCGCTCAGATATCAAAGGATAAAACTACTCTTTCCGAGATGGTGGGATGAAAATTATACTACACGTCAACGAACAATATTATAATACACTAACTAGCCGTTTTCCTGTGGTTTCACCCCTGTCCTTCTCGTAGCCGGACAAAACATATCCTGTGCTACTTAGAGGTACTCTAATTTTCAAAGTTTAAAAAAAAAAATCAAATCGCTTCAATAGTTTTAGCGTCTTTGAGGTACAACAAACAAAAACAATGCTTCCCCCTTATTATATTAATATTGAAGTTTAGATTCCTCAATATACGTAAAGATTTTATTTATATATCTTCCTTCTTAAAATCCAAATGTTTTGAGAACGTGCTTACCCAAGTGCAGCGTCAAGTTGACCTGGTTAGGGTACTGGATGCCCTCCTTCATGGTCTCAGACTGCCACCACGTCTGGTTGTCCTGTTCATAATGCAGATCCGTCAGGTAGTAGCTGGAGAACTGGCCAGGTTGACAGCTGTCACACGACCTGGATTCAACAAGAAAAGGTGACCTTTGGAGTATTTGGAATTTCTTGTCTACTTCTTAGTTTTTAAATTAACAAGCCAGCGTAAGTAAAGCGGCGGTGGTTTTACTGATAAGTGTAGTATTTTCTGAGGAATACTTTTCCTATTTTATTTATGGAAATATATCCCATATTTCTTGCTTATATGGTAGAAGATGAAAATTACTTTAGATACAAACGCAGGCCAAAATGTGGCCGTGGTATCATTGTTCTTTGCCTAAGATTTCTCTTTTTCGAATTTGTAAGTTACATGTATCTAGCAACACTGGATACGCCAAGTAAATAAGTGAGCGTACCTAGTAGAAGTGCCAGCTGACGTCTGGATACAGAACACCTTGACGCCGTTGTCTCCGCAAGTGTTGGTCGCTTCCATTTGCACCATGAAGGCGGCATTCTCGAACTCCGGGATACATCTCTGTTGGAGACGAAAAGGAATTAAAATGGAGGGATTTTTACTATCTTGGATATACCAAAAACTTACAATTCATGTGGACTTTAAGCTACCATCACTGCACGGACCTACTCTTGTTCGCGATTAACCATAAATGTATTAAAAATACACCCTGACATTATAATTTTTGCTCTCAACTTCTAATATTGGTATACAGCCAATGATATAATATTTGCCATTCATAAGCACTTCCTTATGCCCAAACGATCCTATAAAACATAAAGTGCCTGTCCAAGCCATCAAACTTCGGCATGAATAATCGATTTCATCTGTTCGACGTTCTAAGAATGTCCTATTTATTTGCTTGCACGTTTGCAAGAACGTTTAGTCGCCAGTAATGTGAGCCGGTATTATCTGCTGCTATTTCAATATATAAAGTACTTACAGCGTCATTATATTCAGTATGAATAACTACATTACTATCAGCTTTATCTTTAAAATTTCTTGTTGCAATATCAACTATTGCCAATTTATCTTCAACTACATCAATTGCAAGCTAATTTTGTAAAGAGTTATTTGTTTTTGGATTTATATTAAGAACAATATCTTCGGTATCAATCATTTAATTATTTAAAGCTATAGTTAATACAGTCTCAAGTCGTCAGTTACAAGATGCAGCATTCTTATCGCTTGCTCAATCAAAATCGTAAAGTTTATCGTTTGTGTGTAAGCAGTAAGTTTACGTTTTCGAACTGATGTAAGAGTCAGCGCAAATCCTTACGTAGTGCATGAAAGGTGTGTGGGTGAATGTCCTATGAGTCGGGGCTATATTTAGCTAGCCGCACTATTTTGGATACACCATGTGTCGCGATATAAAGCGAGTTTCCTTGTCTTTCTTATTTTTCTAGCTGGTATTTGAAGAGTATGACATGAGTTGAATAGTCTCATGTGATATTCTGTGCAGCTTTTAGAGATGTTAAAGTTATGTTATGTTCTGAATCAAGAATGATTCGTAAAATGTTTATTTTTCCCATAGCTAATTTACTTGTTATTTACAAATAATGAAAGTTGGCTAAAGCATGATTTCTTCCGATTGTAGGAACAAGTTATGATATAATATATATATATATTTAGGTAAGTATAATTTATGTCTGATGTCATGGAGTATGTGTTATAGTGACTTTTGCTGAATAGCGGGGTCTGTTATCTTTTCCTGTGAAAAAAATCCCACTCATTCGATACAATTTACTTTGAAACAGTACCAAATACTGTACACGCATTGATATACTCTGATTTGTCTTATATATGAAAGAATTTTTCAAATTAGTTTGGTAGCTTTGGAGCCTTTAGGGTACAAAAAAAAACAAACAAAATATTTACTCGTTACGATGTTAGTTGAGAAAACTTATAGCACTTAGGCTTTACGTACATAAAGTATAAAGCAACAGCATGCAAGAAGTCAGTAGATTCTATTATTTATTTTAATTACTTACATAAACAAATAATAATAAACAAAGCAATTAACAGTAAGCCGGTAAGAAACAAATATTATTTGTACATGTGGTCATTAAATAAGTTCACGTGGTATTTTTAATGGTGACCACTGAATGATTAAAGTTAAAGACAGAGTCAAAGCCTCTTATTCTGTTGTTCATAGGTTACAGAGATTTTAGTACATAATATTAAATATCAATATGCCCAGCTCGTAAAGCGTACAGAAATGTATGCTCGTAAAGTGTGAAACAAACGCAAGACTTAGGAATTTTCGTGCATTGACATTAAGTAATACTCAGGAATTGTCATGGATAAAGGCTATTAATTGTGTCGGGTACATGAAGTAATTATTGTTCACCATTTCCAATATTCTATCTATCTGTGGATTAGCATACTAGAGATACAATTTAGCCATTAGCCTAAACAAGTCATGTCAAATTCCTATTGCTATTACGCCAAACGGACAGATAGAATGTTGCTTAGTTAACAGAATGAATATTATTCAAGCTTGTAACTAAATACTTTTTGCCTGAGTTCTCGACTTTGGAAGCCATATCTTTGCTAATGTGCGTGAGAAAGTCTATAACAGTAAGCTTTAAGCCTGAATCCGATTTGAATGAGGTTTAGTGTGTAGCCTTTCCCCGACTTTGCGGGCGTCCAGTCTAACTGGATGCAGCAGAGTCATCTGATCTCCTGAATTCCTTAGTAAGACTAGTCGTCTAATACTGTATCTTGAATGACTGATTAAAAGTTAATGAAAACATCTCGAGGAACCTGGACTATTAGGTTTGAAACCACCAAACCTCATTAAGCGAGCGTGGTGATTAAAGCTCAGTCCTTCTCTGTGTGAGAGGAGGCCTGCAACTAGCAGTGGGAGGAAGGATAGGAGTCTTTGACTTATGACTACCACAATGACTCTCTTAGGCACAATTTAACGTGCCTTCCGGAACATCCATAGATTAACTGCGAAGTTTAACCTATGATCTTCAACCCGTGTGGATGGTATCCAGCCACGACCTCAGTACATAGTAGTTGGTATAGTTTTGTTCCGGAAGGTGACCCGAGCCCTCGTACTCCAACGAGGCAGGTAGGGTGCGTCTACACGGCGCATGTAGCTGGAGCAAGTTAACATGCGCAAGTGACGAGCACGCGGGTTGGTATTTTGCTTTGGTGGATGCGCGAGTCGCTCGACCCGCATGATTTTAAAATGTATGTAACCTGTCAACATGCGCAAGGTACTTGCACCGTGTGTATGCACCCTTAGAACGCAGAATAGTTTTATTTTATTTAATAGTATTGTATCTACAGAATTCTATAACAACAAATAGGGGCATTTGTGAAGATAACACAAAGAGCTAACAAGCTTCGCCCCACGAAGGACTGGTGATTTGAATAGCGATTACAACGGAAACAGGCCTTTTTTCCAGTAATAAAGAATTACATTATTATAGCTATACCTATATTGTTTTTTGTTGTGTTAGCTCACGTAATACAAGTTAATTAAAAGCTTATCATGTGAAAGGGGTCCCGAAATTCCCCAGTTTCTTAGAATTGAACTTGATTCGGATAATTAATAAACAAAACACTGCATTCCGAATTACGGTTAGCCAAACAACCATTGTTGTTTACCGGGGTTCTACACGAGTGACTACCTTTCCGCACACGGATAAAAGTCTAGGCATGTCCTTTCTTGGGCCCTAGAAGTCTAGACTATCCGTGTACCAAATTTTATTCAAATGGGTTACCTAATTCTGTCATGAAAACAGGACCGACAGATAGAGTTACTTTCGCATTTGCTTTAGACGTTATAGTAAGGATTGATTGCTTATGGCTATAGGAAAGAAAATATTAATAATGTATAAACGTTTCAATTCCATTTTCATTATCACAATTACTCGTCAATGAAGCGTGTAATCATCAATACATTTAGTTGCTTTACAATACATTTCTATAATGGAGATGTCACGCTTTCGAGCTCGAAAGGAAATAGTAGAATTGTCGATTTGTTTTCAATGTTTATTTCGGATCAATTATTGAATACAAAACTAAATTGATCTTTAAATAAGTAAGTAATGCAATAAAAATGGTTTATGAATCGGTTTACAGACTGATAGATGACGTTAATATGTAAGGGCACGCTTTCCTGAAATAGATGATTATTATTTATCCATATTAATGTAACTGTCTATATTTCATATTTTCACGCTAATACTGAACCGATTTAAATTAATTTTGGCGCACAGATAGTCTAGAACCTGAGAAACAACAGAGTCTACTCTTTACCCCCGTGTTTAACTCAAGTATTTATAAAGCTTTGTCAATGCAATAAAAGACAATTCGCTTTTCTAGAAAGGCCATTTCAAACAAAGGCGGGGTTGGATATGCGAGCCTGTACCAGTTTACGTATTCCTAAACATCTATAGCGGTTGATAGAATGCATAACAGATGTCTTTTGTTTTTGCCTAACAATAGACCGCTTCTAGAATGAAAAGCTCGTTGTAAAGTTATCTCCGATGGAATTTGGTGACGGTTGAATGAAGTGCGTGCTTAAAAATAGGAACAGTAATTATGATATCTACGAAAATTGGTTGATAATATGATGAGGTAAAAAAACGTATACAAATTAATATTAAAAATTTGGCTTTTAAGTGAGTCTAAACCGACGTTTAATATAACAGTTTTTGTTTATCAATTCGTGAAAGAAAATATTCGCGTGCACATTAAAATGATTTTGGAAAGCTTAACGATCGAATTTATACAATTTAAGTTATAACTCCCTGCTTCTACCCTAAAAGGGTGAGCGTAAAACTTCAATATAATAATGACACAATTAACATGTAGACAATAAAATATGACGGATGCGATAAGTTGTTCCGTTTGCCCAGATAACGGTACATTAGGCTGAGAGCTAACGAACTCATTACTACTCAGAACCACCACGGTTCGCTTGATAACCTATTGATCCCCCAAAATGTACGCTAGCAACTGGAAGGGTTATTTTATGATTGGAGTGTTTCTTTTATCTGTTTTTATCACAGTTCATTCATACTTGAAGTTGTTGGTTTATGAGATTCGTTGGTTTAATTCATACTCTTTTTTGTCAACTCTTTTTTTAATGGGACCTCCTTGCCTCCATAAAAATGTTTGCATCATGACCAAAAATATTAGTCACGTCAATATTTTATAAATTCTAAGAGTTTCTTTCTGTTGACCGTTTTGTCGAATAGTTTAAGAGCAAGTTAATGACTTCCATGTTTTCTGAGTGTAGTAATAATTGTGTTTTATATGAGGCAATGGACCTCCGCATCCAACGCGAGAGATAAGACTAGTGTGTTATTAAAATACGGGTCTTTATCATCGCTAGCATACGTTAAGTGATTAGGGTATTATAAATATATTTGGTACCTAATGTATTAAAGTACGGAGAAATTATTGGTATGGGGGAATATTTTGATCTTTAAAAGGGATTTGTGAAAAATTGAAAAACAAATGAAGCTCTATTCGAACGTCTCTTCAATTCAGTAGAGCTTTGGGTACTAAAAAGCTTTCATCTACTTACTCCTAAATAAAGTATCTCAGCTATTTCTTGAGATCAACGAAAAACATCAATGAAATACTGGCGTGTGATCTTGCCCTAATAATGTGGTTTTAGGGCAAGACTCTCAGTATTATCGTAAAGGTTATCAAACACGTAGGCAAAGCTCAAATTACAACTACCTACCAAAATGTACTTCAGTCACAAACGTAATACCTACTTAAACTGCACAGATGTTCGATTATACAAGAAGCATTAAAAGTTTCAACAGTAAGTATGTCTGTAGTTACCATTACGACTAACTTTGGGCAAACTTCACTAAAAGTCCGTATAAACAAGAGCTTAACAACTCTTAGCAAAGCATTGCATTCTAAAAACTCTACATTTTCTATCTATAACTTACCTACTCACTACTGGTAATCTTCAGGACAGCTTTAAAACAACACAACAAACTTCAAAAGCTAAACGAAACATACAGTTACGCTCGAAAGCCGAGCAAATAAGACAAAAAAGTATTTAACTAAAAGTTCGACTTACTTGAGCGACTCCTTCACTGTTGTAACACGAAGCTAGCTGTTTGGAGCCAATCCTGGGCGTGTGGTAGTAATCCTGGGCTGATACAGTGAGTATTATACATATAAATGTGATAAGTTGTGAGGCCGCCATTTTGCGCGAGGCGTCGTCAGCCCGCGCGCTTCGACCAAGCACTGAGTGACGCGCGCCGGTTTCACAACACTCGGCCAAAGATTAAGTTGTTCGCGGCTATAGATGGGTCTCTGCCTCTGTGAGGAAAGTTTGGGCCACTTTTTTGCACGAATTTTTACTGTTCTTAACGCACGACTTTTGCTAAATATTTTAGTAATATTAATTAATTTATACAAATATTTTTACGTATTTTTTTTTTAACTTGATTCCGTCCTATTTATGATATCTCTTGAAGAAATGTCTTGTATGATTATGTTTGAATTGTAATTTTGCGTAACGAATTTTTTGCCTAAAAATATAATAACTGAAAGAATACAATAATAACACTAGTTACATTAATATTTTACGACAGAGAATAAAATTAAATATTTTTTTGAAAAATACCTGCAATTTACATTCATCATCATCATCAGCCTATCGCAGTCCACTGCTGGACATAGGCCTCTCCAAGTGCCCGCCACTGAGATCTATTTTCGGCAATTTACATTACAGTCTTATAAACACGAGCCCTACCACGTCTGCAGATTCCTTATTCTTTGCAATCCCAGCAGCGGCAGAGAACGTGGCCCCATACCGTCGGTTTTTTGTGAACAAACCTGAAAAGGTTCGCCTTTTGTTTTCTGTTAGAATGCCAACATGTGCGGTCACTTGGGGAATCGGCGAGCCGTGCAAAGGTCTCGACAATGTTCCCAATTTTAGGAACACCAAATTAGTTGTCCGATTAATAAAAAAGAGTAAAAATATGAAGACATTCGATTGAGAACAAGTTCCTTTGGTTTTCTGTAGTTAGTGGCTAGAGCAAATACTAATGCCTGGTATTGAATAAAACACTAAATTTTAATATTGTTTTTATATTTCATATACCTCTAATCAGTAAATGATTATTATAGGTACATGCCTAGTTCGGATTCCCTTTTTTACATGTAGTGATACAGGCTTAACGTAAGTTCTTTTCATCACACTTTTGCCTATGTCTCTATGTTTACTATAAAGCACTTAAAAATCACATTAGATTTAATGGTGACATTAGCATAAACGCCTCAAAGAAGAGCTTTTCACTCGATCACTTTCAAGTCTACTCAAGTAGTGTGGATTTAAATATTTATTCATACCTTTACATTTTTATACATATCTATATGTTCTTTTATACATTAACACATTAAGTCGTCCCCTGCGGTTATTTATCATCATCATCAGCCTTTCAAACGTCCCACTGCTGGGCACAGGCCTTCTCACACATGTAGAAAGAATGACCGTTAATCACCACGCTTGCTCAATGCGGGTTGGTGATTTCAGAAATTATAAGTCCAGAATTTATTGAGAGTTTTTCCTTCGACTTTAATCGGTTATCGGTGTCCAAGATATACTTAGAAAGTACGTACAAATACAGGAAAGTTGCATTGCTTGCCCGACCGGGCATCGAAGCCACTCTCTTACTTGCGAGGTTGTTTCTTGACCCACTAGGCTACCACGACTTATTACAATTATTAAGAGGTTATTCATTGTTGCATTAGCTAATTTAAGATTTTATTTTTTTGATGACCTTAGAAATATATTTTATACATAATAGACCTTTCAATGTCAGCTATAAAGTATCGGTGACTAAATTCTGAGATCAATTTTGTTTATGTAGTAATTAATATAGGTCATTAAATTGAAAATAACATCAAGTGACGCGTTGGTTCTAACGATCTGGTTTTCTGTTTACTATAGAACATAATCACATCCCTTCAATGTTATTAATAAAATTTCGAATAATACGGGGGTACATCGATTACATCATTATGCTCAAAATTAGAGTCAAGGTAGCTTAGACCTGCGAGAAGGACTTAGGACAGTAAAGTTGTTAGCACCGTTCGGCTACAAGAAAAAGTTATCTCAAACGCGGGCGAAACCGCGGACGGAAGCAACATTTTTAAAAGCTGCATCTTCTCTGAGGGTACCTAGTTCCTATAGTGATCTTATCGAATAAAGGCCACTACAATAGCAAAACAAGCCTTTTTAAAGTTAAAAAAAAGAACTAAAGTGTATTCACTCTTTAAATAGCTATTCATTAGGTAATTAAAATAAATGGAATCATTTAAATATCCATACTTATGTGACTTTTATGTAGTGTCATATCCGTTTGTAATAATATATTCTATGTCGTTTCCCTAGTCTGGCTATTTCATTTTGAACACATGAATAGTCTTTAGCGTACCCGAGCATTAGGTCATTCATCTTGTTGTCCTGCTCTACCGTATTGCGCTGTCCCGCTTGCACAGAGGCTTATGTTTGGCTCAGAGTTCCGACCAAATGTAATGGGCTATGCAAAAAATAACCAGATCATTATTGATGATTTAGTTAAATTGAATTGATAAGATGACATATTTTACAGTTTTAAAAAAAGTTAACTTTTTCACAGATCTGTCAAGATATTTAAACTTTTACTTTAACTACTAGCCGTTATCTGAGGTTGTCGTTTCCGTTCCCTGGGAACTGCTGCCCGTACCGGGATGAAATATAGCCTATGTTACTCGAGGATAGTGAAAGAATTTTTCAAATTGTTTCAATAGTTTGGAAGGCTTTGGGGTTCAAACAGAAAAATGTTTTCTCTTTATTAGTGTAGATTAAGGATGTGTTACCTAAACTTAAAATTATTTTAAACACCAAGAAATATCTGAGAGGACAGTCTTTCAATATTCACGGCACAAGAAATTCATAAATCGAATCGTCGAAATCTATCTATTGATTACTAAAGATACAGTTTTGAGATTAGTCCCACACAAGTAATGTTTCTATTCACATCTTCCCATCTTTAGTAAGCGAAACAAAAGATACAGAGAATATTGGGAGCTGTCACTGAGCACTGTGGATGCCCTCTGCCCCATCCAGGGGACATAGGACTCTAAGTTAAGTCAACTATTCAATTAGTTCAAGAACAACACACAAGAACGACAAAATAAATAATAGACAAAAGTCTATAAAAAGTCGTGGTGGCCTAGTGGGTAAAGCACCAACCTCTCAAGTATGAGTGTGGGTTTGTTTACAGGTCAGGCAAGTAACTACCAATGCAATTTCTCGAAGTTTTTTGTACTTTCTTAGTGTGACCAATGACTTATTAAAGGTGGAGAAAACCATCTTAAGGAAACCTGGACTATAAAGTCTGAAATCACTGACCCGCATTGAGCAAGCGTGGTTATTAGGTTATTAGCGCTCAATTCCTGTCTGTGTGAAAAGAGGTCCGTGCCCACCAGTGGGATGATAAAATCCGAAAAACCGATAATCTGAAACCGATGCATCATTACTAACCAGCTTACTCCAGCGATTCGAATAGTCTATCTATACGCTTCCTTTATGTATCAGTAATAAGTGACCAACCCCGCTGCTGGTGCTGAATGTTATTATATGTACATATTATTTTAAACCTTCCTTTTCAATCGCTCTATCGAATCAAAATCCGTTGTGTTAAAATTTTAAGGATTTATGCATAGAAAGGGATGTAGGGTCAGAGAAAGCGACTTTGTTTTGTAGTATGTAGTGATCTAACACTGTTTTTTTTTTTCAAATCAGATAGTAGAGATTAAGCAGTTTAAAGCAAATAAAACTTAAGAAGGAACATGGTGGGTTTTAGTCAGTAAGTGTCACTTGATGATTTCCCACAAAAAAAGAAGTTCGTGAGAAGTTTCCTTAAATATGATATTTAGAAGTTTTAACAATTCTATCTGAAATAACGGCACACTTTTTGTGCATTTTATCTTTTTCTAAGCAGATAGCTGACCTCCAATGACCTGTAGCTTTATGTACTATAGAAGAACACGATAATGTGCTGACGTCAACTAGACCATTTGCCTACTAACATTATTTTGTCACAATTGCTAAAGATTAATTAATTAAGTGAAGCGAAAAAGAGCAATGTCGTACTCGTTGCATCCTTTCTTTGAAACAGCTGTGGAAACTAAAATACTAGGATATAAATATAGAATCGTCTTTTATCCTGAATTGAAGACACAGCGAGGAACAAAAAAGTCTATGCAGGAGATATTAATGAAGCACGTAAAAGATGCGTGCACTCATAACATGATGATTTTATGTGATTACTACCCATTATTTCTGTTCCACCGATGTATGGCATAGACCTTTTCTCATACTACTCATTTAGTAAGGATAAGTGTTACCCATCACGCTTGTTCGGGATGGTTTCACGATTTCAAAATATAAAGTCCATGCTTCCTCGAGGCTTTCTTTCTCCTTAACTCAGTCATTGGTGTCCAAGCCGACACATTCGTAGTTTCTCTTGTGCTCCATACTGGGTCGATCTTCAAAAGTCTTGAAAATACGAATTTATAAAGGGCCCTCTGAGCCTCTCTCTGAGCCTCAGAGCCTCTGGCCTCTATATCATAAGCCTTGCTACACACTATAAAACAAAGTCGCTTTTTCTGTCCTTATATCCCTTTATACGCTTAAATCTTCAAAGCTACGCAACCGATTTTCATGCGGTTTTTTTTAATAGATAGAGTGATTGAAGAGAAACATTTATATGTATAATAACATCCATTCCATAATGGGGAAATACTGTTATCCCGTGCGAAGCCGGGTCGGATTAGTTTGAAAATAATATGTTTTGGTAGCAAAAACAAACACCCTATTTATATCAATGTTTGGTAATATGTAGCACCATTATGTTGGTAATTAAGAAAACACTTATTTAGATTTAGCTAGACCATTAATTTTGATCAAGACAAGGATTACATACGTGCCTATGTTTAGGCATAACTACGTAATAGTCTAGCAGATGTCTTAACATGTGTGCAAATGAACAATTAGTTATTACATATGGCTTAAATTATTTCGTTATGTACCAAAAATTTTGTTGGACAGATGCACTGAATTATTTTGACTGCATGACGTGATCTAAGTAAAGCAATAAACTGCCATCTCTATCATTTGATAGCCAGTTCTTTTAGGGGAAATCCCTACTTTCTTATTTCATACCTATACAAAAAAAAACATTTATCCTAAGTAGGCTGAATGTGATATTATTATTATATCACGTGATATGTGATATTATTGGTTTTAATGTCTGTTATGTTATGCATTTACCGAATACATACCTACTTACATATACTGACTAGCCGTTTTACCGCGGTTTCACGTTTGCCCCGTGGGAACTACTGCCCGTAGCGAGATAAAATATAGCCTATGTTACTCGGGAAGAGTATAGATTTCTAACAGTGGAATAATATTTCAAATCGGTTCAGTAGTTTTGGAGTTTTGACTACTTACTTAGTAAAGATCTGAATAAGGGATGATCTGTATGAGGTTAATGTCAAAAAAAATATACCTATGTGTAGTAAGCGAAGCAACACATACTTAGATAGAATGTTTTAAACGGCAGTAAGTAGGTACGTACTGTAACGTAGTTAGAAACTTTTTCATTTGTAAGGTTTTATTCGTTAGATATTTTTGATACTGACCGGGCAATCATTTCAAATGTATTCGATTTGTTCCATAGAATAAGTTTTTTATATTGAAGTGTGTCACTTCACCTCTCGAGCCCAAGCAATAAACGTCGTGATATCGAATCAGTTTTTCATTTTGAGCAAGATAATAATTCCTGGTACGACAGTACATACATACAAGTTTATCACATGAGATAAATCCCAGGCGCCTAATTTTAGATTTAACGGAAGCTTTAAACCCGTGCTTGTAACTGATAAGAGGTCATAGAACTCAAGTGACATTATTACAGTTTGATCTCAGTTTATAATGTAGCGGTGAGGTAAGCATCGTTGGCTGCACCACGAAAATAACAATGCACTTTTTTCTTTTTTCGTTCCGTACTCCATCCTCCGAGCCTTTTTCCCAATCATGTTGGGGTCGGCTTCCAGTCTAACCGGATTCAGCTGAGTATCAGTGCTTTACAAGAAGCAACTGCCTATCTGACCTCCTCAACCCAGTTGCCCGGGCAACCCGATACCCCTTGGTTAGACTGGTGTCAGACTTACTGGCTTCTGACTACCCGTAACGACTGCCAAGGATGTTCAATGACAGCCGGGACCTACAGTTTAAGGTGCCATCCGAAACACAGCCAATGGTGTCTAACATATACTTAGAAAGTACATACAAACTTAGAAAAGTTTCATTGGTACTTGCCTGACCTGGGATCGAACCCGCGCCACTAGGCCACCACGACTTTTTTTTTCGTTCCGTACTCAAAGGGTCAAAGTTCTGCCCTGTCGAAGTCAAATTATCTATTTCATTTAGGCCTTTACATGCTCTTAGTTTTTTTTAGTAAAACCGACCTTTATGTAGTCATTTTTGGCCTTAGACCGAAGAAATTGATGATTTACCTACTTATTTCCGTAGACGCTATATAATTAGTCTTAGTTAGTTACAGCCTATTTATCGTCCCACTGCTGGGCACAGGCCTCCTCTCACACGGAGAAGGATTGAGCATTAATCACCACGCTTGCTCAATGCGGGTTGGTGATTTCAGACTATATAGTCCAGGTTTCCTCAAGATGTTTTCTTTCACCTTTTTATCAGCCATTGGTGTCTAAGATATACTTAGAAAGTACATACAAACTTAGAAAAGTTGCATTGGTACTTGCCTGACCTGGAATCGAACCCGCGCCCTCATACTCGAGAGGTTGGTTCTTTGCCCACTAGGCCACCACGACTTTACTATATAATTACAACAGGTAAATTCGACTAGAATAATAAATATATTATTTTAGGAGTTCCTTTATATGAATTTTCACTCGATATTGATAATGACAATAGGAAATGATTGAAATATTCAAGGCATATTTCACAATAAATACTACATATAAAGTCAGAAATCACCAACCCCCATTGAGCAAGCGTGGTGATCAATGCTTAATCCTTCCCTTTGTGAGAGGAGGCCTGTGCCCAGCAGTGGGACGATAAAAAAGCTGTAACAGTAACAGTATTGCACAATAAATAGTGTCTAGACTAGAATAGCGTTTTGTTTATTTCAGTTGTGTGACTGAGCTTTTTGAATGAGCTTAATTGTTTATGAATGTGCAATTTATATGATAAATAAACTCTTAGAATATAGAGTACTAGACGTTTTCCCGCGGTTTCACCCGCGTCCCGTGGGAGCTACTGCCCGCACCGGGATAAAATATAGCCTGTGTTGCTCGCAGATAATATAGCTTTCTAAAGGTGAAAGAATATTTAAAACCGGTCCAGTAGTTTTTGAGTTTATCCATTACAACCAAAAAAACAAACAAACAAAGTTTTCCTCTTTATAATATTAGTATAGATAAATAAACGCTTTTTTAAAATATTGCGTATTTTCAGGTACACTAATTAACGCCACCCAACGGTTTACAGCTACAATATTACAAAAGCATGTAAATGTTTTGAGTCCAGAGAACAGCCCTCAACCCCTAGGACGATGTGCTTGGGGTGGTGAGAGTTTAATTCCAAATACTGTCAATAGATGGAGCTTTTATACATTTTGTGTATTTTGAAAACGGTTTTAATGACTTGATTAAAATCTATACTTAAAAAACGGCCAAGTGGGAGTCCTACTCGCGCACGAAGGGTTCCGTACCATTATTTATAAAACGGACAAAAAAATCACGTTTTCTGTATGGGAGCCCCCCAAAATCTTTATTTTATTCTAGTTTTCAGTATTTGTTGTTATAGCCTCAACAGAAATACATCATCTGTGAAAATTTCAGCTCTCTCACTATCATGGTTCATGAGATACAGCCTGGTGACAGGCGGACGGAGACGGACAGAGGAGCGAAAACAATAGGGTCCCGTTTTACTCTTTGGGTACGGAACCCTAAAAAGGCAGAATGGCCTAAAAATGTGCACTATCAAACAACGCAGACATATAAAACTATATGTAGATATAAAATCTCATAATTATGCTCTTATTGCAATTTGTTATTTACTAAAACGCTTCCCTAAAAAAAGACATTACACAACGTTACCTATGAATATGTATTTTGAACTCTCAGCAGTTCAAATTCTACACCTTTGCCGATATAAAACCAATCACATCTATATATATAAAAATGAAACCCGCTTTCCGTTGTCACGACATAACATGAAAACGGCTAGACCGCTTTGGCTGAAAATTAGAGGGCAGTTAGATAGTTAGATAGGAGTTTTTGTCACCATCCGGCTACGGGAAGCAGTTATCTCGAGACGCGGGTGAAACCGCGGGCGGAAAGATAGTATCTCAATAAAAATCAAAACCCGAACTGATTCATTAACTTCTTCCTGTATACCTTTTTAAAAGGGTGAACGACTTGGACAACGGGTCAGGAGCAGTCTTTACGATTGCCGTGACGAGACACGACAACCGTTGACAGGGTATAGTCGCACATCCCCATAGATATTTTACCTAGCTGGTTTAAGTTTGTCAGAGTATGTGGTCGGTTGCAACAGGTGACGGTTGAAACACAAAAAGTTGAGCCAAAAGAGTTTATAATTAATTATTAGTATTTAATTCTACTGATGTTTAAATGAGTCTTATCGTGGATTAGCTGACGAACATAGATTGCTGGAGAGTTTGCGCCCCTTCGGGAAGAAGCAATAACGTTTAGAAAATGGAGAAACGTTTTGTAAAATTTTGTAGCAAAACAGCACTTTTTCAGAATGTCCTGTTTGTAATTCCTGGATTATTGTAAGCATTCACTACAGAATAATAGAATTATGTATTCTATCAATAAATGCACTTAATGCAATTGTGTTGTTTACTTCAACTAAAATGCAATTTAAATGGAAAACAATGGCATTAATTAACAACGTAAATTGCAATTAACTAGTAACTGACCTTGGAGAATTCATGTAATCAAGGGACGTTTTATTTAATAGCAGTGGATGAGTGATGTAAAACAACCCGTTGTCTCACCCCTTTTAACAACCCACAGTTTTCCGCTAATTACTGACAAACTGGTTTCGAAACTGGCATAAACTGGTTTCTGTAAAAAATGATTTTTAAGTTTTTGGATTTTTTTTCTAGTTTTAGCTTTATGGACTTTTTAAATTATAAACTTCAGCCTATCCTGCCAGCTCCTCAGTAGTTCCTCATAGTAAACTTATGACGTATACGTATGTTTACAATTACGTATACGATTGACACACATACGTGTTATTAATTACACAAATGAGTGAAATGGCACCATAACATAGTTACGCGTTTATTTTCCAGTGTTTGAGATTATAGCGAGTGAAAAGGTGCTGCGGAAAAAGTGACAACTGAATGAAAAAAATAAACATTTAGATTTTATTAAGTGCATCTTTGATAGTATTGTGAAAACAGTCAGCTGCTTTTTATAGTAAATAATGTAAAATCCAGTTGACGCTATGAAGATTTTTGAAAACAGAACATTGCATCGCAAGGATGTCAAAAGAATAATAATATGTTTTATCTACTACTGTTTATGAAATCATGGTGAGTTTTGAGTCAAACTATACTTTATTTTTATAAACGACGACTTTGTCCAAAACTAAGTTAAATTACATATTCCGTACAGTTTCCGTTGTAATAATAATTATAAATTTCAAGAATTCGTTTTGTTTAACCGCGTTGATCTCAGAAACAAATGGGATGATTTACAAAACTTTCTCAATGGAAGATAATCCATGTATCCTTTTACTTCATAACCATAGACACTTCCTAAGAAAGCTCATATAAAATATACATTTAGAACAAAAACAAATAATAATATGTAATCGAACAATCCTTCGATTAATGCTCAATCCTTCTCCGTGTGAGAGGAGGCCTGTGCCCAGCAGCGGGACGATAAAAAGGCTGTAACTGGTAACTGGCAATCGAACAGTAAAAAGAACGGATTTACAAAATCTGTGATTATGAAGTTATACCGTTTGCAGCAAGCGGTTTCATTGCCACCCGGCAAGAGTTGGCACAGCAGTACTTTACTACGCTATCTGCTCCGTGCCTCACGATGGACGGAAAGGTATTCACAATTATTATTTTTGTATTGTTAATTTATTTATTGTGTGGTCAACTTTTTTGGCCGTAAGTGTAATTTGTGTGCACAGTTTAGGAAAGTTTTCGGGGTTTTTAGAAAAATAAAATTAAATATGTAGTTTCATAAAAGTTTTAGTATGTTAACATTTTTTGAAGCGTTTTGTTTTTTTTAAGTCATATTTTAGTTTTGGTTATATAGAATAGGTATGTGTCAAGTTATCTTTTGTTAAACTTTGTCTTGATTATAATAATAATTAAGGGATACAGCGAGGTACCCCCGACACAAGTTTGACTAATTAATTATACTGTGGTAAAATAATATAGATACAAATTTATTGCGAGTGTTGATAATTTTTCTTATAGGTACTTAAGTTGTAAATAGTAAAACTTAAAAGCACTTTTTAAATTTTTTTGCTAGCAAATTTCCTGTTAATTGTTTTTAAATGTGAGATTGTCCGACTTTGAATTTGGCGAAGACAAACATGCTTTTTGACAGTTCTTAAATATTTTTCTTTTGTTTTAATTTTAGTGATAACTAGTGAGGAATCTGTTTACCGTAACTAAAATGATATCTTAATTAATTAGCTAATATTTTAACCGGCTTGTCAGGATTTGACTGGTAATTAGTGACCGATACACGGTAATTAGTGAACAATTGATGCTAAAAAATTTTACGTAATAAAGATATTTTTTATATGTACTTATTAGTACAGTAGTATTTTAATCACAAGCAAACGACTGCCTGAAAATGCAAGGTTTGAAACAACTGTTACGTTATTGTGATTAAACTTATGAGTATATAAAAAGTTACTTAGAGAAAGTTGTTTATAATCATGACTCACGTGTTACCAGTCACCGTATATTTTGGAAGTACTAATTATCTGATGGAATTACGGACAACTAGAATCAAACCTATTTATAATTTTTGACATTCATAAGTGCTTGTAAAGGCCTAAATAAAATAAATGATTTGACTTTAACTTCAACAAAAACACAGACTGTCAAAACGCAAGGTATCCTTTACCCGTCTGAAAAAAGTGCCTCTTTAGGAAAGTTTATTTTAATTGTAGTGAGAGTTGATTCCAAAGAAGATCGCATAAACGTCACTAAGAAATGATGAAATAATGATATAGATGTACCAGCTCAGTGCCAGTGATGAAAACTGACTGCTTTTGGTTGATCAATTTCAATAGATAGTACAGTCAGCTGAAATAAAAATACCCAAATACATGGCGGGGAGGAGTTATTGTAATTGTATCACAGTTGTTATCTATACTAATATTATACAGCTGAAAAGTTTGTTTGTTTGCTTGAACGCGATAATCTCAGGAACTACTGGTCTACTTTGAAAAATTCTTTCAGTGTTTGAAAGCCCATTTATCGAGAAAGGCTATAGGTTATATATTATCACGGCAAGACCAAAAGGAGCGGAGCAACAATGAAGAATGTTTCAAAATCGGGGATTATTTTCCTATTGAGAGAGCTAACGCTGCGTGCGCTGCGTGCGCTGCGTTAAAGTTTGTCAAAAATCATGTATGACAGAATTGTTCCCCTTTAAAAGTTCTAAAAAAAAGTCCGCGACAGCAGAGGTCTATCTTTTAAGGTTAGCTAACTATAACCTTTTTTTATAATTAAAGTCAGCGTTAGCCCAAAATAACTGTTCCACGCGGACGAAGTCGCGGGCGGAAGCTACTTAGTTATCTATAGCTTGTTATCTATAGGTATTATGAAATCTGAAGAGTTTGTATGTTTTTTTATCTAATTAATGGCCCGAGCTGAACCATTTATTATAGTGTTAGAAGTAAAGCCTTTTTATCGAGGAAGGCTTTAAGATGCTAAACAACTTTTTGGAACCATTGATGACGATTAATGTATTTGTACTATACAAATCATTGACCTAGGTTAAATAAACGCGGAACTTCATACCATCACTGTTGGCGATTGTACCAGCAGCTGATGACCAATTAATAACACCACTCTTTTGTTTGCCATTGAAATATTTAGAAGCTCACGAGCTTTCAAAGTGTACGGTATGGTCTCAAAACTTTTTGCAAAGAAATTCTTCACCATTTCTACCGCTGTTTTTTAACCTAAATGTAAGTAAGTCTAAGGTTGCGCGCTACTGCTGATTATTCGTTTGGTTCTTAGTGTTTTTTTTTTGTTATTGTGAATTCAATCAAACTTTTTAATCGGTCTGACACCGAACAAAACCTAATTGTGGTTATGTCTGTACTTCCATTCATCTGCATACTGGTTTATGAGCCCAAAATCAACTATCGCCCGATTAAATCTTTGCAGTAATTTCGTACATACTTGAAAAATTACAAAATGTATACTAATATTATAAAGCTGAAGAGTTTGTTTGTTTGTTTGAACGCGCTAATCTCAGGAACTACTGGTCCGATTTGAAAATTTTTTCAGTGTTAGATAGCCCATTTATCGAGGAAGGCTATAGGCTACTTTTTATCCCGGTACGGGAAGTAGTTCCCACTGGATGCGGGTGAAACCGCTGGCAGAAGCTAGTATATTATATAAAGTATTTTTCTTCTGCAGGGTAATAAAGAACGTGGCATCTTGAAGTTGGAGCCTCGGCCGAGAGTTGTGATAGACACAGCTAAATCGGAGCTGACTCCGCAGGTAAGTAACACTGTATCTACTTAGCTACTACAGATAAAATCTAGGTAGGTACTTAACTATAGGCACCTAAGCACCGTAAGGGTTTCCACACAAAACTGCGATGCGATGCTATGCGATGCCGCACGCCGCGACGCGTTTTTCGAGGGCGTCCTAAATGCGAAAACGTCTTTATTTTTAACCAATTCCAAAAAGAGGTGGTTCGTTATTCGACCATAAGTTTTTTTTATAGTGAGGTTAGAAAGTCAGCCTTGTTGAAGCGGTCTATTCATGGAAAATACGGGTATTCAGTTGCATTCAGTTGCCACAGCCGTCACAAAAGGCTAGACAGATTCATATAATTTCTACAGGACAGCGAAAGTGAAACCGCGAGAATCAGTTAGTACTTAGGTTAAAAGTACCCACACTCTGTGTCACGGTACTTATGTTCTTGTTGGCCCAAAGTTTGGATGGGCAAAATCTGTATATTGTGAGTACATTTACCTATTCCAATCACCAAAACTATGGACACAGTAGGTACACACCGTAGAATTACCATCGACAAAAACACATCGCAAAGTATATAAATTAGAATTTTACTCACATTTCATTCTAAATTCTTCACACCTTCAAAAACCCGAATTCTGAGTACATTTAACGGTAACCATTACTGGGAAAGGTACACAAAGGTAATTACAGCCAATCAGGGCACTCCCCGACCTCTAAACGGAGCCAATTAACGAAATGTAATACTCTGCGCAGTCGGACAAAGGCGGTGTTTTGTGTTTCATATTTGGTTATATAGTATCGTGATTTAATCGTGACATCAACTATTACCAATATAGTATTTGAGTATGTAATTTAGCAACTGAACAATTGTCACTTTTAATATAAGTTTAAGTAAATTATAAGTTTAACAATGTGAATCATTCATTCCTGAAGATTTAAGCAGCGTGCTGAAAACTGGAAGACTTTGGGGGAGGCCTTAACTTAGCACTGGCACAATATACGTTAGTAAAATAAAAATCGAGTCGAAAGTAGGTACCTACTACAAATAAAACTTTAAATCAGTTTGTTCCCAGGTATGTGCTTTGGTTTCAGTCTCAGGGTGTGAGTCCTTGAAAGTGTTAGACTAATATTATCCTGTGTTGTTCTGTATGTTATATTCTCTTTTCATACATTAAGGAACTATACTATATTTACCGAAGTATACTAAATCATTTTAGTTTTATACGGACAACACTACCTCTACTGTGAGGACAACACTAAAAAGAGATTTTGACAGTTAGAGCGCGCGCTTTCCATGCGCTTCCTTCGTGGACTGATAAACTATGTTTTCTTACGATTGATATTAAATTGTGTTTTAAAAGTGAATACAAGAAGTTATTGTGATACGAATTGACGTTTTATTACTGATTAAGGCTAGGAGATCATACCCTAGCTTATATCAGAAGCGGGAAGAACAGAAAACGCCTAATTACCAATGGGGCGCGAATGCTCCGAATACAATAAAATTAATGATCACGCCACACTATGCGAAACACTTAAACGAAGACGAGATGACCACAGCACTGATTGCTCAACCGCAATAATGTATCAAGGACTTATCTACTCAAGGAAAACAAAGTGACATGGTCAACAACTTGTGGAGCCTATAATGACGACGACCAGACAAGATTCTTGTGTGTAGATTACTGCTTGACACACACTACGCCTGATGGCGATTAGACACCTTCTCCGCCGCGATGCAACAGGTACCCGAGACATTGGACAATCAGGTATAAGCATTAATATTTTTTTTTTCTCATTCCAATTAATCCATGGAATAGAAAACAATCATTTAATTGCCCAAACATGTGTATACATGCATACACACGCAGGTGCATGCATGTAGGATAATACAATTATTAAAGGTATGTGCTTAAAACATGTTTGCCACTTGTCATGGCATACAAATATAAAACCAGAAACATTTAGCTCTATATACTAAAAACTATTTGAGCTGACATTTCAGAGCTTCGGTACTGAGTTTTCTCTAGGTTATAGATATTTTGTTGTACATAATGGGTGCCATTCAAAATATAATTTAGCACATAAGTGCAGTTTTACATGGATGTGAACAGAGTTTGCTATTGATC
Source organism: Helicoverpa armigera (assembly GCF_030705265.1). Classification (NCBI taxonomy): domain Eukaryota; kingdom Metazoa; phylum Arthropoda; class Insecta; order Lepidoptera; family Noctuidae; genus Helicoverpa; species Helicoverpa armigera. The sequence goes on along the minus strand of NC_087120.1, from coordinate 3,008,896 downwards.
CATTTGATGCATACATTTTTAAGGTGAGTAAATGTACAACAATAAAAAATTATTTCTTATTTCTTATTTCATAAAAAAAAAAGCAATATATTTCATTAGACATCCATAAACCAGCTGGGAACATGACAGATACTCTGAGGTAAACATTTATATCCTGAGTAATTATGTACTTATGGTGTTATTTTTGCTACACATTGAATACATAAAATATTCATGAGAAAAGAGTAAATAAAGCAAGTAAAGCTAATTGCATAGTTCATGGGGATGATGGCCAAACGATTTGGTGTTAATGCATTATTTACATACATTACTGAAATAGACAAAGGAAGTACCTATAAAAATAAGTAAATAGGATATAACAATAGGATATTCATGATATAAAGCCAATATTACAATAATTAAAATTGAAATAATCATAATCACTTACAAATAGAGGTAGAAAATAAAGTGGTTAATTGACAACCAACAAAAACCGTGCGACACAGCTTTTGACTATTCTATGTACATCCAAAGCGGTGATAACAGGTATTAATAATGGATAATCAAATACTTTAAAGTACTATAAACACTAAACTGGTTTTTATTAATAAAGTAACTATGAAACTAAATGCTTCAAGCCAGTATGTTTCAGACAGTAAGTATGTTTTACCAATATCTTGGTACTGCCAATAGCATACATCATTGTTAAGTAAAACTTCATTCCAAGCAAATATCATTGCTTGTTATTATTTTAAAGAGTATCTAAAGTGAAAATTATAAAAATGGTAATCTTTTTAAAATGATCTTTTCCATATTATTAACTGTAAATTGCCTCACCTAGAAAAAGTTAAACTGCTTATTCTATCTGAATGTTGGATGATATTACAGCTAACAGGTACATTATAGGACTGTAACACATTAAGGATAGTTTAATCACAGTAAAGATGCAGCAATTGTAGTACTTAAAGGATTTTACAGACTGAAGCATAATAAATAAATATAAATCAGTAGTGTCAATTAATCAGAAGAAAATATAACTCAGTAGTGTCAGTAATCTGAGTAGCCAGATCAGATATGTTCTTTTTGAAAGATTTCATTTTAATTTGGAATCCACCACTTGATGCTGAGACCAGTTTTCTCAACCATTAAAAATAACCCGAAGTGCTTAAAGATATGTATACTAGAAACAAATAAATACAAAATAAAGAAATTTCGGCTTTGAAATCTGAATCGAAAGCAGTCTATATATTATTAACTTAATAAATGAATATGGCAATTGGGTCAATAAGAGATAGGTTTGAGTTGGAACAAAACAACATTAGTTATACATAAAATTGTCTGATACTACACAGGAGCTATACCATCAGAATACATTATACCATACTGAAAAAGAAGTATGTGAGACAGTTAAAGAATAAAAGACTAGGCAATTAATAAGTAATTTGTCCTAGCCCATTAAAAAGTTGAATGCATACCAGGGCACTCAGTAAAACATATAGATTATTATAAATAAACTGAACCTGAACTTTTATGGATGGTAACGATACGAGTTAACATTTCTCTCTATACTCTCTTTATGACAGGAAATCTTGTAATTTCCTGGGAGGTAAGACATTTTATTCTGAGACTAAATTTCAGCACATATTGTATGTTAGACCTTCTCTCACAGAAAATTACATGTACAGTTTATGATGATTTTCTTGAGTGATGTTGTGAGTCTATTCTGACCACTTATAAAATAGGAACCAAGATTGTGGAGGATCAGAGGAGTGAATTCAGTGGGGTGTCAACAACATCTTTAACAAGTCAGTAAGTACAACCACAAGTGTTTTACAGTCAACAACTAAGAAAGAGCATTGCTTAGTATTTATTAGTTTTGAACCATTAATTAAAAAAAAACTGACTGATAAAGAACAATTTATATGGTGATTGGAACTTATATTTAAAGATGATGACATCTGGTTATGTTTATATTCATATATATTTATTTGCATTCCATAATGTTACAATAGATGTTGAAGAGGCTTAAAACTAAGTAGGTACCATTATAGGCCCTGTTAGGGCACAGCTAAAGAAGGCAATACTTTAAGGCACCATAAATAAAGAACCATGAGTTAAACTAGGCTCAGGGGTACTTTGTTGTCACTTTGTTTGTATTAAAATTGTTTCTACGGCACCACCTTCAATTCTGCTTTCGTATCCCTCATCAGGGATATAGTTCCGAAGGAGCAGAAAGCTTTTCCACTCACGCTTTACAACTTGTAGAGTTATAATTTGATTAAATGGTATTAACTAAAAAGAAAAGCTTAAATTGAGAAGTGTAATGATTTTAATGAATTGTTAATTAATAAAACAATACCAGATGAAGAAAATTGAATGAATAAATTAAAGATTTGTACAATTTTTACCTTGATTATCTGTTATTAATTCTTACGAGCCTCTGTATTGAGATGTGAAATGAATTGAAAGATTCATACTAATTCAGTTTGGTTGTATTGTTGAATTATTGAAATAAGACTACATAAATAAACTTTTGATAAGTTCATAGGTTGGAAGGTATGCACTATGTACTGTTTTAGCTGGTTCTATTGTTTGTTGCTGAAAACAAACGACTCGAGGAAGAAAATGGATATTATGTATTTATATATTTTAACCACTACAATAAGGGATTAACAGAAACAATTGTAATGTTGTAACAATTGTAACTTGTAGTGGTCTGATTGAGTTTGATTGTGTTGTTAAATAATAATAATAGAAGACATGTATTGATTTAGTTCAACCATAGGCATTGCTCTAATACAAATAAGAGATGGACAGAGAAAAATGTAATTACTTGTACATTTCTCATTTTATTATGTTGTTAATTATTAAAAACTAGCGACTGGAATGCTAATAAAGAATTGAGTATTGAATAGACAAGATATATTGTACTAGTTGTGAGATAACGAATATAAATAAGAGATGGGCAGAGAAACTGACTAAAGAATTTGTATTAGCTACTTTGATCATATTGATGATTAATGGATACTAAACGAGATAAAATATGTATACATATATATTGTAGTCAGAGATAGAAGATGTAATAAATTGAGAGATTTGTATATTGTCCAGTTTGAGGATATTGACAATTACGAGTCATTTATGATTCTGAATTTAATACACGGAAGGCATTGTGTAAGGACGGTTTTGTGTAAGGAGCCGCTTGTGATAATATTATTAATCAATATTTATAGAGATCTTCATTGACACATACCTACTTAAAAAGCTGTGTATATTTCTCATAGCTCTCAATTCTTCGAAACTAAGTCCTTAAAAAATAAATTGTATATATTGTGCCAATAAAGTGTAATTGTGAAGTATATAAAATAAGACAGGATATTAAGCAATTGTATATTGTATTGAAGATCAATACAAGTGTAGTGACGCAGTTTATGAATCTAAGGCTGGATATTAAGAAATTGTATATTGTATTGTTAATGTACAGTAGTCCAGGTACTGGATAGAAAGAAGTTGTTTACTGTAATGAGAATTATATAAGCAGAAGCAATGTGTAAATACTGATTTGCACTTTGAATTATGATAGTGATAAATTTTAATGTGTTAATAAGGAACATAAGTTCAGAGACTTTGTATAATAGAAGTTTTCTATTGAAATGAGAAATGATATAAGTATTTTGATGCCAATATGGTGATGTTGACTTGTACTGCTTGAATTTGAATGAGGTACACAAATCCAGAGACTGGATACATAGGATTCTTTATTTAATGATTGATGATATAAGTATGTTGTCGTCGATATGTTCATATTGACTTGTAATATTGAAATTTGAATGTATTGATAAAGTATGTGTAAGATAAGAACCGAGACTGGATATAAGGATTTGTTTATTTGATGGGGAACTATATAAATGAATTCATGTCAATATGTTGATTTTGACTTGTATTGCTTGAATTTGAATGTATTGGTAAGGTACCTACACAAGTCCGGAGACTGGATATAGAGAATTGTTTATTTAATGGGGAATGATAAAAGTATATTGATGTCAAAATGTTGATGTTGACTTGTAATCGTTGAATTTGAATGTATTTATAAAGAAATAAATCCAGAGACTGGATATAAAACATGTCGATTATTGAAATAGGAAATGACATAAGTATATAGATGCCAATATGTTGATGTTGACTTGAAATGGTTGAATTTGAATGTATTTATAAAGAATATAGATCCAGAGACTGGATATAAATAAAGTTGATTATTGAAATATGATATAAGTATATAGATGCCAATATGTTGATGTTGACTTGAAATGGTTGAATTTGAATGTATTTATAAAGAATATAGATCCAGAGACTGGATATAAATAAAGTTGATTATTGAAATATGATATAAGTATATAGATGCCAATATGTTGACGTTGACTTGAAATGGTTGAATTTGAATGTATTTATAAAGAATATAGATCCAGAGACTGGATATAAATAAAGTTGATTATTGAAATATGATATAAGTATATAGATGCCAATATGTTGATGTTGACTTGAAATGGTTGAATTTGAATGTATTTATAAAGAATATAGATCCAGAGACTGGATATAAATAAAGTTGATTATTGAAATATGATATAAGTATATAGATGCCAATATGTTGATGTTTACTTGTAATGGTTGAATTTGAATGTATTTATAAAGAAATAAATCCAAAGACTGGATATAAAACAAGTCGATTATTGAAATAGGAAATTATATAAGTATATAGATATCAATATGTTGATGTTGGCTTGAAATGGTTGAATTGGAATGTATTTATAAATAATATAAATCCAGAGACTGGATATAAAACAAGTCGATTATTTAAATAGGAAAATATATAAGTATATAGATGCCAATATGTTGATGTTGACTTGTCATGGTTAAATTTGAATGTATTGATAAGGTACATAAGTCGAGAGACTTGATAGAAGGATCTTGATGTCAATTTGTTAACATGACTAGAAGGCGTAGATAGCTCCAAATAGGAGTGAATTCCTCGTTGCAGTCACAGTGATAGTAAGATTAACTTACTCTGTTAAACTTGAATGTTTTGATAAAGTATACAAGTCCAAATACTAGACGTGAAGTTGTTTACCGTAGTAAGAATTTGTACAAGTATATGGTTGCCAATTTGTTAAAATGGCAATGTACACAAGTCACAGTTTGGATTCAAAATGAAATGAAATGAAAATATTCGCAGAAATTGTTTATCGTAGTGAGAGTTTATGCAATTATATTGTTGACGATTTGTTAGCATGGCTGGAAGGCGTGGATGGCTCCAGTTGGAGTGAAGGCCACGATGCAGTCATAGTTAGAGATGGCTGGAAGGCGTGGATGGCTCCAGTTGGAGTGAAGGCCACGATGCAGTCCTAGTTAAAGATACGACTCTGGAAGGTTGGCACGATCGTGAAGCCTTGTTGGTGGACATCCTCTTGGCTTTGCGGTGAGGGGTCAAATGCAGATGTCGTGAGTTGAGATTGGCTGGAAGGCGTGGATGGCTCCAGTTGGAGTGAAGGCCACGATGCAGTCCGTCCTAGTTAAAGATACGACTCTGGAAGGTTGGCACGATCGTGAAGCCTTGTTGGTGGACATCCTCTTGGCTTTGCGGTGAGGGGTCAAATGCAGATGTCGTGAGTTGAGATTGGCTGGAAGGCGTGGATGGCTCCAGTTGGAGTGAAGGCCACGATGCAGTCCGTCCTAGTTAAAGATACGACTCTGGAAGGTTGGCACGATCGTTAAGCCTTGTTGGTGGACATCCTCTTGGCTTTGCGGTGAGGGGTCAAATGCAGATGTCGTGAGTTGAGATTGGCTGGAAGGCGTGGATGGCTCCAGTTGGAGTGAAGGCCACGATGCAGTCCGTCCTAGTTAAAGATACGGCTCTGGAAGGTTGGCACGATCGTGAAGCCTTGTTGGTGGACATCCTCTTGGCTTTGCGGTGAGGGGTCAAATGCAGATGTCGTGAGTTGAGATTGGCTGGAAGGCGTGGATGGCTCCAGTTGGAGTGAAGGCCACGATGCAGTCCGTCCTAGTTAAAGATACGACTCTGGAAGGTTGGCACGATCGTGAAGCCTTGTTGGTGGACATCCTCTTGGCTTTGCGGTGAGGGTCAAATGCAGATGTCGTGAGTTGAGATTGGCTGGAAGGCGTGGATGGCTCCAGTTGGAGTGAAGGCCACGATGCAGTCCGTCCTAGTTAAAGATACGACTCTGGAAGGTTGGCACGATCGTGAAGCCTTGTTGGTGGACATCCTCTTGGCTTTGCGGTGAGGGGTCAAATGCAGATGTCGTGAGTTGAGATTGGCTGGAAGGCGTGGATGGCTCCAGTTGGAGTGAAGGCCACGATGCAGTCCGTCCTAGTTAAAGATACGACTCTGGAAGGTTGGCACGATCGTGAAGCCTTGTTGGTGGACATCCTCTTGGCTTTGCGGTGAGGGGTCAAATGCAGATGTCGTGAGTTGAGATTGGCTGGAAGGCGTGGATGGCTCCAGTTGGAGTGAAGGCCACGATGCAGTCCGTCCTCGTTAAAGATACGACTCTGGAAGGTTGGCACGATCGTGAAGCCTTGTTGGTGGACATCCTCTTGGCTTTGCGGTGAGGGGTCAAATGCAGATGTCGTGAGTTGAGATTGGCTGGAAGGCGTGGATGGCTCCAGTTGGAGTGAAGGCCACGATGCAGTCCGTCCTAGTTAAAGATACGACTCTGGAAGGTTGGCACGATCGTGAAGCCTTGTTGGTGGACATCCTCTTGGCTTTGCGGTGAGGGGTCAAATGCAGATGTCGTGAGTTGAGATTGGCTGGAAGGCGTGGATGGCTCCAGTTGGAGTGAAGGCCACGATGCAGTCCGTCCTAGTTAAAGATACGACTCTGGAAGGTTGGCACGATCGTGAAGCCTTGTTGGTGGACATCCTCTTGGCTTTGCGGTGAGGGGTCAAATGCAGATGTCGTGAGTTTAGATTGGCTGGAAGGCGTGGATGGCTCCAGTAAGAGTGAACGCCTCGAGGCAGTCCTAGGAACGCAGCTCTGTAAAGGTGGCACAGTCATGAATTCTTGCTGGCGAATAACCTCTTGACTTTGACCTTTAACTTTGTACCAAAATATAAACCAATTTGTAAATGTGAACACCATGTAGTATTTTAATTGTCACTTTACTCTCATTTGTCTTTGCGATTCTACATGATCTTCGCATGCTTTTACTGTATGTACCAATACATACAAATTGTAATACTATATTATTTTTAAAAAAGAGTAACCATGGAGTTTCTTGCCCGTTCTTCTCCATAGGAAGCTACTTTTGGAATGGGCAACTAGAATCAAACTTAGTTATAATTTTGACGTCCATAAGTGCTTGTAAAGGCCTAAATGAAATAAATGATTTGACTTTGAGAAGTTTGAGGACAAACTTAGTGGTCAGAATGGCCGAATGTTAGACTAATATTATCCTGTGTTGTTCTGTATGTTATATTCTCTTTTCATACATTAAGGAACTATACTATATTTACCGAAGTATACTAAATCATTTTAGTTTTATACGGACAACACTACCTCTACTGTGAGGACAACACTAAAAAGAGATTTTGACAGTTAGAGCGCGCGCTTTCCATGCGCTTCCTTCGTGGACTGATAAACTATGTTTTCTTACGATTGATATTAAATTGTGTTTTAAAAGTGAATACAAGAAGTTATTGTGATACGAATTGACGTTTTATTACTGATTAAGGCTAGGAGATCATACCCTAGCTTATAAAAGGCAGTTTAGTTTGGCTTCTGTTTTATTAATAACTAGCTTTCGCCCGCGGTTTCACCCGCGTCTCGTAGCCGGATGGTGACAAAAACTATCCTAAACCTTCTCCCGGGTCTAAGTTACCTTTCAGCCAAATCGGTCAAGCCGTTTTCATGTTATGTCGTGACAACGGAAAGCGGGTTTCATTTTTACATATATGGATGTGAGTTTTGTCTGTTGCCCGGGAAAATGGGTCGAGAAGGTCAGATAGGCAGTCGCTCCTTGTAAAACACTGGTAAGTACTCAGCTGAACCCGGTTAGACTGGAAGCCGACCCCAACACAGTTGGGAAAAGGCTCGTTAGATGCTGACGTAGGTTTCGTTTGTAATTATTATTGGCCTTATCTACCCAAAGGCCTGCACCGACGTAGTTCAAATCTGGTGCTAAGATAGGCATATTGAATTTTTAAGGCCAGAGAAGTATCTTGCATTGGGAAGTAAATAAAACCAAAGAAAAAAGCTAAATCTTTTTGACAGACATAAGCTTCGAATTTTTCTATGGAAATATAAGCAGCTCGTGATACAACGCACATCATCATCTCCCGAGCCTTTTCCCAACTGCATATGCTGGGGTCGGCTTCCAGTCTAACCAGATGCAGCTGAGTACCAGAGCTTAACAAGGAACGACTTTTAAAAAAAAAAAAAAAAAGGTTGAGGTCAGATACAACCTAGTTATACAACGCACAATTGACACGATTATACAAATTGCCACAATAGGTGTGTATCAAAAAAGCTTCCACGATTTAGTACGGTATCGATGGGTTTCTATCTTTGGTGAAAAATCACTTCTTAATTATTATTCGGAGTGATATAAACGCAGGGAGGGCGAACATAATGGTATGAACCGTCAGGGTTGTCATTTTTTAGAAGTTCTTTTTTTTAATTTATTCCGGTACTTATATTTGCATAAAACGTATTTTCTCAGAATTGATGAAGTATAATAAAATTGTTTTAATATTTGCGTATCTTTACTATGAGATATTTTCGTCACACTTTTGCTTGTAAGATGTTTATTTGTTTTTATTCATTTAAACATACACATTATCATCACAGCTTAACCAATACGATGGCGGTGTCCACAGTTATTACCCAATAGCTAACACTAAAAAATGAATAAAATTTAACTTAGATGTAACACAAAAACAAAACTGGAATCCAAAATAACTTCTACATAAAAATTGATTTAATTGGATTGAAGAAATCTCGAGTTACCAACCATATTATTGTAAGCCTGGCGCCTGACTGTTATTTTTTTCGAAAAAATACACAACATACAATACCGATTTCATAAATACAGATTTTTGACATATCCAGTCAAGTTAGTCAGAAAAGGGCCCAAATAAAGCTTCTAATATTCCAATCTGTATGTTTTCATTTATTTTTTTGACAGAAATGACACGTGGCAACCCTGGACAGTTAATCAGTGGCAGTCAGACACTCATTGGCACTGCGAGACATACTGCGGCTTGTCACGTCACGGGGCATTTGTGTCCAGTGGGCGTGCCGACTTTTACATTCATTTTGCATTACTAGTTTTTGACAAGACCAATATATATCATTCATATATTCCCTTTCCTATAATGAACAAATCCGAAATTACCTCCGTTTGCCCTCTGGACTCATTTTTAAGTAATTTTTAAACTCCAACTTCATTTTTTTTGTAAACTTTAAATAGGCCTATAAAAGTTCTTTCGAAACGTTATGCTCGTTGCATTGTTCCAAGGAGCAGGTGTAATGGAGAACAACCGATATCTCCACATATAAACCTTCCTCTTCAATTACTCTATCTATTTAAAAAAACTGCATCAAAATCCGTTGCGTAATTTTAAAATTTTAAGCTTATATAGGGATATAGGGACAGAGAAGGCGACTTTGTTTTATACTATGTAGTAGTACTGAAATGTTATCGTCTTGAACTACTTACTAACACCAAAAGAATAATAAGATCTAAATCGTCTTTCGGTTTTTCATCCCAAACATTTCAGTCGTTTTGTAAGATTCAGTAGTTTTCGTTCTGGAAGGGGATACTTCCGTATTCATTTTAACCCTCGACGAAAAATGAGTTGTGTGTAAGTTTGACCGTTCTGTGTGTCTGTCTGTGCCACCCAAGCTCTTGTACGAATGAAGTTTTAAGTTGTTATTATTTTTTTCCTACTGTGCTCTGTTGTTGATGATATCATTATGTTTGGCACTCTAAAATTGCACATAAGTTATAGGTATAATAAAAGGCACTAGATGTAAAAAACACAACTTTTCACAAAATCGTATGCCCACCGAACGTCTTTTGTATTTCCTCTCTAGTACACCAGTGAAACAAAGCTACCCATGGCCATAATCTGTTTCACTAGTGAGTAAAAGTCGATTTTATTCACTCTTTATAAGCATCAAAACCTTAATGTTAGAGCTACTGAAGCGAAAAAGACTTTATCTACCTCTCGTATTGTCTAATCTTGGACTGTTCCTTATTAGAAAAAATACATTTTTATTTTTATTTATTCGCATTTCTTTTTAGCGACGGAATGTAGTAGCCTGTGCGTGATGGCTATAGGTTTATCATGGTGGACAGTCGCAGACAGCGCTGTTAACGAATATGACATTTTAATTAAATTACCCGCGGTTCAATGTCGCGAGTGTATTGTTGTTTGTTTACTTATCGTAATATGCCATTTATTTATATGTATAAGTGATTCCCTACTGAGTGTACACAAAGCGTTGTTGATGGGTACTTCAAATTGTGAACATTTTGCACGAGTTGTTCAACGATGACAATTTTTTTAACACAGATTTATTTTGCTATTTAATCATAGATTATAAAGTGAAGGAAAACATCTGGAGGAAACCTGGACTATATAGTCAGGAATCACCAACCTGCATCGAGCAAGCGTGGTGCGCTCAATCCTTATCCGTGTAAGAGGCCTGTGCCCAGCAGTGGGACGATAAAAAGGCTGTAACAGAACAGAACAGAATCACTGATTACGATTGCTATTTAAAAATCTTTACAATTTGCTTCTTTATCAGTGGGATAATTTATCACTTGTCTATTCATTTTTTAATTATGTTAAGCAGTTTCATCTGCCTTGTCTTTTCCCAACTTTGTTGGGGTCGGCTTCCAGTCTTAACCAGATGCAGTTAAGAACCAGTGATTTACATATAGCGAATACCTATCGGACCTCCTCACTGACCCTTTAGTCCTTGGTAAGACTGCAATTTTAAGTAATGTATTAGTTAGCTTGCGACCCGCCCCGGCTTCGCACGGTACAACAGTAGGTATTAGTCTACCATTTAATGGATGTTATTGTACGTATAAACCTTCCTCTTCAATCACTCCATCTGTTAAAAAGAAACCGCAACAAAATTTAAGCATACATAGGGAGATCGGGACAGATAAAGACATTGTGGAAAGCAAATAAATAAATGAATATGAATATGAATATGAATATAGCGACTTCGTTTTATACTATGTAGTGATATTCATTTTTTATTGTGATACAAAGTTTTGTGCGCGTCTGTACATAAGTAGCATCACCGCACCTTACAATAACAGGCACAGTCTATATTAATTTAGTATCGAAAGGCTCGACGCACACTAGTATCTTTCTTTTAATTCAATTGAAATACAGCGGGTACACTCATGACGTTATATTTTTCTACTACAATACATTATCACACAAAATGTTATAAAAATGACACTTCCATTTGACCACAAATATCTAGGTCTCGAACTAAAAGAAATTGACGAATTGCAGAGCTTCAGGATATATTATCTTAAATTGCTTCTAAGTATTTTCATGCATATTGCTGTCGTACTTAGATACATTAATCTTGGATTCAATGAGGTTTATCTGACTACGCAAGTACTAGCCAGAAATCAAATAGCAGCCCAGGTGACTGCGACATGAATATATTAAACAGACTGTTTGTTGACACTTCTCGTGACCCAAGGGCTGGCTTTTATTTCGCACAGAGGTTGAGCATTGCCATCCAACGTGGCAATGCTGCCAGCCTTCTGGGTACATTACCCAGTGACAGCGATGAGGAGCAATTTTTTGATGCAATGTATTAGTTTTAAGTTGTATATATAAGTTTATTTTTAAACAGACTTATATTATTTTCCCCGTTCACACGTTCGTGCGTTACCACCATTCACTTAAACCACACATACGTACAAGACAATCTTTTGAAGCATTACTTTACATAAATCGGAGGTTTCAATACGGTTGGTGTGCGACCCGCCTTGCGTCAGTAGGTTCTTGAGAACTGACCGCAGTACCATCTCTCTATTCAACTAAACAATACAACTTTTTGTGTTTCGGACTTACCATTTCTGGGTACGGTATTTTTATAAGTGAAATATTACAGTCTTTCATCAATATATAAAACTACTTATATATTTTTAATTGTTAAAAGCAGCATTTAATTTAATATAAAAATATAAGACAGTGATAAACGTTAATCCCAAAAATACAATCGCTTAAAGTACAAACCTAACGAAAACTGTTTTAATTACATTAATATTAATTTTGAATTAAATTAGAACGAAAGCTGTTAAGCTAAAAGTTGCACTATTAAAAAAACTTTTATAATTAAAATCTGACATGAAGTTAAATGATGAAAATTGTCGTAGTTCTGCTAAGTAATGAAAAGTAAATTAAAATAACAACACAGCGGGAATTACTGACTTTTTGTTTTTGTAATCTACTAATAGCTTAGAAGTGTCTTCCTTTTAGCATATATTTATGAATAAAATGTATTAAACATGACTTTTTAGAAAAGTGGGGTCATAATAATTTTTTTTAACCACATTTCAATAGAAGTATGCCTGAAAACGCTTCAAAATAATCACTAAACATAATGGTATTTATATAAAATTACTGAAAACAAATTAAAGCTAACCTTTTCTCTATATAAACACTATCTCAACTAATACCGAGTTGTTTCTTTATACAAGTACTAGCGATCCGCCCCGACTTCGCAGGGGATAACAGTATTTCCCCACTATTTAATTAATGTTATTATACAATAAACCTTCCTCTTCAACCACTCTATCTATTTAAAAAAAACCCCATCAAAACCCTTTGCGTAGTTCTAAATATTTAAGCGTACAAAGGGTCACAGGGATATAGGGACAGAAAAAGTGACTTTGTTCTATACATACATGCAAGTATTATATACCTGTACCCTGTTCTCTGTCAGGGCTCGTGCGATCACCCGCCCGCATCTCCGCAGCCTTCGGTGGACCGGCTGTCGGTCACTTGGGCAGACCCTGGCAGCATGTCTTCCTCAGGAGTCAACCTGTTCCACCTGCCTTCGGAGACGCCCGTCAGCAATGAAGTCAAATTCTCACCATCGGCTGGAGGTACTATAAACGATCTATACTTAATATTATAAAGCTGTAAAGTTTGTTTGTTTGATCGCGTTAATATCAGGTAGTACTGGTCTTACCTGAAAAGTTCTTGCAGTGTATGATAGCCCATTTATTCTAGAAGGCTATATATGTATATATATTTATTTAAGGCTACTTTTTATCCGGGTTCGTGCAGAGGTTCCCACGGGTTGAGGGTGGAACCGCTGGCAGAAGCTAGTTTTATAGTATTTGTCGCCTATCTTTAATCTTCCTAAAAAAATGCATCGTTTGATTTTAGGTTTTATTTATTTTTGTCTGCAATGCAATAAAAAACTGCGAATTACAAACTGCCTTGCGAATGGTACAGAATGATATATTGTATCTATCTGAAATAGTGTTGTGTATGACTGTACTTGTATGAAATTGTTACTGCTGAGCGATCTATTATTAAATGAATAAACTTCTCTCTATACTTGTGCAATACACTTTAGTAAAACTAAGAATATATAATTTTCATCATACACCATTTTTTACCGACTTACCAAAAAGGAGATTCTTAATTCGTATAGATCTTTTTATGTACGTTCACCGATTACTCAAAAGCGCCTGGACCGATTTGTAAACTTTTTTTGATTGATAGGATCTCAATTCCATAGTCATCAGGTCAAGGTCTGATGATGGAAAGAACAATGTACTTACAAAAAAATAAAACGACTTCCATAAACACTAAAAAAAATAGGTCCGAAATGAACTTAGGTACATCCATTAGACACTGACTAATGCTTAACAGTATACCTGAGGGCCAAGCATGACCTTTTTCGATCTTACTTCTATCGTGCTTGAAAACTGCGGTTTTTTGCGTCCAAAACAATAATTGCCAGATCAGAAAACAGGATTAATTTGTAATTCAACCGGTTTAGGGTCCGTCGAAACCCGTTGACTTAGCTAAAAAATAATGGCTGTGCATTCCTCGGAGCATCGCTACCTACATGCTTTCATTTCAATCCCTTATTCTTAAATAAACGGAAGAATTGCAAGTACTCATTTCAAAATTGTAGTAGAAACTAAACCGTATGCTTAGTAAGGATTGTTCGTAGAATTTCACAGAAGCTATCTTGGAATATTGTTCTAAGAAATCTAGGTAATTTCTGGAACATTCGCCACTGGGTATGTTTAAAGTACATTTACCTATATACCTATGAAGGTGGTAGGTATTGGGTTTTGAAGCTTCCTTCTTAGTTATTTAGTATTGAGTTAGTAAGTATGGATCAAGTTTGTAAATTTTTATTTTGGTGAAAAGTTCGATAATAATTGACTATAATAATGTAAATACGTAAATAAATAGGTAAAAATGTAATAAAAAGTTGATAAGTGACGTCTATTTTGCTATTGATTTTATGTTGTTCCAGAAGATATTAGTGTGATTTCTTGAAACGGAACAGCGTTTTTTTTGGCTAATCCTGTCATTATGGGATATGTCATACATTGACATATTATTGTTTACGTGATCAATTGATCCATAATTTATTTTTCTGTTATTTTATTTGTGTTTTCGCAAATATGTTACCTATAACCATTTAATATGCTTACCATATCTTATTTGTGAGTATCAAACGTTAACAATTATTGTAATGTAGAGTATTGGTTAAGCTTTGGTCTACGTTATTACCACGGCTATTACTGTCCGTATTCCTAATTAATTTACTACCGTTTGTTTTCCCAAATAAATGAATAAGATGGCGCCTAACTTCCTTATAGTATCTCCATCTTTTCTTTACCCGTGATAAAGAAAGCGCCAGCAACTAAATAGGAACACTAACTTTCCGCAGATGGTTCGGAAGACGAGGACTACTCAGCGAGCCTTAGCGCAGTGCTGCGTCAGCGAAGAGCTAGCGTGAGGAGGTCACGAAAGGGCAGAGCGAGACGCCCTTCTTCACCCTTCCTCGCCGACGAAACCAGGCCTCGTAGGCGGTCTTCTGTCTTCACCACCAGCTCGGGGGAGTAAGTGTCTGGCCATAAAAGCCCTGGCCTTTGTCAAGTAAGTTAGTTCCCAGATATTGTCTAATCAGACCGCGGATGCGCACGAAGCGCGAAATATAGCGAAGAAAAAGACATAAAATAATTGAATACGCCAGAAAAAGCTTTTTTTTCAATCATTATCAGGCAGTCGGGCAATTTTGTTACTGTGTGACTTTAATTACTCAGTTCCAGAGTAGCATGGTTTGGTCATACCATCTGGCTTAGGGCAACAAGCGTATCAGTTTTCAACAAAAAGGGGATTAAAATATTCAGAGGGTATTAACACTGCAAGCTGAATAACCTATTTATCAGGTTGAATCTGTATCAGGTCAAGGGTTGAATTTTAGAGTCAGAGATATTGCTTTTCGCCAATGATAAAAAATATAAGTTCATACTACAAAAGCATTAAACTTTCATATCCAATCACTCCCTGTGCGGTGAAGTTTGGTTCAAGTTAGAAGTGATAGCTGGTTCATTATATTTTTTTAACGACTTCAAAAATCATCAAATGACCCCTCCCGCTGTGGGTCAGCAGCAGTGAGGGAGTGTCAGACTCTTACTGACTAAAAACCGTCGTGTTCCGTCGTAGGCCTTTTATGTATTAGGGCCGGGGTAACTCTTTCGAACAATCCCGCAGCCTCGGCAGGCCTTGGCCCTACTGGGCCCGGCTGGGGTTGCTGACATCTCTTTGTTATATTGTATTCAAGTTGACAATTAGGTTAGCACTAACTTCAACGCAATATTCAGCACTGCCATATCGATGGAGGACGGCCAGTTGGCGGTAGCTACGCAGGAGCAAATCTTCGAGAACATTCACTTGCACAAGGAAGTCTTGGGTTCCGTGAAGCAGCAACCCCTCGGAATGCGAAGGAAACTCAAGATCGTACATCAGGTTAGACAACAAAGTTTAATTAACCTGAGGAATTCGAATTTTAGCCACGTAGGTTCAGCCCGCGGACCGAGCACTATTTTAACTATATAGCCTTCCTCATCATCATCTCCCGAGCCTTTTCCCAGCTATACTGGGGTCGGCTTTGGCTGAGTGCGAGTGTTTTAAAAAGATCGACGGCCTATCTGACCTCCTTAACTCAATTACCCGGGCAAGACTGTGTCAGACTTACTTCTTCATTACCTGAAATCATTTTCAAACCAGACCAGTACCTGAGATAAGTGTGTGACACCAGACAACCTATCTGTAAATAAATGATAAAATATCTTATGTTCATTGTGTTTTTGACGTCATCTTTGGTGAACCTTACATCTTCAACCTAAACATCTGCTATCTTTTCCAATATATCAGTATCATTATTGTCTATAGGCCAAAGCATACATCAAACGTCATGAGGGCCAACTCCAAGAAAGGCTGGCTCAGTCGAAGAGCACGAGAGACATATACGCCAGATTCAATATCTTGCTGAATTCGGTACGTACACATTATATGAAATGAACGACTTTCTTATGAAAGTGCTACAGCTTCACAAATTCAAACGGTGTAACAGTGTGGGGTCCTCTTAAAAAAACATCTTATTTTTAATCTAATTCGCAATAAATTAATTAGCGTGCATCTACACGGTGCAAGTAGCTTGCGCATGTTGAGACACATGCGCAGGTTACATGCATTTTAAAAAAGTTCGGTTCCAGCGACTCGCGGATCTACCAAAGCGAATACCCACCCGCGTGCTCTTGTCACTTGTCCCTTGTCACTTGCGCGTATGCACCAAGTAGATGACCTAGACCTTTAATCGCCAAGAAATGATTATTTTTTGCCGTAGTACTGGCAACAAATGAAACGCGAGGCAGCGAACACTTCGAACCTGCTAATTCCTTGGGAGCTGCGCATCAAGGAGATCGAGTCACACTTCGGCTCCGTGGTGGCTTCGTACTTCACCTTCCTTCGCTGGCTGTTCTGGGTTAACCTGGTCATCGGCTTCGTGCTTCTCGTCTTTGTTATTGTACCTGAGGTATGGAAAGTATCTGTACTGTACCCACACCTGAATATACTATAAATAAAATAAATTCGTGTTAGTTACACATTTTATAACTCAAGAATGGCTGAACCTTTTAAGCTAAAAATAAGAGAGGAGATAGCTTAGTCCTGGGAGTAGAAGGACGTAGGATGTTTTTGTCACCATCCGGCTACGGGAAGCAGTTAAATCGGTCCGCGGGTGAAACCGCGGGCGGAAAGCTAGTATACTATAAACTAGGGACCCGACTTCGTACGGGTGCAATAGTCCACTATTTAATGTATCTTATTATACATATAAACCTTCCTCGTCAATCGCTCTATCTATCATCCATCAAAACCCGTTGCGTAGTTTGAAAAAATTAACCATACACAGAGATATAGGGACAGAGAAAGTGACTTTGTGTTATACTATGTAGTGATCATCATACTTCAATAGCGAATGATCCATTTTTTTTGCAATCAAATCAGATATTTTATCAAACCCATTAAATTTTTTTCTATGTTGTATGTTATTGTAAGTGATTAATGCTCAATCCTTCTCCGTGTGAGAGGAGGCCTGTGCCCAGAAGTGGGACGATAAAAAGGCTGTAACAGGTAACAGGTATGTTATTGTACTCGACTCATATTAATTATCAAACTACATTTTCAGTATCTAACAGCGAATCCGCAGCAAGACGGCGAAAGGAAGACGATCATGGAGGAAGAGAAACAAAACGCAACGAATCTTTTGACTCTGTGGGAGTTCGAGGGTGTCCTGAAATTTTCGCCCATTTTCTACGGTTACTATAGCAACGTGGAACGAGCTCAGTACCGCATGCCTCTCGCATACTTCCTGACGGGACTCGCCGTTTATATTTATAGCTTCGTGGCCATACTGAGAAAGTTAGTTATTTTAGATTTTATGAGACATGTGTTACGTATGCCAGCTGCAGCTCTGAATTCTGGATGCTTATGGGCATGCAGGGAGACCGAAGTTTGCTAAATTATTTAGCTTATCACGCTATCATTTTAAACAAATTATACGACTTCACACTATCACGCAAATAATATTATAAAGGAGGAAGATGGTATGTGCGTGTGTGTGTGATTGTATGTGTGGAGCGGCTGAACGGATTATTTTTTATTATTAATTCCAAAAAGAAATACCTACACAACTTTATACAAAAAAAAATACAAACACAACCATGCAATGTGTTTCCTCACTTATGGGAATCCACATCGTAATGAAAGTTGGTCATATTGTAGCTTAGCATCAGAATAACCACTTTTTTATTTGGATATAGAAAGCAGTTCCCTCTAACAGCAGTTCCCAAGTAACTAGGTACATATAACTGCTTGCGGAAACTTGTATGATTATCCTCACGGTTTCTCGAAGAAAAGATTGAACTATCATTATAGAGATAGGAGTGTTATTTCGCACTTCTTGGGGCTGAAACCGTCAATTTTATCAAATCAATCCGATAAAAGACTGAAAGTAGAAACACCCAATTTCTGGGTGTTACACAAATAAATGTTTCACAGGATGGCAGAGAACTCAAGAATGTCGAAATTATCTGAAAAGGAAGACGAATGCATATTTTCATGGAAACTTTTCACGGGGTGGGACTTCATGATCGGCAATACGGAGACCGCACACAACCGTATTGCATCCGTCATTTTAGGATTCAAAGAAGCTTTACTGGAAGAAGCCGAAAAGAAAAAAGATTTAAGGAAGTAAGTTTGGCCAAAATATTTCATTTGAATCACACAATATTTTCTTTATACAGAATTCTGATATTTTCAATGCAGCCCTAAAGTAACAGTTACACGAAAGTCATTAATTTGCCAGTAAATATATCCTCTGAGTAGAAGATTTTTTCCTTAATCGTGAAATAAATAAGTCGGAATCTGACTAGACTTTTCCCAACTATGTTGAGGTGAGCGTTCAGTCTAACTGGATACAACTGAGTACTGGTTTACTAGTACGAGTATATTACTTACGCGAATATTAGACATTTAAATAAAACTACTTTTACGGATTTTATCGCGGTTATATTAAAATGATTGAATCCCGACGTTTCAGATCCTTTACAGCATCCATGGTCACGGGCAGACTAGACGCGCGTGCATGGACGCGATAAAATCCATAAAAGTAGTATTTAAATGCAAGTTAACTTTCTCGATGCGAAGATTATCCTTCCATTTAATCACGTAGCACTAATCTTAGAATAGTTTATTTAATGAAGACTGTCATCGGTACTTGGTCGTATTACAATAGCGCTCACTTTTGCGAGTATAAACAATAGCCGGCAAAATGAATGAAGATGTATCTAAATCATGTGATGTAGCATACGACTCCTTATTTCAATAGGGTTATAATGTATCTATTACGTACCGAGTGCGAACGCTCACAAAACTTGGAATCGGCATGCTGTTCACGTTATTTCAGCTGGCGCATCATATCTCTGCGTGCTCTGGTGAACGTGTGCGTCGTCATACTGCTGGCAGTGTCAGCCTATGCCGTCGTCACCGTCGTCTATCGCTCAGACGATAACTTGCTGGTGAGAAGCTGGTGGCGAGAGAACGAAACGACAATAGTTGTCACGGTTATCTCCATAACATTTCCTGTATTTTTTGAACTGCTTGGATTCCTGGAGCATTATCACCCACGAAAGCAGCTCAGGTTACAATTAGCCAGGTAATAGTTAAATGTATATGATTATTTTATTGCTTTTCGAGCAATTAATACGTTTTTAAATTATTATTTTTTTCTTGTAGGATCATGTTGTTGAATCTCCTCAATCTTTACTCCCTTATATTTGCTTTATTCAGCAAAATTGAGGGCATGAGCAAGGAACTGGATTCGTTAAAACCAACACTTAATTTAAATGCAACTATAACACCGAATGAAACATTGAATCTAAGTGAATCTTATACAACAAGATTACCAGACTTTTGCGTTGAGCAGATAATTTCGTGTGGGCCCTGCGACATACAGATTACATTACCGGTGAAATTAGCTGACGGGATTGTTTTAAAAACAGCTTCAGCGCCATTCCCTAAAAAACTGGCTCCTAAAATACTCTTGAGACGTCCTCGCCAAATTGTAACTTCTGCGTCAAACACCAAAAAAGAAGACAACTTTGATAATATTGAAACTACTACAATTGACAGTATATTATTGGGAATAAAAGAACTGGAAAGATTGAGAAACATAAGCATTCAACAAACGCTCAATTTTACAAATGACAATGATACTATTGCAGATTTAGATGAATACGAATATACATTCTATGACACTGCTGAGTCAACCACAGCAGCAAAAACGGACACCAATATCATCAATAATTTTACATATGATGAATATTCGAGCGCTGTAACTGATTACAATTCATTCGAATTTGTTAATACAAATGAACATACTAGTACTGAAACTTCTACAGTTACAGGAAGTTCCGATATGACATATACCATCAATGATTATAGTGATGGCATGGATACTACCACAGATAGTGAAACAACGGTCACTGATACTGAATTTGTATCATATATAAACATATTTGAAACGACCAGTGATATTGAAGGTTTAGAAACTGGAGAAAATACCGAGACGACAAGAAACAGTATAACTGACTCCACGTACTCGATAGATACTACTACTAGTATGGACGTTACAGATAGTACGATTGAATATACCACTGAGCACGATGTTATAGAAACATCTACTCCATATTCCACCTTACAACCTACAAAAGCTCACGACAAGGCCAAAAATTATGATATGGCGACTGAGGTTACAAGTCAATCTGCAGTGACCAATACTTTGAAAACTACAACGATTGCAACCGTCGAAATTTGTCCTGATTTTACATTTAATTGTACAGTAAACTGTAACGGAAGCAATATCAAACAAGTATTTTTCATGTCAAACTGTACTATTGTCAAAAGAGTCTGCTACGTAAAACTATGTCCTTCCAATATAAACGATATGGTGAATTCAAAGAATGGTACAAATGTGACTATTATAGATATAGTATATATTGAAAAAGACAGGAAGATGTATAATTTATCTGTGCCTACCAGGAAAAAGTTACTCAAGTTATGCTGGGAAACCATGTTCGGGCAAGAGCTAGTAAAGTTGACAATGATGGACCTGGTAAGTTAATACAGACGCCAGCGCATCAAGCTACGCCAATCTGTAAAAAAATCCCAATATTTTAGTTATTTTTTTAACTGTATATATATCGGGTGTGTCGTTTACAATCACATCAAATGAAATGATTTAGTATACTGGTTAATATAATATGTCGATTAACACAAAGAAAAAAGAAAAATACGTAAATTTTTTTGAAACAAAGTAAAGTCAAATTAGAACACCATATAAAAGTCAGTCATTACAAACAATTGAAATTCTCCCTTGAAAACTGAAAGCTGTCAACTTATCAAAACATTCGATACTCCTAACTTTATCTCTGCTTTATACATGATGTTGTAACTTATAAAAACGAAAAATTTATCCTGTGGTTAAACCACTGAATGAATTAGGTTATTTTTAATGTGATTGTGAACGACACTCCCTGTATAAGAGGAAAGTGACAAAATAGCTGTCATGGTAAGGCCATAAAAATTGGAAAGGGGTAAGGAGAATTATATTTGAATCACTTTTACTCGCAAGCTCATTATCAGGCAATAAATACAACACAACAGCTTCGGAGACACACTTCTTGATTACTACATACTTTCGCTTACACACTCTTAACTTTATTGATATTTGTTCTCTTTTTTGCAGGTTTTCGTCCTGCTTGGTACACTATTCATGGATTTCTTTCGCGCCCTTTTTGTTCGATACATGAACAGATGCTGGTGCTGGGACCTGGAAAAGAAATTCCCTGAATACGGAGACTTTAAAATTGCCGAAAATATTCTTCATCTTATAAACAACCAGGGAATGGTCTGGATGGGAATGTTCTTTTCCCCAGGACTAGTTGTCCTGAATGTTGTCAAGCTGATGATCATGATGTACTTACGTTCCTGGGCAGTGATGACCTGTAACGTCCCTCACGCGGTCGTCTTTAGAGTTTCCAAAAGCAATAACTTCTACTTAGCCTTACTGCTAACGATGTTATTTCTCTGCGTACTTCCAGTTGGATACACCATAGTTTGGGTTAAGCCGTCGTGGCACTGTGGACCTTTTTCCGAATACGATAAGATTTATTATATCTTAACAATTAATATATACAAAATATTACCCAATAGCCTGAATTTTGCTCTGGAGTATATAGCTTCACCTGCAATAGTTATTCCTCTGCTTGTATTATTAATATTGATAATTTACTATTTAACATCACTGACAAACTCATTGAGAGAAGCGAATAATGATTTGAAGGTAAGGGTGACAGTTGGCATTTTGCTAATAAATTCTCCATATAAGACCCAGTGGCACCATTGAACTATAACGATAACCAAACTATAATCAACCATGAAACTGCCGCCCGTTGATCAAATAGGCCATTTGACAATTGGGAATGGTTCTGTTATCGTTGAAGTTAAAGGGTGCAACTCACCATAAGTCTTTCAAAAACTACTTTGATGTAGATAATGTTGGAAAAGTTTTGCAAAGATTCTCAAGGCTTGTTATTTATAGATACAATTACGCCGTGAAAGAACTGAAGAGCGCAGGAAAATGTTTCAACTTGCTGATACGAGGAGAAGAGCTGGTTCCTCAGCTATGGATAATACGCCATTTGCAAGATGGAAAAAGGCTTTACCTTCATTGCCAATGAGCAAATCAATTGATTCAGATGACCGAAAGACTCTGACGGAGGAAATGAACGAACCTATTAAGATTTCTAAGAAAAAAGGTAAGTATGCTCAATTTTAAAGCTTGTGGCACATTATAGGTATAAAAGTAAAAAGTCGTATAAAAATACGGCGGTAATGCAGGCAACATTCTTAATGCGGAGGTCTGATCTAAACCTTTCTTTTTAAAGCAGTTCTTGTTTCAGGTGGTATTTTCGCCAAAATAGTTGGTATGGCACTTGACAAAAAAACTGACGTAGGAGCCGTTTCCGAAGTGGATGATCCCTCCCCTTTGCCTAACAATGCTGACGACGAAACAGATACAGATTTTCATGAAACCCTTCCTCGAGACGTACTGAAAATAAAAGACATTTTTATACTTAAACCGGATCAGAAAGCCAAGACTAGTGTGGAGTTCAAAACTGATGGTGCGAAAAAATATAAAATGAATGAAATATTTAATAAAGGTCTGAAAGTCAAGCTTGAGAAAATTGATGATCGTACTGAAAAAAAAGCAGTTATTGAAAAACAAATACAAGATGCAAAAGAAGCAACTAAAGCCAAAATTGTGAAAGAAATATCCAAAGAAAAGTGTGATGGGAAGAAGTTCAATGAAAAGCAGACATCGCAGTCCAGTACTCAGTCGAAGCAGTCTGATTCTATTAGCTCTGTTATACCCGTTATAACTATCAGTACCACAGAAAGTGATGAAGAGGTGCTGTCACAAAAAGAGAATAATGGTCAACATGGTCAGAAAATAAAACGCGACGGAAAATCCAGGAAAACTCCTGATTTGAAATCCCTACGACGACAAAGTAGTGTGGAAAGCATAAGTGAAAACAAACCGTCTCAAGACAAGACGCAAGATGAAGGTCATAAATATCAATATTCCCTGTAATTCATCGTAGTATTAATACAAATAAATGTTTAACTTTGTAGTTTAAGTTTTTGTTTGATTTCAATCTTTATAAGTTTACATTAAGGCGAGGAATTGGTCAACAATAATTCCATAACCGGCACGCGCATCTAAGGCGCCAAAAGGGGTCGGAGCGTCTGAGCGGGGCGAGGATAACAATACGCGCGCTAGCTTATAACTAAAAGTCGTAAGCGACAAAATGGTTTTGTAATTTTAATATTTAGAAATGATAATTTAATAAAAATTCCTACTACAATTTTAAAGAGTATGTATATACTCAACTACTAAAAAAGTTAAGAGGCTTAAATCGGTCCCGTTTGCCCATAATATGTGAATCTCTTTTTAAAAAGAGGTATGTTTGATATATTTTTCTCTGTTATAAAAGTTACCTAATCATGTTTCTACAACTAACAAAATAAGGTTTATATCATGAACTTTCAGGTAACCAAGTTGTATTTTGATCCGTTTTGTATTTACTGAGAAAAATTGACATCCTTGGCGCCAAAAATTCCAATTCGTCCTCTTAAACAACAAACAAAGATAATCTTTATGATATTGCTATTAAGTAGGTACATGAAAATATCCACTCGATAAATCAATTACTAGTCATTCCAGTATATAGTGAGCAGATGAAAGCATAATAACATCCACTAGATGTTACTTAACCTCGTATTTGTTAAGATACAACTGTATTTTGAGACATATTCTGTTTTCAACTTTCAGCCTACGCGTTTTCTTTTTAACACGCTTATATTATAAGCTTCATTTGTAACTACTTATGTAAGGAAATCTTGGAATCTTAATTTGACCCACTCTCCGGTCTCCGATTATGGTGTGTACACGCTCTAAGTTCTGATGACAATACATGACTAGCTAAAAAACGACCTTAAAGCCAATATGGCGGTCTCGCCAAAATGGCTGGCTATTTTAAATCCACCCCCACGATATGGGTATCAAATGAAAATAAAAAGAATAGTTTAAAAAACTAGATCGGCCGGAAAACTAGGCCGGGTGTCGAGAGACGACTCCCGGCCACCGTAGGCGTGGGCCTGAGCGGTGAGTTCGGGTGGCTTATCGTCCTTCTGTCTCGTAGGATACAAGTACTCGTCTCGGCGGCGCACGTTGTTCCACGCGCCCCCACGCTGCTAACCCACAGCCGGAGGAGTCATTTGATGATTTATCATAAAAAAGTCGATAACAACTTGAGCCGTTTTTAAGAATTAGTAAGTAATAATTCCACCATATTGATTAGGAACACCATAATTATACCATATTTATTACTTTGGTTAACTTTGACCAGCTATGAATAATACACAGATAAAGTGAATAATTTATCACATTGTCTAGTCAATATGGGTATGTATGGTATTAGTCAGTATGGTATTATGTATAATATCTATTTAATCACTATGGCTGTAACATGTACGTCAAGTGAGTCTATATGCTCATGAAGGTTTGGGCCTTAGATGATGCTGGAGACGATATCAAGGCAACTCCACATCGGTCTAAAGCAACTATCAATTGTTTGGCTCATTTCATTCGTAATAACGTGATGTTTTCACCGAAACATGTAATAGACCTGAAAATGAAGGGAAAGCGCAGTTAAGGAAACTCCTGGAAGGTTCATAGCATCTCGATTGCGTTTGGGCATATTCTATTTTGTGCTGGTAAGGTCTTTCCAAATTATGGTTTGGATTGGATTGAAAAAGAATAATCAATTTTTTTGTTTTAAAAATGTTTATCAATAGTGATTACTTAGAAATACATATACAAAAATAAATACTAAAATATAAAAACTTCCTGATATTGTCGAGGAATCATTACACAAATAAGATAAACAAACACAGACATGGAATCTGGCGAACAAAGATATAGGCTTGCTGAGGGGCACTAGCGTAGACAGTGGGCTCACCGTGCATCCGTCTCCAATCCCATGAAGCAATCGTTCTAGACTTGCGTATCTCTTAGAGGCAAGGCTACGTCCAGTCATTGGAGGGTTATGTCTACATCCCCTCTCATTATAAATAAAACCAATATCCAAGAACCTACTAAAACAGCCGCCTATGAAAGTTTTACCAATACATTTAGTCTTATATGCTTTCTTCAAGTGCACGTTCGTCCTTGAAGGGTTATTGAATATTGTATAGCACTTATCTGTAGACATACCTGACTCATCCAAACCACATTGATAGCATACGTTAGTTTTGTTGCCTCCTTGTCTGGACCTTAATTCTTGATCGTATGGTTCGTAATATTGACGTGTGACATCTGTCTCCAATAAATTTACCTTAATTGGCTCATTTGGATCTACAATTCTATTATTTTTTTCCAAATCTTGCAAGTTTGGTTGCTTTTGGGTATAAGATTTACCATAGCCAGACATTTTTATGACTAAATCAGGTTCCTTTTGCACTTCATCTGATAAGTTATGTTTGTTGAATTCTTCCAAATCTTTATAATAATTATCTTTGTAGTATAACCTTTCTGAAGAAATAGGGATATCATAATCTGACATTTCAAAACCGTGTTCATTGTAAAATGCTTTTTCTGAGGGAACTAATTGTTCTAGATCATCAATTTGTTTTTTATCAAAGTCCGAGGTTTCTGCATTTGATTCTTCAGACGTTTTATTTGAAAGATATGCCTTCTTCTCAGTGGTGTAAGTAATCTCATGTCCAGATATCTCTGAAGCAGGTTCTTCATGGTGTGGTCTTTCTGTAGAAATAAGACTCTCAGTTATCTCATCTGATTTGGGATTCTTATAGGATGTCTTCTCTACAGTGAAAGTTTTCATGAAATCTACCATTTCTGTAGCCGGTTCTCTATAGCTTGTTTTGACAGAAGAATGGAACTTATTGATCATCATATTTTTTTTTGAAAATGGCTTTCTACTAGATGGTTTTTCTGTTGTAAAATTTTCTTTATATACTGCTATTTCTTTTTTGGAAGATTGTTCTGAAAAATTAATTATGGTATCGGTAATCTTAATTTTGGTTTCATTCACTTTAAGATCATTCATAATTATTCTCATTTTAGGAGAGGTTTTTCCTTCATACATGATTTCGGTGAGGGGTTCGCCATGTGCTTTATTTTCAGGATAAACTGTACTAATCTTCACCACGCCTAGCTTATTATTTTCATTGGTCTCCACTCTAGTGGTAAGATTACGGGACATTTTGTCTTCAGCTCTGTTTGCAGAGTAAGGTTTCTTAGAGTGAGTACGTTGTGTTGCGTGATGTTCTTCAAACTCCTCCAACTCCGAATAGTAATGGTTTCCAAATCGGGTTACAATTGGAACTCGTGTAAACATTTTGTATATTTGCCAATCCAGTGTACTTTTTTCGTTTTCTTCATATCGATATTCCTGTCTTATTGATTTTCTTGTTGGCTTATAATAAAGATTGTTAAATTCAGTGGGCATCCTCGTGGGAAAGTAATTTTTCCACGTAATTTTTCTGGAAGAGTAATCTGATTGAGGCATCGTTAAATATTCTGTAGTGCTGCCAGTGAGTATGTAACGTGGTGGTTTGTTAGGCCAAGGATCATGTATATTACCTAAAATAGTAATAATGTCCATGTTTCCAGGATCGTCGTAAAGTTTTTTTGTACTTACGGTATCTATTTCGTGCCGTAAAGTTCTTGTTAGGTGATAAAAGTTATCTTCATTTCTTTTGAATGATTTTTTTTCTTTATGATCACTAATATAAGTATCATCTGAAGCTTCATATGTAATTTCTGTCTCTGCGTTATAATAAACATCTTCAGGTAAACCGATTGAAGTTGATTCCAAATTCCTAAAGTCGTTCTCATAATCTTCAGGCAGTACAATCACGTCTGTTGTAGCCATGTACACGTATGGATCCATAAGCTTAGAAATATGGGCTGCTGGTGCAGTTTCTACACAAAATGAGACCCAGAGTATAATGTTAAGAACACATATCATTATAAAATCGTAAAACGTAAATGTGTTAAAAAGTTATCAAAATAGTGAAAATCACATGACTATAAAAATATTTGTATGATAAATTGCAAATTGTCAATTGAAAATAATCTCCTGAAGGATTGTCACTGTCAGAAGATATGAGTATGGCTGTGTCATCGAGGGCTGTGTTCCGAAATAAATTTCAGTATCGCCAGAATTAGCAGAAAATACGCCAATACTGAGCGCAAGAGGGGAATGAGCGTTATGGATATTCGGCGGTCAATCAGGAAATCGTCCATAGCAAAAATAATTCCTTATCTCTTGTAATAAGGAATTATTGTGGGACATTTAGAGAAAATACTGGCATATTACTGCATCAGAATAGTATGAGCTCAACCACTTAGTTATTCGCAGATTTTAATCTAGACACACGGCAGTGTGTCCGCCAAGTTCGAGCAAAAAAAGCGACACACCGGCCGTGGGTTATATTACACGAACCATTTCGGGCCAAATTCGACACCCTGTAACTCAAAATCTATTTTATTTACGCATATCAAATTTCTAGTATCTGTTGAGACCCCCTCACTTATTTAAATACAAAATTTCATTAATATACCTATTGTAGGTCTTGAGATATTGACGTCAGAAAATCGCCATTTTTACTATACACTCACTGACTGACTGACTCACTCATCAAAAACCTAGACCACTTCCAATGGTCGTATTGACTTGAAATTTGGCATGGAGGTAGGTCTTTATGTCAAGGTAAAGGGAAAAATCTGAAAATGGCCAAGTGTGAGTCGGTTTCAAAATAATGAAGGTGTTTTGTACCCGGTGTAAAATACCCCTAAGGAACTAAAACGAACTAAATTTATCTATATTTATTTATATAATATATATATTTATGATGTTACTTGGCAAGTTTTAATAGAAAATTAAATACTTGATTCATTGCGTTTAGTAGGTTTATAACAAGGTGTGTGAAAACTTGCCTAGTAAAATCATTAAAAAGTAACTATTTTTAACTGAGGTATGTGTATGGAACTTGGTACTTATTCAGATCTCACTTCTTTTATAGGCGAAGCATTCCCATATTATCGAACTTGGCAGTCTTTCACATTTTTGTTTTGGGTGCTATTTATTATTTTCAGCTTGGAAGGAACAAGGAACAGAAGTAATTTATTCACTTGAAAACAACTATCGACAATATAATCTTATTAAAACTCTAGCTTCTAAAATAATAATAATTCATCAAAGGTTTATGAATGAAATATTCCATTTAAGAAGGCCTTTTGAATCATATACATTACATTAGTATAAGTCATTACTAGAGAAGGGATTTATTTACTTGAAAATGACTATCGACAAACATAACTTTAAATAAACTCTAGCTTCTAAAGTACTGACAATTCGTCTTAGGTACGTTAATACGTTTACGCTTAAAAATACCTTTTCATTAATATATGGTTCGTAAACGTTAACGCAATATAAAGTATCAATAATACCTACGCGTTAGTTTTACTATATCTTCTAAAATACTAACAATTGGTAAATAATATGTTTAGATGGAATATAGCGCATAATAAGACCTTTTAATGAGGGTTTTTGAAATTTTTTCTGCCACCGGGTGGCGCCACGTATGCGTCTGGTCCAAACAGCTGTCAAATAGTATGGAATTGTAGGTGCCGAACTTATTGTTTATTGAAATTCTGTTATATTGGAAGTGTTATTGATTTTATTATGGACTACGGTCAGAATAAGGTTTCCGAACTAAAAATTGAGCTAAGAGAGAGGGTGCAAAAGTCACTGGTACTAAGGAAAAGCTTGTTGAATTTTTTTTTAACACAATATGATTTAGTAAAACAATAATGCAGTGCTTTAATTATAAAATAAAAAAAAACACTAAAATCGTTCACTATTCATAGTAAAGATAAGCACTTTGACAGTTATCTGGACCTGACGACTCGGTGCTGCCACCTCGTGGACGCCATTTTACGAAACCCTCATTGATATATGACACATAGCTAGAGGTGGAATATTATTCCTTAACATAGCAAAACTATCGACTATATGCTTTAGTGTGGCTATATCTTCTAAAATACTACGAATTGGTCAATGGTAAGTTACTTAAAAAGGCCTTTTGATTGCTATGTGGTTCATAACTAGAGGTGGAATATTATTCCTTAACATAATATAAAGTATCGACAATACGCCTTAGTTTCGCTTTATCTTCTAAAATACTAACATTTGGTAAATAATATGTTTAGATGGAATAAGCGCTTAAAAAAACTTTTTAATTGATAAGTATATGACTCATAACTAGAGGTGGAGTACATTATCTTTAAAACGTGTTTCTATAGTACTGCTTTATGTGTGCTCTAACTACTACAGCAATAACAATTGGTGAGAAGTGTATAACGCATAATACGACCCTTCAAAAAACATTATAAATAATATATGATTCAATATTATTTATTACTTGAAAGCACTTAACGATAAAAACCTTTGACATGCCCTAACATCCAAAGTATTTAACATTGGTAAGAAGTATTTTAGTACGTAATGTTGCGCTTAAAAAGACCTTTCAAATGATATACGACTCATTAATAGAGGAAAAGTAGACCACCATACAAACATTTCGCCCATTCTCCTTTCTTAAAAATTATCTTTTATCACATTTTTCCATTCTTTTTAACTCGACTAGGTGAATGTCTGCGTTTGAAATAAAAACAAAACAAAAATCATGAAAAAGTGCTCTTATAGGAAGAATCTTGCTTTTACTGAAGACGAGCTATCCAATATCAAAGGTTCTATGCCATAGACTCCAGGTCCAAGAATCATATTCAACTTACATGTCCAGGGTGTCTTCACTGCAACTAAGCAATGTATACCAACAAATAAAACGCCAATGAAAACAAATCATTCATAATTTATCAACGTGTATAGTTAAAAACCTTTCCAAAGAAATACATAGAGCCATACTAAATAAATATAATTAGGACGTAGTGCTTCGCTCTCGTTGCAGTAGTCACCGACACACACACATACGTGATATCTAGCATACAGGTTGACGGATCTGCTCAAGGGGGTCAGCGAGGCATGCGGGCTCGCCACGCAACCCTCTTCGATGTGATGCATGGATTTTTCTAACGACATTAATCTATTGGACGCATAGCTACTACCACGCAGAGGATTCATGGTTCGGCAACCTCGCTCATCATATGTTTCACCAACATCAAGGTAACGCTTGAAACATCCGCCTGAGTAAATGAAATAAATGTTCATTACCACGTGCAACGGTCATTCATAACGGTCCGGTGACGGTGGCGGTGAACAAACGGCCTTAGGTGTCCCTTATTGTGATTTAGGAGATACTTAAATTTTATGGGCTACTGGTGAATCGAAACTTGCGTTAAGTGTCCCTTATTTTGGTTTAAGAGACAAATTAGGAGTAGATTTAAGGGCTTAAAAAAACTGGCATAAGTGCCAAAAAAGTTCAAAAGTTTAGAAACAAAAATGCATTTTTTTCGGTTTTGAAGTAAGTAAGCCACGTGGATGGAAAACATACAACCACAATGGGCCCGTAATACATTCGTTGGTACCAGAATCATCGCTGGCCGCTGGTAGCACAGGGTCTATAGAAAGGAGATGTCTAAAAACACCCAGAGTCGACAGAAACTTCTAATGTATGATTGGATTCAGTATGTGTGGATTAAAATAAGTATTTAATATCATCTAAAAACCATGGGGTTCTCTCTTTATGACGTTTTTTCGATAAAGATTTTAGTTCACAAAAAAATTACTTTGTTTACTGTTCATTAGAAGTTGAACTTGGAGTGGCATTTATTTTCATTTTTAACCGACTTCCCAAAAAGAAGAAGCTTCTCACGGTTTTTTTTGTGTATTTGCAAATTTTTTTTTTTTTTGTTTGATAGCGTACCTATTCTTTCCAGGTTAACCCTGAGAAATCAAGGGCAACTTACGAAAGTTGTAGGCAGGTATAGGGTAGATGTAGGATACAAACCTGGCACTCAGGTGTATCTCTGATGACACTATACAACAGTGCAGGAGGAAGCGAGAAGCTCAAGGGGACTCGGCAACGGTAAATATTAACTACCTCGTGCCTGGGCTTATATTGTTCGTATTGACAAGAACTTTCCATTAATGTGGAAAGTATATAATTATAGTAATGTGGTCGTCTCTAAAATTCTAAAAAAAAACTTCCCAAAAAAAAGACTTCTAAATAGCTTTTTTTTACTAACCCATGCTAGTTCAGAAGGTTACACAAGGAGCTTAATCGTATCTGGATTGGTTCATATCGATAGTGCAATGTGTAGAGGTCAAACTCAAGACCTTTTAATCACCAGGCCAACTCTGTAACTACGGGGATATTACTATTGGCTTGTATAATGTAAGTGTACCCTCTTTTTTATGTTCCTAGATGTAAATAATCTTTAAAATCAACATAAATTCAACATAACCTATTTTTGTAATAATATGATGTAGCTCCTATACCCCATTGATTTCAGGTTGTTCTTTTTGACACCATCAAAATGTCTATCATAATGAACCCAATTAGTAAACATTTAATTGCTGTCGATTCTGTTTTTTTTCTAAGAAAATTTTGCCGTCACCTTTACCCATTTTCCTTTGAATACTGTTCGTAATAGCGTAAAGTGTGAATACTATACCTCTGTACAATCTCTTTGGTAATGTGAAGAAATACTTAGGGTCGTCCTTAGGTATATCAGTGAATTGATCAGTACCGATGCACGTGACTTTGAATATATCCCTCAAATAGCTATAGATACGTTCTTTGCTGTTAAAAGCTTGGTGGCAACCTGGTGCTCTAGGTATTGATGTTTCATTTAATCCGCATTGATAACATTTTACCTCTACGTGTTCATAATAATCTTCTTGTGCAGTTCCTTTTTGAGTCGTTCGCGTTCTGCGTGTGTATGATTTTGTACTTTCTGGTGTTGGCAGTGTTGGCCAGTCCCGACCAACTGGCCTGCCAGGAAGGTCACTAAGATTCGTCTCTCCTCGATTTTGCACTCTTTCTCTCATAAGAGTCGTAATTCCTGGATTTTTTGCTTTTTCTATACCAATAGTCGTAATTTCCGGATTGTCTTCTGTCGTAACAGTCGTAATTTCTGGATTTCCTACTTCTTCTCTCGTCAGAGTTAACATTACTGGAACTTCAGGCTCAGTTGTGTCTATGGTATCATCTTCTTCCCAGTGAACACTTTCGTCTGTGTTCACAAAATTTACAGGCAACCAGT
This sequence comes from Helicoverpa armigera, assembly GCF_030705265.1. NCBI lineage: Eukaryota > Metazoa > Arthropoda > Insecta > Lepidoptera > Noctuidae > Helicoverpa > Helicoverpa armigera. The sequence continues at coordinate 2,975,883 of NC_087120.1, read as the reverse complement.
TTTTACCATGATCATAATCTGTCGACATCTCTTCACTAGCTTCGTCTACAATGGTATTGCCTAGATCATTGGGATTGACAGTTTGCTTTTGTGTGTTTTTGTTTATGTAGGGGAAATAATTAGCAAAAGTTTTTTTAATCTTTTTTTGGGTAGTTGTTTTGCCTGTACTAGATAATATTAATACTACTTTTGGCCAAGCCTCGTCATCTTCATCAAAGTGATGCCAAAAAGTTTTTTTGGTAGTGACCCGCTTGTCTTGCAGTAATACTTGATGCGTGTGGAATTTAGTTTTTACCGTTGGTCTCGAGTTTTGTTTATCTGGTTTTGCAGTACCAGTATTTTTATTAGTGGGTTTCCACAATGTTCTATGTCCTGTAGAGAAATAACAGTTTGAATACCGGTCCTGTTGCCTACTTACAATTATAACAATTGAAGCAACTAACTAAGAATAAGTTGTAAGTCTCTACGACTAGCGTGCAATATGTTTTTTAACTCATTATTTAGTGTATAAAAACAGCTACCTAATCTATACATATATAAAAAAGAAAGTCGCGTTAGTTGCACCACTTATAAGTCAAGAACGGCTGAACCGATTTAGCTGAAAATTGGCAGGGAGGTAGTTTAGAGCCAGGAGAAGGACATAGGAGTTTTTGTCACCACCCGGCTCCGGGATGCAGTTATCTCGGGACGCGGGTGAAACCGCGGACGAGAAGCTAGTCACTACATAAAACAAAGTCGCCTTTTCTGACTCGATAACCCTATGTCACTTTGTACGCTTAAATCTTCAAAAGTACGCAACAGATTTTGATACGGTTTTTTTTTTAATAGATAGAGTTATTGAAGAGAAATTGAAGAGGAGGAGGTTTATAAGTACAAACTAAAATGTATAAAATGTCTCTGGAATCTTCTGAAGACTAGAGATTTCGAGCGTACTTCAGAAACATACACAGAACGTAAACCGCACTGATGCCCTGGATATTGCGAGATTGCGGAATCGCGAGATGTACAATACGATTTGAAAAGGCGCTCTGGGTATTATCTAACATGTTATATGAAGATGGAATAGCCAGCGAGTGAAACGTCGCTCGTGTAGACTTCGATAGTGATTTCATGGCATAGGTGTCAGCAACGCCACTATTTAAATATGACAAGAACCTGGCCAAATATAAGACTTTCGGGAAAATTAATCGCACGAACAGTGATGAGGTATAAACAGAGTTGAGGCATAAACGGAGAAGGATTGAGCGTTAATCACCGTGCTTGCTCAATGCGGGTTGGTGAATTCAGACTTTATAGTTCAGATTTCCTCGTAATGTTTTCCTTCACCTTTTTATCAGCCATTATTATCTAAGATATACCTACTTAGGAAGTACATACAAACTTAGAAAAGTTTCATTGGTACTTGCCTGACCTGGAATCGAAGCCACATTCATATGTTACAGCGAAAGTAATAAGTCTGGATATCTATATAATATCTATACATATAAAAATAGCCCGCTTTCCGTTGTCACGACATAACATGAAAACGGCTTGACCGATTTGGCTGAAAATTAGAGGGGAGGTAACTTAGACCCGGGAGAAGGTTTTAGGATAGTTTTTGTCACCATCCGGCTACGGGACGCAGGTGAAATCGCGGGCAAAAGCTAGTTATATACATTATCTAAATGAAAAAGATGGGAAGAACGGGGGTAATATGTGAATTTTGGACCAAAACAGCAGTATCCGCCGAATGCATACTAATTTTCTGTAGACGTTCCGAAATAACATTGAAATTACCTAACATTTTTTTCTGAAATAAATGTGGAAAAAGATTGGTCTAGGATGGGAGCCCCAAGGAGGCGGAGAGACTGTTTATCTATAATTTTGATCTGTGGTGCTAATGATTGAAATGTGGATATTGTCTTTATCTGCCAGTCGTGTCAGTAATAAATAATTCACATTTTGTACAATTTCGGTCTAAACAGATGGAATGAAATTTATGTTTTAAATTAATGAAATCCTGAAGAACAGTCTCTACATGGCCTCCCAGGATCCCCATCATCATCATCCCAAAAATTGTACAAAAATGTGTCGTAGTGGAGTACTGTACTGTAACTGGGTTGACGTTGACCTGATGTTATAACTAACTTTGAGACGTTGCTACAGAGAACCTGAAATATACGGGTTTTTAAGTAAGCAAAACAAAAGAATTTTCACATTCTAAGGTACTAAGGTACTACAGCGGGACCCAGCAGGGCCAAGGCCTGCCGGGGCTGTGGGATTGGTTGAGATACCGAGGCCCTGGTACATAAAAGTCCTACGACGGAATACGACGGTTTTTAGTCAGTAAAAGTCTGACACTCCCTAACCGCTGCTAACCCACAGCGGGAGGGATCATTTGATTTTGACGTCATAAAAAAAATGGTACTAGGGTACTAGAAGCATTTTAACGTTTCTATGCACAAACAACTGTTTCACTCTAGGAAAATAATAATCAATACAATTTTGTCACCAAATCATTGCACAGCAACAAAAAATGTAATACATTACCTCGATAAGGTTCATATCTGTAAATGTTTTTTGGCAATATAAAAGCGATAGTTGTCTCCGAAAAATGCTCCAACGGATTTTTGACACGTGACAATAACGAGGTTTCAGTGTATATAAGTCCATTGCATATAAATAAGAAATAAAACTTGTATAAAATATTTTTAGACATATGTATTACGATGTTGTAAATGTAGTATTTGTATTGATCAGTATTGATGTCATTAGTGACATATACACACTATCCATACATTAACACAGAATAAAAATTATACCACAGAGTACCTATATATATGGTACCACCCAAAAAATTTGGTGTGGGGAGGGGGGATCGAAATCAATTTTACTCCGCAAACCGTAGCCCACTAATGATGCATCGCGTGCCGGAAAATGTCATTACAATAACAACACACATTTTTTTCGATCGACCGATGTACCTACAACATGTTACAAAAGTATTCAAATACAATAAATTAATTCAAATATACCTCTAGAAAAGAAAGATTATTGGCGATGCAAAGATTCTAACTAGCGCCTCTAGTGTCAAAATTGTGAAGCAGTCTAAGAACGACACTTTGACAGATATCCGTACATTTTGTATCAAAATACCGCGCGTCAAATTAAAAAGAAAAAAGTGACAGTGACATAAATTGTATAGAAAATGCTGTCAGTGTCGTTCTTAGACAGCTTCTTAATGTCGCCACTAGAGGCGTGCGCGTAATCTTTGCATCGCCAATTGTAACAGAGGCATAACATACATATACTTTAACAGTTTCGTACCTAAATAACCACCAAAATGCCTTCTTTAGGGCGTATTGTTTTGTTCAATGTTTAGATAAGACCATTAAACATGGGCTCATCTGTTGAACCAGAAGCTTTTGCTTCAATATTTGAATACGTAAATGTAGTACATTTTGAGGGAAGCCTATTAGAGGGAAGCATTATAGCCTAGCCATATTTAAATTAATAATTTTTAAAATTTAATAATTTTATGGAAGGGAATTTTGAGGCATCAAACGACCATTTCCATTGAAAACCTTTGCATAAAATCTAACAGCGGCATTCATAATAGATCCTTATCGGTCTATATAATGTCTATATATCACTATAAAGTGACGAGCAAAGACTACGACAGACTACAATATATAAACACTTAGGTGACGTGGTGTACGCCACGTCAGTTTTAAACGCATTATATTTTCTTTATAATGTTTACAAATATTTTATCTCAGTTTTATTTTGTATTATTTTATTTTTTTAGTTTCTTGTCTTATATTGACGGTTCGTTACTTTCACGTGTTAAGAACCCTGTGGAACATGTGTCTGGCTCCACTATATCCTACATTCTGCCAAAGAACGTATACAGATACGAGCCCTACAGAGGTAACTATGTATTGTTTTAAGTTTCATATGTTCATGATGCACAGATATTTTGCTCATTTATCTGCTGAGGACTGCAGCTTCCCCTAGTGGCACCACGTCTCCTTGCTTTAAGGACTTCAAAAATACAAAAAGGTTACCGATCGGTGTGAGTTTTGTTCGGTTTTGTTTAAAAGTGCTTTTCCATGTACCAGAACACGGGACAATAGATTTCCTAGGCATTCTAATTATATTGATACACAATCATGACTTAACCAGGATGAACTGGTATAAAGGTACGATGCCTTCTTCTTTACCCTAAGTTTCGGCTGAGGTGTACGGACCGTGATCACGTCAAGGATCAAAGGTAAGGCCTGTCCCCCGTCACCCGCGCTTGGGTGTATGTTTTTTTTTTTTTTAATCATTACGAAAACCACCTACAATTATTTCATTTATTTATGTATTCATCATCATCAATTTAAGATGCAGCTCTTGTCGGCAGCTCCTTCCATTTACGCCTATCTAGCGCCAACTCCTGAACTTCCTCATACGGCAAAATTTCCTTCTCTTTAATTTGCTTGATGTAGCCGTACCTTGGACGACCCCTTCCCCTCTTTCCTTCGACTTTTCCTTCAACGATGTTTTGATAAATTCGTCATGACGTATAAGGTGTCCCATCATTTTTCTTCTCCTGTTCTCTATTTTTGCAATAGTTGTCTTTTACTTCCTATTCTGTTTCTGTCTGTTCTGTCTTTCCGTCCAGCTCAAACTCAAACTCAAATTTTTTTTTATTTCAAATAGGCCTATAAAAGCTCTTTCGAAACGTCAAAGTTAGGTGCACGGTTCCAAAGAGTTGGTCTCATGGAGTAGAACCGGCAAGAAACTTCTAGACACTCTTTTTAAAAGAAAATAAAAATAATTACAATCCAAATTGAGCTAAACATGTATTAATAAATTATACAAAATAATTTTAGTGCAATCGTTACTAGAAAAATAATTTATATAATTCAAAGAAAAAATATATTGAGTAATCAAGTTCTTATATAATGTAACTTGGGGTCTTGCTGGCTTGGGCTTGGCTGGTCTGGGCGGAGGCACTCCCGTGCCTGTGGTCGCCGGGGGAGCCACATGTGCAGAGAAAAAGAAAAAACAATATTAATTTAACGCCAGGCATCACTGTCATTAATGTAATTCTGAATTTTATAATACGCCTTTTTAATCAAAATGTTTTTAACTACATTCTTAAACTTTTTATCAGTGAGATCAAGGATACATTTAGGTAGCTTGTTATAAAAACGTTCGCAATTCCCTAAGAACGACTTATTTGTTTTTGTTAGCCTAAACTTGGGAACCACTAATTTATGTTTGTTACGTGTATTTATCTGGTGAATGTCACTTTTAACTGTGAATTTATGGATGTTTTTGGGAACAAACATAATATTTTCAAAAATATACAATGCGCTAATTCTCTCCATCCTCCTCCAGCACCCATCCCATCCCATCTCAAAAGCCTCCAATCTGCTTAGTCAGCGTCCAAGTTTAAAACCGTACAACGCAATGCTCCAGATGTATGTCCTTACGAAATTCTTGTTGTAAAATCTTGTTTGGCCATTGCTATTCGGCATTTGATATCAGCGGAACGCCTAGAGTCAAATGTTATGTTACACAATAATAAAGCCCCTGGTGTAGACTAAATTCCCATAGAGCTGATAAAGAATTCTAATGAGCTTGCATTAATTGAACTATTTGAAATATCTGTCCAAATATTTAGTAAGTAAAAAATAATAATTTATGTATGCGATGATGTTTGTTTACAGGACATAGAACGTTGTGGAAGCCTACTCGCACGACGAAGTCAGAACCATATAGTGCATTGCCTTCTCGAACGAAAACTTCCAAAAGAAAACAACAATATGAAGAGCATTCATCACGCCATCACATAGATGTTCCTACAAAAAAGACTTATTGGCACCATTTTTATGATGACGAGGAGGCTTG